>NC_063356.1:15994292-16158214 GCF_021869965.1 Rhincodon typus
GAAGAAGGGTCTAGGCCCGAAACGTCTGCTTTCCTGCTCCTCTGATGCTGCTTGGCCTGCTGTGTTCATCCAGCTCTACACCTTGTTATCTTAAATATTTTTAACTTGATATAGCAAATACCATAATAATGTTTTGCATCCTATATTTTTCTTGAATTCAGTTGTCACAATATTAGCAGTTGAAATTTTTCAGAAAATTTTCACATAAATTGAATAACTCAAAGGGTCAACACAAATGCTACATTTTACTGTAAAACATAGAATGCTGAGATTAGTTGTTTAATACATGAACTCCAAAGTCACTGTCTCAGCTTGCAATAATCTTGAGGTAGGCTTGTTAACAAATGCACATACAAATTGTACTAACGTTTACAGAGATTGTATTCCTGACAACTAATTTATGTACCTTTCTCAATATCACTGGAACAACTCAAATGAAAACAATTAATGACTTAGTTTAGGTCGAAAATGATTTTTTCCTACTCTTCCCTCTTCTGTTGACGTTTCTTATATAATACAAATGTATGGGTGTATGACAGTGACATCAGACCTAGTGTGCAGTTTTGGTTCTTGATGCTCTTATGAACCAAAAACACTTTTTGCACCAAACAAAAAAATCCTGGGATAGAAACTTGTCTCAGCCAGTGGCTCAAAATTGACCTTATTGTGTCGGCTATGGAAGATGTACAGCTATGGAACTGATCATCGTGTGGTGCATATCACAGTATTGTCTGTCCTATGCCAATACCTGAGATGAATTTCTAGCTTCACCTCTTTGAATAGTTAATATGTCATGGGATAAGATATTAACTCATTCAAAACCCATCCATTTACATGGGGGAATGGGTGGGAAGGAGGTGAGATAAAATCATTTTCATTTCTGTTCAAAAGAGAGAGGTTTTACCGACACTGATGGGATCCCGGGGGACAAAGCTGTCAGTCTTTAAGTATGTAATACACAAAGGAGTTTTATATTTTAAACTAGCCCAAAAGATAGCTTCCAATGCTGCAATCAGTTACTGGAGACAATATAGCATAACTTATAATAAAGTATACACAAGTGCACATTCATTTGAACACTATTAGTATTCAGACAATGTCAATAAATAGTTGAATTAAATTTGGCTGTGTCTAATGCTGCAAATTTCTTTGAACTGGTGTTACATAATTACTGATACAGTAATAAATGGATTTATGAAGATAACTTGAAATTAAAGTGACTAAAGCTCCATATTATGCTCTTATAAATAGTACAAACATATTCTATTTAAAATATTTTAACTAAGTATCAGGCTGTAGGAGCAGAACACTTCGTAAGTTATATAAACTAACAGAAAAAGCTGGTTTCAGATCTACTTGTTACTCCTGAAAATCATGTCAAAAATAAAATCACTGACTACATCATCAAAAATAACTCTCTCTATAAATATAGAGAAAATATTATTTGTAGTTCTTTTAAAATCATTGAATTGAAAAAGAATAATTGAATGAAATTCATTCATATATAATTTACATTTAGAGTGGCCAGTCTCAGGATGAATTTTAAAGATGTACAGTGAAGGGAAATATTTAAACTGTTTATGTCATTGTATTATTGTGGATTTCCAGCATCAATTTTTTTTATTAATCTCTGATAAATTAGTTAAGGGGAGCAAGCATCAACTGAGCATAGAACTAATACTTTTGCAACAGAAAGCAGGACAAATCGGTAGCCAACCCGTTGCCTTAACTAGATTAAACTCCGGGAGAACTATAAGACCATTATTTTTACCTTAAAAGGGACAGCAAGTGTTGGGAGCAGAGAACATCACAATTTCTAAATGATTTAATGAATTAAAAGAAATTCCGAAACTGCCAAGTCTAAATATAAGTATCACTTTAAATACTAGTGACTTTGTTAACTCAGGAAGTGTTGGTTCATCCAAGTCAGTTCTGCTGCTTTTCAATTCATTTTCATTGTTATGTACTTCTGAAGCCAGTCAAAAAAGATGTTGAGTTCTCCTATGGCTTTGTATACACCTTTATCCTGCAACTGATAAGCACAATAAGACAGCATTAGACGATGAAAGTTAATTAAAACCAGTTCCTCCAAGGTTTTAGTGCATAATATTTTTCCCACCTTCTTATATAATCCATTGATATTCTGAAAGTTTACGCTAGGTTTGCAGTCGCACACGTCACAGTTGAAGAGTTTATGCTGAAAGGCAACAATATATAATTTTATTCAAGAACTGATTGTTGTCTGTCAAAAAGAGAGAGAATATACAGTCAAATGTTAAAATATAAGCAAAAAAGCCACTGAACAGCGGATGCTGGAAATCTGTTTTAAATCTGAACTAATGTAGTGTAGTTTGAATATTGTGAACAGTTGAGAATATTAACTGAGTGTGCTTCATTTGAAAACGTAGATAGGGCATCATACAGAAAAGGATCCAATTATAACAGCTGCAGGTATTACAAAAAAAAAATTCAATTTACAGAATATTTTGTTCATGTTTCAGGACATAACAACGTGCATTATACAGTACAGGAAGGCACCAGCTCCTGCAATACTGGCCAGATTTATATTAATAAAATTAAACACATAAGATAGGCTTCATTTACATAATAATGCTTGTTATTGTCAACTAGTTTCACTTTTTGTGTATACCAAAATGGTGTTAAAGAGTATGGCATCCTGAGAGAGTTAGCTCAGGCCCTGACTCAGGACTTAACACTACAACACCTTAGCCTCAGAGATTGCTGTGGATAAAATAATGTTTTTTTATGATTGCAGTCAACTGCTCAGGATGGGTGTGGACACATTCTGAAAGCAAAGTCCCATTCAGTACATAAGGGAAAGGGAAGCAGCAGCTGCTAACTGTTGCCCCACCTCACAGACTGACTAAATGTATTGCTGTCATTTATTGCTGAATCACTCCATGAATGAAAGAAAATAATGAATGCTCATGTTTCAGGGCTGTCCAGATATCAAAAGCTTATTTGTGAAATATTATTGAAAGGTATAAGAGCTCACAATTAAATATGAATTTATCCAATAATGGCAAAGTCAATTGCCATTAGTTCATTTGATCAGATAGGATCACATGAGTTACAGTTAACAAAACAACTAGGTCAGCGCTTCGTTGCTACATTTAAAGTCCTCAATTTGCAGCTGGTGCCGTCCCACTGAAAATTTGCATTCTTTATTTTCACATAGGCTTTTGCAAGTGGGTTCTAGTTGCCTGGTTATCTGGTTAACGGTTTTCGCAGCAACATTGGTGGTATATTCATTTAACGTCTGCTTTTGTTTCATTCTGAATTGCTGCAAATTTTGGACTTTGTGTTTCTTTTGTGAACCATAACTCTCGAGAGAGCAGAGTTAGACATGTTGACATGGAAGTACCAGAGGTGAATTAAAGCCTCTTCTTCTGCAAATTAATTTAAACAAGACAACACAAGCCCTTTTTAAAATCCATTCTCACAAGCTGAAAACTCAACAATAAATCAGATTTAATTGGAGGCTGATCAATGAGGGCTAATTCCAGGGAAGAAAAGGTTGATTAATGAGGAAACATTGAGCAAGTTGGGCTATGCTCAAGTGGATTTAGAAGAATGAAGGGGACAATGACAGGGTAAACGCTGGAGAATGTTTCCCCTCCTGTGTGAGATTAAAACTGGGGGACATTGTTTCAAAATAAGGAGTTTTCACTTAAGATGGAAGTGAGGAGGTATTTCTTTGGAATTCTCAATCTTAGAACAAAGCTGGACTATTGGAGACTGAGAGGAACGGGTTTTTGACCTACATGTAAATTGAAGTTTATAAGGACCAGACAGGAAAGTGGAACTGAAACCTTGATCAGATCATTGAATGACACAGCAGGGTTGAAGGGTAAAATAGCCTACTCCTTGCTACTGTTTCTGTGTTCCATTTCCCTGTTGCAAACTGAACACAAAGAAATGTCATTTTCAAAACATGCTAGTTATTGTTTTAGAAATGCTTTTGTTATCACTCAAAGGATGCACATTTGAGTTTTAGTTTGCAACACAATGCAACACAGCTACAATCTTATACAAAAAGTATATGGTAGTTGACAGCCTCATTTTTACATTGCCAATTTCTTCTTTTAATTACTGTAGGGAGCTTTGTGCAGCAGGAAACTTTGTGCGGAGATTTGTGACTTGAGGTCTGCTTCATTACTTTATTCTTAAAACATTCACTGCCTCACCTCAAAAGATGCAGGAAAGATTGTGTAGCAAAACAAAGATAATATGATGATCTCCCTTCCTGTCCTCACTGTTTGATTAGTAGAGAACAGGGAGAGTTCACAAAGATTATGATGTCAATTACTGTGGTGACATCATATGTATCCACTAACTGAATTAATTTTGAACATCCTTTATCTCAATAAACACATCTATTTTGCCCTGTCTTCTATTTAACAAGGGACAAAAGTTCAACTATACGTATCAGGAACTAATAGACTTGTTGTTAATTAGATATTCTAATGAGTATATTGGAGGAATTCTTCAGAATTCAGCAGTTAGCTCAGAGATGAATAAGAATAAAAGGAATTTTTGCCTTCTCAAGATATTACAAAATGATCTACAACCAATGGGCTACATTCAGAGTGCAATCACTGTTATGTAGATAAATACAAACATCAAGATTCCATTGATAGGAACTGAGTAAATAGTCATAATTTGCTTTTGAAAGTGTTGAGAGATATTGGACAAGCCATCAGCAGAACATCCTGCTCTTCTTCAAATGGTGTTGAGGATCTTTTATTTCATAAGGCCAAGATTTAATGTCTCTTCTGGAAAGTTGGCAGTTTTGACAGCAAGACATCCTCATTCTTACCCAAAGGTGTCAGTCTTTTGTATGAAATTTAGTAAGTAGGCATTGGAGCTCAAGGTTTTTAATTGAGATTAACTGAAAGACCTGAGAATGAGTTACATAAAAATGTAGGTGATGATGGGTAGCCCTGGTACTTGAATAATCCATCAGTGCAAATTGAGCACTCTGTACAGAACTCACCCAATCTATGAGTTTCAAGATGAACATGAAAATCTACTCTTTGTATCAGTAGGGAAATCCACAGGCCAAATACATAGCAAAAATTGTAAAGAGATTGAACGTATTTCTATATTCTTCCACTGTTATTTTGTATTAGGAAATATATATGTAAGCAATTGAGTTGTATTGGGGAAGCTTTACTAATATTCTTTGACAGCAAGCATGCTTGGATCGCAGTCAAAGACTTCATGATGGAAACAGGTTATGTTATTTATGAGAGGACAAAAAGCACTTGGCATCAAAAGTCCAGTTTGTCACTTAGCTTTTCACAAATATTACAGAAAGACCTTGAAAACAGCTGCAAGATTCTTCTTTGTTTCGCTGAATTAGCCAACACTGCTTTAAGGTGCTACAGACACTTGAAACGGGGATGGGTACATCAGTGAAGCAAATTGAGTACGTTACTTTCCAAGTCTGAAAATTTGTACACTTATTTTAGACTTGGAAACTTGTGCAACACATGTCAATTTCTCCCCTCATTCTCTGATAATTTGGTTTTATATTTTAACAGAAACAAATATTCTGAGGACTAAACACTGAAACCCCTGTTAAACAAAACCAAAAGCATTTAATGAAAAAGGAAAAATCTAGTACTTACACAATTTTGAACATTCTGCTGCAGCTCAGACAGCGTGTTCCCAATCTTACTGATGTTACTATTGATTGATTGATGATGGGTCTTGGCTGCTGGGATTACTTTCCTGAGGTAGAAATTCAGCATTTCCTTCAAAAACTGACATCCTTCACGGCCCTAAACATTTCAAGATGTCACCGTTATGTCCTTGCAAAGAGTCATTGCACAAATAGGAAATGACAATTTTGTCACTACGTTGTAATACTTCCACACTATATCCTAATTTAGAAACGATGCATTAACTCAATCCTCACTTTAGAGAGCCATAATCTCAAGTAGAAATCGCATAACAGACATCTTTTTTCTCAATAAGTGGTTTCATTTTCTTTTTTTTGACCTAATTTTAAAATTAGTAATTTCATCTCCCACTGTTCCACCAAATACCAGATGATGGAACTAATAGGCAGATAACTTATTCCTAAGGTAATACAAATACTGAAACCTGCTTGTTTATCTTCCCTGGGTAATTTGTGATCTTCACTGCACTCTGGTTCTATTGTTGGCATATTGAATGCATCATTCTGGCTGGGTTTATAACTAATAAAATATATACATGCATATATCGGTAAAGTACATAAACAACAGGTGGTGGGCTTACTGAGAAAATATGTAAATCTCACCCTCCACTTCTTGAAATCTTTGTTGGTGAAAATTAAGTGACTGACTTATTTTTAATTAAGAGTGGGAGAAATCTGCTTGTATATGGACACTGAGCTGTATCATGGATTGCAATACAATTCGCGAGGTACAGTGAGTGGATTGTGATACAGCTATTTAATTGATTTTTCATATCAGTCCATTCGATTCTTAATCTCTGGGCTTGAATGTTCTTCACATGCTGTTTATTTTCCAATTGTTCACATACAGACCATAACATTCTGTTTGACTCAGCCCCTCTGACTTGATAAATCAATGCACTGAAATGAACCAGTAATGATGATTAACTTATCTTTATACATTGTATCTGCTATTGCAACCTTTTTCCAAGCAGTCCCTCAACATTACTATTACTATCTAAGCAAAGAACCCCAGCATAAGGATGGATGACACAGACATCTCTCTAATGAGATCCCTGCATACCAAGATATTCTAGATCATATGCCAATCAATTCATGTTAAGGTTTCCTCACCTTGAATCCATGGTGAAGTCTGCCTCCCAGCAAAGTTATGTGCAAATTGTCATCTTTCCTTTGCTATAAAAAAGGACAAATAAAATTACCAAATGCAGAATGTTTCCAATGAACAAATGCTACAAATCAGTTAGAACTAAATCAATTTCCAACAACAGACTGACCTATCATAAAGACTCATTTAGTTGTTGGCATATAGTCTCACAATAGTTGACCCTAATACACTGTCTGGCTTAAAGCTTTTTTTTGAATCATTTTTTTCCTGTCTGAGTAACTGCAAACAATTTTAATGTATTGTCACCCACATCCCTTGAATTTACCTGAAATGATCTAATACCATATTTTTCATATCAACAATTGTAAAATAAAATTAGACAAATCTATTCATAAATCTTTTCAAATGTAGTATAATCTCAATCAAATACACTGCATGTTCTCCATTATACAAGCATCTGATTTCAAGATAATTTAACTGATTTTAAATTGCTTTAATATAATTAATATGTAGCTTTCTGAGCATCCATCTTCAAACCTAATTAAAATTCTTTTATGTCTTGAAATACTATTTAACATTTTTATGAAAGCAAACTCAAATTATTCCTTGTCACAGAGCAGTCAGTGAGGGAACTGACTCTTCTGCATTTTATAAATTCTAAAATAATTTATAACAAATTAAATATTCTTCACAATGCATTTTATTTTTATACTTACAAAATAAGTCCTTATTTTCCGATATGAGCTTCTGAGTTCTTTGAGGTGAGCAGGGAACACAGCGTGGCTAAAGCAGTTATCACCCGACTGTTCGTGCCTGCAGTAACAACACTGAATGCTGATCACTGTGTATAATATGACAGTGACACACTTCATGGTTTCTGTCTAGTTTGCACAACCCTAAGTTTATGCGCACTAAAGCTTATAGCGTTCTTACCTTGATTCTTTCTCTTTATATTTCCTTTGTGACCACTATTGGTTTTTTTAACTTCCTATTGAAATTTCCTGTTGGTTATGTATTATTTGAGGTTACTGTCAAATTTCTAAATGTCACTTAACCTTCCCGGCAGTTTGAATTTTCCATTGACCCCTGATGTATGTTAATCATTGTGAAATTTAATGGCAGAATTTTGCTTTATTTCAGTCTGTATTCCCTTTTCTGTAAAGCTCGTTTTACATCTTTTACTGCTAATTATTTCTTCAGGACAATTAAAATTTTGCTTCATAAATAATTTTCTGGTATGCCTCGATTCCTGTTTTTTCTCTCTTTGCAAACTTTTCCCTTCAGTTTGATTCATTTTAACAAGCTAGGTTTATGTGATAATAAAGATGAGAACATTACTATACCAAAATTATTGACTATTTGTTCAGCACCACTGTTACCTAGATGAATGCACATTGTTTCAGAATATCTCACAGTAATGATATAATTCCATCTCTGCTGTCTTTTCTTTTATTGAGAAACTTTGAATTGCCAATGATTCTTCTACATTGCAAATGTTGATCCAAAGCTGTATTATTGCAAACCTAATGGTGCATCTTAATATATCTTTAGCAGTGATTCAGGAAGTAGCTTTAACAGTTGAGGAGAACTGGACAAATTAAAGGAATAATTGATTCGGACTGATTTTTCTCCAAAAGAATCTTTTTGGTTTCCACTCTGCAATATAATGGAGATTTATAATTTTATAATCTGATCCTGTTGGTCACAGTAGAATCTCTTCCTGGAATGTGGGACAATAATTCGATATGTCTGCATTATCCTTGATTGAAAAATGTGCTATACCCTAAAGAAGTAACTTGATTGAATCAAACCTACCATAAAATCTCCATTCGAAAAGTTTTATGAATCATAGGAACGCTTATCTAAAGGTACCACTCATCGTTTCTGCCTTCTTTTTGTACTTTTTTGAAGTTTTGTTTTATGCAGTAATTCTTTACATTCACATTTTAAGAAAGTTCTGACGTTAATATTTGGCCTTATGGTATGCTCCATGACTGAGTGGAACTGGTGTCTTCATACCTGTCACACCATGCTTGTAAACACAGGCACGTGTGAGAGATTGCAATGTTGATTGCAAACTATAAATCAAGCTTGATATATGACGTTTCTTTTTCTTTTATTGAGCTTTTAATCTTAATTCTGAATGTTGAAACAGGATGTATGCGGTTATGAGTGGAGTCAGTTTGCAAAATAGTCCACACATACAAGCTAATTATTAGCCTATCAGCATTATTACAGATACTCCTAAGCCACAGCGATATCTAAACATAAATATTCTTTCTGGCTCTGGTTAAAATTACTGCTTGAAAAATTTGAAGATACTTTCTTAAAACCTCTTAGTTACCTTAATCTAAAATGATTTTCAGTTTTTGGCTGATTCATGTCAATGATATAGAGAATATTTTTTAAGTAATTACAGCATTGCTCAGCTCAGGAATAATACTGCAGTTCCATGAGATCCCCCTTCATTAATCTGAACTCCAATGAAAACTATCCTAACATAGTCAATCTCTCCTCATACGTCAGTCCCTCCATCCCTGGAATCAGCCTGGTAAATCTTCGCTGCATTCCCTCAGTAGCAAGAGCATCCTTCCTCAGAAAAGGAGTCCAAAACTGCGCATAATATTCTAGGTGCACAAGGACACCCAGGTCCCGCTGAACACTTCCCTCTCCTAATTTACAGCCATTCAGGTAGTAATCTGAGATAATCAGAAAATGATGAAGGGTCTAGGCCCGGAAAGTCAGCCTTCCTGCTCCTATGATGCTGCTTGGCCTGCTGTGTTCATCAGCGCTACATCTTGTTATCTCAGATTCTCCAGCATCTGCAGTTCCTACTATCTCTGAGTAATCTGATATCTTGTTTTTGCTTCTAAAGTGAATAACCTCACATTTATCCAAATTATACTGCATCTGCCATTGATTCGCCCACTCACCCAACTTGTCCAGATCATGATGAAGGTTCTCTGCATCCTTGTCATAGTTCACCCTCCCACCCAACTTTGTATCATCTGCAAACTTTGAGATGTTACATTTTGTTCCCTCATCCAAATTATTAATATATATTGTGAATAGCTGAGGTCCCAGCACCAATCCCTGTGGCCCCCCCTACCAGTTACTGTCTGCCAATTTGAAAAGGACCATTAATTCCTACCCTTTGTTTCCTCCCTACCAACCAGTTTTCTATCCATTTCAATACACTTCCCCCAATCCCATGTGCTTTAAACTTGCACAATAATCTTTTATGTGAGAATTTGTCAAGCACATTCTGAAAGCCCAAATATACCACATCGACTGGCTCCCCCTTATCAACTCTACTAGTTACATCTTCATAAAATTCCAACAGATTTGTCAAGCATGATTTCCCCTTCATAATTCCATGCTGACTCTGCCTGATCCTGCTACTACTTCCTAAATGCGCCACTATACAGACCTTGATAATGGATTTGACTTCTTTCCCCACTACCGATATTTCACCAATTGAATTCTAACATTTTACTCCAATGTGTAGGTAAATCCCTGCCCTAATTAGCTGTAAGCCTGAGGGACACACTTTACTGGGGATTGAGTATTGTTTAAATGAGATCTGTGGCTGTGATCCTCAGGCATCAACATGTCTGAAGAAGTGGAGGTGATTGGGAAGGGAGGGGAGGATTATGACATTTCAGTATCAATCATGAATGGATATTTGGAAGGGAAAAACTGGTGTTCCATACTGCAATGAAGTTTTCTACTCCTGGGTTTGGTTAGCTCCATTGGCTGGATGGCTGGTTTTGGAATATAGAGTGATGCCAAGGTGTGGATTCAATTCTCACACCAGCTGAGGTTACTGTGAATGATTCTCCTTCTCAACCTTTCCCCTCAACTGAGGTGTGGTGACCCTCAGCACCAATAATCTCTCTCTAATGAGAGAACAACCCTCAAGTCTGGTAAGATTATGGCGACTTTACCTTCTTTTACTTCAGGCATCTAATACAGGTAAGTTCTTGTTTTAAATAGATGTATTTATTTTGACAACAGACTTCAGGGACTCCTGTAACAACTGCTGCTGGAGACTGCTTTCAGGTCAACCAATTTTGCTAGGGATTAAACCCTTTATTTGTAAATACTGCTTGTTCTGGGCCTATGCCTTTGTGCGTTTACCAATTTGGTGTACAACATATTTCCAATACAGAATACATAACCTGCCACATTGGACACTTTTGTTTCAGGCCTCTGTTATGACTGAGTTTGGAGGGGCTGCACTGTTTCTTCTTTGAGGCCATTTCTTCCACTGCTTACAACAAATTTAAAAAGTCAACAGCTTGTGCCTATTATGTAGGGCAGCATTTTCCCAAAATTTGGTTAAGTGTCAATTCGGGCAGTTCTTTGGAGGATTTCTCTCAGTGAGCTGTCGTGAGTTTTCTCATGCAATTTTACGAAGTTCATCACGTTACGTATGCATCACTTCACCAAGATGCTGCTCTTGTGTTATCTTTTTCTCACCAGTGACAGAAACATTTGCTATTGGCAGGATCTTCCAGTTTTCTGCCACCTGCACCATGTTTAAAGCAGAGCTGTACACCAAGTCAAAAACTGCCAGCCAGGAATAGCCCCTTCCAGAAGAATTGCCCCCAGAAATATCTGAGAGAGGGGGATTGCCAACCACCTTAGCTGACAGGGATTTGCTGGTGCTGGGGTTAGTTGGGGTATTTGAAAGGGGCTGCCCTCTTTCCTCAGGACTGTCAGAGGAGACTACAACACTGGATCCTGTCAGGCTGGTCCAAAGCTGTCACCTGGGTCAGTGCAGTGTCCATGGTCTGGAGAAACACAGGGAAGTTGAAGACCTTCTGCAATCTGCAATGGTGAGTGCCATCATCTTTTCTCTGTTACACTCACTTTACTGCTGCCACTGCACCCAGCAGGACCCATGGTCTATCAGTCCCACTGTTCCATGCAGCATCTTTGCTCAGTCACTCTTCTCTACCCCGTCCTCCCAAACTGCGTGTCCTTCCTACCCTTGAGCTTCCAATTCACTCACTCAGGACACTTCACCACCTTTCCTGCAACTATACCAACACTAACATCTGTGCAAGCCACTTTCACTCCCTCACTCAGTCCCTCCCTCTGTCTCATTACAGCAGAAAAGGGCCTATAATAGGACACAGGGGACCAAAGCCCTTACAAGACCCATGGGGAATCACTAATGAATCTCCCTCTAGTGCTCATTGAATATGAGTTCAGTTGGTATCAGGCAATGGCCTATACAGTTGGAACTCACCACCCAAGCCCTTTATAAAGCTGACCCAGCTACCCCTCCAACTTCATTTTGATTTAGCTCCTTCTATTGTCCCTAACCCTCCCACATTTTTGATTGTTTACGTTACCTGTAATGGACATTGTTTGTAAATATCCATTTGGCTACTTGGGTGATTTACTGGTGGTGGTTGGTAGTTGCAAACAAATAAAAAGTCTTGGTAATTTGATGATGGGAAAGCCATTTGGCTGTGTGTAATATCACTTCAGGATACAAGAAGAAAAGAAAAAGCAGACCCAGTGCGTTGGTGATTTACTAGTGGTGATCAGTAGTCGGAAAAATATGTCACGGTGATTTGGTGGTAGGAAAACTGTTCAGTTGTGTGTAAGAGTACCTCCAGATTTAAAAAAAAATGCAGACCTAGTATAGAAAAAGAAGCAGACCCAGTTGGTACTCTTGTGGCACAGTGGTTGTTTTCTTACCTCTGAGCCAGGAGACCTGGGTTCAAGTCTCAGCTACTCCAGAGGTGCGTAATACGACCTGAGTATCTAAAAGCTCTAGGTCGCTGATAAAATTGCTTTGCAGAATCTGTGAAAATGCCGCCTACCATGTTTTAAAGGAGACCCAGAGGGCTCTAAAGGCGCAGAAGCAGTGTCCCAGCCTCTGACCCAGGAAGCCCAGGTTTAAGTCCCACCCAGTCCAGACATCTCAGAACAGGTTGATGAGGAAAATCTCTATAAAATAGACAAGCTAGGTGCTGGGCATAATTGGTCATTGTTTCAAGGTTCAGTGGCCCTACCAACCTTGAAAAGAAGCAGATCCAGGGATGGGTCTGCAGAACTGGCTGCCCTGGGCTGAAACTGGCCTTTGTATACCATGAGTAGTGGCTGTATTTTGGTGTTCAACAACCAACAATGTTTCTTTCCAGCTGAACTTCCTGAGTTATTACATTGGTGAAAAGAGTCAAGAAAAGTCATGGACAGCATTGCCTTTCAGTGAACCCAGTAAGATCATGATGGGGCAATATTGAAAATCTTGCTGTTTTGGGGACTGGAACTTTATGCTGCATGTGCGGAGGATTGGCCCAGTACACTGAAAGAATGAGATACTTTTCTCAGGCAAACTGGCTAAAAGGGGATCACTGACACAATGTCATTCTCCTGACCGCTTGCGGGACCCTGAGTTTTAGCATCATAAATAATTTAACCTACCTGGCAGCCCTGGAGTTAGAATCTTTTGATGAACTGATAGATATGGTAGTGGACACTGTGACTCCAAACCAAATGTTATATTGCAGTGGTACAGGTTTAACACTACAAATAGACTTTCTGAGGAACTAGTTACTAAATTGGTGACAAGGCTGAGGAAATTGGCGGAACAATATGAGTATGGATCAGCACTTTGGGAAATGTTACAGGATTGCTTAGTTTGTTGGATTAATAATCATGTGACTCAAAGAAGCTACTGACTGAACCAGATCTAGACTCCAAGATAGCCATAGAACTGGTCCTCTCCCATGAAAATGTGGCAAAACATCCTGGGAATCTCCGGGATGCATTGACTGTACTGCCCTCATCCTTAACCTTGACCTCCATGCCGCAGAGTCAAATAACCAGTGGACAATACTCGCTGCTCCCATTGGTTGCCAAGTGACACCAATTGGAGTCAGATGCTACAAGGTTCTAGAACTGGATGGGAGGTTTCTGCACAAGGACATCCATGCCACATTTGTGGTCATAGAATTCACCCCAGACAAGGCTATGAAAACTGATGAAATGTGTACCGCCTAGGCCAAAGGGCAAAACCACCTCAAGACAGGGCAATGCAAATAAATTAGCCTGAGGATGAAGAACTGATGCAGCTAAATTGCATCATGTTCCCAAAGTGGCCCCAATTAAGATAAAACTTCAGATAAATGACCATGCCTAGACTGGAGGCAGACAGAGATACTGCTGTATCAATTGTAGGAAGAAAAGCTTTGGGAAACTCTGATGGGGCAGCTTGCCTTTAAGCCTGTGAGACACCAAGGCTACATTTCCTAATGTACTAAGGTGCCTTGTAGTATTGGGACCACTGTAACCCCAGTTATTCCATGGACAACAGACAGTCTGACTCTCTATAATGGTGGTACAGAGGTCAGGTATGAAACTTTTGGGAAGGAACTGGCTACAGAAAATCAACCTGGTTTTAAAGTGGGTGTTGACAATCTATAAGAAGTCTTTGGAAAGTATCTTGAAGTGTTTGAAGAGGGCCTCAGGAAGCTAAAAGGAGCCAGAGCCAAGATCTATGCAGATCCAGAGGCCCAATGCAAGGCTCTGCATAGATCCCTTATTCCCTAAGGGCCAAAGTAGAGGTATCTAGAGGAATTTGGCATCATATGCCCAGCGCAATTTGCTGAATGGGCCACACCAGTAGTCCAAATTTTAAAATCTGACAACTCAGGCCATCTCTGGGGGGATTATAAGTTGAGAGTCAGCAGAGCTTCCCCTATAGACAGATACCCTATGCTACACATAGAAAACTTTCAGAAAAGCTTATATGTGGTGCCAAGTATTTTCCAAATTGAAGATGAGCCACACCTAAGTACTCCTGGATTGAGGTGCCTTCCAGGAAGTATGCCATTATAAAGTATTCTCAAAGGACTGTGTGAGTACCCTTGCTTGCCTTTTAGGGTATCTTTGGATTGCGCCATCTTTCAAAGGATGATGGAGAATCTCCACAAAATGGTGCCTGAGTAGCAGTCTGAATAGATGATGCTTTAATCTCAGGAGTTACTTCAAAGGAAGATGTAGAGAGTTTGAAGGAGGTTTTGCTGCATTTTTCTGAGGCTGGCATCCAGCTAAAAAAGTTAAAATGTGTGTTCCAGGTAAACAAGGTAATGGATCTCGGGTACGGAGTTGTCAAGGTCAGATTATACCCCCTTGAACAAAAGGTGAAAGCCGTAAAAAGGGGCTTCGATCCCAAAGAACACCACAGAGTTGAAGCTTTTCAAGTCCTCAAAAATCACAAGGGGGAAATACGGACTACATAAGGCACTTTGGTGACAGCTCCCCAAGGATTCTTGGAGTTATCCTTAAAAAATAAGATTGGTATTGTACATGGTCAAAACTGGGGAGAAGATTGCAAAACAAATGAAAATATGTTGACCTCCTCTGGCGGAATTCTCCACAGAGGCAACTGCTTTGACAGACAAGCCACTGAGGGTGAGCCCCATTCAGTGACTCTTTGATGGTCTTCATAAAAGAGACACTCGCCTATGAATTATACACGCACTTGACCAGACCTGGAATGCAACAGCAGTGGGGCTTTGGGCAATATGACGTCGGAGGCCTCATCAACACAGGAACAAGGGGGACTCCATGGACTCCGAAGGGGAGGAATGTGATAACTTCTGCAAGGCTCATGGAGAATCACTAATGAATCTCCTTGCAGAGCTCATTGAGTATGAGTGCCCTTGGTAACAGAAATGGCCCGTCGAACTGGAACTCATTTCCTGAGCACTTTATAAAGCAGGCCCAGGGGCCCTCTTGTGGTGCAGTGGTAGTGTCCCAAGCCCTGGACTTAGAGGCTTTGGTTCAAATCCCACCTGTTCCACAGGTGTATAATAACACATCTGAACAGGTTGATTAGAAAAATAGGTTAAATAAACAAAAATCAAGCCCAAGGCTCTTGTCATGCAGTGGCATTTTCCCTCTCACTGAGTCAGGAGGCACTATTTCAAGTCCCACTGTTCCAGGAATGTGAAATATCATTTCTGAACAGGCTGATTAAGAAATATTTAAAAAAAAACACTGATCAAGGGCTGGGTCTGCAGAACGGTCTGTCCTGGGTTGGGACTAGCCTAAGTATGTCACAAGTAGTAGATCTATTTTGTTTTCTACAACAAACAGTGTTCCTTTCCATTGGGCTTCCTGAGTTATTACAATAGTCAATGAGGAGTCTGACATTTGTCTGCTAATGTCAGGCTCCTCATTACCTATTGTAATAACTCAGGAAGCCCAACCTGAAAGGATCACTGTTTATTGTAGAACACAAAGTAGAACCACTACTCATGCCATGGAGACCCAGATCCAACAGAATGCTCATTGGCTGCTTGAGATTTCCACCCATCTGCACTCCATCACTTTAGCCCTTGGTGCTCAACATCACTGGTAATGTGATGGTGAATTGAGGGACTCAGACCTCATTTCTGGTGCCCCTTCCTCACAAGGAGATAAGGTGGAATCAGTAGGGACCCAGGTGGAGGAGGACCACATCCAGCTCCTCCAGAAATCTCTTCTGAGGACACTTCAGCACTCCCCAGCCCCTCCACCTCCAACTTTGTCTGTGACCCTCAGTCTTCTGGGAGTTCAAGTTGAGAATGATGAGTCTGCAACTGGCCACATCACCCTCAGCATGTCTGGGCTCTCTAGCCACAAATGCTCCCGATGTCATCTGGCCAAAATGCCAAGGCCAACAGCCTCCACAATAGGGTAATCTCCCTCCCCCTAGATGAAAACCTTGGGACTGCATCTAGCTGTAGTTGGAGGAAAAGCTAAAAAAAATCCATTTTGAGAGCATAAATGTGACAAGGTGACAATTCGTTGCACATAGAATATCATATTTTCAAGATATTGGCAATTTTAATCATCATCTGTCTGATTGGCTGTCATTTTAGGCACCGGTACAGGAATGAAGCTACAGAGGAAACCCTTGCACAGCACCATATGAAGTTAGAATCCTGTCTAAAGGGGTGGTATACTTTCCCCAATGCCCATCATAGCACAACATTTCATCATGGTTGAATGTGGGAGCATCAGATGTGGTAAATATTTACCCTTATTATGAAAAGTGAAGAACGAGGAAATAAAAATGCTGCATTTGCTTTCATTACTTAACAAATGCTTCTTGTGTCTAATATTGTGCTGCTCTTTCATGGTGAAGATGATGTTCTTCCCAGTCAATGTCACCACCTTCCTCCTCCTCTTCCAGCTCCTCAGTGTCCATCATGACCCTCCTTGCCTGGTCTAACTGTACAGAGCTCAACACACAAGGATTACACGGCATAGAGTGTACTGCAAGACAGAGCTCCATTCAAGCATCAGAACTTCATCTTCAGGAGGCCTATTGTCTGCTCCATGATCACCATGGTGAAAGAATGGGCTGCACATCCTCAGATAGGAACTTGTGTAATGGTGTGATCAGCCATGGTTGGAGAAGGTAGCCCTTGTCTCCCAGTAAGGCCTTGAAATGAAGGGTTATTCAACATAATTGGTCACTGTATGAGGATCACATGCAGGATTCTGTGATTTCAGACATTTTTAATCTGTACTGTGTAAGTGCCTGATTAATGCAATTGCAATTACAATTGAGGATATTTTCATTCATATCGCGGGTATCTGCAGAATGTTAGCCTATTCAACAGTGAATATTTCTCAGTGATTGAATCTTTTTTATAGTTATCTACTGAGTATCACAAAGACTTTGATTTCAAAACTATCGGAAAGTGCCATCAGTTATTAAAAATAATGCATCATCATTTAATTGTTAATGTTATTTCCTGTTGAATTGCTCTCCTTACCTCTTTCTATAAGCATATATAAGCATGTCAGAATTGCAAATAAAGCTGGTGTTCATTAATTGCTGCATGTCAGTTTGGTTTTGCAGTTTCAATTCAAGGTTGGAAAGTGCAATATCTCATGTAAATTTTCTTTAGCAACAGACATCAATATTGCCAATACAACTTCTGTAATACTTCAGATACTTGCTTGTACCTCCTTACCATTCCTAGTGAAATCCCTCCTAGGTTCTGCACTCCCTGCATTCTATTCTTCTGGGTTGTATCATTATCGTGTTTCTTGGTATTGCTGAATTGCATTATGACTTAATTCCACTTAAGGCAATCTTGTTGATTTAACTTTATTCTTTGTTAAACTTTCACCATTGAAACTCCTCCTTGGCAATAGCTTTCTTGATGCATTTTCACTGCTTTCTTTCTGCAAACATACTGCTTTGAATTTTTCACTGAGATATAAAGCCCCTGTTCTTGTGCTAAAAGTCTTAGAATCTCTTTGGAACCAATGTGGCTGTATACTTTGTGATTGAATCATCATCAGCTCCAATTTGTCAGCTCCACCTTCTGAGGAAAAGATAATTTGACATCCAAGATATCAAACCTGGAACTGAATTCATGGTTAACCAGGCAGCAGTCATCTCCACATTGCTATGTGCTTCAGAGACTTGGAAAATATGGAGCAGACACTTTAAAGCAGTCAGGAAGAATGACTGGCAGTGGCTACACAAAACTCTCAACAGGAGTATTCTAACCCAAGTCAACTTGCCCAGCATCGAGATGCTATTCATGGTAGGACATGACATTTGGATGCCTAACGTCAGACACCCAAAAAACCTGTTGTTCCTGGAACTCAGTTACATCAGGAAACTTCTTGAAGAACAGAAGAAACACTTTAGTATTGACCTCAAAGGAACCCATGAGGAGGTTGAACGTAACCATCAACTCATAGGAGAGTTCCGAGTCATGGTCACTAGACCTGAAGTGTTAAATCTGATCTCTCTCCATAGATGATGTCAGACCTGATGAGCTTTTCCAGCAATTTCTATTCTTGTGACTCATAGGAAACTCTGGCTCTGACTGGCCAAAATAGGGAAGACTGAAAACTATCAAACACATTAAATGATGCTGCTGGGAACATGCAGAGGCAAAGGTGAGGCACTGGAGGGAGTGCACACATTCCAAACAACTCACCTGTTTGAATCTTCAAGCATCATCTGTATCGGTTGTGTTTGAGTCTACAGATCTGCATTGTACTTATCAGCTATTTCAGAACTCATCATATGGCAGTGGAAGCAAGTTATTCTTGATTTTGATGAAGGCCTAATTATAAGAAATTGAATCTATGGTGAGGGTCAATAGCAGATTAAGAGACCAAGACTTCCTGTTGGAAACTTGTCGCACTGTAAGTCCAAAGTTTCCCCCACACACATTAAAGTGGAGGTATAACATTATTCAATGTAAAATAATTTCCAGCAATGATATTGCAATGAACTTATATTTACTTATGTCCATATGCTATTTCACACCTCCGAAACACGTCTTGTAAACATTTCAGTAACTTCTGCCATCATAAGCATCTCAAAATATAGTACCCCATAAAAGTTCTGTGCTTAGAGCTATCCACCTTCCATTCCCCACAAGTTGATCAATTTTTTCTATAATTTATTGCTCATCCTCTGACTTTCCTCTTAAATCCAGAGGTTCCCAAAGCTTTATTTTCTATTGCATTACTACGTCAGTGTAATAATCTCCTGCACTTCTCTTTTAACCTAATCCAGTCAAGGTGATGGGAATTGCAGGTGGACCATGAGACGAAGACAGAAAATCACCACATCTTCTCAAGGATATTCCACTTCTCTTCCCTTCAACTCAAACTCCCACCCACAGACAGAACCCACCCCATACCATGCTGCACTGATGACTAATTGTGCACAAGAGTGATTGATGAAGTCTCTGGCCTCACATGCTCCAAATCCCAGAAGATGACTGGCATTACATTTCATCTGATAGAAAAAGGGAATGAACAACCTTCATTCTGCTGATGCAACACAGGTTCCTGTATGCATAAGGAATATGAAGCAAATGAAAAAGGCATAATAGTTGCACAAGAGTGGTGCAGATAGCAATGTTAATGGAACTACTGTCACTGACCTCCTCTCACCTGGGGATCTCCCTAGAGCAGCATCCCATCTCATAGTCCCCCAGCCCCAGGCAGCCCACTTCTACCTTCTCCCCAAAATCCACAAACAGGACAGCCAGTCACTCGGGCACCAGCTGGCCACCAATACCCAATACAAACCCACCGACTCTCACAGTTACCTTGACTATGCATTCTCATACGCTGTTTCTGTAAGGACTCCATTCCATTCTCCCAGTTTCTCCATCTGTCTGTTCTAACAATGGCACCTTCCTCGGGGGGTCCACAGAAATGTCCACTTTTTTCCTCAACTGAGGATTCCCTGCTACCATGGCCAACAGGGCCCTTAGCCAGGTTCGAACCACCACCCACACTTCTGCCCTCACCCTTTTCCTTCCCTCCTCACAACAATGATACAGTTCCCCCTTTGCCCTCTTTCACCACCCCACCAGCCTCCACATCCAAAGGATTGTAAGCCACCACTTTTGTCACCTCCATCGGGCTGCCACAACTAGACATATATTCCCTTCCCGTCTAGGACACCCTGGTCCACTCCTCCCCCAGCCCCAACATCTCTCCACACCCCGACAGCTTCTTCCCCTGCAATTGCAGAAGGTGTAATACCTGCTTGTTTACCTCTTCCCTCCTCACTAGCGAAGGCCCTGGAACATACCTTCCAGGTGAAAGAGTGATATACTTGCACTCATTCAATCTAGTCTACTGTATTTGCTGTTCACAGTGTGGTCTCCTCTACACTGGGGAGACGAAACATAGGTTGTGTGACTGCTTTTCAGAACATCTGCATTCTTTCTGCAAAAATGACCTTGAACTTCCAGTTGCCTGCCACTTCAACACACCGCCGTGTTCCCATAGCAACATTTCTGTTGCAGGCCTGCTACAGTGTTCCAGTGAGCCTCAGTGCAGGCTCGGAGAACAACATCTCACTGGGGAACCTGTAGCCTCTGGACTCAATACCGAGTTCAATAACTGTGGAGCCTGGTTCCATCTTTCCATGTTTTTTACCCATTCCACACCCGATCCTGTAATGACATTGGTTGCTTTTAGCATAGTCGTCCGTTTCCACGTACCCTTAGACACATTATCACATTATATTGGCTACATTCAGTACAGTTAACCCATTTTGTTTTTACTCTTAGACCTTATTATCATTTATTCAGCTTTTTTTCTGACCTGGCCTGCTATCCATAAGCTCCTTGTTTACCTACTTCTTTCATATCTTTCCCTCTAGGTTCTGTCTCCACCTATCCACTCACTTCTCCCTTTTCTCACCATTCCCCTGACTTTGGCTTCAACATAAGTACCGCTTCTTCCCAACCAGTAAAAGTTCTGATGAAGAGTTACGAGACTTGAAACGTTAACTCTGCTTGCTTCCCACAGATGCTGCCGGATCTGTTGAGCTTCCCCAGCAATTTCTGTTTTTGCTTCAGACCTCCAGCATCCGTGGTTCTGTGTTTTATTTTGATGTTAACGGCTTAATGCTCATGATTATTTGAACAAATGAAGGACTTTACCCGAACTCGTCCTCCTCCTACCTCTACTTTGTTTCACCTTCCATTACAGTATCCTTCAGGTGAATAGCATGATTGGTTTCACAAGAAAACAAGGGTGTGACTCTGATGGTTTGGATAACAAATATACTTGTTAGATATGATTGAATTGTGTATACGGGACAGGAACAGGCTTTCTCATGGCACTGTCAAATGCCCTCACTCACTCACGATTAGGTTAAGCATACATGATAAGCCTGTTGCTAGGTGGTCATTCGACAACATAGCCACAACTGCCTCCTCCTACTCTTCCACAGTGGAAGTTGCTGACTGTTCTTCAACTTCCTCCTCTTGCTACTCCACTTGATCTTCTCTGCAGTGTATCATTATGAAGGGCACAGCAGATACCACAGCTATACCACGGGCGTGTGATGGATCAGTACTGAACGGTGCCTCCAGTTCCATTTGGGACAACTGACGTGCTTCTTGAGCAACCCAATGAATTGTTCCAGTATAACCATGTGCTGATGCAGTCCCAGCATCTTTCACCCCAGCTCACTGCTTAGGTTTCCTAAGGGCACCTTCAGAGGGAAGCCCTGGGTGACTCGTTCAGAATGAATGGATCATGGCAGCTTGCGAGATAACCAGCACAGATAAGCATAAACAACTTTCAGTGGTCACAAACCAGCTGAACACGGAGTGACTGGAATCCCTTATGATTACTGAAGAGTCCAGGTTAGTTTGAGGACACCTTGATGCCCCTAGCATGCAATCAATGGCTCCCTGCACCAGTGGGAAACCAGCCACTGTGAAAAAGCTATCAACCCTCTGTATTTGACTAGCCTGACTCCATGGTTAATTTCATTCCATTGGCTGCCAGGATATACAAACATATATAGCCTTAGTCTCTTGATATATTGTTGATCTTTTAAGAGAATGGGAGTTGGTGGCATGGAGGTAATGTCACTGGATCATAACTCCAGGCGAATGTTCTGCAGGCATCAGCTCCAGTCCCAGCACAGCAAATAGCAAAGATTGAAATCAACTACAAGTTTCAGCACTAAAATGCTGGTCTAATTGCAATCATCATCATTAAAACCAAGCATCTGGTTCACAAATGCCCTTAACAGGAGGTGATGTGCAATCCTTACCCGGTCTGGACTACATGTGATGCCAGACCCACAGCACTGTGGATGACTTTTAACTCTGGCAATTATGATGGGCAAAGATTTCTGGCCTATCGGTGACACCAACATCCCATGAACAATTTTTTTAAAAAATGGAATGATGTGGAAGGCTTCCCTCTGTCTGCAAATGTTGTGCTGGAGGTTCTTACCTTTGTGGCTAATATATTTGTTATGTCAAACAGCATGGATGCAGATAAGAGCATCACTGTTCATAGAATCCCTACAGTGTGGAAACAGGCTACTTGGCCTATCAAGTCCACATTTTCCCTTCAAACAGCATCCCACCCAGAACCAGTCCCCTACCTTATCCTTGTAACCTTGTATTTCCCTCAGCTAATCCACCTAGCCTGCACATCCTGGGCAATTTAGCATGGCCAATCCACCTAATCTTCACATCTTTGGCTGTGGGAGGAAACCGCTGCAGACACAGGGAGAGCATGGAAACTCCACATAGACAGTCGCCCAAGGCTGGAATCAAACCCAGGTCCCTGGCTCTGTGAGGCAGCAGTGTTAACCACTGAGGCACTGTGTCACCTAGATGTGGCTTTGGTGACATGACTGCTGCTATTGCTCCTTATCACAAGTTCCCAACTTCTGCTGCTGTGGTTGATTCCCTGCAGCAGTGAAAGCTGACAGCAAGCAAGGTCACCCAAAAGTGAATAAATTCCAAGCTAGTAGGAAATACTTGCAACAAGTTGGAAACAATCCTCAAAGCAGTGAATTCAGATTTTCATAACAAATCCCGCCTGTACAAGTTTTTCAGTGAGATTTTGATACTTCACTATTTAAAGACTTCCCAGCCTGTTGGTTTCAATGAACACTGACTCTCCACTGTGCTAACTCCTCATTATCCCTTAAAGGTTAGAAAGCCTGTGCTCTATCTGTTAAAGCTATAACATCTCCGTTAATTGTCTCATTGAATATTGTGTTTACCTAATTGCTGCATGGAGTGTTCTGTGTTTACCTTCCAACCCACCTGGATTAAATCCATAAGTGAGTGAGATCTTATTGGGTTCCTGTTTAAATACTTCTTTTTGGGTCTTTATGGCTTCCCACTACCCTCACCCAAACCCCTTCCCCTTGACAATTAAAAATCGACCTGTTAAGTTTTCTTCCCACAATTTAATTTCTTATAACAGGGCTTTACTTTGAACTAAACATCTAGGCCAATGGAAACAAACTGGGACTTTTTACAAGTAATAAACAGGAAGTTATTATGAATGAACGACGCTGGATTATACAGAACAGTAAACAGGTAGGAGGGAGCTAAAGTAAAATATAAACTCAAGATTAAGATGACGTTTGTAAACCAGTCAAGTGCCAATCTTGTGGTTTACAACATCAGGTGAGCTCTGTTATTACTGTCTAATTTCTTCTCATCTACCCTGTTTTCGTTTGCGATATTATCTACAACACTGAAGTCAGATTAATGTTTTCTATAAGATACATGTACCAATTCTCCTCCTCAACAATCCAGAAACAACTTGATTCAATTCTACGGAATTGTAAAACAAATGACTTTAGCAAATTGCAAGTAACACAAGTAAGTTCAGCCTTCCTGTCAATGGTCCTTCCATTTTGCATTTTGTTTTCTGACATTTGTGTTTTCTTTAGTCTATTGTGACATCTCACAATATCTTGCAGTCTCAGAATGACTTCTGATCAGTTATGAACATGTTCTTTGTTTAAGTATTCATGATTTATTCTCTTCATTCGAATTAGCTGAGAGTTGTCTGTATGTTAATGTTAAATCCTGTTATGCTAAAGAAAAGAATACGTTGTCAGTAATGCCTATTGCTGTCAACACACTCCAGAGAAAAGAACAAGGTAGTAGTGTTCCAGAAATGTTCTTTCCTACTCAATCATGTATATTTTGTAAATCGTTAATAGAACTAGGATGTGGACTGATTACCAGTCTCCATATCTTGGTATGATATCACAACATGGTGGTAGTGGTAGCTGACCCTTCACTTGATAAAACTGCCCACTTATCCTAATTAATAGTGGAAACATTCAAAGCAGTCAGCAGCATAAGATGAACCCTCATGGAAGGCTCAAAGAAAAAGCAGTAAGATGCTCTCAAGTTTAGTTTACTGTGTGGATGGAGACAAGCTCCAACATCAAGCAGCCATCAATGTGCAACTGAAAGTCTATAATGGGAGAATACCTACAAACCTCACCACACAGTTCATGAGCAGCAAATAAAAAATAACAGGTTGAAAAGCTATCACTTAGCAATTGAACACAAACAAAGCAACACATCAGTCTGCTTAACTGCAGAATGCAGGTACACTTTTTGAGATGGATAACTCCCTACCCCTATCCAAGCCTTTAGACTACAAGGCTGACCAGACCAGGCCTCTCATGAATACTATGATACCTGTGGTTCACTCAATACCATACCACCTCAGGCCTTGCTTCCAAAGCTAATAAAGACCAGGTTACAATGGTTTTATTTGCCATTGGTAATATTGTTGATGCAATTCCTGCCCAAGCCAATGATCAATGGAAAGGAAAATGGCAAAATAGCGATATTTACTTTAGGAGTTTGACATGTACATTGGACTAAGGCATGACACAGTTATTGAGCATGTTAAGTTTAGTCGGTACAACCAGGAACCAGAGAAAGTGTGGATTCACTCATAAGTCACATCTATCTTTTACCAGACAGTTGTGATTCTGGGATCCTCTGGGATAAACTTATCTGAAGATCACGTCGTAGTTGGCATCCTGGGTGAGGTTCTACCTGCTCCTTTCCACTTTAGAGAAGATCCCACATTGACCAAAGCTATTTAAATAGCTCAGCCCTGAAAGCAATATCCTGTGCCTTTGACAAAAAGGGTCATTTCAGAATTGTCTGCAGCAGCAGCTGATCAGTTCTGGCAGCAGAAAAAAACAACAAAACAAAAACCAAGAAATAGATGCTAAAGAAGACAAAGATTATTTTTTTTCTGTAAGAAGTTAGATTCTCAAGACAACTTCTGGTACCCATATGCTTTTATTAATCTTTTAAATTGGATAGTAGGACCAGCATCTTCATTCTTCCCAATGCTATACATGCAGCCTAAATCCCAGCTCCATGAGCCCTCAAATACCCAACTGCAAGGTCCAGGAGGTATTTCAATCAAAGTCAAGGGGCAGCTATATGCTACACTTCAATGTAATGTAAATCAGTTTACAAACATTCTGTATGTCATTTCCAGTCAGTATAGTTCTTTAATAATGGAGAAGCTAGTCTTTCTCAAACCTTCCATAATCAAGAGCAGTAGACGATCATGATCTACCCTTTTTTGATGAAGAAATTTGGGTGAGTTTTCTGGATCTTCCATTCCCTTTTCAAGATAAGCCATTTCAGCAGACTGGCTGTGCCTTAGAATGGATGGCCTTACCAATCCCATTCCTACCTTTGGGGAAGGAGGTAGGGATGTAGGGAAGCAAACCCACCATGGTTTCCTGAATTTTTAGCAGAATTTGCCTCTTCTCCTGGCTCCTGCAAGTTGTTAAAATTCTGCAAATAGTACTTAACTTCTGACTCAATGGATTTACTGTTTAGCACATTTTACTGCATTTTCAGTGAATAATGCCTTATCAGTAATGATGAACAGCAATTTTTATGTTCTGAAAGGCATGGCAGAAAAGTTATTTTGAAAACGATATTCCTGGGAATGATGATGCATTACCACCAAGAGGTGGCCTAAACCTCACAATGAATACATGAATGATCGACATGTTTTACTGAGTCATACATTTAGCTGATTTTGAGCACCAAACTGTGTAAAGGTTTGTGGGAACGGTTACTGAAAAGTACAAATGTGAAAATGAACAATTAGTGGTGATCAAAGAACCAAAGGGCACTTATTTCGCTTTGCATACTCAGTCCCTGTAAGTTATTTTCTATATCAATCAATCAATCTGAAAGTGCAGTCTGTTTATCAGAATTGGTTACCGCAGTTTTTCACTACAAAAATTCACTTATGTTTAAATCTCCACTAGTTCTGAGCATTTTGTTATAAAGAATATATACCAAACTGAAATTAATAAAAACAGGAAGAGAACTTATATTGACGTAATGCCTGTGACCTCCTCAGGCTATCCAAAAATCTTTTCCAGCCAATGTATTAATTTTATAGCTAACATTGTACTGGAAACTCAGCTGCCAATGTATACGCAGCAAAAGTTCCTATCAACAGCATTGAGATAATTTGTTTTTGTGATATCTATTTGAAAGCCACTTTGTTGATAGTTGCCAAACATTGGTTGTATTAAGAGATTAATTTACAAATTAATTAATTTCCAAACTATTTTATTGGATTGTAAATTGCTTTCCAGTGTCTACAATGTAGCGATGTTTGGCATAATTGTCACAAAAATGATGTTAATATTTCCATTCTCATCATGCAGTGTGTGATAATTGTCAAAATAATCTTTTAGAGGCTAGCTATTGGCTTAACACAAGCAGGAATTGAATGGAATTACACAGGGAGTTTCATTTTTGCTGTAGTCAAAACTGAATGTTAAAGTGGGTAATTACATCAAAATTGACTGCATGTGTATAATAGTGAAAGTATCCTGCAAGGAGAAACAACAGCCATGAACGAATGAATGATCCACTAACATACCGGAAAGGATATTGCTAAAACTTTCACTATACATTGTATCACGCATTTATGAAACATGTTGGAGGCAGAATGTAATTACTGAGCCAACAATTTCACAATTTTTGGTGTTTGAACTCAATGTTACTTTTATGACAAATGAATACAGGAGCTGGAAAACTGCTTGTCTCCAAGAACTGGGCTTGGATAAGGTGTATCAATTAGCCATAGGCTTTGCCAATAACACACCAACCTCATCTAATTTTACCCCTTTGTGGTACTTGACTAGTTACTGTACCTTACAAAGAGACATAGCATCTTTAGAGGGATACTGAAGAGTGCACTGAAACTGAGCTAGAATACTGCATACCAGTTAAACAATATGGAACTAAAATAACACTTTTAGGAAGCATAAAAAGGCCATGGTCTCACACTTTATTGCTGACTAGCCATTAAATCATCAACAGCAACATCTGAGGCATTGTACTAATATTTACATCTGCAGAAAGTACTCCCGCAAGATTGTCACAGCATTATATTCCTTTCTACTTTCATATTGTGTGAAAGTGGAAAATATACACATTAGCCTCACTGATAGATATCTGTTATTCTCATAACCAGAATAACAAGAATGATCTTTTAAGAAATTTATTTCTTCTATTAGCAATGAAAATTAAAACATTAAAACTGAGTACTTTCATCAACAAATGATTGTACAGTTTACGTTTCTAATTGGCAACTTCTTCAGTTTGACCTGATTTAATGAACTTTGGCCCATGTTATAATTGTGAGTTATTGCATTTATACCATAGTCTTAACAGAAACATTTTTAAATTTAAAAGTATACTTTATTGGAAAAAAATCTTTATATATAATATACACACACACACAGTCACAAATGCAGTTCGGTTCTGTACAGTATCATATCAAGGAAACAAACAAACATTGGAGTTTAGCTCTATCCAAACAAACCAATGGCATCTCTTCCTTGAACCAGATTATATTTACATGTATTTGAGGCAAGAGGAGAGTCCAAAAACTGAATGGACCCCTTTTTAAATTCGGTAGGAAGACCTCAGACAGTGGTCTTTCCCCACTGTGCCTTGGCAGCAACTGCCCCAAGCTTTAGCACATCCCTCAGTACGTAGCCTTAACAGAAATGTGGTTCATAGTGATGGCACCTTGACCCTTAACACAAGCCTTTGTAACCTGACTGTATTTTCCATCACCTGCCCTGCAAAACCATACGGATAGTGTGGTTATTTCAATCAAATTGTGCCTTAGTCTACCCCCTCTCTTGCATCTTCTGCTTTCAGCATTTCTCAGTCCACCACTCATTTGGATGGATTGGATGGAAAGATGGGTGGTTGGCAGAGAAAGGAACCTGCTATCTTCCTGTAGCCTTGACATCTTACTAATGATGGGAAACTTTGTAATGCAGTGCCCACCGGGTGGCTGCTTGAGGTAATTCCATAATATTGTGCGAAAGACCACATTATGGGCTACCTCCTGCCACTCCCAGAATCTTTTCCTCCTTTGGTAGGATCATCCATTGCATGGGATGGCCATCGGGTATACCGTGGTGATCTCTGAGCAAGTTCCTGGAGGTGGGAGTTGATATATAAGGTAATGGTTCTGAAGGAGAATTGTTCATGTTGCATTAAGCTCCACCCAATCTGTTGATATCGCATTGTCCTTGGGCAGAGGCTGTCAAGATTTGAATGAGTTTCCAAGAGAAACCCATGCATTCTGCACAAATTCTAATCGTCTTAATGACTATTTCTAGGCATTTAATGTAAACTGTATCTATTGCAATCATATAATTAACTATTTTGTAATGTAAGATAAATGGCTCCGTTGTTTAGACTCCCAGTAGTCTACACTCTACCACTGTTAGACAAACCCTCTACTCGGCATAGAGAAAGGAAGATTGGTGGCAGCAACCTACACTAAGCAGAATGTGACGTGGTGATCAGCAATGGGCCAACAGAATTCATTCGACTCCAAATAAAGAAGAAAATTGTTTTTGAAGAAAATTTAATTTACCACTTTGCGTTACTACTTTAAACAGAGATAGGAAATCAAACAATCAGTCATGAGCTGAAATGTGAAGACCGTGCGAGAAGCAACTGAGTGAGTTCAGCTTTACAGTAATAAGCATTAATAATCGCATTGAGAAGAAATGGAAGGAGAAATAATAGTTCTAACTGGACCATACTGATGCAAGAAACTTTAGGGAGGATTTTTCTTAAGAACTTCTTCAAAATAAGCATTAATTCTGATACTGTACAAGTTAACACACTATTGAATGGAAAAGATCCTATAGTGATGTTACTAATCAGCAAAATAAATAAAATATGGATACTTGCAATGAAGTTTTAAAGACCTTTGATGATTATTCCCATATGAGAACAACTAAAAATAATAGAAAATTTCAGTTTCTATGCAAATCTATAGAAAATTGAATTAATGACCTTTGCAGATTAATTGAAAATTATGAATATGAAGCTTTGAAATCATAATTCATATCACACAGGTTTGCTGTTGGAATTCTTGATGAAACTTAATATTTTTCTTACAGTTCAAGGAAGATTTAATTCTGGAGAAATCTATTAATATCATGCTAGAAGCAGAAACAAGGCAGACTAATAAACAGATCTTGCGAGGAAAGAACAATCCTACTTCAGGAGGGCAACAGTGTTGATTCAGTTTGAAAGGTAAAGAGGCACATGACAAGCAGGTACAGAGTCAGTGTCAGCTCTTTGGAGCAATAGAGTCTCACAGGTAAAGACAACATCCAACCATGACAAAAGTATGTTAAATTAATAAAATTGTAGGTTGCTTCCAGAAGATATACAGAAGCACGGCAGTTTCAGAGCAGCGGTCTCGTACACAAAGTAGTCTACACAACAGAGCACATACGACCATTAGGTCAGAAAAGATAGCACCGGAATTCCTAAAATAAATTACTACTTTAAATAAAAAAAGTGATTCAAATGACTCAAATTTCACAGCATTTATATATGTGAATGAACGTCTTTTAATTGTAAGCTTGATACAGGAACAACCAACACAATTCTGTCAGAACAGATACCATGGCTGAGGAAACTGTATTAAAGACTACAATGGCTGAGCTACATTCTAAGATTAAATTTGGAACTAATACTCTAATGGTGACCGTGAAACCATTGTTGCTTGTCATAGAAACCTATCTGGTTCACTAATGTTCGTTACAAATGGAAAATTGCTATCCTTCCTGGGTATGGCCTATTTATGACTCCAGAGCTACAGCAATGCGGTTGCTCTGAACTGAAATGACTTAGCAAGCCACTCAGTTATATCAACCACTAAGAAGCCTTAAAACTGGAGGGACCACCCAGAATCGACTAAGGCACCAAAAGCAAAAATGGTAAACTCAACTCTGTCAACATTGTACAGTCGGCCTTGCCAATATTGGGGGGCTGGTGCCGAAACTGGGAGAGCTGTCTCACAGATTAGTCAAGCAACAGCCTGACATAGTCAAACTCTTGGAATCATAGCTCACACGTAATGTCCCAAACACACCCTCACTGTCCTTGGGTATGACCTGTGCAACCAACAGGATAGACTCAGTAGAGGAATCCTAGGAATCCTCAACATCGATTCCAGATCCAATGAAGTCTTATGGCGTAAGGTCAAATATGGGCAAGAAAATTCCCCTCTGCCATACTTCCACCCCTTCAGTCAGTACTCCTTCATGTTGGACGCAACTTGGGAGAAGTACTGAGGCTGGCAACGCCACAGAATGTACCCTGGGTGGGAGGCTTCAATATCCAGCACAAAGAGTGGTTCGGCAGCACCACTACTGTCCAAGCTCGTCAAGTTCTAGATTGAGTCTGCAGTATGCCTTAACTAAACAACATAAGGGAAATATCTATTTGACCTCAGCCCTGTTGCAGATGTGTCTGTCTATGACAATATCAGAAGTGACCTCAGCACAGTCCTTGTAGAGACAAAGTACCATGTTCACATTTAGGATATCCTCCATTGTATTGTGTGGCATCACCACCATGCTAAAGGACAGACCTCAAACAGATCCAGGAACTTAAAACTGGGCATCCATGAAGCACTGTGGGCCATAACCCATAGCAAATATGTTTTAAACTACAATCTGCAACCTCATAATTTGGCCTATTCCCCACTCTACAATTACCATCAGACCAGGGAATAATTATGGGTCAACAAAGAGGATAGAAGGGCATACTGAGAGCAGCACCAGTCATATCTACAACTCGGGTGTTAACCTGCTGATACTATAACACCGGACCTGCATGCCAAACAGTCTGCAATAGATTGGTTAAGTAATCCTGTAACCAACAGATCAGATCTGAGTTCTATAGTTCTGCCACACTCAAACTAATGGAAGGTCACATCAGCAGTTCTATCAAGCAGCACCTGCTTAGCAATAACCTGCTCACTGGCACTCAATTTGTGTTCTGCCAGGGCCACTCACTTTTGACCTTATAATATCCTTAGTTCAAACATGGACAAAATAACTCAATTCAAGAAGTGAGGTGAGAGTGTCTGCCTTGATAACAAGGCTACATCTGACCAATCTGATTGCACAGTGTTCAGCACAATTCGCAACTTCTCAGATATTGAAGCAGTCCATGTATGAATACAACATGATCTAGACAATGGAGACAATAAGTACTGAAGATGCTGGAAGCCAGAGGTCTGGGTCTGAGGCTGGAAAAGCACAGCAGGTCAGACAGCATTTGAGGAGCAGAAATGTCAATGTTTTGGGACAAAACCCTTCATCAGGATCTAGACAATATCTAGGCTTGGGCTGACACATGGTAAGTAACATTCACGCCGCAAAAACGTCAGGCAATGACCATCTCCAATAAGAGACAATCTAATCACTGACCCTTGACATTCTTTGGCATTCCCATTGCTGAATCCCTTATTATCAATATCCTGGGTGTTACCATTGACCAGCAATCCGATAGGACTCACCATACAAATACAGCAGCTACAAGAGCAGATCAGAAGCTGGCATCCTGTCATGAGTAAATCGCCTCTTGATTCCTCAATGCCTGTGCACCATCTTTGAGGCACAAGGCAGGAATGTGATGAATATGCCCTGTGTGCCTGGATGAGTGCAGCTCCCACATCACTCAAGAAACTTTACACCATGCAGCAGAAAGCAGCCTGTTGATTGGCACCTCCGGCTAACACTTTGATGCCAAAAAGAATAAACTCACACCTCACCTCTGGAATTCAGCTGCCTTGTTCGTGTTTGGACCAAGGCTGTAATGAGGCAAGGAGCTGAGTGGCCCTGGCAAAACACAAACTGAAAGTTAGTGAGCAGGTTATTGCTAGGCAAGTTCTGCTTGATAGCACTGTCATGACACCTTCCATCATTTTACTGATGATCTAGAATAGACTGACAAAGTTGAAATTGGCTGTGTTGGATTTGTCTTGTTTTTTGTGTCGAGGACATACTTGGACAATTTCACACATTGTTGGTTAGATGCCAATGTATAGCTGTAGTGGAACAGCTTGGCAAGGGGTGTTTAAGTTCTGGAGCACAAGTCTTCAGTACTATTGCTGGAATGTTGTCAGGGCCAATAGCCTTTGAGTATCCAGTGTCTCAAACTGTTTCTTGATATCACACGGAGAGAATCAAATTTGCTGAAGATTGGCATCTGTGATGCTAGAGACAGTTAGAGGAGGTCAAAGTGGATCATCCACTAGGCAATTCTGGCTAAAGATTTCTGTGACTACTTCAGCCTTATCTTTTGCACTGATGTGCTGGGCTCCCCCATTATTCAGGATGGGGAATGTTTGTGGATCCTCTTCTGTCAATGCGTTGTTTAATTGTCCACCACTATTCATGACTGGATGTGGCAGGATTACAGATCTTAGATCTGATCCGTTGGTTATGGGTTCACTTAGCCTTGTCTATCGCTTGCTGCTAATGCTGTTTGGCATGCAAAGTAGTCCTGTTTGGTCGCTTCATCAAGCTAACATCTCATTTTCAGGTATGCCTGCTGCTGTTCCTGGCATGCTCTCCTGTATTCTTTATTGAACAAAAATCCTCTGTATTGATGGTAATGGTTGAGTGTGGGTTATGCCTAGCCATGAGGTTGCAGGTTGTTGGAAAAACTCAGCCGGTCTGGCAGCATCTGTGGAGAGAAAGCAGAGTCAACATTTCATGTCCAGTGACACTTCTACAGAAGTAATGATGGTGAACAAGAAAAAAGATTAGTTTGGAAATCCTGTTGGACAGTGGAGCAGAACTTCTTCAAGGTAGACATGATGGTGGAAAAGATATGACGCTAAACAAAAAACCAAAGTTCTGCGGATGCTTTGTTTCTAATTTCCAGCTTCTGCAGTTCTTTGGTTTTTAGGTTACAGATTGTGCTAAAGTATAATTCTGCTGCTGTTGATGGCCCACAGCACCTCATGGATACACAACCTTGAGTTGCAAGATCTGTTCAAAGTCTGAACCATTTAGCACAGTGATAGTACCAGACAACACAGTGTGAAGTGTTCTCAAAACCTCAGGTTTCCATGAAGACTGTGTGTTGGTCCCTCTTATCATTATTCTCTTCCTTTAACCATGGATGTTCCCTCTAGGAGAGCCCTCATCTCTGCTTCTTCGTATCAAGTTAAAAGAGACTTGAAAGGATACAGTGCGCAATGATTTAGCCATTCATCACCAAACGAGCTAAACTGCTGTGTCCTCTTCTCATGTTCCAAAACTGCTCACAATTCAAGATGATCTTCAAATGCAAAGATAAATCTTTGCTTCTTTTCTTTACAATAAACCCATTTTCTTAAAGTCTCGCCCTTGTCAACTCCACCTTCATCTCTAGCAAGTGCCATTTTCATTCTCCAATTTGCTCCCCTACTGACATCTCCATCTCCAGCCTATTCCAGAATGAGGCTCAACGCAAGCTTAGGAACAGCCCCTCATTCTCAATTAGGCACTTCACAGCTTCTGAACGCTACTTTGAGTATAACAATTTCAGTTTGTGATATCTGTCTTCCCCACAGATCGCAACCGCCCATTATGCTGTCATTGTCACCTTATCTGAAACCATCCCTAGTTTCTTCACTCATTCCAACTGCAATCCCTTTGTTTTGTCCCACTAACATTTTTATAATAATTTAGTATCTCTCATTGTCCATCCTATCACAGACCTTCCCTATTGTTTCTTATTCCACATTCTCTATTAAAACCCATTACCTTTCTCCCTTCTCCCAGTTCTGATGAAAGATCATGACCTGAAACACAGTTAACTCTGCTTCGCCACAGATTCTGCCATACCCTTGCCAAGCTGTTCCACTACAGCTACAATGTTGGCATCTACCCAACAATGTTTGAAATTGTCCAGGTATTTCCAGTATTTTTAATCCAATTTCAGATTTCCAGCAACTGCAGTCATATGGAAACATAGAAACTAGAAGCAGGAATAATAAACCAAATAAAACAAAATAAGCTATTTGGCCCTTTAAGCCTGCTCCACCCATCAATATGATCATGGCTGATCCTCTATCTCAAGCTTATATCTCCCCTTTGTTTTATTCCCATTGATGCCTTAAGTATCTAAACGTTTATAAACCTCTTTATTTAATATACAAGCATTGAGCCTCCACAGCCTTCTGTGGTAGTGAATTCCACACGATGACCATCCTCTGAGTTAAGAAATGTTTAGCCTGTGATTGTTTAGTTTTACTTTATTGATATTATTTTTGTAACTTGATTTTCTCCCCCAGCAGTTTCAATTTTCAAACATTTTCTTCATGACCCTTTTTGCCTTTTTTTTAATAGGTTTGATTTGTGTCACTGACAAACATCATTTTGTCAGGTGCACGTCAATGATCATTCAATCGACTGATGTAAGACCTGCAAGAATTGCCTGGGGGTGACTCATTTTTCAATTTACTGCCCCTCCTTTTCTCTGTGGGTTTACACCTTACCTCTGCCTATCACCTCCTTTTTGTGTGGCACGACCGAAATTTGGAGATTGCTGTGTGAGATCTCGTTGCGGAAAACTTGTCATCCCATGTGACAGTGCAGCACTAAACCAAGACACTGCATCATGCAAACTTCTCCTTGTAGCTCAATTGACATGTTAAAGTCACACGGAGAAAGATTTATGAACACAGCACCAGACACCTGGTGATATTGTTTAAGGACTTGGATATTGGAGGACTTACTGTGTGTATAATGCAAATTATATTATTGTCTGTGCATAGATACATTTCAGAGGAAGCTGCACAATGAATGAGGGAGAAATTAATATACGATTATGTTGATAGAGTTGTGCACATAAGAACCAGGAGCAGAAGTGGGCCATCTGGCCCTTTGAGCCTACTCCACTATTCAATAAGATCATGGCTGATCCTTTCATGTACTTAGTTCCACTTTCCCACCCTTGCAACATAACCGTTAATTCCTTTACTATTCAAAAAATTAACTATCTTAGGTTTAAAAACATTCAATGACAAAGCCTCAAGAACTTCACTGGGCAGGGAATTCCACAGATTCACAACCCTTTGGGGGAAGAAGTTCCTCCTCAATTTAGTCCTAAATCTGATCCCCCTAATTTTGAGGCTATGTCGTCTTGTTCTAGTTCTACCCACCTGTTGTAACAACCTCCCTGCGTCTACCTTATCTATTCCCTTCATAATTTTATGTATTTCTATAAGATTCCTCCTCATTCTTCTATATTCCAATGAATATAATCCCAGTCTACCCAGTCTCTCCTCATAAGCCAACCCTCTCAACTCCGGAATCAACCTAATGATCTCCTCTGCACCCCCTCCAGTGCCAGTACATCCTTTCTCAAGTAAGGAGACCAAAACTGCATGCAATACTCCAGGTGTGGCTTCACCAGCACCCTCTACAGCTGCAGCATAGCCTCCCTGCTTTTAAACTCAATCCCTCTAGCAATGAAGGACAAAATTCCATTTGCCTTCTTAATTACCTGCTGTACCTGCAAACCAACCCCCTGCGATTCATGCACAAGCACACCTCTGCACAGGTCCCTCTGCACAGCAACACCCTGCAATTTTTTTACTGTTCAAGTAATAGTTTCTTTTACTGTTATTCCTACCAAAATGGATGACTTCACATTTATCAACACTGAATTCCAAGTACCAGACCTTTGCCCACTCAATTAAACTATCTATATCCCTCTGCAAACTTCCAGAGTCTCTTGCACACTTTGCTCTACCACTCATCTTAGTGTCATCTGCTAACTTTGACACACTACACGTGGTCCCAAACTCCAAATCATCTATGTAAATTGTAAACACTTGTGGTCCCAACACTGATCCCTGAGGCACACCACTAGCCACTGACCGCCAACCAGAAAAGCAATCATTTATCCCCATTCTTTATTTCCTGTTAGTTAACCAATTTTCTATCCATGCTAATACATTGCCTGTAACGCTTGCACCTTTATCTTATGCAGCAGCCTTTTATGCGGCATCTTGTTAAATATCTTTTGGAAATTCAGATACACTACATCTGCTGGGTCCCTGTTTTCCACCACGTCCATAATGTCTTCATAGAATTCCAGTAAATTAGTCAAGCATGACTTGCCTTTCATGAATCCATGCTGAATCTGCCCAATGGGACAATTGCTATCCAGATGTCTTACTATTTCTTCCTTGATGATAGATTCAAGCATTTTCCCCACTACCCCCTATAATTCCCCATCTTTGTCTACTTCCTTTTTTAAACAGTGGCATCACAGTTGCTGTTTTCCAAGCTGCTGGAACTGCCCCAGAGTCCAGCGAATTTTGGAAAATTACCTTGAGAGCATTTGCTATTTCTCCCACCATCTCTTTTACTACCCAGTTAGATAGATTAATATGTTAGATAGAATTAGCAAAATCTAATATGGAGAATAAACACCAACACAGACCAGATAGCCTGTTTATGTGCTACAATTTAATGGAATTATGCGGGGAGGTATCCTTACACTTTGTGATTCTTTCCTAATAGATATCTGCAGGATATCTTTGCTAAGATGGAACAATGTTTAACTATTTCTGTGAAATAACTGCACAGAGGCAGGTATTGTGACACCACATCACCCTTTATTTTCATGTGCCCAGTACACTGCCTGTGCCCCGTCAACTCGGAGTCAGTCCCTGGAGTGACGAGATTCAGAATCCCTTGTTTGTAACTGTCAGCCAGGGCTCCCTGATTGACCCAGATTAACAACCCCAATGAAGGATCTCATAGTCAATAAGATCCACCTAGATCTAATCACTACACACTGTAAAATCACTGCTCCCTACAGGAATTCGTATTAGGAGGCAAATTATTTTGTTTCACAGACCAACATATACGAAATGGAATAGAAAACATTCTATTCTACTAATAGAAAGCATGATCCAATTAAATATTGATGTTTGGTGTATGTGCAAGAAATGTTCTTGCAGAAGATTACCAGCACATTGCATCAGTGGTTTGAGTGGGAAATTTATTCTTTGAAAGGGAAATGTAAAAAATTGCACACAAATGTATATATGTGCCTAGGAAAGAGGTAGATAGAACTGTAAATGTTTATGCCACTTTTCCAAATCAATAGACTCATACAACAGTTGGAAAGTAGTCTCATGGAGCTGGGCAGTCTTCCATTGGTTCCTGAGGTTTCTGCTCCTTTACTTGTTGACCCTTCAGCTGTCATGAGAGCCTTCCTCTTTGCAAATTGAAGCCACACAGCCATCTGCAAACTATCATAACTTTGGAACTTCAGCTAACTGTTTACAGGATGACCAGAGATTGAAACAACTTCTTCTTCAAGCTGATATTCGTGTTCATGATGATTTCTTAGGTAAACACTTAAACTTGTGATAATTTTGCTGAACTAGTGTCTGCAGCCAATGTGGGATCACCAGACTGTAGGATATAAGAGCAGATTTAGGCCGTTCGACCCATTGAATTCCAGCAGCAGGATTAGGTGAGAGTGACAACTCTTGATATCAAGGCTACATTTGACTGATACCAAGGACCCCTAGCAAAACTGGAGTCAATGGGAATCGGGGGAAGCTCTCTGCTAGTTGATCATAGCAAGCACATAGAAAGATGGTTATGGTTGGTAGTGCAAACACAGAGAATACTGGAGGAACTCATAGGCCTGACAGCATTTGTTGGAAGAGAAACAACAGCCAATAACCAATCTGTCAGCTACAGGTGTATCTATCCATGATACAATTGGTAACAGAGACCATGGCAGAGATGAAGTAGAGATGAAGTCCCCCCTTAACCTCCTTCCTGATACATGGCACTATCGTCATGCTAAATGGGACAGACTTCGAACAAATCTAGCAACTCGAGACTCCATGAGGTGCTGTGGGTCATCAACAGCAGCAGAATTGTAACTCCAACACAATCTGCAACCTCATGGCCTGCCATATCCCATAGTCCATCATTACCATCGAGCCAGAGGACTCTTAGTTCTAAATTCTCCCACAAGAGGAAACATCTTTTCAACTGATCAAGTCTCCTCAGGATCTGATATGTTTCAGGTTCTGGTCGCCAAGTTGTAGGAAGGATATTATTAAGCTGGAGAGGGCTTAGAAGAGATTTACCAGGATGTTGCCAGGTATGGAAGGTTTGAGTTATAAAGAAAAGCTGGATAGGCTGGAACTTTTTTCACTGGAGTGTAGGAGGTTGAGAGGTGCCCTTACAGAAGTTTATAAAATCATGAGGAGTGTAGATAAGGTTAAAATAGATGGCTTTTCCCTAGGATGTGGGAGTTCGAGACAAGGGGACTCATTTATAAGATGAGAGAAGAGAGTTTTAAAAAAGACATGAGGGGCAACTGTTTTATGCAGAGGGTGGCTCATGTGTGGAATGAACTTCCTGAGGAAGTGGTGGATGTGGGCACAATTACAACATTTAAAAGACATTTGGATAAGGACATGAATTGGTAAGGTTTGGAGAGATATGGGCCAAGAGCAGGCAGTGGGACTAGTTTAGTTTGGGATTATGTTTGGCATGGACTGGTTCAACCAAAGGGTCTATTTCCATGCTGTATGACTCTATGAATCTAAGTCACCCCTGACTCTTCTAAGCTCCAGAGGATACAGGCCTAGCCTGTCTAGCCTCTCCACATTAGGCAATTCTGTCATTTGAGGTGGTAGTCTAGTAACCTTCTCTGAACTGCTTCTAACACATTAACACACTTCTATAACCTTTTTGTTCCGATGAAATATTCTTGACCTAAAACGTTAACTCGGCTTTGTTCTCCACGGACACTGACCAACTTGGTGAGTATTTCGAGTATGTTCTATTTTAAATCTTGAGAAACTCTTTATCGAGAGTTCTGGAGGGAGTGCCTGGTGAATCACACAGCAGAAGTGAAATGAAACAAAATAGCAAGCGTCTCTGTTTCTGCAGTCCTGGATTCTTGCCTGATGAAGTTAGCCCACGATAGGAAGTTCAAAACCTTGTTGTTTTACATTACCATTCATGTCCTCAGGGTGTTCCAAACTGCCTTACAGCCAAAGAAATAAAGTAGGCAAGTGAGCAGTAATGAATAACTGAAATAAAAAACAGAAAATTCTGGAAATACTCATCAGGGCTAACAGTATTAGCAGAGAGAGAAAAAATGTGGTTGTCAGTTCAGGTCGATGACCTTTCACAGAATGGATGAGAATAGAGTGAATAATTTCACACCATCTTTATACAGATAGAACGAAATTAGAAATTAGGCTCCGACACATACTTTTAGAGCTGTATAGGGGAAGGTGATGGCCTCGTGGTATTATCGCCGGACTATTTATCCAGAGACCCAGGTAATGTTCTGGGGACCTGGGGTGGAATCCCACCATGACAGATGGTGGAATTTGAATTCAGAAAAAGAAAAATCTGGGAATTAAGAGTTTTATGATGACTATGAAATTATTGCTGATTGTCAGAAAAAAAGCAACTGGTTCACTAAAGTCCTTTAAAAAAGGAAACTGCCATTTATACTTGGTCTGGCCTACATGTGACTCCAGACCCACAGAAATGTGGTTGACTCTTAATTGCCCCCTGGGAAATTAAAGATGGGCAATAAATGCTGGCTTAGCTTGCAACACCCTCACCCCATGAATGAATTAAAAATGTACAGTTTTTACTAAAAGTAATACTTAAAAGTCTAACTCCAAGCCTTGCTTAGGCCAGGATGTGCAAAGCACCAAGAATGTAGATGAGAAACTAAAAAAACAATCACAGTGAAACTCAGCAGGTCTATTAGCATCTGTGGAGAGAGAAACAGAGTTCTGAAGAAAGGTCACTGGACTCAAAACATTAATTCTGCGTTCACACCACAGATGTTCCCAGACCTGCTGAGTTTCTCCATGAACTTCTGTTTTGGTTTCAAATTTGAGATTATTGGACAGTATTAGGATCAATTATTATGGAAGTAATAACAGATCATATGGAAAGTCATAATCTAATCAAGCAGAGTCAACATGGCTTCATGAAAGGGAAATCATGTCTGTCTAATTTCTTTGGTTTTTTTTTAGAAAGTCTCAACCAGAATGGATTGAGGGAAGCCAGTAGATGTATTGCATTTTAACTTCCAGAAGGAGTTTGATAAGGTATCTCACAAAAGGTTAAATCATAAGATAAGGCCCTGCAGTGTCTGAGGTAGTATATCGACTCATGGGCAGGAAATTACAAGTAGGTAGAATAGGTTCTCTTTCAGCTTGATGACCTGTAATCAGTGGAGTTCCACAAGGATCAGTGCTGGGACTGAAACTGTTTACAATATATATTGATGATTTGGAGGAAGGAAGCAAATGTGCCGTAGCCAAATTTGCAGACAACACAAAAATAGACGGAAAGGCAGGTTGAGAGAGAGATACAAACAGTTTACAGAGATACTGATAGGTTATGTAAGTGGGCAAAGAATTGGCAAATGGAATAAGTAATGAAAAAATGCAAAAGTTGTTCATTTTGGAAGAGAGGACAGAAGTATCATTTAAATGGTTAAAAACTACAGAAGCTGCATCACAAAGGCACTTGGGATACTTGTGCATGAAACACAAAAAGCTAGCATGCAGGTGCAGTAGGTAATCAGGAAGGCTAATGGAATGTTGACCCTTATGTAAGAAGAGATTTTGGTTCATTGGAGATAGTTCGGAGAAGTTCACACAGGAGATTTCTGGTATGGAGGAATTATTTTATGAGCACAGATTTAAGAGTTTGGGACTGTACTCATTGGAGTTTAGAAGAATGACAGGTGATCTCGTTGAAACATAATTAATTCTTAAGTGGCTTGACAGAGTAAATGATGAGCAAATGTTTCAATTCATGGGAGAGCCTAGGACCAGAGGACCTGGTTTCAGAATTAAGGGGTGTGAATTTAAGACTGAGATGTGGAGGAATTTCTTCTATCAGAGGGTTGAGAATCTTTTGAACTCTTTGCCACAAAAAGAGCTGTGGGAGTGAGTCCTTGTGTATATTTAAGGCTGCAATAGATCCTTGATCGGTGAGGACATCAAGGGTTATGGAGAAAATGCAGGAAAGTGGATGTGAGGAGTGTTAGATCAGGCACGTTCCTTTTGAATGGTGGAGCAGGCTGAAGGGGCCATATGGCCGATTCCTGTTCCTATAGTCTTTCCAACATCTGCAGTTCTTTGTTTTCTTGTAGCATGTGTGAGCTCACATAGTATTCAGGATCTAGTAGCAAATGAACTTAAGTGCTATGTTCTACTTTTTGCTGATATTTCCAGGCAGCAACTTGTCTCAGCACTGGCATATTTCTGTTTCAAAAAAAACTTGCAAAGTTTCGCTTTGTTTAAGTAGGCTCCTGTCGAGCTCTCGCTTCTTTAGATTCTGCATGTTTTGAGTCAGTCGTGTCAAATAGAGAGACAGAATGATAATAGGTTTGAGCAGTTAAATAAGTCAGTTTAAATAACCAAGAAAGGATTTCAACCTGAAGCAAATTGATCACTAATAGTGAAAAGCAATTGAAAACAAGTGATAGACTATCAGCCTGGAAACTATATCATTCAGCACCCTCACACTAAAAGGAAAAGACTAATCACACACTTGCATACAATGTTTTGATCGCTTGTGAGCAAAATGCTTGTTTATGTGCCTTTCAAAATTCCCAACTAGTTAAAAACATCAGAGAGAGCATTGCAGGCTGGGTCTCTGAATATATTTAAGGTTGGGTTAGATTGATTTTTGATTGACAAGGATGTCACTGATTATGGGAATAGACAGGAAAATTGAATTAAGACCATGATCTTTTGGAGTTGTGGAACAGGCTCAATGTACTAACTGACTCTACTCCTGCTCCTATTTCTTCTCACTCTATGTTCTAGTACTCAAAAGGAGATTCCAAAAATGGTTTGCTCTGCTATGTTTTACTCTCACAATAATAACTTTGCAAAAGTCATTTGGAATATACTTGTAAGAGAGTAAAGTGCAGGGGCAGGAGGGAAGAACAGAGGAGTGGGTCTAATCAGAGTCATGGGACTAAGATCAACAGCACAGAATAATGATATAGTAATGGTAGAGAGTCATACGAGTGAGTAGTGAGTGTTGGAAAGGAGCAGAAGCTCTAAGCTAATGTGAAAAGAATGTTCACGTAGATCAAGCTGCAAATAAAGTGTTCTTGCAGGAAGATCCATGGACTCCAGCAACATTAATTGTGAGACTACACAGAGAAAGACCCCAAACATCCCAAACAGATTTTTCTTTTGAACAGAAACCATGGATATGACAGTCTGAACAGCCTCACTTTCTATACAATCTGACTTTATGTGGGATATGTGTCGTCTGTTATCTCCCCAATTTTACAACTGAATGTAAAAATGAAACAGCATTTTGCACTTTCTTTCATTATTATCATAACTATTAAATCTGTTCTTCCAAGAGGACCACTTATTTGAAAGTAACTATTGTTATCTTGAAGTACAATTAGTGTATTCTGTGTATCATAGAATTGTTGCAATGCAGAATATTATTTTCTCTGTAAGTGGCAAATGGGATATCTCTGTGTGCAGCCTGTTTTAAAAAAAATTTTACAGTACTCCATACATGGACAAGACCAAAACAAGGGATAGTAAATATATGATGGTCATCAATTTGGATTTCAGCAAAGACCTCGTTACCCTGAGAGTGCTTATAATGTGAAACTCGCTACTGTAGAGTGAAGGCCTAACTATACCTTTGTCCTAAAAACGGTTACTGAGCCATGTTGAGAAACTGGAGCGTTGCAACATCAGGTAAGTTGAAAGTGTAATCTTGAGTATGTAGGGTGCCAAAGATGTCCCTTCTTCACCATCTTCTGTATTTAGTGTGTTTTCTTCATAAGGAGTGTGGACATTCACTGGAAGGATGTGGTGACCATTTGAACAGCACAGACAAGATCTTACAAGATCGTAGCAAGCAGTGACCAGATCCACAGGGGTTGAAAGTTTATCAGGGTAGGCAGGAATGTTGGATTTGAGATTACAATCAGACCAGGCATGATCTTATTGGATGGTAGAGCAGGCTTGTGGTGGCTGAAAGACTTACTTCTGCTCCTGATTCATATGTTCACGTATAACTAGAACTAAGTGACAAATGAGTAACTGAAGAGAAGCCTAGTAGCAGCATATGGTTACAGGCACAGGGCTTTAAGACTAAACCCAGTCACTGCACAAATTTGATTCAGAGATAGTGGGAACTGCCGATGCTAGAGAATCTGAGATAACAAGGTGTAGAACTGGATGAACACAGCAGGCCAAGCAGCATCAGAAGAGGAGGAAAGCCGACGTTTCGGTCTAGGTATTAGTACTCACTCAGAACTGCCTCAGTGATCTCACTGTGGTTCTGTGGGAGCTCTGCATTAATGACCAGGAATTTAGAATGCGCAAACCCTCTGTAACCTCAAAAAATACTCCATACATGTTCTGGAAGATTACTGAAAACTCTTGCAGACTTTCTCTGAAAAGCACAGGGATTTCGGGGGTCCAGGTGGAGAATAATGGAGAGGTGTAAGAAGATATGGAAATCTTCTAAATGGAAAATAGAGATTAAAAACCCTGCTTGCAGGGTTTCAGTGACATCATCTCTTCTTTTGCACAATCTATACATTTAATAAAGATTGCTAGTGCTCACTGACAAGGGGCTGGTCAACCATCTGTGAACAATCCAGACATGATCTTACTATATATAGCTACCATGGGAGGTTATGGAAGTGAATAGCTTGATGTATTTAAAGAGAAGCTAGATAAACACATGAATGAAAAAGGATAGAAGGGTATGTCGATGGTCTTTAGATGAAGAGAGATGGTAGGAGGCACTATTAAAGACTTGTTTGTTTTTTCATGCACAGGATGTGGCCATTGCTGGTTATGCCAGCGTTTATTGCCCATCCCTAATTGCCCAGAGGGCAGTTAAGAGTCACTCACTTTGCTGTGGATCACATGTAGGCTAGACCTGGTAAGGGTGGCAACTTCCTTCCCTCAAGGACATTAGTGAAACAGCTGGATTTTTCCTGACAATTGACAATTTCATAGTCAACATTACTCAAACTCCATCATCTATTATGGCAGGATTTGAACCTAAGTCCCCAGAATGTTACCTGGGTCTCCAGATTTAACAGTCTATCAATAATGTTATGAAGCCATCACCTCTCCATATTGGATCAAATGGTCTGTTTCTGTATTCTTGATATATTGTAATGAGGCTGGGCAGTCTAAATTCAAAGTCTTGAACTTAAGTTGCCCATAATAGAGAAGAAACTGGCACTAATGGGTTTAACATTTCGTGCCTGCTCTTCTAGATTGGAAGTGGACAGGCAGGACTGAATTTTCATCAATGAATTACAAAAAACTAGAATCCAAGTTCAGCAAGTAATAGGGGAAGCAAATGGAATGTTAGCCTTTATTCCAAAATGAATGGCATATAAATGTAGTGAGGTTTTGTTAAAACTTTACAAGACACTAGTCAGAAAACAGCTGAAATACTTTGAACATTATTGGGCCCTTTATCTATGGAAAAATATACTGGCATTTAATGCAGTCCAGAGAAGGTTCACTAGGCTGATATCACATATGGAGGGACTGCCTTATAACAGAGGTTGGGTAGATTGGGCCTGTACTCATTGGAAAATGGAAGAATGGTAGGAAACCTTATTGAAATCTACAAGATTTTTAGGGGTCTTGACATGGTAGCTGCAGAAAGATTGTTCCCCATTCTGAGAGAATCTTGGACCAGAGGGCATAAGTTCAGAGTAAAGGGCCACACATTTAAGACAGAGAGGGGAGAATTTCTTCTTTCAGAAGACCATGAATCTGCAGAATCCTTTACTGCAGAGTGCTGTCGAGGCTGGTTCATTAAGTATATTCAAGGTTGAGAAAGGCAGATTTTTAATCAGTGAGGGAATCAAAAGTTATAGGGAAAGGGCTGGAATGTGTAGTTGAGGATTATCAGATCAGCCATGGTCTACATTGAATGGTGGAGTAGACTTGATGGGATGAATGGTGTACTTCTGCTGCCATGGCTTATGGCCTTATGGGTGTTCAGTAAAACTAGAGCAGCCAGCATGCTATTACCCCAACCCCATCTTGATTCACGGCCATTATATCAGGGGATTGGATGGGACTGATGGCAGCCTCTAGTAGGCAGTGAGGAGCTGCAGGTAATTAAGAACCACCGGCAGAAGCCAGTCCTGGTGTCCGGCAGTAGCTTCCTGGGGACAGGCAGAGCAGCCAGCACTTCCAGTAGGCTCACAGACATGTCTGCATGAGTTTACATGTCTGGATGCAACAACTGTTGTAAGTCTTCCTATAGAACAACTCTCCACAATAGTGGTGACTCACTGCATTAGCCATGGTTTAATTTAAATTTTACTAAGTTGGAAGTATTTTAAAGCACCTGAAGTTTCTTTGCAGCAGACTACTTGCACTCCCACCACCATCCCCCAGTTCCAACAGCCCACCCATCGCCATCAAATAAACATTAAGCTCACCCTCTGGCACTTAATTGATCATTCCAGGGAAAATTGAATTGAGTAACTCATTTCCCACACACTGCATTTCTGACCTGAATTTGAGACATGTCTCTGGCTATTCAAAACAGATCAATTTCTTGATGAAACAAAGTTTGTTTCTTATTCAGCACAAAACACAGATATTATGGTTCATGGACTTGGGGTTAACATCTGTGTAGTGGTTGAGAATTGAGAATTGCCTAATGGAGGGAAAGCAAAGGGTAGGAATAAATGATTCAGCTTTGGCTCCAATCAAGGATGCGCTGCAACGTTCAATGCTTGGACCTCAGCTATTTATAACCTCTGTCAGTGACTTGCGTGAGTGAACAGAGTGTAATATATCCAAGCTTTACTGACAATATAGTTGGAAATGAAGCTATCATGAAAATGCCAAAATACCAAAAGAATTTTGACAGGTTGGATGAGTGGGCAATGGCATGATGGATGGAATTTGATGCAGTAAAATGTGAAAAATCCACTTTGGACAAGAAAATAGAAAGTAGGAACATTTTTCAAAAAGCTTGTGAGGAGAAAAATTATTGGTAGATAGAGAGATCTGCGTGTCTGTGCATACGTCATAGAAATTTAACATGCAAAGTTCAACAACAATTGTGACAATTAATTAATTGTAGGTTTAATCATACCAGCAAAGATACAAATTAGAATCAGGAATAGGCCATTTTACCGCTCAAACTGTTCCATCACTCAGTAGAATCATAACTAATCTGATTGTGGCCTCCACTTTACTTTCCTACCTAGCCCTGATAGCCTTTTATTCCCTTGGTAGTCAAGAAATTTTCTACCGGTCAATTAAAAATATTCAATGACCCTGTCTCCATGGTTTTCTGGGAAAGAGAATTCTACAGGCTTACAATTTTCTGAGAGAAAAGATTACCCCTCCTCTCAGTCTCAAATGGGAGATCCCTTATTTTAAATTGTATCCCTGGTTCTGACCTTTCTCATAAAAGGAAATGTCTTTTCTGCATCTACTCTATCAAGTTCCCCTAGGATCTTTTATGTTTTAATGAGGTCACTTCTCATTCTGCTGAATTCTAATGGATACAGGCCCTAACTGTCATAAGAAGACCTCCTTATCACAGGAATCAATCATGAAACTGTCTCTGCCTTCTTTCTAATACAACAATATCCCAACTTTACTACTCTTGATGTTATCTTAGCAATGCACCGTACAACTGTAGCAAAGCATCCCATTTTAATATTCCATTCTCCTTGTAATAAACAATAACATTCCATTTACTTTCCTAATCACTTGCTGCAACCGCACACTAACATTTTGTGATGCATATATCAGGACACCAAGATCCTTCTATACCTCAGAGTTCTGCAATCTTTTTCCATTTATATAATATGCTGCTTTTCGATTCTTGCTGCCAAAGTGTACACGTTCACATTTTCCCACATTATAATCCAATTGTCCACTTTTGCCCATGCACATTATCTATTTATATCCCTTTGCAGACCACTTCTGCCCTCTTCCCTATCTTCCCTTAAGCCACTGTTTATTTACTTCACTATCTATCTTTGAATCATCTGCAAATATGGCAACCATAAATTAATATATTCAACCATACATTTTTTTATAAAGCGATTAGAATAGAAAAGAGGTCTACTGAATTTATTACAGCCTTTGTGAGATCATGCCTGAATTAAGGTATAAAATTTGGTTTCCTCATTCAAAATAAGCTAAATTTTGCTTAGAGAAATACCACATAAAATTACTTGACTGATTCTTGTAACGAGTAATTGACATCTGAGGATCAATTGAGTAGACATGGGCTATATTCCCAAGAGTTTAGAAGAATGAGATGTGATCTCATTGAAGTTTATAAAATTCTTAAGGGGCTTGACAGATTTAATGTTGGAAGATGTTGGAGTAGATATTTTTCTCTCCCAGATTCTGCCAGACCTGCTGAGTTTCTCCAGCACTTCCATTTTTTTGTTTCAGATTTCCAGTATCCGTAGTCCATTCATTTTAGTTTAGATGTTGGAAGATTGTTTCCCCTGACTGGGGATTCTAAAACAGTCAGTCATGGTCTTAAGAATACAGGAACTGAAAGGAGAAATGTTTTGCCTCAATGGGAATTCTCCATAGGAATCAATAGATTTTTGGATGCTAACAGATTCACAGGATAAAGAATAGGATAGAAAAATGCATCGATCATGACCTTAAGGGTACAGCAGGTTTGACAGGCCAACTCCGCTACTTCTGTTCCTATTCTTACTCTCCAATTTGAAATCCATTAGTGTGCCCAGGCCTAACAATGGGCTTGTAATTTCAAAAAAAACATTTAATGGAGAATACATGAAACAAACATGATATTTCCTCATTGCTTTCATAGGCTATATTTCGTATTTTTTTGATTGTGTTTTTATTTTAAATGTTTAACTAGAGATATAAAAGATGAAACTGGGTGTGAAACAGTTAACTGTCATCCATTATATATCCTGCCTTGAACTATACTGGATATTAAATGTGTTGTACAGAGATCAGAGAAAGCAATCATTCCCTGTCTTCTGTCTTGCCAATATCTTGCTCTCCCACTGCATAAATTTTATGAGCTCAAAGAATATTTCAATTCCATAGTGTTTGTGAGAGGGGCATTGTTTGGGACCCTAATTGCAGAATATATATCGATTATAATCTGTTGCTTGTACTAGTGCCAACTGTGTTTCAATGCAAGTTAATACAAGTAATGTGAATGAAATGCTTGATTCTGGTTCTTTGCAAGGTGTAGGTTGACAATATTAAAGAATGAATGAAATCTGTACCCACCATCATCATATCAATACGATTCATGGACCTCAACTGACGCCCTTTATCTTATTCAAATGACTGAGCAGCATGTTTTCTTTGTAAAATGACTGCATGTTTTATATCACATCTCAGCAAATTATTTGTGGAGATCTAGTTGAATGGTTCCATCTCTGAATTAGATATAGAAATGATGCACTGTGATTCTCTTTATTGGTAAATTGAAATGAAGCATCTGTCTGGTGTAATTTGCAGTTTTGGCTGAAAGTACCGACTTCACAAGTCATCAGCTGTGATGAAATAATAAGCCTTGAGATAACACTTGAGATGCTTTTATAATTCGGATTGTTTCTTGCACTTACTGGAAGTAACATTACCGGAACTGTCAATTACTTACTGAATGTGCAGAATTGGTGTTACTTTGAATGCATGATATATTTAGATAAATTATAGATTAAATAGAAATATTGTATATTCTGTGAATCCATTAAATATTTGCTACTAAATGTCATTACTTGTTTCCTTTTAATTTTGTTTTAAAATCAGAGATTGCAAGCATCACTGGAAAGGTTAATTTTTATCACGCAATTTTACATGTTAATAGTATGGTTTAATCAAGCTATTTAAAAGGGTAGTTAGGAACTAACTATATCAATTTCGTACTGGAGACAAGAATAGTCTGAGTTTCCTTCCTTAAAGGACATGAGTGACACAGTTGGGTTTTTAACAGCTTAACTTAGAAATGTCATGGTAAGAAATTATTGCATCAACCAAATCTCCAAGAACCAGTTGTTGATGGTGGAAACTAAAGGCAATTGTTTGGGATTGATTTTTTCAGAAGTTTTTTAATCCAAGTTTTTCATAGTTGTGTGGCTAGGGTAGCAGTTATAGTCCAATGTTGAGGTTAGAAATCCATTTAATGGCTTCAGTTGACATACTGTGGATGGTTGCAATGTCACTTGGGTCTCATAGGAGAGGTTCACTATGTGGCCAATGCTTGGCCTGGGTAGTCACAGTCTCAAATGGAGCTGTTCCTCCTGTTCCATTGATGGAATAATACCATGGTGTTAACAGCTTGGTATGTAGGCTTTGTATGTATCTATTTCTTTATATTTCTTTATTTCATAACTTACAATTATGCAGTCCTTTACATTTCGATTATGATTCAAACCCCGCCAATGGAAATGATTTACAACAGAATTATTATTAGAACTGCGGATCATTCTTCAATTGGTTGGCTGTTGTCCAATCTTCAAAACTTGATGAACATTTCACTTCAGCATCTGATTGAAGTCATTCATTCATGCGATCATTAAAGCTATTATAACCACACGGATCAATCAGTATAACTTAATTCATTCATCATAGAAAGCCACACTCATATTTTAGGCAAGCTTGTGACATTTTCAAAAGGTGTGAGTTCCACTGTGCAATATTACTAACCCAACACGTACATGTGAAATCCCCTAGTCATTTTACTAAAGGCATTTGGGATCTACAGAACTGCAGTATGACTCTATGAGTCTGTAACTATGAACTGGCGGCAATAGTCGTATCCAGGGCAGTGGTAGTATCCAGATATTTTCGTATCAGTCTAGTAGCAATCATTTACAAATCCAGGTGTAGATCTGGGCTGGTGTCATTAGCACATCAGTGGTTGGGACAGAAAATTGCATCAAAATGGTTTGGGATTTCTTGGTGGTATTTAGGTTCACATGAGCTTATTCCAATTTTATAAATGTTTCTACCTCCAACATCTACCTATCACAACCTATCTTCAAACTAGGGTGAGTTGGGAAAAGACCCAATCTGCCATTTCTCTTTGCATTTATGCTTCGCATATACTGCAGCCCAATTTGCAGATGACAAAAATTTGTGGAAAGGCAGATTGCGAGAGGGATACAACAGTTTACAGAGAGATGTTGACAGGCTAAGTCAGTGGGCAGAAAGTTGACAAATGGAGTACAGTGTGGGAAATTGTGAAATTGTTCATTTTGGAAGGGAGAACAAAAGAGCAGAATATTATTTAAGTGGAGAAAAAGAGCAGAAGTCTGCAACATTAAGGGACTTGGCAGTACATGTACACAAAACGCAGAAAGTTAGCACACAGGTGCTTCAGGTAATCAGGAAGGCTAATAGAATGCTGGCTGTTTTTTCAAAAGGGTTGGAATCTTAGAGTTGGGAAGCCGTACTGCAACTGTACAAGGTGTTGGTGAGACCATATCTGAAGTACTGTGAGCAGTTTTGGTCCTTTTATTTAAGGAAGGATATAATTTCATTGGAGGCAGAAGGAGAAGGTTCAATAGGATGATCCTTGGTATAGAGAGATTGTCTAATAAGCAAAAGCTTAACAGATTGGGACTCTATCCATTGGAGTTTAGAAGAATGAGAAGTGATCTCATTGAAACATAATCTTAAGGGGCATGACAGAGTAACACTGAGAGGATGTTTCCCCTCATGGGAGGGTCGAAGACCAGAGGGCACAATCTCCAAATAAAGGCATGCTAATTTAAGACTGAGATGAGAAGGAAAAGTCAATACAGTGTGGAGATGGAGGAACATGGCAGGAGGGGGACAGGAGAGTCAACGTTTCAGGACTAGATCCTTCATCAGGACTAGAAGTGGGGAAGGAGCTGGGAAATAAATAGAAGGAAGAGGGGTGGGGTTGGAGGAAGGTAGGTGGCATGACAAAAACTGGATGCAGGTAGGGGTAGTGGGGATTGGTCAGTGGGAAGGGTGGAGCAGATAATTGGGGAAGAAGATGGACAGATACTGTCAGGTCAAGGAGTGGGGATGAGAGGGAGGCTTGGGCATGGTATGAGGCTGGGGGTGAGGAGATTTTGAAACAGATGAATTCTATGTTTAGGCCATCAGGCTATAGGATCATGAGGTGGAATATGACGTGTTGTTCCTCCAGTTTGCTATCTCACTCCTGAAATGGGGAGGAATTTTTTTCTCTCAAAGAGTCTTTGGAACTCTTTGCCACAGAGAACTGTGGGGCAGAGTCCTTGGTGTATATTTAAGGCTGAGATAGATAGATTCAATAGGGGAAACAAGGGTAATGGTGTAAAGGCAGGAAAGTAGATGTGAGTAATTTTGGATCAGCCATGATCCTATTGAATGATGGAGCAGGCTCGCAGGCCCAATGTCCTAAACCTGTTCCTATTTCTTATGGTTTTCTTACTGTCTTAAATGCAAATATTCCCAAGGAATATGAGAGCAAAATTGTTCTGCTATTGAAGTCAATCAAAGGCATTTTCTTTGGAAAAGGAAATTGTGTGTTGTGTAAGAAGGATTGCTGATTTACTGAAAACCTGCTCCTGCCGCTATTGAAGACCAGCATCATCACAAATGACATTAAAAATAAGTCCCAATCGTGATTTCAATTTTAAACATTGAGTATTCCAATGAAACACAGGATGCTTCCATGGAAATAGTTGCAAACATATCAAAATAATGACTTAAATGTTTGTCTTCTGAGTTATTTTCTGGTCAATCATTGTTGATTGCTCAATCTGGTCAGTCACAGTTACATAGAAAAGGGAATAGTTGAAGAATAGAATGAAACAGAATCTTGCTACTGATCATGATTCACATCCAGGAAGTTGAATAATTAGGTCTCTCAACAGAGCTGTTTGCAGCATGCTTGGACTGCAGTGGTTCAAAACACAATGGAGCATATTTTGGATACTTGCTAGTTATTTCACAAAGTTCATAATTCTTTCATTTGCTACACCAAGTTTATATGCAACATTTACTCTTCCTTTGTAATGAAAATGTACAGAGTGTAACATTAACATCAGGATTGTGCAATAGCTAACAATTTTTTCAACGCATACTTACTCAAGCCATACATGACTCACTCAAACGGGGATAATTGTTGAAATGAACTATGAAAATCTCCTTGATTTCCTTGCTGAATTTATTTACATTTATTTTATCTACATAAAATAACATTTCCATCAAGACTTTCTTCAAAATGAAGTAATATTCTGGATATTTAATTATCCCATGTAGATTGAGTGAATAGAGAAAGCTGAAAGACCAGCTGGTCAATGGGCTGGGAGATGAGAAAGATGGTAAAATGGAAGCTGAATGCACCAGCAGAGAATGCAGACATCCTTCCAAAACCACACAATGGTGTCAACAGCAGGAATGGAGGCAGTTCTGCTGCCTGCTGACCAGAGATGGGCAGCCCATTAAAGAATTTCCACACTTTTGGAGTGTCAGAATGTCTCTGCCATGTGGAGAAATGGGCACTTACATCAAGACAACCTCCCAGTGCCTTCTCAGATTGGGGTGATGGACCTTAATTTCTGGTTGTCCCATTGGGCACCCCCCACCTCCGCCGACAGCAATGATCATACTCATCCCCCTCCCTACGGCTCCAATGCAGCCAATGAATGATTCACCTTTTTGATTGCTGAGGCCTGTCTGCCTGCACTGGCTCATTAACATGTTTTAACTTGGCCCTTGAGAGTGTCTACATATGGAGGTATATTCAATAATAGAGGCATATATCTCATACATGCTAGCAATAGGGGGATGGCGATTGCTTTGGAAGGTGTTGAATTAAAAGCAGCTGTGAAGGTTGTGAAATGAGGCTGGAGCCATGAGAGAAGCTGATGATTGCTTGTGAAAAGGCAAATAAGGTTGAAGAGGATGGTACTGTGAAGGGAGAAAGGAAGTGGTGAGTTTGTGTTTGCCATGAGAATGATAAGTGGTATAACATGTCTTTGTGCTGTGGTGTGATAACTCTTAAACGATGGTCTCATTTTTTCCACTGCCAGTGGAGGTAACTTGATTTTTGTTTTCTTTGCAGATTGTGCTGGCTCAACCCTGGTGATATCAGCTCAGACTTTAATGACTTGCTGCTTCTGCTGATAGCTCACAGGTTCCAACCTTCCTATGCCCATTTCATGCCCTGTGACCTTACAGTGAATATTTAACAGATTCAAGTGGAGAGAGACAACATGTAAATATGTGAGCAAATTGAAAAAGAAACAGAGCACTTCATTCAAACCCATAATCCATGAACTGAAACAACCTCATTTTGCTTTGTTGAAGAATGTACATCAGAAGATTTAAAAATTCACACATTAGCAATTTCTAAGACCTGAAGCCAATTATTCACTACTGAGACCGATCGTTTGTGTCAGGAGATTTTTTGACATTGTGACAATGATGGCCTCTCTACTGACACAACCTGTGTTCTGGGTGGTGTGTGCAGGATGGACTCATGCTCACCGATCCCAATGGCAGCCCATAGGAAACCATAGGATCGCCAAGTGATCAGGGAACCTTTTAGAAGTTCCACTTCAGTTCTCTGCGACTTCATCTTAGTTGTATTAAAAGCTGTGATGCCCTCTAGCCCTTACCCCACACTTTCACTCACCCTTCTTCACACTTTCGCCCATTCTCCTTGCTAATTCATTATCAACTCATGCTCCTCATACTGCATGGCCCTTTCTAGCCTTTATGTCAATACATTGTCTCACACCAACCCCAACACATCTTTCAGATTTAATGCCAATTCATGACCAATACACCCCCTTCGACTCCGAGACATTCCATGCCAATATATGCCCTTCCAAACACATTCATCTAATCTAGACAATACACAGAACAAATGAGTCATTTAATGCCAATGGTAAGTGTGGATCTGCTAAAAGAATCCATTCTCCATGTCCCAATAACAGAGACTTAAAATGTTTCATATCCCTTAATTTTATATTTCTTCTTTAAAGTATAGAGAATTTTTAATAAGCGACAAATAATGAACTTTAAACAAATTATATCTGTCCTTCAAGACCTTTCACATCTACAACACAATTTTTTGGAGTCCCACAATATATGAACATGAGAGCAAATTGAAGAAGAAACAGAACACCTCATTCTAACCCATAATCCATGAGCTAAAACAAATTTATTTTACTCTGTTGAAGAAAAACATCAGAAGATTGAGAAATTCACACAAAAACAATTTCCAATACCCAAGGCCAGTTATTCACGACTGAGGCAGGTAGTTTGAGTTAGGAGATTTTCCAACATTGCATCAATAGAGAGGCCCCCATTGTCACAGTCTGTGTGCTGGGTGCTGTGTGCAGGATGGACTCACACTGATGCCAATGGAATTAGGATTTAGGTTTTACTGTCATGTGTACTCAAGTACAGGGGTGCAAGAGTACAGTGAAAAATGTTCAAAGTTGCCACTTTTGGTACCATCTTAGGTAACATGTACCTATGTACAAGTAGAAAAATAAACAAACAAGTTAAAGGTACAATACTGTTCTTCTCTGTATAAAGTAATAAATAAAGAAATAAAGTAAAGTCTAGTTACAGTCCATCTTTAGCCATGGCCCTCCAGTCGCTCTACACTGGGCTTTCCCCACGAGGGTCCGCACTCCCCATGAGGGCTCGATCTTTAACTCATGCTGGACTCGATCTCTCTCCAGCGTTATAAGATCCCTGCGCTGCCTGCTATCCAGCCTCACCAGCCATCCCGTCTCTCACCGCCATTCGGGTTCGCCAGCCGTCCTGCTGCCAACTGCCATCTGGGTTCGCTAGCCATCTTGTTGCTGACTGCCATCCAGGCTCACCAGCTGTCCCACCGCCAAGCCAGAGTTTGGCCCAGACACACCAGCCACCTTTTGGCCAACTGCCAAAGCCCCCACCCATTGCCGTTGCTGTTGCTGCCTCCATGACTGAGCTCCGTCCAGAAGGTAATGGCAGACCGTAGGAAGAATTGTGGGTTAAGGTCCTTTGACCAATCAAAATGGAATCTACTTGAACTCAATACACAATACCCACAGAGGTGAGATCCAGCCTTACACCTTATGAATTGAAATAAGTGGTTTAAAAAATGTTATGAATGTGCTTGTCTGTGAAGCTGGAAGGAAGCAATCTTTTCTGGGAATTTATGTTATTAAAATATGATTCTCTGTTGTGGTTTTCCTCATTTGGTTTGCCAAAACCAGAAGTAACTGCATATGTGCAGCTTTAGCATTATTTTGCACTATTTTATCTTGAGATTTTTTTCAACGTAGATGGTCTACCTTTGACACTGGAAAGATAACAAGCCACATCAAAGAATTAACATAAGGGAGTAAACTGTTTCTGTACACATAATATCTTTCCTAGAAATTATTCTTTAATTACATATTATATAACTATAAAATAAAAGAACAAACATTGATAATGTTCAAATGAGCACAAACTGATGCAAAATGAATCTATTTCATGTTGTATGATCTTTCTCATTCATATAGATGTGTTAAATACTGGATGAGAGGACAAAGGTTGTGGTACAAGGCAATGCCACATCAAACAGTCTGGTTCCATCAATCACAACAGCATCAACAGCAAAACAAAAACATTTATTAACATCAGTGATCTGCCCCCTAGCACGTGTTACTAGCTTACAAGTAGAACAAGATGAGGCATTACCCTGCAACATTCTTGGAAATTATTTTAGCATATGACTGCATGTTAATTCTACATGACAGAATCCATGTACACATGCGGGGCATCTGTCACTTAACAGATACGTAAATTCTCCCAATTAATTTTTTTCCTAAAATTATAATGATTAGATTAGTTTTACCAAAACTGCAGAGAATAAGATGAAACATTTTTCAAGCCAGTCAGATCTTTCTGGTGCAAATAGTATTTGATGAAATATGACTCTAAATTCTTTTGTACATAGTTATAGACATCCCAAATGTTTCACTGAAGCACAAAGAAGAAAAATGTCATGCTGATCCGCATAAAGTGATACCTGAGCAAATAACAAAAAAGGTTGATGAAAGAAATAAATTGCAGGGAGGAAATAAAAGGACAGAGATAGAGTAGTTGAGGACGGGAATTCCTGAAATTAAGGCCATGGATCTGAAAATATGTTCCAAGTGGCAGAACAGGGAAAAAGGGAATGATCAATTGGTCGGAATTGTTAGTATAGCAAGAGTTCTGAGAGGGAAAATTGATTAAGAGACTGAATAAATCTGGTACTGAGGGTGGTACTATTAGCTTTGTGATTGAATAGTCAATAAAGTCCATCCACAAGGAAAAGATGTCTTGAGTTCTATTTCATCAGAAGGCTTAAATCCGAGTTGACAGAGGTAGCAGAGGAGGGTTGCCTAAAAGATACATTTGGAAATTAAGAGTTCTTTTCCAGATGAAAAGTTGTAAACTTGTGTTACTTTTGAGAAGGATGGCTGAACCCGTGAACTGAGTTGTAAACTAACATCTGCCCTGCCGTGTGCACTCCATGCAAAGAACTCATTGTAAATCATCAGGGTATACAATCCATAAAAATTGTCTTTTGGGAGTGATCTGAAAATTCCTTCAGTAAAGGGAGATTTCCTTTGGCTTGGTGTGGGGTTCCAAGTAGCCCCACGTTTTTTGAGCACTTAAATGGTCTATATGCAGAGAGAATGCCATTCATTAAAGCTGATGTTTCCGATGAAATTTAGCTACCTTACTTCATCATATAAGGCTTTCCACATAAATCTTAATTCAGGGAACATTGCATTATGACAAAATAAAACAGCATGGCAACCAAACAGTTAAGATACATTCCTCAAGGTTAAATGGAATTTAATTGGTTAATTGGAATAGAATTTGATGGGGAACCATGCAATTCACATACAGATATATTGAACAACTGTGAGTACTAGAATATGACATATGAAGGGCTGACTGAAGGTGAACAAAGTGATACAGAAACATGGAACAAGACTACAATGGAGATTTTTTTAGTGGATCCACTTCTTATTCCTAACTTAACTATATATGTGTTGTTATTGTTTATTATTTGTCATTATTTATTCTTGTGTTCAGTTACAAACAAACTGATGCTTTTGTTAACTGAAGAAAGCCTGGTTAAATTGACTTTGGTAAATTCATTTGGTCTGGACAAAATGTATCCACACGGGAGGTATTGTTTTCATTGTTGATGGCCCCTTACATCAACTTAGTAATAATTGACAAGGCAATACTAAAGCAGGTTGAATTTGCCTTGCTTTTTGAACATAGGGCATACCTGGGTAATTTTATGCATTTCAGGTCAGTGCTATAGCTGTTCTGGAACAGCTTGGCCAGGAATACAGCAGGTTCTGAACCATACATCTTCAGCAATATTACTGAAGTATTGCCAGGACCCATAGCCTTTGCAATTTTCCATTGCCTTCAGCCTTCTTTTTATATTATGTAGAGTGAATCAATGGGCTAAAGATTGGCATCTGTAATGCAGGAGGTCTCTGGATGAGGCCTAGACTTGCTTGGCTGCTGAGTCTACAATTCGGGTACCAGAGGCTGAAGTTTCCCAAGAATCAGCGAAGTGTCAATTTTAGGGGGGTTTCATGGAGTGGTTCTCCCCCTGCATTCTGGCCTTTTTACTCAAGCAGTTTCACGCTGTTCACCTCATCAAGTATGAGCTATGCCTCCATGATACTGACTTGTCCTCACCAGTGATGTAAGTGCTCACTGTTACCAGGAATTTTTGAGTTTCTTACTGCAGTGACAAATTTAAATATGCACCAGGTCCAATGCTACAAAATAGGAATTGTAGTTCACAGTTTCACTTCACTGCCTGAGCCCCAGAAATTACAGTTTAGTCATCCACGCAATGCTATGTGTTGTCCTCCCATTGAAGCCAAGGTGGTAGTGACCATCAATGACACCCTTCCATTCTCTACTGTCTCCCACTCCTGTATGTTGAGCTGCAACCTTCACATTACTGCCCATTTGCATCTTAGGATGCTGACTCTAATCGCCACAATTGACACTCCCTATTTCCCCACCACAACAGTGGACTCTGATCACCCTCCTTGATTTTCAGTGAGCGGAACTCCAGGACTCACCATGGCCCATCCTCCTGTACAGCTTGTGAATGCAGCCACAAATGATGAGTCACTAGACTCTGACTAATCTCTGCCCAACTCCCTGAAGAACTTACTACTACACCCCTGAGTAGTCACTTTGGATCTAAAGGACTGGCAGAAGCCCACTACCTGGACTGTAATGGAATAGAACTCTTGAACCTGAATGCCACAAGTGGCCAACTGACTGTGTCCAAGTCCCTAGGCTGATATCAGATGACACTCTTCACTAACTGTGGCAGTACCTGTTGAATGACAATGGTCCTCCTCTTAGACTTTGAGCCTATTTGGGTGAAGCACATACAATGTGATGGCTGTGTAAACTGCTGGCACATGCTGCAGGCATGACATCGATGTGGCACAGTACCATATAGCAATGTGTCCACCCTCTTGACTGATTACTGCTGACAAACATGATAAGACATGACAAAGATGCATCTGCTCTAAAAGGCACAGAATGTCAGAAGTACTGTGAGGCTTTCCAGTGAATGAGGTGGCAAAGTGCAAAAAGGCAAGGTGAGGTAGAGATACTATTAGCATCCAAGTAGGTGCAAAAGAATGGTGCTAAGAAGGGGCCTGAGATGGACCTTGTTCTGACGCGTGAGATGGGTGCCTGTTGCTGCATGCAACACAGCCTGGCAGCAGAATCGCAATACAAGGTGCTGCCAAGTTCTATAGAGCAGCATTGAAATGGGGAACTGTTCTGTAAGTGAGACAGAGACATGCCGTGATGATGTGGTGAGGCTGGTGCTTTTTCGATGCCAACCTCTATGGATAAAGGATGCACATGGCCATTGCCCACAGAGGATGCATTAGGGAATTCTGGGCAAGATGGAGGCTCAGAGCCACAGCCACCAGGTACTTGCCCAGGCTCTTATGTCAGGAATTATCACCATCTTGTATTTCTCCAGTACCTAGAAAAGTAGCAAACAGCATATAAATGAGGCAGGATTAGTTAATCATGAGATGTTAATGCATGCAAATAGGCCTCTTGCCACTCACTAGATAGATTGTCATCTAGCCATTACAACTTTCTATGCACAATTGCTTAATTTTTCTTAAGAATCCCATTGTTCCATTTTTGCCATATTTTCCCAACTGACTTGACATGGCTCGCCTTGCTCAGGGGCTGAGAACGTTCTGCCATTGGTCTCAGAATATGGGTACAGCTGTTTAATGCTGAGGTGAGGAGGAATTGCTTTACTTAGAACAGAATGAAGCTTTGAAATTTTCTCCTCCAGACAGCTGTGGGAGTTTAATCATTTCTGGATGCTATTGACATCAAGGAATATGGGAATAGGGCAGGAGAGTGGTATTGAGGCAGCTGATTGGCCATGAATGGATCTACCCCTGCTCCCATGTTTATTCATTAATTTTAACTCCCACTACTCCATCAAATCTCAGGCTCTTTTATTGTCCCGTTGCCTAATTCCTTTCTGTTTCCACACCCTGGCCATTTATACCTTGCTGCTACCCATTTCCTTTAAAACACCCTCTCCACAGGAAAATTACACATCTACTCTTCTACACCTCTCACACTGGTAGTCCTATTCTCACGAGGATATTCAACCTTTTCCTTGTAGTCTCCGAAGCCCTGTAGGAAATGGAAAGAGTAAACTGTTACAGTAACAACATCACGTAAGAAGGAGGGAAAACACAAGGTAAGAGAAAATGTAACAGAAAGAAAAATGAGGAAATAAGAAATGAAAGAGAGCGAGAATTAAAAAATGAATGGAGAAAGAATGCAACTGCAGAATGAAAGTCAAAAGCTCAGAAAGGCTGGAAACAAAATAAGAAGGAGATGATGAAGAAAAGAGAGAAAAATACAGCAGTGAAAAACAGAGAAGCAAAAGTGAAAGAGGAGCAGGAGAGAGAAGTGAGAATGGTAAGCAGAAATGAAGAACAGAAATAAAACAGAAAGAGAGAAACAGAAGTGAAGGGAGATGAGAAAGAAGTGGAAGGAGACAGAGAAATAGAAGTCATTGGGGAGAGAAAGGGAGAAACTGAAGTGGGACAACAGCAAAACAGCAAAAGAAAATAGCTGACAGATGGAAGATTAGGATTTAACAGAGGTAGAACAAGAAAGATTGGAATGAGAGAGATTAAAAAAGTTTAGGAAAAGCACTGGAAGAGACATTTTATCACCTCCGCTAGACCTATTAGTACTCTTAGCTAGAAGCATACAAGAAACTGAGAGATCTCTGGTTGATCCTAGCCAAAGAAAGTTGATTTGAGCCAGGTTATGCTCAAGGAGTATTCCTGAGTGCATCATAGGTATCCTTTGATGTCTCTACCAGTATGTTCTTGCTGATTTGTGCCCATAATCCACTAGCAGCTCAACAGAATTCCAATCTCTTTGGAATGGCCTCTAAGTTCTTTCAGCTCATTCATTGTCACACTAAGACAAAAACTAATGCTTCAATCTAAAACCACTGAACATTGGGAACACCTTTATTACCATGATAGTAACACTACACTTTTAAAGTAAAGATTGAAAGTAGTGAAATAAATATTAAAACTTTACTCTGACCACTTTTCATCACTATTCTTGTCATTCACTTCTCAAACTTGCCTAGTTCATTCAACTAGTTCGTGTTGATCAGTAAAATAGTTTTTAATTAATCTGTTTGGACATATCCCTATGGTGGTGGGACTTGAACCAACATTGTCTAGACCAGAGGTAGAATATTGCTTCATCACAAGAATTCCTTGTGGCTGGTCTATGTGTTAACTTTGATTAATTGCCTTGATTTTGTAATCCCTATCCTTAATCCCTATTTTAGTAAATTCCATCAATCTTAGTTTTTACATTTTCAATTGATCAGGCCACAACAGCTTTCTAATGGAAAGAGTTTCAGACTTCTATCACCCTTTATGAAAGTTTATTGTCCTGAAGATCAGATGAAGCAAAATCAAATACTGTCTAGAAATGCGGCAGAGGCAGGTTCAATCGAGACAACCAGGGGAGTATTAGATGATCATTTAAATTGAAACATAGGGATGGACCATTTGTCTTTTGGTTAAGTCCGTGTTGCATTGGGTTTTTTACTGAATGTAGATGTTCTCTTCATCAGGTTTTTTACTGAACTTAGAAATTTAGGACAACATTGACCTTCACAGCCGCCTGGAGAGGATGACCTCCCACTCCTGTGGCCCTCAGGTCCCGCTCCAGCATCTGGAGCTTGCACTGACACAAATCCCCAGGAAATAGGGTCAGGGTCGGAAAACTCTGGGCCTCCTGCTCACCCCACGCACCATGACGGGCCCTATAACAGTGAGCTCTCTCTGACTTGGGTGCTTCTTATCCTCTGTGGGGATCTATTGCTGCTCCTGGGCTTTCCATCTTCTGTGGAATTCCAGCATCTGTTTTTATCTTCTTCTGTAGGCAGCCATTGCACTCACCATGCCCCCAGCAGCAGCAGGGCCTGTGACTCTCCATGGAAATGACCTGAAATAGCAACAGAGGAAATGAAAGAGTTTCTTAGGTTCCAGTACAGTTCTTAGAGGCATACCCTACAGAAGAGGATTGAGCATACTTCTCCACACAGTGAGATACACTACACTCCGATAATGAGGGACATGTTACCATCATCCATTTACATTCAGGCTCGCACTGAGGTGCAATTTGTTGAAGAGGCTACACCAGCTGAGGGATCGTCTATCAATCAAGTCTTTTCCTGCCCTAACCCACATCAAGACTCAACTTCACCTCTCAAACTGGCACTGCCTCTGCCCACTCTGGGTGCCATCTCAGTCACTTTTCTAGTGGCCCTTCACGTTTACAGAATAGAAAGTGATAACAGAGAACTCAGCTGACGATGGCCACCAGGGCCCGCCTGGTCCCTGGTATTTTCCAAGCCTCCGTGTCCCCTCTCACTTTACGTTATGAAGCTCATTCAGAGAAAATGCAAAAAGCTGGCCTTCTTCTGCATCCTAACAATTCTGTGGTTCTGTAAGGGTCTGTCAAGGCTGGTGCTGAAGTATCATAACCCATAATTAAGACGTTGTAAAGACTTGTTGGAGAATAGTTTAAGATCTTGGAGGAGAATGGCCTGCCATCTGCATCTTCCTCATAATCTCTACAACAGCGTTTATCACATGTTACCAGGAATGAGAATGGTTACAGTAAATCTAAGAGCTAGCTCATACAATATGATGAGCTATAGAAGCATTCATCTTACAACAAATGTCACCATGTGTCCCAATAATAGTTTACCGATTCATCTGGAGACCAAGTCATGCTGCAAAACTCACTCACTTTGAAACAATTACAATTTGTATGACATCAATGTAGTAACTGTTGAAAAGCAATGTACAGCCAAAAGGCAAGTTGCAATCACAAACTAAGAAAGTATAGAATGTATAAGGTGTACCTATTAGTGTTGCATTTCTCAAACAGCAGATCTTGAAAATCTCAAACTTTATGATTCATATTGAGATTAAAAGCCTTCTTTTGGCTGAATAAGATAATATTGCAGCAGCCTACATCTAAATCTTTATTATTATCATCTAATATGAAAATTTACCCACAGACACACGATGAACAGCATGACTGGAACAATTGTGTCCAATTGTGGCAAGCAGTTTCACATGTTCAGATTCAGTGCATCAGTGGTGCCTAAGGTGTTACTCCACTCTATCAGCCAATGCCTTGAAACATCATTTCCCCTTCTGCAACGCCAACAGAAAAATTGAGACTATTACGTTTATTTGAATCTTCTCTTTACATTGGATTAGCAGCTGACTCACTGTGGTAGCTGTCGTACGTGAGGCCCGAGCAGCTTTTATGAAGCTCATACGCAAGTAATTTTCTAAATGAGTTTTGTTTAGTTATCAAGGCCAGTCAAGGAAAGATAAGTGATAGTTCATTATATGAGGGGAAAGTGCGATAACATCTAAGTTTTGTACTAAATCTTTGTTAAAAAGACATTTTTAATTAAATAATACATGGGTTCAATTTCAAAATGTATATAAACGGAAAACATAATGAAAACATATAGTTTAATTTATTTGCAATTAATAGTTGCAAAGGAGAACGAGTAAAAGAGAAGCTAATTGACATTGTCTGAGATAACAAGGTGTACAGCTGGATGAACACAGCAGGCCAAGCAGCATCAGAGGAGCAGGAAGGCTGACGTTTCAGGCCTAGACTCTTCTTCTATTGTCTTACAACAATATACAAGGTTAGGAAACAGAGTTTATTTCATCGCAGATTGTAACGTCTGATGAAAAGTTCCATAACTGTGACAATAGCAGTTGCTCAGTAATAACTAGCTGGAAGCTATACTGTAAAGATTGGTGCTACAGTGAGTACCACAACATGGCACTTCCACAGTAGTGTGTTTGTTGAGGTTTCAGAGCAGCCTACTCTGGTTTTGTCAGGAATTAAATCTCCCTCTTTAAAGAGCAATTCTGGGTACACTCCTTTTCAAAGGCATTGATGCTGTGGAGAAGGTTCAGAGACTGGAAACATGGATAAGTCTTAAACTTTAGTTTAATATCCATTTCCTGGTGTATAGGAAATTATCAAGAGGCGGGGAGGTGGCACAATTTGGGTTAGTATTGACATCAAGAGAGCCAGCAGTATCGTCCATTCTCCCTAAAACATATTCTCCCCAAAACATATTGATTGTATGAAAGGATTTAATTTGTTGGATGTAATGAATTTGTTTTTTGCTTGTCAGGCAGTTCAAAAGAGAGATCATAAATATGTGTTGGTCACTAACAGATCTAATCAAGATTTTGGAAGCAGGGACCTTTTTACCCAGAGATTGGTTAGAATATGGATCAGTTACTATGTATAGTTAAGGCAAATCGCAGAGATGCAGTTAAAGAAAAGCCAGACAAGCATGTGAGCAAAAAGAAACTACGGAATATGCTGAATGATTGCCATGAAAAGAGGAAGAAGGAGGCTTATTAATCACAGTTATTAATCACAGAGTAAGGCTTCTTTTACTTCACCCAAATGAAGATCAATATTCATTTTAAAAAAAGGCAGGTGACTTATCCACTCAGATCCCAAATCGTAGAAGATCATAGAATCCCTACAGTGTGGAAACAGGACCTTCAGCCCAACAAGTCCAAACTGACCCTCAGAGCATCCCACCCAGATCCATCCCCCTATAACCCACCTAATCTACACATCCCTAAACGCTACAGGCAATTTAGCATGGCCAATCCACCGAGCCTGCACATCTTTGGACTGTGGGAGGAAACCGGAGCACCTAGAGGAAACCCACACAGACAAGGGGACAATGTGCAAACTCACACAGACAGTCGCCTGAGGGTGGAATCGAATGTGGGTCCCTGGTGCTGTGAAGCAACAGTGCTAACCACTGAGCCATCGCAGTAAGGGAGCCACATAAACTTATGAAAATTGGGGTCAATTGTTTCAATATAATTTTGATACAATTGTGACTGGGATTATTTAGGGAAATCAGGGACTTTTCCTGCAGCTGGCTTGAGCACAGAAGAGGAGCAAAAGCACCCGTCCAGGCCTTATTATACCTCCTCTGGCACTGACCCTCCCTCTCCCGTCCCCCAGCCTGATGACCCTTTCAGGAGACTGCCCTAGAATACACCATCTGCCACTTACAAATCAAGGGCAAATCTGTACTTGCTGGCATTTACCTTGGGTCCTCTTCCAACCTGTTCTGGTGGTACATATACTGACATTTCTTCAATAAGGCCCAGCATTCACAAGCACTCTAGTGTCCACCAGGTGGATAATTAACTCCCTGTCGCTCAGTGGAGTAATTAAACAGACCAAACCTAACTACAGCAAGCACAGCAAACCAGCTAGCTAGCGATCATTCTCCCACGTCAGAAAAGGCAGCAACCAACAACCATAGTCAGTGAACCATAGACTCATCTTGTACCCAGGACACACATGCACCAAGGACTGGAAAGAGATCACTATAAATGGACAAGTTTGGAAGTTCTACAAAGAAAAAATCAAATAATTGTTTCAGTATATGATTCTGTCGCCTGCAGAGTAAGAAGTTTAATATGCACTGATTCAAAAAGATGAAAAGAATCTCAGACTACCCATTAATTGATGAACATGGACAATAAAAAAGCAAATCCTCAATTGATTATATGCCTACGTACTTTTGAAATTCTCATATCTAAATATTTAACAAAGGTTTTTCGAATTTTAAGTTTTGAAGTTGAAGTCAAGAGTAATTTTACGGTTTAGTGGAATGAATATAGTCACAAAGTAGTCACAAATGGGTTACTTAGAAAATCCGTGCCATTTTAAGGAATGGTTTGATCAAGATTGCTTAAATGAGAAGTGGAATGATTCTGGTAAAGATCAGGCATACAGTAATTGAATTTGACTGTGGATAGTAAAGAACACATGACTGAAACAGGGGAAGACCAAACTGACTTAATCAAAAATCAGGAGTACCTAAATTTGCTGACTGGCTTTGGTGACCCAGCTATACTACACAACAGCTAATTTTGTCTGATTTAAGACTTAGGCAATACTAACTACAAAGTGTGTGATCGCCACATTAGGATTGAAGATCTTAATCTAGAATGGGAGTATAGTGCAATTTTGTTAAACAATGTATGAACAGAAATGCTTTTGTTCAAGTGAGATACTAAAAACATAGCAGCAGGTGTAGGCCATTCAACCCAATGAACCTGCTCCAGCATTCAATATGATCATTGTTGATCATTTGCCTCAATGCCTTTTTCCCACATTATCGCAAAACCCCTTTATTTCATTGGCATTTAGAAATGAGTCAATGTCTACACTCAATGACAGAGCTTCTGCAGCTCTTTAGGGTAGAGAATTCCAAAGAGTCACAACACTTGTATTACAAAAAAGCTCCTCATTTCAATTGTAAGTAGTGTCCCCCATCTTTTAAAATTGTATCCCCTGATTCTAGACTCCCTAACAGGGGAATAACCTTACTGTATCTACCCTGCCTAACTTTTTGTGCATTTTGTTGGCTATAATGGGATCAACTCTCATTTTTCAAAACTGTAGAGACTCCAGTTTCTCTAGCCTCTCTTCATAGGATAGTTCCACCACCCTGGGAACAAAACTGATAAAACTTTGTTACACTCCCTCTGTGGCAATAATATCACTCCTAAGTCAAAGGAACCAAAACTGCACACAATTCTCCCGGTGCTGTCCAAGCAAGATTCGATACAAGACTATGCTGCTCCTGTACTCAAATCCTGTTGCAATAAGGGATAAGCCTAACTCTGATCTTAACTGTTACCATTAGCCTTTTAATTGCCTGCTACACCTGCATGCTCAGCTTTCATTCACAAAGACAACAAAGCCTACAATTGTGTGTCTACAATTTCTAACCTCTTACCATTTAAGAAATACTCTGCTCATCTGTTCTTCCTACCAAAATGGATAATTTCCCATTTTCCATATTGCATTCCATATGCCTTGCTCTTGCCCACTCACCAAATCTATCCAAATCCACACTGAAGCCACTTTGTACTTACCTACAACACACACTTCCACCTAGCTTTATGTCATCTATTAACTTGGAAGTATTACATTTGGTGCCCACAGCTAATGTTCCCATCTGCTGATTCAACAGTTCCAACAGATCCAACAGATCCAACAGCTGTTTACATAGCGTTCTGGCCACCTCAAACTCTCTCAATCAACTTCATGAGTAAAGCAGATTGACTGAGCATTCAATCCGTGTTTTTTTCATAGGGTCAAGATTGGCTGTCACATTTATCTCCAATATATCAGCAACTGCAATTCAAAATCTATTTGTCTAACTTGCCTTTATGAAATTTCAAAGTGAAAGGACTGCAGAAAAGCAATACAAGCATCTCATCATCTGATCAACATCACACAAATGCAGACAAAAAAAAACATGAGTGACATCTAGTGGTTGAGCTAAAGAAGTTATTCCCTTTTTATTACTATTCATTAAAATAATTAGAAAATCTGAACATCAGAAGCTAATGTTGTTCAGATCCAGCAGCCCAGGAGAACATTGATTCACTATAGCCCTACTCCAGTACCCATTACTCAATATAAAAGCTTGACTAACCTAGAGATCTAACCTATGGACTCCAGAAGAGAAGCTGAACAAACTGTCAGTGATGCAGAGCTTTTATATTGAATGACGTGGAGATGCTGGTGTTAGACTGGGGACAAGGTCATAAATCACATGATAACAGGTTATAGTGCAACAGGTTTATTTGAAAACACAAGCTTTCAGAGCTCTGCTCCTTCCTACGTCTGAGGAAGGAGCTGAGCTCAGAAAGCTTGCGTTTTCAAATCATCCTGTTGGACTATAACCTGATGACGTGTGATATTAGAATGATATATAGAATGTAGAAGGAGGCTATTTGGCCCATCAAAACTGTGCCAGCTCTTTTGAAAACCAATCTGGTTTCCCCATATCACTGCAACTTTCTCTCTTCCAAGTAATTATCCAATTGCCTTTAACACAATCATTAAGGGTTAAATACCCTGGGAGGTTTCTGCTCTTAATACATTTCAAGGTTAGATTTTGTACCTTACTTGGTTGTTTCAATGCCGGTGAAGTGGGTTAATGACCTATTATAGTATACAGCTGGCAAAAAATCATAAAAACCCGGTGCAGAATAATTGGCATCCAAGATTAACACCATTTTGTCAATGTCTGCATTGCGGATGTCGCGCACCATCACCAGTGTTAACTGGCTGCCTTAATAAATACAGCACTTGCACTTATTCTCTCAGCTAACTGACAGACACCTCCTACGCACACAATCTTACAGAATATAACAGTGAATGCTAGGCAGTAGTAACAGCCCTTCCAGTGATGATGAAATATAGGATCTCAGAATTTTACAATGCTGGAGGAGGCCATCAGGCCCATAGCAGATTTCAGTGATCAACTTAGTCCAATTCCTTGATCTTTCTTCATACCTTTAAAGGATTTCAGTTTCTTTGCATTTCATGGTAAGATGAGTGCAGGTATAGTCACTAACCACTATTTTTAAACATATTTACAGCATGTAAATAAACAATTTCTAAGGTGATTTCATGCTGTTTGTGCGTAGTCATCACAACGATGCTGTGACCTAGATATGCCATGCTCCAACCCAACATAAATAACTTGAAACCAATATGATCCATTGCGGTACAGCAGGCTGTGAGCTTTCTTTTAGTTGGGGTTTTGCTGCGATTGCATTTGAACAGCAGCAGCTGATTGCACCAGTTCCAGTAGAAAGTGCATCTCTTTGGCAGCACAGCAGCGGACCACCATTTATTTGATATTGCATGACTATTCTGCCCATAAAAATGTTGAACTAACAATAATGGTGCGGTAATTATCCCACTGGTCCAGCATCAACTGCAATAAACACCAGGATTATACTGGTTGCTTGCACAGATTACTACTGATATAGAAAATGATACAGATCTTGCCAATTGGCACAAATTGTAAAGTGACTTGCTTATAACAGAATCTTAAAGACTTGAGCTGTCGATATGAAGTGAGAAGCTCCGTTAGAGGTCCAATAAAACATGTCAACATTTGGCTGCAACAATATCTTTACACTGCTCTTCTGACAAACTACTGGTCCAGCAACACAGTATGAAATGATTCTTGGGGGTTGTAATAGGACTTTATGGCAACATCTGGCACTACATGGAGGCAATAATGTCTGATATTAGCCACATGATAAAAAATATTGATTTCCCATCATAACTTTTTTTGCTTTTCAACATATCTCTCCTATAAGAACGTCCGTAAAGCCTCTTTCTTTGATGAAGATTTTGGTCACCATTCTTAAGAGCAAGCAATGGCCTAGTGATATTATCGCTAGACTATTAATCTAGAAACTCAGCTATTATTCTGGATTCACATCCTGCCATGGTAGATGGTGAAATTTGAATTCAATTTTAAAAAATTAAGAATCTGCTGGTGATCATGAAACCACTGTCAGTTGTCAGGAAAACTAATCTGGCTCACTAATGTTCTTTTGGGAACGAAATCCAGCATCCTCACCTGGTCTGGCCTACATGTGACTCCAAACCCACAACAATGTGTTTGACTCTTAACTGCCCTCTGAAATAGCCGAGCAAGCCACTACAAAGTCTCACGTGGACTGCAGTGGTTCAGGAAGGCAGCTCACCATCATCACCTTCTCAAAGGCAAATAGGAACAGGCAATAAATGCTGGCCAGCCACCAATGGCCATGAGTGAATTTAAAAAAAAGTAGTTTGGTGGCAAATTTTGTTTGATAACCATTCCTTTCAGAGCCTTCAGATGTGTCAGTGCTGAGGTGTTATATAAAAGTATGTTGTTCTTGATTGTCTTTCTCTGAAGTTTTGGAGGAGGGATGAACTTGAGCTTATGGCAAAACTTATTTCCCTCATTACTTATTTAATAAAACAATAAATACCCCTAAATATTCAAATAGTTTGCCATTTAGCCCAATATATTTGTTTTATATGAAATCATTTTGGAGGATAGATTCAGTGTGAGAGAAAACAAGAAGTGATCCCACATTACATGAATATCCGATATCAAGGTCCCTGTATAAAAAGAAATTGGTAATAAATGTTTAATTCATTGTACGCACAAAGGCAATTTAAAATGTTATAAAAACAGACTTAGTAAAACTGAATTTACTCACTTTACTACAAAAATGAAATTAGAATGACTGGTACATTTAAGTTAATTTTGAAATCAAATGATAATAAACATAATGAATATGTTCCTTAAAGAATGCATCCATTCTAATTTTTGTGAGGCAAAGGTATGGAAGCATGGCAAATAAATGGGGTCAAGGTACAAGTCAGCCATTACATGGCTACTAGTGCCTCTATTTGCAGAAGTGAAGCTTCAACTTACCTGTGAATCGTCAAGCTTTCAGTCCATTGGCCATCTAATTATTACATTTCAGTAAGGATTTTGATAGAAAAATGGCAAAGTCTAGCCTCCCAACCTACTCTCTGGGAGCAATCGATAGCAGTCAGCATTTAGAACCGTAGTTCAGGGTCCACCACATGCCCCCCCTCCCCCCAAAGAGACCATGTCCTTGTGATTAACAGGGAGGCAGGAAGACCAAAGGGGAGCAGGATAATGCAAAGAATCTCTGACAAAATTGTGGATTTGCAGAGCCCCATTGACCAGCAAAGTATCTGCAAACACAGAAAAGCAGCAAGGTGCCCTGTCAGAGCTGAGGGAAATGGTCCTCAACAGTTTATATTGAATCTAGGCTCTAGGTCACGATCAAAAAGTGGGGAGCAGAGAGAGCAAGGATGTGTGATTTTTCAAGTTCATTCACAGGGTGTGGATGTTGCTGGTTGGTGGGGGTTGTTGATTTTATGGCACAACCATCTCAATAGGTTTGGGTGTGAGCATTGCAATAGCAGTGGAGGCACAATCAAGGGAGATGGTGGGCTCTATGATCATATTGAGTGGTGGAGGGAATCAGAATGACAATGGTTGTGTCAACATGGTCATAGAAAGCTGTGTCTTCAGCTAATGGCACAAGGAGATCCGGTCTACTCCTCCCGAATTGATATTCAGGCTATAGGCAGTTCACTCCTTCTCCCTCAAATCTACACTGATGAATCCAATCCAGATCTTCCCCTCAATCACTGTTACATTTGAAGCAGGGAGCTGACAATATTATTGGATCTATTTGAATGTCAATTGGAGCCTCATTGTCTTCGCAAGAATCTCGCCACTAGACTGATTTGTGTTTATGAAATTTTAACTGGGTGGGAATGAGCTTAGGTTGGGGTTGGGCTCCTTGAACCTCAGTTTTTACATTTGCCTTTGACCATTTGGAGGTGGATGGTAATTAAAATCAAGATCCAAATGACTAATTTTGGGCAAGAGATTGTACCAGACTCTTGGCTGGACTCTATGGCTTAGTGTTACTTCTGTCACATTTCTATAGGTACTTAATTCTATATAACCTGAAAACATCCAAACTAATGCGTTGCAGATGATTTTTTTGAGCATACGAATGAATACCAACAGGTATCACAGTGGGATTTCAGTCAATGCAATAGCTTGTAATTTGATTGTCAATAAAAAAGTTAAGAAATTAAATTGGAAGATTTTGCGTGAAAGTTGCGAAAGTTGCCAGATTTTGGCTGTACCTGTTTTTCGTGACAGCAGGAAGTTGTGAAACATGAATTTTTGAGAATACATGTATTAAGGTGGAGAAAGGAAATGGAGGTGGAGTTTAGAAAAGCTGGCAACTCCTATTAGTCAAGCAAACTGCTGGGTGCTGATACAAATTCTGCATGCTGGTTTCTGTTCCATTATATTTTTCATTACATCTGTTGGATTAGTTGCTTCCTGTTAGGAAATGTTACCACATCTTTATAACAGTATGAGTATTTATTTAAGTTACATTAAAGACAAATTTCTATTTTCTTCTCACAGTAGCCCCATACTATTCCATATCAATGTACTCCTACACTCAGGAGGAGGAGTGAAGAATCAAATGGTCCAGCTCATGAGCATCTTGATGCTATTTCTTAACTGCTTCCTATTCAGAGGTCTGTTTGAATGTATGGGAAGGTAGGCATTCTTAACCCTTTCCTTACTTCATTGGGCAACACTGGAAAATTCACCATCTGGGATGTCCCTGTTCCAAAAACACAAACTTAAGCTCAATTCTCTTAACTATGAGCACAGCAACGTCCTGTTGCACCAGTTCCCGCAGGAACTCACATCCATCCAAACAGCACTCTGGATTGTTACACCACGTAACTACAGTAATTCGAGAATGCAGTTCATCACCACCTTCTCAAAGGCAATTAGGAATTAAATCCCATGAAAATCAACAAAAAAAACTTAGCTGTTATAGAATTTACTATTGCACAATCTACTCAGTTGATTTTCCAGTGTTAAAAAGTTTGATAATTTGAATCCACAAACTAACGTAACTTGATATGATTTAATTGCCATTATTTGGACATGGCTACAAGGTGACTAAGATTAGGATGTGAATATCCAGTAGCATTCTATATTTAGAATTCTCTATTTATAGTTATACTTAGACAGGATGTATGGCTGTACTGAGGCAGGATATTCATGAGAGTGCGTCCATTAAAGTTATTTGGGTGAAACTGAAAATAAGAAAGGAATGATCGCCAATTTGGGATTGTATAAATGTCCCCTAATAATCAACAGGAAATTGAGAAGCAAATTTATAAGGAGAACGCAGATACCTGTAAAAATGATAGGGTTGTAATGGTTGGGGATTTTAACTTTCCATACATATACTGGGACTACCATTGTGTTAAGGGCTTGGATGGAGGGAAATTTGTTAAGTGTATACCAGAAAATTTTCTTATTCAGTATGTGGGTGTACCTACTGGAAAAGGAGCAAAATTTGTCCTTCTCTTGGAAAATAAGGTAGGGCAAATGACTGAAGTGTCAGTGGGGGAGTTGGGGCCAATGATCATAATTCTATTAGTTCTAAAATAGTTATGGAAAAGGATAGACCTGATCTAAAAGTTAAAAGTTCTAAATTGGGATAAGGCTAATTTTGATGGTATTAGGCAAGAACTTTCAAAAGTTAATTGGGAGATGCTATTTGCAAGGAAAAGTATAGTTGGAAAGTGGGAAACCTACAAAAATGAGATAACAAGAGTCCAGAAGCAATGTGTTCCTGTTAGTGTGAAGGGCAAGGCTGGTAGGTGTAGGGAATGCTGGATGACTAGAGAAATTGAGGCTCTGGTCAAGACAAAGAAAAAGACATATGGTGGGTAAAGACAGCTGGGATCGAGTGAATCCCTCGCAGAGTATAAGGGCAGTAAGCAGTATACTTCCAGAGGGAAATCAGGAGGGTAAAAAAGGGACATGAGATAGCTTTGGCAAATAGGGTTAGGGAAAATCCAAAGGGATTCTACAAATACATTAAGGGCAAAGGAGTAAATAGGTAGAGAATAGAACCCCTTAAAGATCAACAAGGCTGTCTACGTGTGAAACCACAAGAGGTTGAGGTACTGAACGAGTATTTTGTGTCAGTATTTACTGTGGAGAAGGATATGGGAGCTGGAGAACTTGGAGAAATAATTAGTCATATCTTGAAAAGTGTCCATTTTACAGAGGAAGAGGTTCTGAACATAAAGGTGGATGAATCCCTGGGACCGGATCAGGTGTACCCTAGAACTTTGTGGGAAGCTAAGGAATTGATTGTTGGGCCTCTTGCTGAGATATTTCTATCATTGATAGCTACAGGTGAGGTGCCAGAAGATAGGACGGTGGCTAATGTGGTGCCACTATTTAAGAAAGGTGGTAAGGAAAAGCCAGGGAACTATAGACCGGTGAGCCTGACATCAGTGGTGGGTAAGTTATTGATCGGATTCTGCAGGACATGAAATTTGGAAAGGCAAGGACTGATTAGGGATAGTCAACATGGTTTTGTGCATGGGAAATTGTGTCTCACTAACTTGATTGAATTTTTGAAGAAGTGATAACGAACATTGATGAAGGCAGAGCAGTCGACATTGTCTATATGAACTTCAGTAAGGTGTTCAACAAGATTCCACATGATAGACTGGTTAGCAAGGTTAGATCGCATGGAATCCAGGGAGAGCTAGGCTTTTGGAGACAAAATGAGCTTGGAGGTAGAAGACAGAGAGTGGATGTGTTGTTTTTTTTGGACTGGAGGCCTGTGACCAGCAATGTGCTGCAAAGATTGGTATTGGGTCCAAAGCTTTTTTTCATTTATATAAATGATTTTGATGTGAATATAGGAGGAATGGTTAGTAAGTTTACAGGTGACGCCAAAATTGGTGGGTGAAGTGTACAGTGAAGAAGGTTATCTCAGAGTACAATAGGACCTTGATCAGATGGGCCAATGGCCTGAGGAGTGGCAGGTGAAGTTTAATTTAGATAAATGTGAGGTGTTGCATTTTGGTAGGGCAAATCAAGGCAGGACTGTTACACTTAAGGTCCTGGAGAGTATTGCCTAACAAAGAGACCTTGGGTGCAGGTTCAAAGTTCCTTGAAGGTGGAGATGCAGGTAAACAGGGTAGTGAAGAAGGCTATTTGGTACACTTGCCTTTATTGGTCAGTGCAGTGAGTATAGGAGTTGGGAGGTCATGTTGCAGTTGTATAGGACATTGGTTAGGCCACTTTTGGAGTACTGTGTCAGTTTGAATCTCTGTTGTTAAACTTGAAAGGGTGCAGAAAAGCTTTACAAAGATGTTGCCAAGGTTGGAGGGTTTTAGCAATAGAGAGAGGCTGAATAGGCTGGAGCTACTTTCCCCTGAGCTTCGGAGGATGAGGGGTGACCTTATAGATGTTTATAAAATTATGAGGAGCATGGATAGGGTTAATAGCCAAGGTCTTTTCCCTAGGATAGGGAAGTCCAAAACAAGAAGGTATAAGGTTTAAGGTTTAAGGTTTGAAGTGAGAGGAAAGATTTAAAAGGGACCTCAGGGCAACCTTTTCAAGCAGTGGGTGGTGCGTGCGTGGAACAAGCTGCAAGAGGAAGTGGTGGAGGCTGGTACAATTACACCATTTAAAAGGCATCTGGATGGGTATATGAATAGGAAGGTTTTAGAGGGATATGAGCCAAATGCTGGCAAATGGCACTAGATTAATTTAGGATATCTGGTCAGCATGGATGAGTTAGACTGAAGGGTCTGTCTCTGTGCTATACAACTCTATGACAGTAGAAGAATAGACAAAAAGGAAAAGGAGGTTTGTAGCGCTCCAATAGGGGACGACATCAGTACATTAATAAGGAGGATCTTCAATTGAAGGAACAAGATGTCAAATCAGTTTAATCGGAGTTAAGAGATAGCAAGAGGAAACAAACATTGGTGGGTATTGTATATAGAACATCAAACTGTAGTGCTAATGTTGAGAAGGCTATAAATCAGGAAAGTAGAGATCACGTAATGTGGGCAATATAGTAATAATGTGTGGTTCTAATTTGCATATAAACTGGGTTAAACAAGTCAGCATTACTGCTGGTGGATGAATTCTGCGTGTGTGTACAAAGTGGGTTTCTGGATCAGTACACTGAGGAACAACTAATTATTGGGGTAAAATGGATTTGGTGTTGTCTATTGAGAAAGTGCTAATTAATAGTCTTGCTGTAAAGGAACCTGTGGAAAATAGTGATAAATGCCACAAGATTGATAATAAATATACATTTTTCTAAAGCTCAAACACCCAAAAGGAATGGTATATCAAACTTGGTAACCAAAAGAATTTAAAGATTGATTTTTTTATCAAGGAAGCAGCATATAAGAATGCCAGAAATAGTGATAGACCTGATATTGAGCCACTTAGGACTTGGCAAAGGAAGACCAGGATAAGAAAAGGGTAAGAGAAAATGAATATAAGCTGGTGAGGAACATAAAGGGAGACTATAAAAGCTTCTACCAATATGAGAAAGGAGAAAGATTAGTAAGGATAAATGTGGGCCCATTACAGGTGGGGATAGGAGAATTTATTGTGGAGAACAGGGAAACAGAAGGGAAATAAGCAGTTTTCACAGTGAAGATACAGAAAATCTCCCAGAAATACAAGGCTACCAAAAACTGCTACTGAAGAGCTAAAAGAAATTAGTGTTTGTAAAGAGGTAGTACTTGAAAAAAATTGATGGATCCAGTGTTGGGTTACATCACAGAGTTTCGAAGGAAGTAGCATTAGAGATAAGGGATGCATTGGTGGTTATCTTCCATAATTTTATAAATTCTGGAAAGGGTCTGCTAAATGGAAGGTGGCTAATGTGACCCCACTACTTAAGAAGCGAGGAAGAGAGAGAGTGGAGAATTACAGACCTATTAGCTTGATGTCGATAGCAGGAAAGTGTTGGTTTCTATTATACAGGATGTGATAACTGAACATTTCGAAAAGAGTGGCACTATTCGACAGAGTCAACATGGATTTATGAAAGGGAAACCATGTTTAACAAACTTGTTGGAGTTATTTTTAGGATGCAACTTGTACCACAGACAAAGGAGAATCTATGGATGTGCTGCATCTGGATTTTCAGAAGGCTTTTGGAAAGGTCCTGACAGGAGGTTATTGAATAAAATGAGAGGTTATAGTATTGGAGGGGGAGCTTACCAGGATGGATCAAGAATTAGTTAATGGATAGGAAGTAGAGTGTAGGAACAAACAGGTCATTCTCATGATGGCAGGCGGGTATTCGTGGGATACCAAAAGGACCAGTACTGGAGACATAGCTGCTCATGATCTATATGAATAATTGAATATGGAGAAAAGTTGTAATACTTCTAAATTTGAAGACAATGCCAAATTGGGTGGAACTTAAGTTAGGAGAAGGTGCAAGGAGGCTTCAAGACAATTTGGACAGGTGAAGTAAATGGGCTGGAATATGACAGATGGAATTTACCGTGAATGAGTGTGAAATGATTCACTTTGGTAGCAAAAACAAAGAGAGAGAGATGTGTAAGTTCAATCATTGAGCAGGTTAAAGATAGAAATCAATAGCTTTCTAGCATCAAATAATATTAAGGCAAATGAAGATAATGCAGAAAGGTGGCATGGAGGAGATGATCAGCCATGATCTAAGTTGGCAGGGTAAGCTCAATGGGCTGAATGGCCTATTCCTGTTCATGTGTCCAGTGGTTCTATGTTCCTATAATCAAAAACAATAGCAGGAATTAGCAAAACAATAATTTAAGATGACTCTGTCCAATTTTGCAGTTTAAGTACATTCTGTTTACTGATAACTCAATGAAGTAAGTCATCAGAAACTTTAAGGTGAACCAATCACATGCATTTTATTATCTTTGTGCATATTGTCTTGTGTTCTCTAGTTTTAGCAAAAATGTTGTTGTAAATAGAAAGTGGTAGCTGGGTGTTAACCCTTCTGCTATACCTGCACAGAATAACCCAGAATTGTAGAAAATAAAGGCAACCAATATAACAAACCTCCTGCTAGATCTAATGTTAGTAAGCTTAATAGATCAGAAAGCAGTAAAGTATTGTCTAGAGACTGACTTAATAACCTGAAAATGAACATTAAAAATGTTGACACATGAACATCTAGTCATCTGATTCAAGTTTGTTGTCACTTTGTACTTGTAACTATTTATTAACTGTCAGATACAGGAGAAGACCACTTGGTTTATTAATCACACAATCATACTTCCATTCCTTTTGAAGTGTATCTGTTGTTTCTGTGTTTCAGTGCCTGTGGGATGTGAATTATTCAGAGGTGCTAGTGAGCACACAAATGAAGAACATTGGGAATAGGAGTGGAGCAGAAATAAGACATTGTTTTAGACGCAGGTAAGGCTATGATTTGTAATAGATGATCGTGTAGCCAAAGCAATCTTAATAGTAATTTTCATAAGGAACTCGAATATATACTTGAAAAAGAAAATTGTGCAGGTCAATGGGCAAAGGACAGCAGAGTGGGATCCATTGGATAAAGAACAAAAACAGAAATTGCTGGCAAAACCCAACAGGTCTGGCCATTTCTGTGGGAAGCAAGCAGAGTTAACATACCGAGTCCAGTGACTCTTCATCAGAACTGTTAGTGACTGGGAAAATCTGGCTTTGCGCTGAAGCCAAAGTCAGGGGAAGGTGGGAGGTGGCATAGGGAGAGGTGAGTGGATAGGTGGAGATGGAGCCCAGAGGGACAGATATGAAAGAGTTAGGCAAACAAGGAGATTATGGTTTGCAGGCAGGACAGAAGAAAAGCTGAATAAGTGAAAATAAGAGCTAGGAGAAAATTGGTAAGCTACACTGAAAGCAACCCATATAATGTGACATTTGGCCTAGGAATATGTGAGAATGGGTGACTGTGCTAAAAGCATAGTCATTACAGGACAGGGTGTGGGATGGATAACAAACATGGAAGGATAGAATCAGAGGTATTAAGGTCTCCTTTGTGTCACAACTATTTCTCCATAATAATCTGAGATTTATTCCTCAAATTCATATAGCTGTGCCTGGAATGGGTGGAGGCCCAGTCTGAATATTATTATAAGAGAACTGGAACCTTTTTTGGCCTCCTACCTCAGTTTTCTTTCATTGTCAGATCTTCAGTGGGAGTTGATTAAAGAAGGATGATGGTCCTAAGGCAGCCCAAAGATGGTTGCAAACAAAATTTTATTTTATAGGAATTCTACCTTCCCAAAGTGATTTTTGAGTCTTAGTTCTTCAATGGCAATGATGAGGAGTGCAGTTTCAGAGCTTCTAATACCACTTCCTCCAGCTTTCTCTCCAATCCCAATACAAGGGACTGTGTCAAAATTATCACTCAGTGGTGGAGCATTGCTGTGCCTGTCGAGCTGTCAGGTGGAGCCTAAAGAGTTAAACTGCTGTTATAGTTTGTATAGGGCACTCACACTGGCACTATCAATGCTAGAAAACTCCCACTTCCATTGTGTTCATTTGGTTTTGCTGGAGTGATGGATGACTTTTTCACTGTACAATTTTGATATAATAATGTGTAATGAGTCTCAAACTGCTTTAACTAAAGTACCATTCTTCAAATGAATTAGTATTAATCACAGACTTACCCACCCATATCTAAATTTAAGTTTTATATAATATGTAGGTAACCTTGCACTTTGATATCCTTTGTTTAGATTAAGTAATATCTCACGCACTTAAATATTTGAAAATTCTCTCGAACTGAGGTTAAACGCACATAAATTCTACCACTAACTCTAGTTGGCTCTCTTTCTGTTGTTTTCAGTGCTCCTCCAGACTAATACTCCTGAGACAGGTGGCTCACACTGCAATGTGTATACGGTGATCCCAGTCCCCTGAGCTCACATGAACCCAAGCCATCACTGGTCATTTTAATGCTGCTCTAGAATTTATGGATCTCCTCAAAACTCTGTATGAACTCCCAGGGAAATTGTAAACCCCACTTTGAAAAATGCAGATGGACTGGTCAGTTATTAGGCCAGTAATCCAGAAACTTAAACTTAGACAGAACGAGTTCAAGTCCCACAATAACATTTGAAATTTGATTTCCATTAAAATAAATCAGGAAATTAAAAAATCTGATATCAGCAAAAAGGACCATGAACTTAGCAGATTGTTCAAAAATTCCAATTGATTGACTCAGTTTCTTTTGGGAAGAGAACTTGCCTTCATTACTAGACTGGCCGGTTTCAGAATCCAGTGTTTTGTAAAATAGACTTCAGGAAGAAGATGTCTATTTAGAATCGCCCAGGAAAGGGAATGTTTGCAACTCATTGTTTTAAAAAATCAGATTGTTTCTCAAACTCTGTTGTGATTTGCTTTTTGCTAATACAATACTTTAAATACTAAATAACACTTGTTTTTCTCACTGGAAATGTGAAGAAGCCTTCATGACATTGAGGAAATGTTGAAAAAAATGCCTACTTTTGGTGCAGGGTATTTCAAAAATTTACAGCATAATGTCCAGCAATTTTAATGCAGCATTACTTTAAGACTGAAGACATCTTGAGGTGCAGTGACAGTGTCTTTATCTCTGCACCAGAAGTCCCACTTGAAGTGAGACTTGAAACCCCACCTCACGACATGATGACCATGAAAGGTGCATCAAAACACAATCAAACAGGTTATTATCAATCTGCAAATTCTTCAATATGCCTATAGTAGGCTATAAGAATGACAGACTTCCCTGGCCAGCATTAACTCCAGTGCAAATGACCACTCCATTAAAAGACTCCACAAATAGGTTCCTGCAATGAGCTATCAATGTCCTTGTTTCAAAGGACAACCCCAAAATCTCTGCAATTAAGGTCATTTATATAAAAATGAATTACTCATTCTCATTGTTGCTTAAAGAAAAAGTAATATCTAACTGTGTAGTATGTTTAAATACAAGGTTTATATCTGTAAGGCTCTTAATGGGCTTAACACATTTTTTATTTAGTTATATTATACAGATTTGGTGCATTCCACTCCTGAATTATCAAACCCACTTGTATGTTTTATTTTTCACATTTCCACACCTGAAATGTTTTTGCTTGAATGCTGTCTGGTTGGGTTACGAAACAAAGTATCAAGAACAAATTCATTCAGATTTACAAATGCTGACCTAAATGATATAGAATGAGAAATAATCTTTACAGGAAAATAAATTACAAAACAATTCTGTATTCTACTAATGTAACACAATTTTACATAAAAATGCAATTTATGAAATGCATTATCATAACTTTTCAACTCAAATAATTTATCATAGTTTTACACATTTATGCATAAACAAGTTTATAATAAGATTCATTGATTATAGAAAGATTAAATATAGTTAAGTCAATCATACTTGCTGAGTGACTCAAGCTATGTACAGTCCAACAATTGTCTCTATCTTATGGACAGAGGTGACTATGTGGAATATGGCTAGATAATATTGTACAACATTTACCACTGTGTTTTTACAATGTTTAAACTGAATAATAATAAAGAAGACCCATTCACTGATGTGTAAAGTCGAATTAGGTTTTAACAAATTACAGCTTTCAAGTTTGTTTAAACTTTTAACTGAAGAATTTAATACTATGAAAATGACATTACATAGTCCAGGCCTCATTCTACACAAGCATAAAAACTCAAAATCAGCCCCTTAAAGCAGATTGCCACTGCCATTTCAGGGGCAATTTTTTTTTATTCATTTGTCGGATGTGGGCATTGCTGGCTGGCCAGCATTTATTGCCCATCCCTGGTTGCCCTTGAGAAGGTGCTAGTGAGCTGCCTTCTTGAACAGCTGCAATCCACCCATTAAGTACTGGAAATAATTGTTTGTCTTATTGGCAATACTTGCATTCCAGTTACATAAATAATTGTTTCTTGGGGCTTAACAGCACTATGATGGCCAACCGGAACATTCGTAATGAGTTTAAACTAAACTTCAGGAAATATACATTGTTTAATGGTACTCTTTGTACCTCTGAAAAAGGATTTAGTGTTTGTGTGAGGGCATCACGTTCATTGGGGCAGTTGGATTAATTGACAATGAGCTGGTAGTTGTTTCTAAATTCACAGTTGAAATAGAATTACAAGTTTGGGGTTAAAAAGCAGTCTGACATTTTATTTTTCGAAAGTGAACTCCTCTAAACTGTTGATGTTTTGCTCGCAGTGATTAAAGGCGTATAACTAGTAGCAACTCAGGGCAGGTTCATTTTATGATGTGTTAGACTACAATTTACCACAAATTTAACTGATGGTAATACAGTTCACGTTCTGCCTCTCAGCAACTGAAATACGTGCCTACGTATTACAAGTAACTACTCAGAAGTCCTCTCTGTGTCCATAGGAAGGCAATATTGATGGGAATTGTTCTTCCCACCAGCATTAAACTCAACTCCCCCACGTCTCTCACACAAATACACGTACACACACACACATCTATACACTGGTAAAATGATAGTTAGTTTCACAGAGCTCTCACCTTTCCTTTTTTTTGTGCACTAAAAATATTAGTAAAAGGGGAGAACCCTTTTCAATGCACCATTGATTAAGCACCAAGATGTCATAACCAGATGGCTGTGAATCTGATTTAAAACGTTATGAATTCTAGTTTCAAGTTGGTGAATGATGACTGATGTTTCTCAATAATTATGCATTTTCTGGAATTTGCAATGATTCTTAAGGGAAATATTCACTCACCACTTATGTACAGCACACATCCTCCAATATCAAGTTCAGAGATACACAAATCCATTCTTATCACTTCACTTTCATAGTAAAAATGAGTTTCGCCTATGAGTAAAATGGAGAAATTCACCCTTTAAGACACCGTTTTAATTTCCCCATGTGTATTCACACCCATTGTGAAACCATGTCTGGAGATTATAATCAGCCTCAAATTAGTGGAAATATTTATATCATCACCCCAGGTCTCTCGTAGGTATTGTGCTTTACATTAACATTAGGGTCCAAGAAACGAACATACGTTCCAGAATTAGGATCCAGTCACCATAAAATGAAACTGAAAAGTATTATACTGCAGTTGTGGTGGCGCAGTAGCAGCCTGTGTTAACATTTGACGAGTAATTTCTCAATTGTGAAGAATTTACCAAATCTTCAATCAACACTGATCAAATCAATTCATTTCTCCATAGATGTATAGGAACAGGCTTTCAAGCCTGCTCCACCATTCAATTATATCATGCTTATGCATGCCATGATTTCATTTAACCACACCGACTCACATAGAATATAAAACAGTTCAGCACAGGAACAGGCCCTTCAGCTCAACATGTCTGCGCTGACCATGATGTTATTCTAAATGAATCCCATCTGCCTGCATATACTCCATATCCCTGTAGTCCCTGCCTGTTCATTTGCCTGTCTAAATGCCTCTTAAGCATTGCTATTATATCTGCTTCTACCTACCATCCTCTGTGTAAAATAACTTGCCCCCTCTTGCCTTACAACTATACCCCCTAGTATTTGACATTTCTACCCTGGGAAAAAGACTGACTATCCACCCTACCCATGCTGCTCATAATTTTAAATACTTCTATCAGATCACCCCTCAGCCTCCAATGTTCTAATGAAAACAATCTATGTTTGACTAACCTCTCCTTGTGCTTGACCTTGACACGATATCCCTTGCTACTCTTACCTAATAGAAATCGATCAATCTCAATCATACAAACTTGACTTATCCCACAATCTACAGTCTTTCAGAGGAGATTTCTCCAGATTTCTACTAATCTTTTATGCACCTTGATTTCTTCCTAAGTGCACCACATCCAATTTAAAACTTGCTCCCCATTTTCTTGATTTCTTCATCTATCCTACTGAGTTGCTTTAATATTTTAAATTCCTTCATTTGATATTTGCTTCATCTTGTCTCATAAACATCATTCCTTAAGAATGTCATGCCAGAGATTTTAAGTTCACCAAAAGTTTTTAATGGAACCTGATGTGATTGTAAAGTTCTGATCTGCTATTACAGTATGAGCAAAATGCCACAGACTGACAGACTAATAATCTAATTTGTGGGAATGCATTTGTAACTCAAATGTTATAATGCCTTGGATTCTATTGACACATTATCTAGGTATGGAGTTCTTTGTTTACAACAAAGCAAATCTATTAATCTGGATGAAAAATGAGGTATTTAAGTTTTAAAAATTGGTTGATATGTTTTCTGACACTTTTGATCTTTGATTTGTTCCTCTGTTGTGAGTTTTCAAATATTCTGTAAAGGTATAGGTCTCATAATGAAATCCAGCTAAACACATACAACCACATTCTTATGTTGGGACTCCAATTCCAAAGAAGGATGTTATTTATTCAAATATGGAACTATTAAAATAATCATTTGTTATTAGAGAATGTAAGTATTTATGAAAAAAAGCCAAATGTTGTCAATGCTTACATTTCTTCCACTCATCAGGCCATTTTGTAAGAACCCAAACTCAAGGGCAAAATCAACGTTTATGCTTGAGAGGAGAGTGTTAATTGGGTGTAAAATACACCTTGTCACATAAGTGAGTAGGGTGGTACATGAATTTGAGTATGTAATCCGCATTGTCCCAAGAACTGGCAGATAATATCAAACAGCATGCCCCTTTGGCTGCTCTCAACAAGCAAGGCACTTGCAAATCTCTGCTTAACTTCCAATGTGATCCTATAATTGGACATTTGGTGAATAAGTCTGTATGTGCAAGGAATTTGGGATGGTCAGTCAGGCTCACAGTATGCTACATTGCATGTACTGGAAGCTAAATATGGTAATAGTATAGTATAGAGTAGTTGTTGACGTGGGTGATTTTAACTTCCCATTTAGTGCTTGGGGCTCAAATGGGGCAGAGTTTGTAAGGAGCATCCAGGAAGGCTTCTTGAAACAGTGTGTAGGTAGTCCAAACTAGGAAAGGGGCCGTACTGGACCTAGTATTGGGGAATGAGCCTGGCCGGGTGGTCGACGTCTCAGTAGAGGAGCAGCTCGGGAACAGTGATCACAATTCAGTAAGCTTTAAGGTACTGATGGATAAAGTTAGGTGTAGTTGTCAGCTGAAGGTGCTAAACTGGGGGAAGGCTAATTACAACAATATTACTCAGGAACTGAAGAATGTAGATTGGAGGCAGATGTTTGAGGGCAAATCAACATATGGTATTTGGGAAGCTTTCAAGTGTAAGTTGCTGGGAACTCAGGACCGGCACATTCCTGTAAGAATGAAGGATAAGTATGGAAAGTTTAGGGAACCTCCGATAATGAGGGATATTGTGAGCCTAATCAAAAAGATAAAGGAAGCATTTATCAAGGCTAGGAGGCTAAGAACACACGAAGCAAGGGTGGAATACAAGGAAAGTCGAAAGAAACTTAAACAAGGAGTCAGGAGGGCTAAAAGGGTCATGAAAAGTCATTGGCCAAAAGGATTAAGGAAAATTCCAAGGCTTTTTATACATATATAAAGAGTAAGAGGGTAGCCTGCAGAGGGTTGGCCCACTCAAGGACAGGGAAGGGAATTTATGTATGGAGCCACAGGAAATGGGCGAGGTATTAAATGAGTACTTTGTGTCAGTATTCACCATAGAGAAGGACTTGGTGAATGAAGAGTCTGAGGAAGGATGTGTAGATAGTTTGGGTCATATTGAGATCAAAAGGGAGGAGGTATTGGGGGTCTTGAAAAACATAAAGGTAGACAAGTCCTCAGGGCCCGATGGAATATACCCCAGAATACTGAGAGAGGCAAGGGAGGAAATTGCTGGAGCCTGGACGGAAATCTTTGTATCCTCACTGGCTACAGGAAAGGTCCCAGAGGATTGGTTAATAGACAATGTTGTTCCTTTGTTTAAGAAGGGTGGTAAGGAAATTCCAGCTAATTACAGGCTGGTGACCCTTATGTCAGTGGTAGGGAAATTATTGGAGAAGATTCTTCAAGACAGGATTTACTTCCACTTGGAAATTAGTGGGCGTATTAGCAAGAGGCAACATGGTTTTGTGAAGGGGAGGTCGTGTCTCACTAACTTGGTTGGGTTTTTTGAGGAAGTGACAAAGATGATCAATGAGGATAGGGCAGTGGATGTTGTCTACATGGACTTCAGTAAGGCCTTTGACAGGGTCCCTCCTGGCAGGCTAGTACAGAAGGTAAAGTCGCACAGGGTCAGAGGTAAGTTTGCAGGTTGGATTAAAAAAACTGGCTCGGTCGTAGAAGACAGAGGGTAACAGTGGAAGGGTGCGTTTCTGAATGGAGAGCTGTGACTAGTAGTGTTCCTCAGAGATCAGTGTTGGACCTTTGCTGTTTATAATATATATATAAATGATTTGGAGGAAAATGTAACTGGTCTGATTAGTAAGTTTGCCAATGACACAAAGGGTGGTGGAATTGCAGATAGTGATGAAGACCGTCAAAGGATACAGCTAGATATAGATCAGTTAGCGACTTGGCAGTGAGATGGGAGATGGAGTTTAATCCAGAAAAATGTGAAATAATGCATTTTGGAAGGTCTAATTCTGATGGAAAATATACAGTAAATGGCAGAACCCTTAAGAGTACTGACAGGTAGAGGGATCTGGGTGTACAGGTACACAAGTCACTGAAAGTGGCAATGCAGGTGGAAAAGGTAGTCAGCAAGGCATACGGCATGCATACCTTCATCGGCTGGGGCATTGAGCTTAAAAATTAGCAGGTAATGTTGCAGATTTATAGAACCTTAGTTAGACCGCTGTTGGAATATTGTGTTCAATTCTGATTACCACACTACTAAAAGGATGTGGTGGCTTTAGAGGGGTACAGAAAATATTTACCAGGATGTGGCTTGGTACGGAGGGTATTAGCTATGAGAAGAGGTTGGAGAAACTTGGGTTGTTCTCACTGGAACGATGGAGATTGAGGGGCGACCTGATAGAGGTCTACAAGATTATGAAGGGCATGGACAGGGTGGGCAGTCAGAAGTTTTTCCCAGGGTGGAAGAGTCAGTTACCAGAGGCCATAGGTTTAAGGTGTGAGGGGCAAGGTTTAAAGGCAATGTACGAGGCAAGTTTTATACACAGAAGGTGGTGGGTGCCTGGAACTCACTGCTGGGGGAGGTAGTGGAAGTAGATACTATAGTGACTTGTAAAGGGCATCTTGACAAATACATGAATAGGATGGGAATAGAGGGATATGGTCCCCGGAAGGGTAGGGGGTTTTAGTTGTGATGGGCAGCGTGTTGGTGCAGGCTTGGAGGGCCGAAGCCCCTGTTCCTGTGCTGTAATTTTCTTTGTTCTTTGTTCTTTAATACACAAGGCATTAGACTTGCAGACAGAAAGAATATGTACACACACTGCACCTGTTTGATCTCCACAAAACTGGTGATAGCCATTCACTCGTTTATTTCTCAGGGCAGTTCCCTGATCAATCAGAGTTAACGTGCCTAGTTTAAAATTTAAACAATACTTGACTGCTAACTATCAATCAGCATTAATGGGTGCCTTCTCCATGGCGATGCCTCTACCTCTCAGACAAACAATTGGTACTCTCAAAATGCAGCTTAAATGTCAGTTTTCCCCTTAAGTTTTATTCTTGAGAAATGTCCTGATGAATGCAAGATGAAAAGCTTCCTGTGTCTTCTTTCACCTATAACTATTAAGAGCTTGTTAATTGTGTCAGTGACTGTTTTCTTCTACTTTTAGATGGAAAATAATCCTAAATAATAATTTCAATTAAACTTATCTTGTGAAAATTACTGAGGGCCCTTTTAGAGTTCAAATCATACAGAATTATATTTTGCAAATTAGACTTGTGTCTACGTTTCCGTGTAGCTGATTTTGAAGTATGGTGATTACTGCTAATAAAATATAACTTCTTAGTGAGCTGGAAAGTTGGAGACTGCTTTTTGACCTCAGTAACATGAGTCCGATCAAGTCAAAATCACTTAATTGAAATGCCCTCCTACCCAACAAAATAATCAACGTGGATAACAGTCACCTGAGCCCCAGTGGGCATGAATCAATTCCACAAAACTATACCTAACTTGGGGAGCCTGTTGAAAATCTTGCATATAGAGGTCAAAAGATTGGGTGATTTGTCCCTGATCTGCCAATTTGCACACAGAAAGCTCCCAAAAACAGCAAATTGATAATGACTAGAGACAATCTGCTTTTGCAATTTGAGTTTGGGGAGATAACTATAGCCAGGCACAAAAGAGAAGTACCCTGTTCTTTTTCAAAACAGTGCTATGGGATTTTACATCTACCTGAGAGAACTGATGCCTCATTTTAGTGTAATGTTTGAAAGACAGCATCTGTGGCAGTATAGTGTTCTTTTGTTCTTATTTTGCAGCCTAGATTTTGTGTGCAAGACTTTGTACTGGGACTTAAAATCACAATCTACTGACAACATTTAAATGACATTTGAATAAGTACATGAATAAGAAATGTTGGAGGGATATGGGCCAAGCGCAGTAGATGGGACTAGTTTAGTTTGGGCACAAAAACAGATGTTGCTGGAAAAGCTCAGCAGGTCTGGCAGCATCTGTGAAGAGAAATCAGAGTTAACATTTCAGGTATAAGATAAGGAGATAAGGAGAAACTTCTTCAGCCAGACAGTGGTGAATCTATGGAATTCACAGCCACAGAAGGCTGTGGAGGCCAGGTCATTGAGTACATTTAAGACTGAGATAGATGGGTTCTTGATTATCGAGGGGATCAAGGGTGACGGGGAGAAAGCAGGAGAATGGGTTGAGGAACTTATCAGCCATGATTGAATGGCGGAGCAGACTCGATGGGCCGAATGGCCTAATTTCTGCTCCTATGTCTTATGGTCTTATGGGTCCAGTGACCCTTCCTCAGAACCAAGGACCCGGACGCAATTCTCTATAGGGCCTTTAGAGAATGAGGCTGAAAAAATAATAATGGGGAAACAGGCAATGGTAGAATGAACAGTTTTGTCCCTTAACTAAGGGAAGATATGCTGGCATTGGTAGCAGTTTACAGAAGGCTCGCTGGGTCGATTCGAGGAGTGATCGAGTTGTACAGGCTTGTACTCATGAGAGGTGAAGTTATTGATATACAGAAGATTCTTAAGGGGCTTGAGAGTGTAAATGCGAAGAGGTTGTTTGTGGGACAGCCTGGATCCAAAGTGCCTAATTTCAGAGTAAGTTATCTCTCATTTAAGAGAGTGTTGAGGAAGATACCTTTTCTTTCAGTGCATAATCAATCTGTGAAATTCCTTCCCCCAGAGAGCTGTTGAAGCTGGGTCATTAAATATGTTGAAGGTGAGACAGACAGAATTTTAATCAGTAAGAGTATCAGGGTTATGAGGAAAAGGCAGGAAAGTGGAATTAAAGATTATCAGATCAGCCATGATCTCATTGAATGTTGGAACAAATTCAGTGGGCCAAATGGCCTATATCTACTTCTACATCTTATGTCTTATGGTCTAAACTCTTTAATTTAGGTAATTTACTTGTGTGCAGATGTGTCTTTCAACAGTTTGATATGTAACCATTTATAAAGCATTTACATTTCTAAGAGAGATCTGCACATGGGTATAACCAACAGTTGAAAAGCATTTTGTGAATCAGATTTGACCCTTCACTTATTTGATAATCTATGACATTATTAAACCTTCATTTCCTGAAGACGAGGTACCACCAGATATTCTCTAATGTCTTGTCCTAAAGACATCCTTAGCAGGGAACCAACAAATCCTTCTAGCAAGACTCCATCAATGCAATTACTACAGCTCCCATTCTAGTACAGCACTCCAGACTAATCTGGAACCTTAAATCAACTCAATACAAGCCAGCACCCTGACCTACTACACATAGACCTAGACTCAGGTGTAGGAGGCAACACTATAAACTTAGAAGATGATAAAAAACATGGACAAGTAGAATATAATGATGACATTGTTGTAGGCTGTATGTTGACATGGACACATGGGATGGTGAAATGCACCCATGCATGGCAGATGGAGTTCAATGTGAAAAAAATCATGTACTTTGAGAGGATTAAAATGGAAAGACAGTATACTATAGGTGTCACAGTTTCGAAAAATTTGTATAATCAGAGACAAATTGATGTCTGTATAAATTTTTTTTAAAGGTGATGCAACAAGCTGGTAAAAAGGTTAAAAACCATGAGGGTATGTGGATTCAGAAGTTTACCAATAGAATATATTAAAAAAGTCATGCTTGATATTTCTACATTACTGATTAGAATTCAGATGGAGTACTCAGGGTAATTCTCAACACTACACATTAGGGAAAATATAAAGAAAGGGGTTACAGGAGGTTCCCCAGAATGTTCACAGAACTAGGGAGCTTCTGTTATGAAGAGAAATTGTGTTCTTGTTTCATGTACTGATACGGATAAAGAATTGGTTGGTAAAAAGAAAACAAAGAATACCAATAGACAGGTCATCCTTTCAAGTGGCTGGCAGTGACCAGTAGCATAAAGTAGGGCTCAGTAATTGGACTCCAGCTATTCACAATATATTAATGATTTAGATAAGGGGGCTAAACCTAAAACCCCCAAGTTTGTAGATGATACAAAAGCTGGATGGGAAAGTGAGCTGTGAAAAGGATGCAGGGATACTTCAGTGTGATTTGGACACATTGAGTGAGTGGGAAAATGCATGGCAGATGAAGTATAATGTGGATAAAATTGAGGTTATGCACTTTGGTAGCAAAACCAATAAGGCAGTTTATTATCTGAATGGTTGTTAGATGAGGAAAAGGGGAGGTGCAACAAGACCTGGAGGACCTTGTACACCAGTCGATATTTCATAGTAAGAGGGTTTGAGTACAGGAGCAGGGATGTTCTGCTGTAATTGTACAGGGGATTTATTGAGACCACACCTGGAGTAATGTGTGCAGTTTTGGTCTCCTTATCTGAGGAAGAATGCTGTAACTATGGAAGAAGTACAACAAAGGTTTACGAGACTGATTCCTAGGATAGCAGCTCTGACATGTGAAGAGATATTGGATTGGTTAAGAGTATATTCATTGGAATTTGGAAGAATGAGGAGAGATCTCATAGAAGCCTATATAATTCTAACAGGTCTAGACAGGCTAAACACAGGAAAGATTTCCTCATGACGCAGGACTCCAGAACTAGCAGCCAGAGTCTGAGGATATGGAGTAGGTCATTTAGGGCTGAGATGATGAGGAATTTCTTCATCCAGACAGTAGTGAGCCTGTCGAATTTTCTGCACCATAAAATGGTTGAAGCCAAAACATTCAATGTATTCAAGGCGTCAGATATAATACTTAATATTAAGGGGATCAAAGGGTATGGGGTGAAAGTGGGAATTCGGGACTGAGTTGGATGATCAACCATGATCATATTGAATGGTGAACAGGCTCGAGAGGCCAAATGACCTACTCCAGCTCCTAGATACTGTGTTTCTGTGAATACATTTGGGCTGTTTTCTTTAGAAAAGTGAAGGTTAAGAGGTGACTCAATAGAAGTTTTCAGGATGATGAGATTTTAATGAATTAAATAGAGAAACGTCTCTGGCCAATGAGTGAGTAACTAGAGGTCATAGGCACTAGATAAAGGTCTAGAGAGATGAAGAGGAGCTTGTTCACTTAGAGCAGTTGGCTCCTGGAATGATGCATCTGGAATTGTGCTGTAGGAGGCTGACTCCATCAATAATTTTGCAAGAGAGCTTGAGGCTGAGAAACTCGCAATGTGGGGATAAGGGATTCATCTCTATTTAATGTTTCTGACAAATGTGATAAGGTTTTGTGGGGGGCGGGGAGGCGGGGAATCCCTATTTTAATAACACAGATTAGCCAAACTTTTTACTTATCACATTTTGAACTGCTTTGCACTCGTCTTCGTGTCCCGGACCAATCGTTAACTCAGAGGGTCCATTGGAATTCAGGTCTCCCTGAAAGTGCACCAACAGGGGAGCTGGGAAAATATCTTGCTTGAAAGAAGTGGGTTTCTACATTTTTGCGTTTACTCTTCGATATAGCTGGAGGAGTTCAGAAAGCAACTGTTTATGGCATAATCACTTTAAGGAACCTAATTTTCTTCCAAGTTCGTAATCACTCCTAATTGGTGATTTAGGAAAATTTCAACATAGCTAAGTGAACCGTTTTATATTGCAGCATTTAGCTGACGCAAATTATTGATGAAATTCATTTCTCATGTAATTAATTTAAAGTGAAATGATCAGGAAACCCTCAGCAACACCACCCATCCCCCTCCCCGTCCCCACAAAAAACTTTGCTGTACAGGTGTATATAAAGGGGTAAACAATGGAGAGCTGTCACATACAAACCGAGGAGAAAGCAGCCAGGAGGAACATATTCAGGTAAAGCTGCCCTCGAACGAAATGTTCACTCAGATTTCCTTGGTCTATTACAGAAGACAGATCGGATTGTCTGGGGAACTGTTCTAACTTGAATCGTTTGGTAACCTTTAAGCTACGACTTTTGTGCAGATAAGATCAGTTAAATTTACCTTGTAAGGTACATTGAATTGCATATTACTGTGCGTCTCCTTTCAAGTGGTATGAACGATCGACTGAAGGGAATGTCAAAGTATTCCATAGACTAAGGGCCAAATTATAATTCCAGTTAATTCTTGTTCCCTTGCAAACTAATTCCCTATGTTGCAAGGCCAACTGGTTGTAGAATAGAATCGAAAAATAGTTAAAACTGTGGTGCGGTAATGTTATTAGTGGATATGACTTTTTTTTCCCTCTCACCACTGTTCAACTTTTCTGTCAAAATCCCAGAGCCTCAGAATGTTAGTAAGTCAGACAGCTAGAAGGTTCTCTCGTTGAGATGGCAGGATGCAGTTCAGAAGAGGAACATAAGACTGAATGCATGAGCTAAATTAGGGCTACTTCTGAGAGGGTGAGGAAAGGATTGATGAAGAGTTTTGAGATTTTTACTGGTACAGATTTAGATCCAGGGACATTCTTTTCCTGAGATGCAAGATTTCAGGACTAAAAATGTGTTTAAAATGAAGTAGAAAGAAAATATGAAATTTATGCAACATTGTATTAATGAGAGAGCACCAAAATGCACTGTGGAATTTACGGCTGGTTCTTATTTGAAAAGAGCAATGAATGATCCCTCTTCAACGAAATTTTTAAAATCCGGTAAGTAAACTGTTGGGAGATTGTGAATTGTAGACTAAATAGGCCAGTGGCATAAACATTGCCGAGTTACTATTTCCGGTGGGTTGAATGGATTTTCTATAAATTATATAAGGAATATTTTAAGTTGTGAGGAAGTATTTCAGAGTTGAAGATACCTGTATTTTTCTCTCTTCCATTCTAGGTTTATTCCAGAAACTGCTGCCCGCAATGATGAAAAGTTTTGCTACTTTTTTTTGCCTGGCCCTTTCAGTTAGCATCTATCAGCCCCCTGTTACTGAAAGCAAGAGGCTACATTTTGGGCAATGTTCATTGACAGTGAACTTACAAGAGATTCGAGATTACTTCTCAGAAATCAAGCACATTATTGTAAGTAAAACACTCAAGAACACCTTCTACTCTTGTATTTGAAAGATATTTGATGTGTATTTGCGATAAAACGCTGTCTACTTCCTTTGACAGCAAGCCGAAGATACCATCACTGACACCAGGCTTCTGACTGAATCCGTTTTTCATGGCATTCAGGTACAACACTCACTGCAGTAAAGGTTTTGTTGGCTAATTTTTTATGCAAATTTAAACATTTTTCATCAGATAATCTTACAATGTAGTTGTAAGAATTATTTAGCTTAAATGATGCTATTTTTAAAAAATACATTTGTTCTCATAGCATATTAATAAGATCTTGATTGTTATTATCATGAAATTCTTCTGTAGTCAATTTTATATGTTCCTATTTTGATTAACAGAACAGGTATTAGAACCACTGTTCTTGTGATAAAGCATCTCCAAGGAATTAGTTAAGCAATGTATATATTCAAATCAAAAAATAATATGCAGTTTATTTTATTGGAAAACAATGTTGTAAATTGACCTATTTATTCACCTATTCCCCTAACCTGGCTGGACCTGCTCTCATTTCCAGGCAGAGGAGAGCTGCTGTTTTCTGCGCCACTTGTTGAGATTCTATGTGGAGACTGTCTTCAAACATCACACTCCATCTAGCTCCCTCATTGAGAGGAGGACCAGTAGCTTGGCCAACTCCTTCCTCAGCATCAAGCGAGATCTTCAGCAATGTGTAAGTATCAAGGACTGGAGCCTTCAAGTATTTGAGATTCTGACTTTATAATAGAGTATCGTCTAGGTCCACATAGAACTGTGTGTATTTCTCAACGCAATGCCCTCCGACATTAGTTGTGTTCTTAGATTTCTCTAAATAGGTGACAGTGTATGAAAAATTTTGCTTCTGTGCTGGTCGAGTACCAGTTATAAAATTAGAAGTTTATATCATTTTTGCGTCAGTCAAAGCACGTTTTGACGCATACTGATGCAAAAGGGATATTGTAACTAAAGCCTGTTACTTTAATCTGGTGCCTAAATACACAGAAGTTGGGAGCTTTGAGGTTTCCTCAATTAGTTTTACTGCACTCCAGTTCAAACCTAGCCCAGTGCAAATTACATTTTTAAAATTTTCAATCAATACACTGTACAAGTTGTGAACAGTATAAACTTAGAATGAAATCTTTTTAATGTAAATTGCAGACCTCAGGATAATTCAGTCTTTTTCTGGTTGGCAAGATGTAACCAATGATATGCCACAGGGTTTGGTCCTCAGGCCTTCAGCTGTACATCTGGTTGCTGAAGTACTGCATTTGGGTTCACGCCTTTGATGCTGGGTTCATTCATATTCATTGGGTCGTTTAGCATATCTGGCTTTTATTTTACAAGTGCTCACCAGGTATGAAATGAGCTAATGATATACCTGCCAAGCTCCGGAGTTGTGAATGATGGAGAGCGAGGCGTGCAGAGTTTAGTACCATTCCGCTCGGACTGCTGGCTTGGCGATATCTGACCGATCTCGCAGCAGGAGCGGAAGCTGCTCACGGAGTATTGACTGGGCGAGCTGAGCTGCTTTCCCTTTTGCAGGCATTTGATGAGGTTACCTTGGGGAAAGTCTCCTCTCTGGCCGTGGCATAGCCAGCAATATGAGATGATTGGTTCCAGCTGCCTTTCACCTTTTTAAAAACCTCAATGATCGTTAGACAATGTTGAAATACATCGAACCACCCAGGCTACGAATTTTCTGATGAGTTTGCTGCTGACTGTATTTTGAAGGGGAAGTGTGAACAGTGAAAGGGTGATGGAGTGTGTTTAGTGGGAGGGTGAAACCTGGCGCCTGCAAACTGAGGGTTACTCCTCCGCCTCCCGGGAAGGCTGTGTTGCGTGAGAAAGCGAGACGAACGTCAGCCTCTCTGCTCCTATGATGCTGCTTGGCCTGCTGTGTTCATCCAGCCCTGCACCTATCTATATTATTGATTTGGAAGAGAGGATAGAAAGTACTATACCCACATTTGCAGATGACATTAAAACAGGTGAGTTGTAATGAAGTTAGAAATGTACAAATGGATATGGATGGGTTAGGTGAATGGGCAAAAGTTTGGCAGGTGATTTTTTTTTAGCATTGGTAAGTGTGAGGATATCCATGTTGGTTAGAGGAATAGAAAGACAACTTATTATCTAAATGGAGAGAAACTTCAGAGTGCTTCAGTGCAGAGAGATCTGGGTGCCCTCCGGCATGAATTGCAGAATACAAATATGCAGCTACGGGAGGTAACAAGAAGGCAAATGGAATTTTTGCATTTATTGATAAATAAATAGAGTAAGAAGTAGGGATGTGTTGCTGCAACTGTACAATAATTAGTGTGACCACACCTGGAGTATTGTATAGAATTTAAATCCCCTGACTTAAAGAGGGGTGCAGTTGCATTTGAGACATTTCAGACCAAGTTCACTAGCTTGATTCCAGAGATGACTAGTTTGTCGTATGAAGAGAGATTGAACACTTTCAGCCTATACTGTCTGGAGTTTAGAAGAATGAAGGGAGATGTCATTGAGGTATATGAGACACTGAAGGGGATTGACAAAGTAGATGTAGAATGGATGTTTCCTCATGTGGAGCAATCTGAAATGAGAGGTCATTGTTTAAGGATAGAAGATAGCAGATTTAAAACAGATGAGGAGAAATTATTTCTCTCAAAGGTCGTGAATTTGTGAAATTCACTGCCCCACAGTGCAGCAGAGTCTGAGAGTTTGAGAAATTTAAGGAGGAGACAGACAAATTTTAATCAGTAATGGGTTGAAGGATTATAGAGAGTGGGCAGGAAAATGGAGTTGAGACCAAGATGAGATAAGTCATGATCGTATCAAATGACAGCTGAGGGGCTGAATTGCCTACTCCTGCTCCTAGTTCTTACATTCTTTTATGGAATTATTAGTCTTTGTTTGTTCCAGCATAACATTAGCTGTCAGGCTTGAAGGGATCACTAGACTTCACAAATGGTGTCTTTGTCACTGAGCTCATTGCGATCTGCTGTGAGGTATATCTGAATGTACAATTCAATCTATTGGCTGTGCACAGCATTATTCAGGCATTGATCTGAGAGCAGTTTGTACAGGATAATAGCAGCCTTTAGTAATACCAGGACGGTAGTATGAACCATATCAGTTCATAATGACGTGCTATGAACTAGGTATATTACCGTCTCCTTTACTGCGTATAACAATACAATAAGTACAATGATTTGAGAAGTCATTTCTGACTTGCCTACATCCAACAATTAAACTCATTTTACAAGGTGTGTTGTGCGGCATTCCTGACTGGTGATAAAACACTATAAAATTGCAAACCATTGATGTTCTAGATAATGTAGATATTAAAAAATCTGTTTATGTGCCTGTAATGCTTGTGATCAATTGCATGTTTACTTAAAGGACTGTTAAATAGCAAACAAGTAACAAGCAATATATCAGTCATAATTAGAAGTGATTAATACACATGTTCATTTAACAATTACTATCTATATATTCAAAATGGTCATTTGGACACTGGAGTGTTAGATTCCATCTCTTTTTTTTCTATCGGATAGAGTATGCAATTCAAATGCCACTGTGGAGAAGAATCCAAAGTCAGGATGCAGGAAATACACAATGCTTTTGAAAATGTAAGTTGACATGCTTCCCACTTCACTTCTATAAAGTTAGGTAGGATAGAGAGTCATAGACCACAAAAGACCATGGGAATCTCTCTCCATTAGAGACAGAGAGAGGGAGCCAATTGGTTATGCATAGCTTGAGAGTAGTTACTCCACAGTGTGAGGTTAGGTGAGGAGGCTGGTATCCACAAGAAGTATCACAACTAGTATGGGAATTGAACCCAAGCTTTAGGTTTTATTCTGCACCACACATCACTTAGACTCATACAGCCATAGAGATGTAAAGCACGGAAACATCCAACGTGTCCATGCTGACCAGATATCCTAAATTAATCTAGTCCCATTTGCCAGCATTTGGCCCATATCTCTCCAAACCCTTCCTATTCATATACCCATCCAGATGCCTTTTAAATGTTGTAATTGTACCAGCTTCCACCATTTGTAGGGGAGGTGATGGCCTAGTGGTATTATCATTGGACTGTTAATTCAGAGATCCAGATAAGATTCTGGGGACCCGGATTCAAATACCGCCACGGCAGATGTTGGAATTTGAATTCAATAAAATATCTGCAATTAAGAATCTAATGATGACTATGAATCCATTGTTGTGGAAAAACCCATCTGGTTAACTAACGTCCTTTAGGGAAGGAAACTGCCAACCTTGCCTGGTCTGGCCTAAATGTAATTTCAGATCCACAGCAATGTGGTTGACACTGAACTGCCCTCTGGGCAATTAGGGATGGGCAATAAATGCTGCTTAGCCAGCGCCACCTTCATCCTGTTAATAAATAAAGGAAAAAAAAACTTCCTGTAGCAGTTCATTCTATACATGCACCACCCTCTGCATGAAAAAGTCACCCTTAGATCCCTTTTAAATCTTTCCCCTCTCACTTTAAACCTATGCCCCCTAGTTCAGGACTCCCCTACCCTGGGGAAAAGACCTTGACTATTCACCCTATTCATGCCCCTCATGGTTTTATAAACCTCTATAAGGTTACCCCTCAGCCTCCGGCACTCCAGAGAAAATAACCCAAGCCTATTCAGCCCCTCCCTATGGCTCAAACCCTGCAACCCTGGCAACGTCCTTGTAAATTCTTTCTGAACCCTTTCAGGTTTAACAACATCCTTCTTTAAGAGTGAAATCTTTAAGAATGAATGTAACCCTCTGTGTTACACTCATAATTGCACCAAGAATTCTTCAATGAACAAAATCTGGAGTAAAAATCATCCTTGACATCAATAGAGAACAAACGGGGAAGTACAAATTCTAAATGGTAAACCCAAGGTGAAAGTAATTTGCCCTCGTTCAGCATAGTCTGTCTATTGTCCTTTGAGATTGATGGACAGCTAGACTTCATATGTGTATGCACTTCAGAGAAGCTTGGAGAAAGGGCTATGAAAATAGAAAGTTACCTGTAACAAATCCTGAAAACAACATACATTGAACCAAGGCTTGTATCCATGTTAAGTTATGCTTCTAGTGCTGGGAAAAGCAAGGGTAGATCCTGACAAAAGAGGAGACATCAAAGAAAATAATAGTCCCTTCCTAATCTTTATTATCTCTGACCTCATGCCATTTATTATTAATTAATATATCTCTGCCTTTCTTCAGTTGGATCTTAATGTTGCTGCTGTAAAAGCCATTGGTGAAGTGGATTTTCTCATCCATTGGATGGCACTGTCTCACCAGGACTAAGCACTATCTCTGAGTACAGCACAAAGAATGTGATAATACAAGATGGTACCAAGAAATGTAATACTTGGATAAGGGATGAGTACCTAAGATCTTCACATTTCCACCTTCGCTATAAATCTTTCAGTTCTAGCACTTTACCTATTATACCAGTGACCACTATTTAGTTTGATATTATGCTGAATTCTGTTATATTGTGACTGACTGATTGTTATCTGTGCAGGAAGTCTCCTCTTAGAGAACTGCCAGCCAATCAGATTGGCTGTCAGCTCTGTAGTCTCAGTAGTTCCAGGAATGAGCAGTGGCCCTGCTGGGACTTCAGGCAGTCCCCAAAAACGAACAAATGCTGGTATCACCAGGACTAGGCTGGATTGGAAGTGGGGTGGGGGAAACCAGGATGGAGAAGCTGGGGAATGGGTTAAAAGGGGTATGATCTTGGAGAGACATTTCAAGGAAGTGCCTTGCCCTCTTGCCCTACACCAGCCAACACCATAAAAGTTGCTCGGCTACCTGCTTGGCGTGGGTTCCCCCATTTTGTTGATAAAATAGCGTTGGAGGCTGGGTGAGGCATTTAAGGGCCTCAATAAATCAGGGACTAGCAGGTTACCTAGCACCTCCATGATCCCCTGTAAAATGGAGACAGACCATGGTGAGGTAGGTAGCTAGTACTCTCCTGTGTGTTCAAACATGCTTGTGTGGGAGTGTAAGTTCTAGCCCATAATCTAGGCTAGCTTTACTATGCAGTACAACAGGAATGCTGCCCTCTTGGAGGTGCTTTATGCCTTTTTAGATAGCCCTTAAAGGTCTTACGGTAATATTTGAAAAGAGCAGGTGAATTCTGGTGACCAACCTTACCAGCCCAACATTAATTCCTTCAAATATTATTAGTAAAAGCAAATGGTCTGGTTGCTTATGTCATTGTTGCTCATGGGACCAAAATGTATGAAATTTGATTGTTACATTTCTCATTATTCTGTGATTACTCTTCAAGTACTTTCTGGCTGTGAAATATTCTAGGACATCCCTAGGTCTTGAAAGACGCTATATAGGTGTGAGTTCTTTTCTTTCTGAAGATAATCATAATTAATTTTGTTAGATGAAATTTAAATCCTTAATTTTGTGTGTATCTATGGAAATATATTTTGAAAATTTAGTAAGCACAACTACTAATATTGGTAAATATTTCCAGGAAATGCAGTTTTTGAAGTATTTATGTTTGATATTACTAAATTATCATTTGTAGTCTATTTATTGAAATAAAAAATCTGTGAAATAAATACTGTTTGCTTTTGCTCTGAGTTTTATTTAAAAAGGGGAAAACTACAATTTTAATGATTAATATGATGTCTACCGTGACAAACCAATGAGCTTTAACTAAATAGAGATAGTAGGAACTGCCGATGCTGGAGAATCTGAGATAACAAGGTGTAGAGCTGGATGAACATAGCAGGCCAAGCAGCATCAGAGGAGCAAGAAAGCTGATGTTTCGGGTCAAGACCCTTCAGCAGGAAAGCTGACGTTTCGGGTCGTACCCGAAACGTCAGCTTTCCTGCTCCTCTGATGTTGCTTGGCCTGCTGTGTTCATCCAGCTCTACGCCTTGTAAAATCAGCTTTAATTAAATGTTGGGCCAACAGATAACATAGCCTTCGGGAGCTTGCACTTTTACTTTACTGAGAAGCATGACACAACTTGCAGAATTTTCAGAACAGGTAACCCTGGCTGATCCTGGAAATGAACCACTATTAAAGCTTACAGTGAAAACGCCTCACACTTCAAATTATTTTAATTCTTTGTGTGGTACTCGTTAATATGACATTAATTATATATCCCATTAGCATATTAATACGGATCAGTCGTGATTTTCATGATTCTTAGCTGCATAAGTAAAATTCAAGAAAGAGCTGAGTATATTTGATCTTCAGTCTATTTCGATATATTTCTGCCTTTAGGCTAAATTTTGTGTGCTTACCTTGGATTGCTTGGTGTGAATCACACCATGAAGTAGCAAATGGCAGAATGTAAAAAGTTTAAAAAACTGACAGGCCAAGAGAAAAATAGAACATGCTCAGCAGGTCTGTCAGTCTCTGTAAAGTAATAATGTTAATGTTTGAAGCAGCCCTTCATTATAGTAGGAGAAATTACAAGCTTGAACCCATTTAAAATATGCAGGTCAAAATCCGAAAAAAATTTTACAAAGAGAGGAAAAACTGGAGTGGTTTGTGAAATGCCCAAGAGGAAAGTAAATGCAACCTTAACATTCATTTCAAGAGAGCTAGAATACAAAAGCAGAAATGTACTGCTGAAACTCTGGTCAGACCGCATTTGGAATATTGTGGGCAGTTTAAAAATTTTAAATGGTTATTGGGATGTCGGTGTCAATATTTAATGCTCTTTTCATGTTGTGCTAAGAAAGTATTCTAATTGAATGATTTATGCAGTTTAGAGGGCATTTATTGAAATAGTATTCATAGATGCTAATAAGGAGAATACTGAAACAAAGAGATTTAAAAAGCCACAGAGAATAAATTACAGATTTTTGTGATAGTGGTGATGGGAGGAGGGTGTGTGCTTGGACTGCAGGCAAGTCTGAAGTAGAAACGGGAGGAACTATCAAAAGATTATGTAATAGGGAATAACTAAGAATGTTCCAGACAAGGAGGAAAAAGGAAATTAAATCTCCTTATTTATTAATAAAGGAAGTTGCTTGGTGCTTCCCAACATTTACTATTCTGGTTGATTCATTTTCAACTTAAAGATTTTCCACTACATTAATTTGTTTAGTTCTGTATTGTTCGATGCAATGACATCATTGCAGGGATTATATCTACACAGTGATTTTAAAATTTTTAATTCATTTGCTTAAGAATGATCGTAAAATCATTGCAATCGTTGCAAATGCTAATGGATCATATTTGATTCATGAGTGGGGCATGGCAACCTGCATCATCACAAAGAGGAATTCCCAGGCAATAAACCATTTGTCAATCCTTTGTTTTATACCCGGAAGTGCTATCACACACAACTGAGCGACTTTCCCACCACCAAAAATCACTATGACTTTTTCTCGTTTTCCTTTCGAAACACTAACCGCCACCGGTCCAAAATTGCCCACAATATTCCAAATGCTGTCTGACCAGAGTTTCAGCAGTACATTTCTGCTTTTGTATTCTCGCCCTCTTAAGATGAATGTTAAGATTGCATTTACCTTCCTAACTGGCAACTGAACTTGCATGTTAACGTTAAGAAAATGCTGAACTAGGACTCCTAAGTCCCTTTGTACTTCAGATTCCCAATGCCTTTCCCCATTGAGAAAATAGTCTATGCCTCTGTTCTTCCTATAAAAGTACATAACTTCACACTTTCTCACATTGTATTTTATCTGCCACTTTTATGCCCACTCCCCTACCCTGCCCAAGCCCTTCTGCAGCCTCCTCACTTCCTCAACACAACCTGCCTCTCCACATATCTTTGTGGCATCTGCAAATTTAACAACAATGCTCTCAACTCCTTAACCTAGATCATCAATTTATAAAGTGAATAGTTGTGGCCCCAACACAGGCCCCTGCAGATTGCCCTTAGTCATCGGCTGCCATCCTGAAAAAGACCCATTTGTCCCCGTTCTCTGCCTTCTGCCAGTCAGCCCATCCCCAATTTATGCCAGTATCTTGCCCCTAACGATATGGGCTCATCTTATTTAGCAGCCTTCTGTGCAACCTTGTCAAAGGCCTTTTGGAATTTCAAATAGATCGTGTCCACTGGCTTTCCTTTGTCTAACTTGCTTGTTACATCCTCAAAAGAATTCTAACAGATTTGTCAGGCATGATCGCCCTTGATGAAACTGTGCTGACTCAACCCTATTTTACCATGCATTTCCAACAATTCCACAATTCCTTAATAATAGACTCTAAAACCTTACCAATGATTTAGGTCAGGCTAACTGACATATAATTTCCCAACTTCAGCCTCCTCCCCTTTGTAAACAGGGGTGTTACAGCAACCATCTTCCAGTCCTCTAGGACTTTCTCTGACTCCAGTGGTTCCTGAAAGATCACGACCAATACCTCTCAATCTCCTCAGCTTTCTCCTTCAGAATTCTGGGATGTAGTCCATCTGGTCTGGGTGATTTATTCACCTTCACATTTTTCATCGTTTCCAGCAGCTTTTCCTTAGTGATGATTACCACACTCACCTCTGCCCGCTGACTATCCTGAAGTTCTGGTGACTTGCCTGTGACTTTCACCATGAAAGCTCATGCAAAGTACCTATTCAGGCTGTCCACCATTTCTTTGCTTCCCATTTCTACCTCTTCAGCCCCATTTCCAATGTCCACTCTTTCCTCTCTCCTTTTTAGATATCTAAAGAACTCTTGCAATCTTCTTTAATATTACTAGCTTGCTTATTCTTATATTTCATCTTGTCCCCCATTACTGTTTTTTAGTTATCCTCTGCCGGTTTTTAAAGGCCTCCAAATCCTCTGGCTTCCCACTGATCTTCACCACATTGTATGCTTTTGCTTTTGCTTTTACTCTATCACAATTTCCCTTGTCAGCTATGGTTGCCTCGTCCTCGCCTTAGCATGTTTCTTCTTCCTTGGGATGAATTTCTGCTGCACTTCCCGCATTACCCCAGAAGCTCCTGCCATTGCTGCTCCTCCACCTTCCTTGCTAGGCTCCTCTTCCAATCAACTCCGGCCATCTCTTCCCTCACGTCTTTGTAGTTACCTTTACTCAGTTGTAATACCGTTACATCTGATTCTAGCCTCACCCTCTCAAGTTGCATGGTTAATTCTATCATATTATGGTCGTTGACCCCTGGGGTTCCCTTCACCTTAAGCTCCCTAATCAAATCTTTCTCATTACACATCACCAAATCAAGAATTGCCTGTTCCTCCGTGGGCTCTACCAGAAGCTGCTCCAAAAAAAATCTCATAGACATTCTATGCATTCCTTTTCTCTTGATCCACTTTCACCTGATTCTTCCAGCCCACCTACGTATTGAAGTCCCACATGATTATTGTAATAGTGCCTTTCTTACATGGCTTTTCTATCTCCTGATTTATTTTCTTCCCCACTTCCTGACTACTGCTAGGTGGTCTGTACACAACTCCCATCAGGGATATTTTTCCTTTGTGAATCCTCAACTCTACCTATACAAATTCTACGCTGCCTGACTCTATATCACGTCCTGCTACTGATTTAATTTCATTTTTTACCAACAAGACAACCCTGCCCCCCTCTGCCCATCTGCCTGTCCTTTCAATAGGGCTTGTGTCCTTGGATATTTAATTCCCAGCCCTGATTCCCTTGCAGTCACGTCTCTGTGATACACACAACATCATACCCACCAATTTGAATCTGCTTTATGAGTTCACTTACCTTGCTGTGTGTATTGTATGCATTTAAGTACAAAATCCTCAATCCTGTGTTGACTGCCTCTCTTCTCATAGTTGTCCCCTCATCTGCTGTGCCTGAAGTTAGATTCATGGCCCTTTCCACACTCTCTGCATTATTATTTGTTCCGGAAACTTTAATAATCTCTGCCAAGCCCTTTCTCCCTTTAATCTTTTCCATAATATACCATGCAACCGAACCCACTCCCCACTATTTAGTTTAAAACCCTATCCACAGCCCCAGTTTTGTGATTCACCAGGACTCTTATCCCATCATGATTCAGGTGGAGCCCATACCATCAGAACAGCTCCCTCCTTCCCCAGGATTGTTGCCAATGTCCCATGAATTTGAACCTGTTTCTCCCACACCAATCTTTGAGCTGTGCGTTTACCTCTTTAGTACGCATGATCCTGTGCCAATTTGCTCATGGCCATGCTAGTAATCCAGAGATTGTTATCTTCCTGCTTCTGCTTTCTAATTTAACTCCTAGCTGTTCATATTCCCTCAGCAGCACCTCTTTCCTCTTTCTGCCTATATTGTTGGTACTTATGTGGACCTGACAACTAGATCTTTCCCTTCCCACTCCAAGTTCCTCTGAAGTCCTGATGAGATATCCTGAACCCAGGCACCAGACTGGCAACACAGCCTTCAAGAGTCTCGATCGTGGCCACAGAGAATAGTGTCTATTCCCCTGACTATACTATCCCCAATTACAACTACATTTCTCTTTTCTCCCCCATCTTGAATGGCTTTGTGAACTGCAGTTCTCTGGTCAGTTTGCTCATCCTCCCTACAGCCCCCACTCTCATCCACACAGGCAACAAGAATGTCAAATGTGTTAGACAGGTCAAGGTCTGACGTTCTTTCAGCACCACCTCCTGGATCCCTCCACCTGACTCACTTGTAGTCATACACTCCTACCCCTGACCACTTATCAAATCCAAGGCAGTCAATCAATGGAGTGTGACTGCATCTGAAATACAGCATCCAGGTAACTCTCCCCCTCCCTAATGTGTCGCAGTTTTCAAAGCTTAGACTCCAGCTCATCAACTCTGAGGCAGAGTTCCTCTAGCAACCTACATGCTACAGATGTGATCACTATGAACCACAGCGGGGCCCACCAGCTCCGACATCATGCAGTTACAACATCGCCTGGCCTGGTATCTCCATTTCAATTTCTTAGAGATGAATTTAACTTTTAAATATTTTGTCTTTTAGTTTGTATCCTGTATAGATTTCCCATATTCAGTCTGGAAGTAGCCTATAATAGAAAATCGAATTAGTAGCTATCACCAACAAATGAACCTATAGTTTATGTGAGATGTCAGTCTTTTGTTCTGGGCCCCTGATCCTTTGCTCCAATTTATCCTTTACAAACTGTTAGCTTAAAAAAAAGCAAAAAGCCCCTCTTCCCTTCTGCACTGAATTTCCACCCTGCCTCCAAATTCCCAAACTAAATACTCACTCAGGCTGTGTCTCATTCTGGGCGTAATCCCTCCTTCCTGACTATGCAAAGCTTGCTGATAGGCTGAAAGAAGTAGATTTTTGCTATCTCAGCAAATCAAGGGATGTGGGGATCAAATGGGAAAGCTGAGCTGAAGCCCAATATCAGTCATGATCATACTGAATAGCAGAGCAGGCTCAACAGATTTTAAAGGTCTTTTCCTCCTGTTCCTATTTCTTAGGTTTCTCTGTTTTCTTTGAGCTGGAGAATTTCAAGGTTCTTCAGATATTCCTGCTCATTGTTGTCTTGAGTGGGAGACCCCTTATTTTGAAACTATTTTGCCTCACTGTTGATTTCCCCACAAGGAGAAATGTCCTCTTAGCATCTCCTCTGTCAAACCTCCACTAAGTTTTAATTGTTTCAACAAGATCACCTCTCATTCTTTTAAACTACAATGAGTAAAGATTCAACCTGCTTAATCTTTTCTCGTAAGTCAACTCCTTCAATCCAGGAATCAGCCCAGTGAAACTTCTCTGAACTTACAAAGCAAGTGCATCCCTTTGCAACTAGTGAGGTTGCATGAAATGCTTAAGGTGTGATCTTACAAATGACTTCCACAGTTGGAGAAAGATTTCTTTTCTTTCATTCCCCAATCTACTTGCACCAAGGACCAACATTCCATTTGCCTTTCTATTTAATAGCCATTTTTACATGCTGGCCTTTTGTATTTCATTTATTCCTCTTTCCTATTTTCAGATAAAGGTGATTGGATGACAACGACCGTAACTGGAAACTTTCTGGTGCGAGAGAGACAGAGTGTGATTTTTGAAGATTTCTCTTTGCAGGGTAGGTGTGTTTTTTTGCTGCACTGACCCCCATACAAGCCATGGTCACCTGGGGAGGAGCCAATCAAAACATTGTCATCAAGCAATTGTCAGTTGGTTTAGAATCCATTGGTTCTGTGGTGTATGCTTTTGGTTTTACTATTCCAAGAAAAAATGCAATATTGTATACAGCTCACCATGTGCTCCAATAAACATGAAGTTAAAACTGCAGCCATCACTTTGCATTAACTCTTTCGTTTTAAACAATAAATTCCTTTTTTTCCGTCCACGCACCAAAATTAAAGAAATAAAATGATGTGAACTTTACACTTTGTTGAAAATTTTGAAATATTTCCTTAAAAGTCAGCCACTGCTGCTATCTTTTAATCTATTTTTCCAGTCCACTTTAGTCAATTCTACCTTCATACTTTTGGAATTGTGTTTATTAATGTTAAGACACTCTGTAAGCTTCTACTATGTCATGATTACTTTTTCTTGAGAACTCATTATGATGAAATCATTAATTAATCTTTTCTTGTTACAGATTATGGCCTTAAAATAACCTGTTCCCTGACTGATTCCAGAACATATTGTTCAAAAAACTGCCCTGAATACTATCTATGAGCTCAATCTCAATACTACCTTTGCCATTTTGATTTGTCCAATCCATACCAAGGTTAAAGCCACCCATAACTTTTGCAGTACCTTTCTTACAAGTTCCCTGTATTTTTTGAATTATATTCATTTTATTGTGCAGCTATTGTTAGGGATGACTAGACGATTCTTATCAGTGAGCTCTTTCCCTTGTCACTTCTTAACGCCCACCCAAGCTTATTCATCATCATAATCTTCTGAATAAAGATTATTTGTCTTTGCTGTACCTGAATTCATCCTGTATTAACAGATCTACCACACCTCATTCTGTCTACCTGCCTATCATTTCAACGCATCAGGATTCCCTGAATATTCAGTCCCAATCCTTATCTGCTTTCAGTCATGACTTTAATCATTGTTAGATTGCACCCATTTATCCCTAACTCAGCCATCAATCCTCTATATTGCTATGAATGTTGGATGGAGTCAGATAAAGAGACTTTCACTTTTGTTTACTTACTATTTTTCCCACTGTAGCCCTGTTTGCTCTGTACTCTTACACCAAATGCTCTGCTCCTTCCTGTCAGACTCTTGTCATTATTTACCCATTTCAATTATCTCCATCTCTGCTCGGTAACTTTTCTTCAAGCTTTTAAATTTCCATTTTCCACTTTTCCTCCTATTATCTATTTTAAATGCTTGTCCATTGATTTGCCTGGACACTGGTCGCAGCACATTTCAAATGAAGCCCATCCCAGTGGAGCAGTTTTACTCTTTCCTCAGTCCTGCTGCCAGTGCCCTGTGAATTGAAACCCAATTCCACACCAGTCTCTGAACCACACATTCAAGTCTCCGATCTGACCTGATGACAATTTGTTTGTGGTTCAGGCAAAGGCAATTATCTAAGTGGATCTGCCTTTTAACTTGCTCTATTGCTACTCATATTCCCTTAGCATTAACTTTTGCTTAGTCATACCTGTTTTGTTGGCTCCAAAATGAACCACAAAGATTGGATCCTTCCCCTACCACTCCAAGTTCCTCCCCAGCATGATAAAATGTCCTTAACACTGGACCTAGAACATAGAACATAGAACATTACAGCGCAGTACAGGCCCTTCGGCCCTCGATGTTGCGCCGACCTGTGAAACCAATCTGAAGCCCATCTAACCTAAACTATTCCATTATCATCCATATGTTTATCCAATGACCATTTAAATGCCCTTAAAGTGGGCGAGTCTACTAGTTTTGCAGGCAGGGCATTCCACGCCCTTACTACTCTCTGAGTAAAGAACCTACCTCTGACATCTGTCCTATATCTATCACCCCTCAATTTAAAGCTATGTCCCCTCGTGCTAGCCACCACCATCCGAGGAAAAAGGCTCCCACTGTCCACCCTATCTAATCCTCTGATCATCTTGTATGTCTCTATCAAGTCACCTCTTAACCTTCTTCTCTCTAACGAAAACAGCCTCAAGACCCTCAGCCTTTCCTCATAAGACCTTCCCTCCATACCAGGCAACATCCTGGTAAATCTGGACAGGCACACAGCCTTTGGGACTTCTCCTCTAGTAGATATTTCTTTAATTATGCTGCCCTACCCGTCTCCCATCTAGAATGGACCCTGCGCTTAATGCCATGGTCAGTTTGCCAATAAACCTTGTAACAGCCATTTAGGGCCTGAAATTCATGTCACGTGGATCCTGTTGCTAGTGTGATTTATAATTCTGGCATACCATTCAATCTTGGATTTATGGAACCATGGGTTGTAACTTGTGCTGCTCTTTTGATCTACAATTCTGTTGGTTGTGTCAAGCGACTATCATGTTAACATTATATGGCACACATACGATTCTCTTTTTATCTGGAAATTCTTAATACAGAGTATTTACAGCAAAGTTCAGTTCAGCAGGTTGTTATTATGTTGTTATAAAAGCAGTTCTATTGTCTTTGATCGGAATGATCTTATTCAATCAATACTTCATGACTTAAGAATGTTTGTATGTTTCTCAAAAGTGCCCTCCCATTCACTCACAACTCCTCAAAGCCAATTCACCAATTTACAAAACTAATTTAGTTACAACATCCTTGTCTATTGTTATTCTGACTCTTTTTCTGATACTGTTTTTCTGGATTACATAATTTTTATGGAACAGAAATGCACAATCCAGCCTAACAGATGTGACCCGATCTTTACGCTCCTCAAGAACTTTCTCTCACGCTACTTCATCCAAAATCTCCTAACAACAAGGTTCAGGAAAAGTGTTCAATTTTCTCACTCAATTTGATGTGTCTAAAATATATAGACGAAAAGAAGAATAAGAGTAGCTCCAGTCCTCTAATTTTTCTAACTGTCTCTTTCCTTCCTCAGTTTGTTGTCTTTCTCCCTCCCTTTACTTCTCTTTCTTATTCCAATTTGACTCTAATTTATCCTATGTTCTTCTCCACTATTTACTGTGTCTCTTCCACAATACTTCTGTTCCGTTTATTAAGTAAATAGGCCACTCTTCAGAGGCCCTTCATGCACCGTTGCCAAGATGCAGCGATATGCAATGCAGATTATAATGTGATCTGAAGAGGGCAGTAAAGAGCAGAATTAACATCATTCCTGAGAGATGCACCATTTCAGCAATTTTGATTAATTATTTTTGCTGAGAGGGGTAACCGTGTGGTATGAATTAACAGAGATGCTGTGAAGGGTGTCCCCCCAGAATCCTTTTATCTCATATCAACTATGTTACACGTTGACTGGTATGGTTCAGGAGACCCACTCTGGCATGATGGTTTCTGTCACACTTACTGCAGATGAGGACATAGGCTGGAGAAGGTGCGAGATTTGCTGGCTTCTCATCTCTCAAGGCCTTTGTAGTGATTGTAATGAAGTCAGCCAGGTGGACCTCACAAGAACATAAGAACATAAGAACTAGGAGCAGGAGTAGGCCATCTGGCCCCTCGAGCCTGCCCCACCATTTAATAAGATCATGGCTGATCTTTTTGAGACTCAGCTCCACTTACCCACCACTCACCATAACCCTTAATTACTTTACAGTTCAAAAAGTTATCTAGCCTTGCCTTAAACACATTCAGCGAGGTAGCTTCAACCGCTTCACTGGGCAGGGAATTCCACAGATTCACAACCCTTTGGGTGAAGAAGTTCCTCCTGACCTCAGTCCTACATCTGCTTCTCTTTATTTTGAGGCAATGCCCGCTAGTCCTAGTTTCACCTGCTAGCGGAAACAACCTCCCTGCCTCCACCTTATCTATTCCCTTCATAATCTTATATGTTTCTATAAGATCTCCCCTCATTCTTCTGAATCCCAATGAGTATAATCCCAGTCTACTCAGTCTCTCCTCACAATCCAACCCTCTCAACTCTGGAATCAACCGAGTGAATCTCCTCTGCACCCCCTCCAGTGCTAGTATATCTCTTCTCAAGTAAGGAGGCCAAAACTGCACACAGTACTCCAAGTGTGGCCTCACCAGGACCCAATACAGCTGCAGCATAGCCTCCCTGTTTTTAAACTCCATCCCTCTAGCAATGGCAGACAAAATTCCATTTGCCTTTTTAATTACCTGCTGCACCTGCAATCCTACTTTTAGCGATTCATGCACAAGGACACCCAAGTCCCTCTGCACAGCAGCGTGCTGCAATTTTTTACCATTTAAAGCATAGTCCATTTTGCTGTTATTCCTACCAAAATGGATGACCTCACACTTATCAACATTGTACTCCATTTGCCAGACCTTTGCCCACTCACTTAGACAATCTATATCCCTCTGCAAACTTTCAGTGTCTTCTGCACACTTTGCTCTACCACCCACCTTAGTGTCATCTGCAAATTTTGACACACCACACTTAGTCGCCAACTCCAAATCATCTATGTAAATTGTAAACAATTTAGGCCCCAACACTGATCCCTGAGGCACACCACTAGCCACTGATCGCCGACCAGAAAAACACCCATTTACCTCTACTCTTTGCTTTCTACTGGTCAACCAATCCCCTGTCCATGCCAATACTCATAGAATATGAGTTCCCTGATTGAGGCTGTGGATCTGGTCCAATCAGGGAGCCCTGACTGACAGATATAAACAGGAGTGTGAGAGGTTCTGTGACTCTGAGAGCTGGCTCTGAGGAAGACAGATCGGTGTCAAGTACTATGCACATGTAAAATAAAGGGTGACTTGGTGATGGGATACCGGCCTCTGTGGATTTAATTCAGTGGCGAAGAGAAAAAGAAAGATACTCTTGAAGAAATTCACTTGCAACAGTCATCTTTGATTTGGGGTAAGCATTTCTGGCATCATGCCATTGTGTGGGAAGCTTGACTCATTCTATCCAGCCATCGAAGGTTGGGCCCAGTATGTGGAAAGAATATGTTACTTTTTCTGGACAAATGACAGTGGGACAGATGAAAAACAATGGGTGAATCTCCTGACAGCTTGTGGATGTGCAACTTTTCCCATTATTAGGAGCCTAACATTTCCTGAGGTACCAAATATTAAATTCTTTCAAGAGTTGATAGATTTAGTTAAGGAATATTACAACGCCAAGCCTCCTCTAATTCTGAGATGCCATCAGTTTTAGTCGACAGTTTGAGAGCCAGGGGAATCCGTGCTAGGGTTTCTGACAAAGCTAAGACTACTGGTAGACGCATGTAATTTTAGTTTATCCCTGAATGAGATGCTGAGATACTGCTTGGTATGTGGGATTAATGATATATCCATGCAAAAGTCCCTACTAGCTGTTGCCCAACTAGACTTCAAACAGGCACTACAACTGGCTTTGTCATTAGAAAATGCAGCAAGTGGAGCATGTGAGTTACAGTGTATGCTTCAAATGGAAATCCTTGTCAGTCCCACTAGGCTTGGGGAACACCACTTGAGTGAAGGCAATTGCATATCCTCTCTCAGGATATATCCGGAACAGAGAGACTCTACATCAGCCCATAGCAAAATGTCCAAACAAAGCCAACCCTCAGCCAAATGACTAAAATTTTTTTCAGGATCATTTTCATCAGAATCGTTGCCAGTATGTGGACTTGAGAGAGCAAAAGATTCCCACTATTACCTAAATTGAGTAAGGGATCTCATAGGCCAGTATCCAGGAGAGTGCACACCCTGAAAAGCCCACCTACATCTGGCTTGGAACACTTAAATTACTTAGCAACATCCAAATCAGAAACAATCAAAATAAACATCTGGTTAAATGGTCACCTAATTCTAATGGAGATTGATACTGATGCAGCCGTACCAGTGATCACAGAACCAGTCTTTAACAAAATTCGCTCTGGACTTCAACCCTTAAGTTTGTGTAAGACGTTGGCTAGACTGAGAAACTATGCTGGGGAACCTTTACAGATTAAAAGTACAACTTTGATTCTGGTCTCTTACGGACAGATTCATAGTTCCTTGAAAGTGGAGAGCTGCAGCTTCGCAGGATAATGAAGAAGGCATTTGGTATACTTGAATTGAGTGCATTGGTCAGTGCATTGAGGGTAGGAGTCGGGATGTCATGTTACGGCTGTGCAGGACATAAGTTCGGCCACTTTTGGAATATTGCATGCAATTCTGGTCTCCTCACTATGGGAACGATTTTGTGAAACTAGAATGGTTTACGAGGATGTTGACAGGGTTACAGGGTTTAAGCTGTATGGAGAGGCTGAATGGGCTGGGGCTATTTTTCCTGGAACATCAGAGGCTGAGGGGTGACCTTATAGAGGTTTATAAAATCATGAGGGGCATGGACAGGGTAAATAGACAATTTCTTGGACTTTGGCTGATACCGAATTAAGATACACCCAGATAGAGAAGGAAGTTCTGGCGGTCATCCTTGGTGTGAGAAAGTTCCACCAATGTCTTTGCAGATGTAAATTTGTAATAGTAACAGTCCACAAACCACTGCGGGGGCTGGTCAAAGAGGAAAAAGCCATGCCTTCAGGTCCAATTCAGAGGTGGACTCTCATTCTAAGTACAAGCAATTACAAGAGGCCAAGTAGTGAATGCGGATGTCTTGAGGTGCCTCCCACTGGCAGAAACATCACCGGTGTTGCCACTGAAACAGTCCATTCTGGTTTTAAACTTTCTGAACACCGTTCCAGTCACCACTGACAATATCAGACTGTGGACGCAGAAAGATCTGGTCCTGGCAAAACTAAAACAGCTGGTAGTAATGGGTGAAACAAAAGGGCCAAGGCAATCAAAATTGAAAACTTTCTGGAGCCGGTGAGACCAGATCACCGTAACAGACAGCATGTTACTGTGAGGCGTGTAAGTGATTTTCGTGAGTCAAGGTTGCTGCCAGATACTGGCTGAACTTCACTAGGGTCATCCAGGGGCTTGTGAGATGAAGATGCTAGCAAGAAGATATGTCTGGCGGCCAGGATTGGATGCAGACAAAGCTGCATAGGTGGGATAGCTTTCAAAGTGTCAACAAGGACAAAAATTACTTCCAGCAGCTCCCCCGCAATAGAGGGAAGGGCTGGGTAAACCCTAGACTCGGTCACATGTTGACTAAGCAGGTCCTTTCATGGGCTCAAATTTCTTAGTTATTGTGGATGCCCATTCAAAGTGGCTGAATGTGAATAGAGTTCATTCATCAAACACAGGACAATGCTAAAAAAGCTGTGAACACGGGCTCCCAGAAGTGTTGGTCGCAGACCATGGGCCATCATTTACCAGCGGGGAATTCCTAAAGTCGAATGGCTTTTGACATGTTCAGACAGCTCCATATCATCCATTGTCCAATGGTCTGTTGGAAACAGCAGTCCAAACTTTGAAGACAGGCTTAAACAAACAGCCTACAGCTTTACTCAATACCAAACTGTCCTGGGTCTTGTTTGATTATGAGACCACCACTCACGCAACTACAGGGACAGTTCCAACAGAGTTGTCAATGGAGTAAAGACTCTGCACCAGGTTAAATCTGATGTTCCCAGACCTGGGGGGTGAAGGTGAAATGGCACCAGGAACGCCAATGTCAGACAGAAGACTCCGCTAAGCAAGAGAGACAGTTTACTTCAGAGGACAAAGTTTGCTGCCAAAACCATAGAAATGTCCCTGCATGTGTAAGAGGCAGGATTGACGTGAGGTCAGGTCCCATGCTGTACAAAGTTCGGGTAGGTGAGGCAGTCCTGAACAAGCACATGGACCACATGAAAGCTGCAAACTCACAAACAGGGCACGTGTAAAACATACCCAATCCCTCAGAACAGCTGGAAAGCCTGTCAGAACGTGTGGGTTCTCCCCCTCCATCTAGTGTCAAAGAAACCTCAGGGTCTGAGATGGACATGACGGATGACACAACCTCAATGGCTTTACCACCTGAAAAAAGGATGAATTTCTTACGAGACTCCCCAGGTGATACATCCCGCTTGTATTTGAGCCTGAGTTGGAGGAACCCGACCCACTGTGAAAACACCCCAGGAGAGGCTACAAGAAAGAGCACAGGGCCTATGTCTCTGGATTTACAGGGGGAGGGATGTAGTGATTGTAATGAGGCCAGCCAGGAGAACATCATAGAATATGAGTTCCCTGATTGGGGCTGTTAACCTGGTTCAATCAGGGAGTCCGGGATGACAGATATAAACAGGAATGTCAGATGTCCGCTTGGGAATCCTGCAGCCCAATGGTATCAATGTGGATTTCACAAGTTTCAAAATCTCCCCTCCCCCTACCGCATCCCAAAACCAGTCCAGCTCATCCCTGCCTTCCTAACCTGTTCTTCCTCCCACCTATCCCCTCCTCCCACCTCAAGCCGCACCTCCATCTCCTACCGACCAACCTCATCCCGCCCCCTTGACCTGTCCGTCCTCCCTGGACTGACCTATCCCCTTCCTAACTCCCTACCTACACTCACCTTTACTGGCTCCATCCCTGCCTCTTCGACCTGTTTGTTTCCTCTCCACCTATCCTCTCCTCTATCCCTCTTCTATCCGCCTCCCACTCTCTCCCTATTTATTTCAAAACCCCCTTCCCCTCCCCCTTTTCTGATGAAGGGTCTAGGCCCGAAACGTCAGCCTCTCTGCTCCTATGATGCTGCTTGGCCTGCTGTGTTCATCCAGCCCTGCACCTTGTTGTCTCGGATTCTCCAGCATCTGCAGTTCCTACTATCTCATGTCAGATGTCCTGTTCACTCTGACAGCTGGCTCTGAGGAAGATGGATCACTGTCATGTACTATACACATGTAAAATAAAGGGTGACTTAGTGACAGGATACTGGCCTCTGTGGAATTATTTCAGCCTTCTTCTCAGCCAGCTGAGTTTTCTATTCCAATCACTGTTTACAGATTCAGCATTAAGAAGTCATGGCCATAGGTCTCACTGTTGTCTGTATCAATGTCCTCCGTCTTTTTTTCTCACTTGTAAGTTTCCGTCTATTTAGAGTACGGATGTTCAACAGGGCATGACAAGTTTCCTGTAAGGAATACTGGGAGTATGGCCATCATTTGATCACATGATAGTAATATGTAGGGTATGCAGAGTAGTTTGATCTTAGAGTAGGATAATAAGTCAACACAACATCATGGGCCAAATGGCCTGTACTATGCTGTACTGTTCTATGTTCTACTTATCCAATGAACAGGGCTGAACAATCACAGGCATCATTGACTTAGTAATGAGTGTATGCTAATGCATTCAGTATGCTGCAGAACCTCTATGCTGGTGATCTTGTCCCATCCCCCAAGAGATGTCAAGGATCAGAATGAAATGGAGAAGGTGGAAACTGTTCAGCCTTTTTTCCCAGCATAATACTAGTTGTCCGAGTCTCACTACTGTGAAGGAATGCATTGAGAATACAGGCTTTGCAGTCTCACAGTTTCAAGTTATCCATCGAGTTATGGTTGTTCCAACCTTTTAGCTTGCCAGAAAAATTGCAGCTTTTGCAATGCAGGTGTTGATTTCAACATCAAGTGACAGATTGCTGATGATTGTGGAGCCTCGTTAATGTGAAGCTATTAACAACTGGACTCATTACTTTGGTGATGGGTGGCAGTAAACCAACACCTTTGACCATGACATTTGTCTTTCTAAAGCTGATGGTCAAAGCAAACTCTTCACAGGCTTAAGAAAGTCTCTTTACTGCTGAATGTGTTCCTCAATATGGAATGCTCATGTAGCATCTTGGCAGGATGTGATGAATGGCTTCCAGCAGGGCTCTGTGCTGGGACCTCAACATTTTACAATTTATATCAATGATTTTGATGAACGCAATGAAGACATTGTAACTAAATTTGCAGACAAGGCAAATATAGTTGTGAAGAGGACCTAGGAAGATGCAGATAGATATAAATAGGTAGAGTGAGTGGACAATTATCTGGCAGAAGGAGCATAATGTGGGAAATTATGAAGCTAACATTGACAAGGAGAATAAAAAAGCAGTGTATTACTTAAATAGAGAATGACTGCAGAATTCTGAGGTGCAAAAAGTGTTCTGGTACATGAGTCACAAATAAGTAACATGCAGGCCACATGGGAGGAAGTGGTGGCAAAGTGTTAATGTCACTGGACCAGCTATCCAGAGTCTCACTTTATTTAGGACACATGGCTTCAAATGCTGGCCGTGGTAGCTGGGAGAATTTAATTTCAACAAATAAATGTGCAGTGAAAAGCAAATTTTACTGAGTGATGTTCAAAATGCTGTGAGTTGGTTTCCTTGCAGTGAGATATGGCTGTCTAACAAAGGTTTCCCATAGAAAGTAGACTCAGTGTTTGGCCATCATTCATCTAATGATACCTTATTCATTAGCTTACTTATGAGTGTGATCTTTGTTAGGCAAGGGAATCAAAGGTTATTGGGAGTAAATGAGTATGTGGAATTCAAAACACAAACAGACTAGCTGTTACTTTATTCAATAGCCCCAGCAGCCAGCCGGTCTACTTAGGCCAGTCAACCCATCAATCTGTACCAAGCACTCTAAAGATCATCCCACCCAATCTCCTTATCACACACTTACCAATGCTCATCCTCCTAGCCTGGTGTCCTTGGAAACTATAGACAATTTATCATGGCCAATCCACCCAACCTGCACATCTTTGGACTGTGGGAGGAAACCAGAGCACCCAGCAGAAATGGGGATAATATGCAACACCAGTCACCCGAGCTTGGAATTGAACCTATGTCCTTGGCACTGTGAGGAAGCAGTGCTACCCAGTGAGCCACAATACCACACTGAGTGTGTTTAGTGTGTAGCCAGTGAAGGGTGATGGTACAGAGAAAATGAGTGGCAATGTGGATAGATTTTTAAGGGACTGGGTAATTGAGAATGGAGAATACTTTGGGGATTAGTCAGATGAAATAACATCTATTGGAAATGTACGACATATGTGGGGGCATTGGAATTTTGCAGAAAAAGATCAAACTATTTCTTCCAGTTACTATTTGGTTTTTTCTCACCATGGTAACATATCTGGAAGACACTTTCATCTGTTAAGAGGGAAGTATAAATGTTTTTTTTAAAAGAAAGATTTGCTGTAAATTCAAAAAGTGATTTCAGTTTCACACCATCGGTAAATGACAGCAAGTGAAATCAAAACAAAATATTATGCAAATTTCTGAGGAAATGTCAGTGTCCCGCCCGAGGAGCTTCGGAAACCCATGTGTATGAATCTGAAAAAAAAAATCCCCACTCTGTTATGCAGGTGTATTTAAGGGATACAAACGGTGGAGGGATGAGCATACCTGAACAAGGGGAGTTAACAGCCACTGCCAACATTCACAGGTGAGCCCCACTCTATCCAAGTGTTCATGTTGTGCTGCTATGGTGAGAAATCTCCTTTAACTGTTATGAGGGACAGTACCTTCTGTGTAATTACTTCACAGGAGAAGCAGCTTCAAGTTATAGTTTCGTGCTAAATGTTGTGTGGTACGTTCAATTCATGTGAAATACTGAAATAGAATGTTTCAGTGGAATAAAAGCACAATATACAAGAAATTAGTCATGAAACAAATTAATTGATTTGTTTTAACTAATTTCTAATCAACCTGTTCAGAGATGTGAGTACACACCTCTGGAACAGGTGAGACTCAAACTAGAGTCCTCTTGGCTTAAAGGTAGGGATAGTATCGCCGCACCCTAAGAACTCCAAAAGTAGCAACCGGAAGAACTGCGGATGCTGTAAATTAGAAACAGAAACAGAAGTTGCTGGTAAAGCTTAACGGGTCTGGCAGCATCTGTGAAGAGAAATCAGAGTTAACGTTTCGGGTCCGGTGATCTGAGAAAGTGTTCTGAGATTTCTCTTCACAGATACTGCCAGACCTGCTGAGCTTTTCCAGCAAATTCTGTTTTTGTTTCCAAAGGTAGAATTTTGGTTGTAAAGTGCTTTGAGAGGCCGCAAGTATATAATTCATTATTTCAATACAATGTCTCAGGATTACAACTTGTAACCATACAAATAGAACTCATGTCACTTGGTAAGGTAAATACAATCGATATCATAATTTGAGTTCCCTAATTATAACTATTAGTCCTTTATTGTCAATGCAAGAAATTAATGAATTTTATTATAAATAACTGAATATTCGTACACAGAACTTTTGTTTTAGCTTTCATGGATTAACTAGAAGTCGTAACATTCACCGACACCAAGTAAAAACTCATGCTATAAAGAATGAGTATTCGATTGTGGACGATAGAATGACAAGTGAAGGCTTTAATGAAATACCGGTTGTTAATGTCGTTATAATACTCGAGGCAATTGTGTGTGAACTAAACTTTGAGCTAGCCCACTAGGAGGTTTCTCTAATTTCAAACCGTTTACATCTGAACTGCAGATTCATTCCTGTTAAAGAAAGCTTGTTATTACATCATTACATGAACCTTTTGCCTACTTCTGGATTGTGTTGTAGGTTTCCCATTGTCTCAAATGATGAATGGTCTAAGTGCTCTTTTCTGGCTGACCGTTGTGGTCCTCTGCGAGCCCTTCCTTACACAAGCCAGGAGGTTACACTTCGGACGATGTTCACTGACTGCTAACATAGCCGAAATCCAGCAGGCATTCTCAGACATCAGACGGCCAATTGTAAGTCAAGATTCACTCCACCTTCCCGCTTACACCCTTTTATTATCATCTACCTAAGGGAAACAGTATTAAAACAATTTCTTCCTCCACAGCAAATGGAAGACACAGCTGATGATGTGAGGCTTCTGACCAAATCTGCATTACAAGGGATCCAGGTACTGGCATCACCTATTTCACCAATGATCCTGACGTTCAGGTTATCCTTGTTATCTAGTGTATGTCGTGCTTAATAATGCCACTAATTCAAATAGACACCTTTTCAATCCATTTGTTATAAAGGAGTCGGGGTTATGTATTGTATTATCTGAAACAAAAACAAAAATTGCTTGAAAAACTCAGCAAGTCTGGCAGCATCTGTGGACAGAAAGCAAAGTTGTTTTGGGGTCCATTGACCCTTCTTCAGAATAGAACATATTTGATTAACTGGCCTGTTCTGTGGCATCTATTTAATCCTAAATATTTTGCCAGGATAACCAAGTGGTTGCTTAAGGCAGCAACAACACATAGTTAAATTGGTATCTAAATTACATCCTTGTCTATTGGGTGAGGAGAGCCCGAGGTATGCAGCCTTTCTCTCATTCCCTCACCAACCTGTCCCTGCTCTCATCTCTAGGCAGAGGAGAGCTGCTGTTTTCTGCGCCACATGTTGCAATTCTACGTGGAGACTGTCTTCAAACATCACACTCCATCCAGCTCCCTCATCGAGAGGAGGACCAACACTTTGGCCAACTCCTTCCTCAGCATCAAGCGAGATCTTCGGCAATGTGTAAGTAACAAAATCAGAAGCAATGTCACGTTATTTTAAGTGTTTATTGTGCACATCAGAATTGTTTTTTAAGTTGAAACATCATTCTATTGTGTTCTGAACGGGTCGTTGAATTAAATGCTATGATGACTTTCTTTATTGAACAGCATGCAGAGATGAAGTGTCATTGTGGAGAAGAATCCCGAGCCAAGATGAAGACGATACAAAATACCTTTGAAAATGTATGTTGTTATCTCTTTCATTACATAATGAGAATATTTACTTCCCATAGTGCAGCACTGATTAATGAAATATGTCAAAAGACTGAAAAATTCATGCAAAGCAAACATATTGCAAGTATTACTTTTTAGATAATAAATTAAAATGAGTACAGCACAAGACAAAAATAGGTCCAACTTTGGTGTAAATGATGCTGAATGCTGAAGTTGACTTCCAAGTTTTGAACTTTAAGCAGGACTCAAGATTAATGTTTCACTTGTTCTCCTCTCTGTGTTCACACAAAACACTCCACTTTAGAACAACGGTGAACTGCCAGAACCGATAGGACCAGCTACAAGTCCAGTTAAAATTCTATTGCAGGGTTGACTGTAAGACGGGTATTTAAATGGACAGTGTGAATTGATGTCCAGAACTATCCGATCTTCCACAATAATAAAGAATATCAACAAACAAGTTCTCTCATTTGAGTTGTTGCCATATCCACAGTTTATTTTGCAAATGACTTCATAAATCTCTATTCTTTTTCAGTTGACACTCAGGGCAGCTGCTGTTAAAGCTATTGGTGAAATTGACATTCTCATAGAATGGGTGGAACAAGATCACCAGAACTAAGTATTGCCTCACAACATACAGTGTAAAGAAGACTGAATATCAAGAAACATCTAGATAATGAACAGCTCAGAACAGAATTTACATGTTTAATTGTCAAATTAGGCTTGTTTTAAGTCCTTAAACCACAAACAGTTTTTTGTTGTTTTGCTTTATGTTGAGTTTTGAGAAATTACCAATGGCTTGCGACACAGTAATATGATGCTGGATACTTCCCCTCTAAATAATGAATGCAGTGAGAAAAGTGTGTACTTTCAGTTATGAGAGAAATTTGTATTTGTGGAATTCTTAATGCTGCATATTTGTCAGATGGATAGACATCGATATCTGTTAATTTTTATGAAGACACTTTTCAGTCATATTGCTAAACTAGGTTTAAGATGTTGTGTTTCGTGTCTGTACATGAAAAAGAGCTTGTAAGTACATATTGTACTGTTATTGTTAGCTATGCATATTGAAGTCAATAGATCACGTATAAACAAATTGTTTTCAAATCTTCTTCTATTAGCACTTAGTAAAATAAATGCTATGAATTGTACAAGCTTGCTGTTTTTATGTATGTATGTTGTAGAATGTAAAGACCATCACCCATTAATTTGTGCAGGTCCAACTGCAGGCACAGTACATTAATAAACAGCATGTATCAAAATAAAGATTTGAGTTTTAGCAGTAATGGGTGGTGTGGCGGGAGGGGTGGTCTGGTTGGGTTATAGCTGAGGCTATATATGATGTAATAGATTAATGACTTGGTACAGTTAAAAGTCATTATGATACAGTCATTACAGTACAGCATAAAATGTATAAGTCTAAATGTAATGGAACAGTACTGAAATAATCTCCACCAGCAAGAAAAGATAAGATTTCACAGTCCCGAGAGGAGATAAATTCTGTTGTCTCACAACTAACAATTTGCAGTAAGTTCAGAGAAAGGGGTATTAGCATATTGTTCGAAGAGTGTAGACCAGTTAGAAATAAAGTATAAAAGTCAAATGCAACATACCTTTGTTATTTCTGATCAAGTCTTGACCTGACAGGTGATGCTCCTGCCCCTAATTGTTAGAATAATAAGAATCATTGTTTGATTGTAATCACATACATGTTCAATAAATCCTAGAAATGGATCTATGCCTGGACTCTTGCTATTTTTAGTACTGAACTGGGAGAATGATATGTATCAGTGTGGTTTGAAAGACATAATTTCTGAGTTGAAGAAAACAACAAGGTTTTTAAATGTTTGGATCAATCTGAACAAATAGTTGGTAAAGGAAATGAACCCAGTGGCAATGATCAAGAATTCTAGTTTCAGTATTCCCAATACGCTGAGTTCATGTGCTTGAGAGGCTGAGGAGGGCGTGAGATGTACAAAGTTCTGAAGTGAATAGATAGAATCTTTAGGGAGAAACCTTTCCCCTTACTGGAGATGTCATTAACTGGCAGCATAGTATTAAGGTAAAGAGTAGGAGGTTTACAAGTGATTTAGGGTGAAGCATTTTCAGCCAGACGGTTGTAGGTAATTAAGGCTCACTGCCTAGAAAAATGATAGAGACTGAAAACCTGGAGACATTTAACAACAACTTAGATGAAAACTTGAAAGACCACAGCATACAAGGCATGGAAAATGGTATTAGAACAGATGGAGATTCAATAGGTAAAAAAAACCTGGTCAACATCTAGAGATTGACAAACCTCAAAGATTTACAATTCAAAAAATTGTATTTCCTGGATTAGGTCATAGCTAAAAGCGTGAGAATCATAAAATGCAACTTGTTTTACTGAAGATCTGGAGAAAGTTTGCCTGCGGCTATTCTAGTCAAGGATCTAAGTTTTAGAGTCATACAGCATCGAAGACTCCCTTCAGCCCATCAATCCTACACCAACCTATTTACACTTATCCCATTTTCCAGCATTGGCCCCAAATGCATGAATATTATGATATTTCAAGTGCTTGTCCAGGTATTTGTTAAAAGTTATGAGTTTTCCTACCTCTACTACCTTCCAGGCAATGCATCCCAGATTCTCCTCACTGCCTGGGTGAAAAAAAAACCTTTGCTCAAATCTGCTATGAACCTCCTGCCTATTCCTTTAAAATGATGGTCTTGTTGTTATTGACCCTTCAACTAAGGGGAACAGCTTTTTCCTATCCACCTACTCCATGGACCTCAAAATCTTATACATCTCAATCAGGTCTCCCCTCAGCCTTCTCTGCTCCAAAGAAAACAATCCAAACCGAACCAGACTCTCTTCACAGCTAAAGTGCTCCATCCCAGGTAACATCCTGATGAAGAGAGATAGTAGGAACTGCCGATGCTGGAGAATCTGAGATAACAAGGTGTAGAGCTGGATGAACACAGCAGGCCAAGCAGCATCAGAGGAGCAGGAAAGCTGACGTTTCAGGTTGTTTTCGGTTCGCAACAAACAACTACACCTCTCAGTCGCAAACCATTTCAACTCCCCCTCCCACTCCTTGGATGATATGTCCATCCTGGGCCTCCTGCAGTGCCACAATGATGCCACCCGAAAGCTGCAGGAACAGCATCTCATATTTCACTGGGAACCCTGCAGCCCAATGGTATCAATGTGGACTTCACAAGCTTCAAAATCTCCCTTCCCCTGACTGCATCCCAAAACCAGCCCAGCTCGTCCCCGCCTCCCTAACCATTCCTTCCACCTCAAGCCCCACCCCCATCTCCTACCCACTAACCTCATCCCGCCTCCTTGACCTGTCCGTCCTCCCTGGACCGACCTATCCCCTCCCTAACTCCCCACTTACATTCACCTTTACTGGCTCCAACCCCGCCTCTTTGACCTGTCTGTCTCCTCTCCACCTATCTTCTCCTTTATCCATCTTCTATCCGCCTCCCCCTCTCTCCCTATTTATTTCAGAATCCCCTTCTCCTCCCCCATTTCTGAAGAAGGGTCTCGACCCAAAACGTCAGACTTCCTGCTCCTCTGATGCTGCTTGGCCTGCTGTGTTCATCCAGCTCTACACCTTGTTATCTAACATCCTGATGAATCTCCTCTGCATCCCCTCCAGTGTGATTGCTTCCTCCTTATAGTGAGGTGATCAAAACTACACACAATACTCTAGTTGTGGCCTAACCAAAGTTTTGTACAGCTCCAACATCATTTCTCTGCTCTTAAAATCTATGCCACAACTAATAGAGACTAGTGTCCTGTATGCCCCAACCTTTTCCTCTGCCTTCAGGGACCTGTGAACAGCACTCCAAGAGCCTTCTGTTCCTCTGAGTTCTTAATGCCCTGCAGTTTCTCAGAATTAAGGAAAACTTCAAAATTAAGAGGTACTTAACTTGCATTTCTACCTGAAACTGGGTCTTGTGTTTCACATTGCCAGATGGATAGAACTTAGTGAGAGCTTTATTTTGAGTTGTCTTTGTGAAATTAATTCAGGCTCAGCCAGCAGGTATGATTGAATAGTTGTTTGGAAAAGCAGCTTAGAGACTATGAAAGCTTTGAGTCTTATGTAGTTTATAGTTCCTTGGAAGTTGAAGAATAAACCCAGGCCCACACTTTAAAAGGAGTACATACTAGATCCATTGTCCAGGATACAACCTGGTACCAGGGGCTGGGACAAAATTGAAAAATTGAAAAAGGGGAAAATGACTAGAAGATTTGTTTAGCTGGAAACTGAAGGAATAAATCTACCATAATCCTCAATAAGAGAGAGTTAACCTTGATCTGGTTGGAGTTCAGGAAATAACCAGTTTGCATGTCATTTGAAACTGTAGCCATGTGTTATTGGAAACCAAGGTATTTTCTACATTTTAAACCATTGAGCAGGAATTCCAGGGAGGCCCTTTTTGGAGTTGTGGAATACAGTGCTGTGAAGTTCATAAGGAAACTGAAGCATCACTTAGCCAAAAGATAATGGAAGGACCCCATCAATTCTTGTACTTTGGTGGATAGCTGGAATGTAAGAGAGAAATCAGTATGAATTCTGGAATGCTGTGCTTTATCTTTTGAATTGGTCCTAGGATAAGCGAATGAACCTTCAAGCTTTTTGCAAGGGAATGCTTAGGAAGGAATTTTAAAAAGTAGAATGGATTTTTTGAAAAAAATATTTATGGTAGGAGATTTCAATTTGTCCAATAGTAACTGGGATAGACAAAGAGCTAAAGGCATAGAGTGGGTGGAATTATTAAAATGTGTCCACGGGAATTTTTTAAACCAGCATGTAGGAAATTCAACAAGAGACAGGATGTCCTGGAGCTAGTTTTAGGGAACAAAGTTGGACAAGAGGTAAATGTGGCAGAGGGGGAGCATTTCATTGATAGTAACCGTAATTAAGTAAGATGTAAGGTTAATTATGGATAAGGACAAAGTTGGACTGGAAATAAAGGTTCTGAATTGGAGAAGGTTAATTTTAATAAGATAAAACAGGATCAGGCCAAAGTGGACCGGGAACAGCTACTTTCAGGAAAATCCACAATAGAGTAGTGGGAGATATTCAAAACGATAATAGTCGGAGTGCAGGGCCAACATATTCTCAAAAAGGTGGATCAGTAAGTCCTGAGAACCCTGAATGTTAAGGATTGTACAGGTTGGATATAAAATAAGAAAGGAGGTTTATGATAGATGCCGAAGGCTCGAAACAAAAACAATGGGTGCCGTAGAGGAGTATAGAGAGTGCAGGCGGTTGTTTAAAAAAATTAAGACAGTGAAGAGCAGACATGAGAAGATGTAGGGGCAAAGGAATAACACGGGAAAGAGTAGGGTCAATTAGCGACCAAAGTGGTAATCTGTGTTTGGAGCTGGAAGCCATAGTTGAGGAATTTAAATGAATACTTTGCACCTGTTTTCACTGTAGAGAAGGACAATGTAGGTATAGAAATCAGGTTTGGAGACTGTGATTTACTTAAATGAGTTAGCATAGACAGAGTGGAAGTACTAATGGTTTCAGCAGGTTTGAACTTGCATAAATTCCAGAGGCCAGAAGGGATATATCCCAGGCTGCAGTAAGAGGTAAGTGACAAGATTGCAAGGGCTCTGATTTTAATTGTCAAGTTCTCTTTGGCCACAAGTTGGGTGCCAGAGAACTGCAAGAAAGATAAATGAGGTGCTATTATCCAAGAAGAGTAGTAGGGATAAACTAGGAAGCCAATAGACCAGTTAGTGTAACATCTGTAGTAGAGAAATTATTGGAAAAATTCTGAGGGACAGAATTAATCTTCACTTGGAGGGACAAAGATTAATAAGGATGGCTTTGTTGGGGGGAGATCATGTCTAATAAATTTGATTGACTTTTTAAGGATGTGTCTGGGTGTGTAGCTGAGAGTAATGCAATTGATTTGGCTTACCTGGACTTGAGAAAGATTTTGACAAGGTCTTGTATGGCAGACTGATTAAGAAGCTAAGAGCCTATGGGATCCATGGAAATTTGAAAAAATTGAATCCAAAATTGGCTTTGTGGCAGGACGTAGAGGGTGATGGTTGTGGGTGGACCACAGGGTTCGGTGCTGGGTCCCTTGCTGTGGTAGTAGTGGTGATAGTGTGGTAAATAGCGAGGAGGAAAATCTTAGACTACAGACAATCTAGATGGGCTGGTCAGATGGGCTGAACAGAGGCAAATCCTGGAAAGTGTGGTGTGATGTATTTTGCGAAGACTAACAAGGGAAAGGAGTGCACATTCATGGTAGAACCCTAGGAAATATAGAGGATCAGAGGGACATTGGTGTATACGTCCATAGATGATTGAAGGTTGCAAGAGGCGTTGATAAAATGGTGAAGAAGGCATATGGGATGATGTCTTTATTAGTCAAGGCATTGAATGTAAGAGCTATGAAACTATGATGGAGTTGTATATAATGTTCGTTGGACCACAGCTGGAGTACTGTGTGCAGTTCTGATCTCTACATTATATGAAGGATCTGATAGCATAGTAGAATATGCAGAAGAGATTCTCCAGAATGTTGCCTGGGCTGGAGCAATTCAGCAATGAGGCGATCCTAGATAGGCTTGGGTGTATTCCTTAGAACAGAGAAGGCTGAGGGGCATCTGATTAAGGAGTACAAAATTCTAAGGGCATTGACAGGGTAGAGAGGAGGAAACCTTTCCCCTTTCTAGAGGGGTCAACAACAAGGAAGCACAGTTTTAAGGTAAGGAGCAGGATATTCAGTGGGGATTTGAGGAAAAGTTTTTTTTCATACAGACAGTTGTGGTTATCTGGAACTCATTGCTTGAAAGGGTGATAGAGGCAGAAACTCTTAAGACATTTGTGAAGTTTTTTTGATGAGCACTTAAAATGCCTTGGCATGTGCAACTATTGGTCAAGTCCTGGAAAATGAGATTCAAATGGATGGATGCTACTCCTCACCTCTGACCTACTCTTGAAGAATTTGTATGTATCTAGACTTTATTTTTATATGGCTAATCCACTCGAGTTTCTGATCAATGTTGAGAGTGGGGGATTCAATGAAGGTGATGCCTTTGAACATCAAGGGATGACGTTTAGATTCTCTCTTGTTGTAGATGATCATTGCCTGGCATTTGTATGATGCAATGTTACTTGCCACCTGTCATCCAAACCTAGATACTGCTCACTTTGCTTACTTTGTTTATTTTTTTTGATATAGAATGCAATATGTTTTTATTGGAAAGAAAGGTAGAATCTTGTTTTTCTTAAACATGTCTTTTTTTTATTATAAACTATTTGTACATGTTCAACAGATTTTATGTGAATACAAAATATTTTGGTCACCCATTCCAAGGATGCAAGATGAAATGTAGAACATAAAACATAGAACAGTACAGCACAGTACAGGCCCTTTGGCACACAATGTTGTGCTGACCTATTATCCTACTCTAAGTTCAAACTACCCTGCATGCCCTACATTTTACTACCATCCATGTGCCTACCCAAGAGTCGCTTAAATGCCTCTAATGTATCTGACTCCACCACCACCTCCGGCAGCGCATTCCACACGCCCACCACTCCGTGTAAAGAGATATGGAACATTAAATGCATAGTAAATATACAGTATGTGGTAATAGTTGTATCACTCATTTGCTTATTATCATCAAACAATTTTGTCAATTAAGTAGGATTTGGTAAAAATAAAATACATTCATTGAATGAAAATGTTGTACTTAAAATTGTAAGTTACATCAGGCAAAAACATGTCAACATTTTTGTTCCCTTTTCCCATAAACAACACAAAATTTTAAGTCTAGTAAAAATACTGTTTTAATCTATCAATATTGACTTCATGTTTCCCTTGAGTTACTATAACAAATATAACAATTTATAATATACAAAATAACAATAATTTTGTTTAGTCAGACTAGCACCATCTAACATTCTTTGTTTTCACTTTGTTCTCTTTAGTGGCACTTTATTTTTAGCTGGTTGGCCCTTGTTCAAATTTCTTCTTTAAAAGTTAACTGTCCCTAAAGGAATTTGTAATGGTGGTCGGGGGCTGAGAAATGGCCTAGAGATTGGAAAGAATGGAAATAGAGGCGCATTGATGCATGATCAAGCTTAGGGTGGGTGGGATGCTGAAGAGAAGTCAGAACATGACCTTCACCATTTTGGTTTGGGGTTATTTTTCATCATCGAGTCTGAATTGAGAGTTAACTTCTTAAGAACATTTATTTGGGTCCTGCTTATCCTCTGTAAGCCAAGAGTCCCTTTACAACAGGCCTTGATTCCTATTTATCAATTCTAAATCAGGCACTGAAATGTTGAATGGGTATATACACAGAGAAGGGTGCCATGTCTATCAATAATTAAATTTATCTTCTTTTAGGAAATCACTGGTTACTTTATTTGGACAGCTAGAATCCTGCTTTTGAATTTATGAAGAGTTTTAGTTTATGGAATTGAATGAGCTGAGCAGTTTATTTTTGATAAGTGACTTCTTGTGAACATGTGAATGTTTTGAATGTGTTTGGTTCCAGCACTGTCATTGTGGCTTTAATAGGAGGAGCAGTAGAAGCCGCAGAAAGGTGGTACACTGAAAAAACAGAGAAAGCCTTGCCTCACACAAACGTACAGACTCAGAATCTCTTCAGAGAATCGTAAGAATGATTACAGCACAGAAGAAGGCCTGCAACCGGTTGTATCAGCATTGGAGCACTTCCTACAAAAGCAGCTTCCCACTGCCACATCACTGCTTTTTCCAGTGTCCTTGTAAATTTCTTACTTTTCAAATCATGATCTAATTCCCCTTTGAAAGCCGTGATTGAATCTGCCTCCACCAGTCTGCATTCTAATGCATTCCAGATCTTACCCACTCACAGAGTGAAAAAGGTTTTCCTCATGGTTGGTGTCTTTTCCCCAGGATGGAGATTTCAAAACTTGGGGGCATATTTTTAAGGTGAAAGAAGAGAGATTTTATAAAGACATGAGGGACAAACTTTTTACACAGGAGAATGGTTCATGTGTGGAATGAACTTCCTGAGAAAGTGGTGGATGTGGACATAATGTTTAAAAAATGCTTAGATAAGGACATGAATAGGAAAGGTTTGGAGGGATAAGGGCCAGGAGCAGGCAGGTGGGACTGATTTAGTTTGGGATTATGTTCAGCATGGACTGGTTGGATTAAAGGGCCTGTTTCCGTGCTGTATGACTCTACAACTCTACAACTTCAATTATGTAGATAGATCACAGAAGTTGGAACTGCTGTTTTGAAAAGGGAAGGTTGAGAGGAGATTTGACATTCAAAATCATGAGGGATCTGGACAGTCTAGGTAGAGAGAAACTGTTCCCACTGGCGTATCGATCAAGAAGCAGACTGCATCCATCACTTCCTCCGGCAGTTCATTCCACACACAAACCACTCCTTGTGTAAAGAAGTTGCCCTTCGTGTCGTTTTTAAATCTTTCTCCTCTCACCTTAAAAATATGCCTCCTAGTTTTCAACTCCCCGCCTTAGGGAAAAGACCTTTGCTATTCACTTTATCTATGCCCCACATGAATATATAAACCTCTATAAGGTCACCCCTCAACCTCCTGTGCTCCAGAAAAAAAAGTCCCAGCCTATCCAGCCTGGTTTTACAACTCAATCTGTCCATTCTTGGCAACATCCTGGTAAATCTGTTCTGAACCTTCTCCAGTTTAATACTATCCTTTGTTATGGTGGCTGTGCCAATAATCTGCTCAAAGTCATTCAAATGTCCCAGTTTGCAGCTTTTCCTTCTTCATATGAACCATGTCAGAGATTTCTGCCAGCTTTTCCCCATTGTACAATGATTTGTGTCTTCACTTCCTTTCACCTCCCCTTTACTTCACCCTCCATAAGTGTTTACTGGAATTACTGGAAAGCAAAAATTTAAAGTAGCAGAATCCATTCTGATGTCATTAAGCTTAAGGAAGAAGAATTTGATCAAATACAGGTAACTGCTGTATTATCTCTTTATTTTCTGCAGCAGATTTATTGGATTATGAGATGATAGGTGATAGAGTTTTTAGAATGTCTAATATTTTGCCAGAAGCTATGGAAAGGAATTTATTCCTCAGCATTCCAATCACTTCTGATGTAGTTTCATTATTGCTACATAGTAATTTAATCTACTGGGATTTGCTGTGTTTTTACTATGTAATTTCCAGTGTAACATCTCCTAATAATGGGTGTTCCTTGTTTTCTGGAACAGAGGTGTGGTACTTCCTCTTTTTCTTTTTACAGTCAAACTCATTTGTTATTGACTTTGGTACTGTCACTTTCAGGTTCAGGCTGTCTTTGAGGCAATGTTTGGATTGTTTCTTCACATTTCTGAGGTCAGCCCGTTGCGCTAATATTTCAGAGGCTTTTTATAAATGTATACATTCGAGGGATGTGGGTATCATTACCTGGGTCAGCATTTATTGCCAGTCCCTTTCTGTCCTTGAGAAAGTCAGAAACCACCTTCATCAAACACCTGAGTACAGGTATTCAACCAGATCAAAGTCTTGCCACTCAATGAAGTTGAAGACCTTTCAACCTTTTTCTGATATGTTATCAGACACCTCCCTAAATCATGCAGAACTAAAGTCATGCTAACCTGAATGAAGAGAGATTGCCAATTTCCAGCAAAAAAGCTCAATGCTTGGACTACAACATTCCTCAAAATAACATCAAAATTATAAGGAATAAATGTGATGAAGTTGGAAAACAGAAATATTTGAAGGATATCTAGTTGAAATTTTCCAAATTATGATTTGATCTAGATACTGGAGAGAGATGAATATTTGTTTACCAAAATGACTACTCTCATCCCAAGCTTTCATACATTCTTAGACAGCAAAATTAATAAGACTGCATGTCAGCAAAGCTTTATACATATCATTTTATACAGCAGTGTTCAGGATCATTTCTAACCCTATTGATGGATTTAACTTCCCATCAATTGACCAACAATCATGAACGTCCTATCAATACTGAACCTGCTTTCAATATATAAATAATTGTCCAGCTTCTCAGCATCATCTTATATATTAGCTTCCAGTTTTGGAGCCTTTAATGGATATAGGGCAGAATTTTCAATTGTCTCTCACTCAGAAAACTATAAGTAATGATACTGGTGATTGTCAAGCTAAAAAATACTTACTCTTATGCAGTTATAGAGTCATAGAGTCATACAGCATTGAAACAGACCCTTCGGTCCAACCAGTCCATGCAGAACATAATCCCAAACTAAACTAGCCCCAGCTGCCTACACCTGGCCCATATCCCTTCACATCTTTCTTCTTCATGTAATTATCCAAATTTCATTTAAACATTGTAATTGTGAACAACTTTTGCAATGTAAAAGAAATCCCTTTAAAACACGTATAGTCACTTTTAACTTCCGAATTTAGAAGACAAACACTCAGCTGTTCACTATAGTTGCTGAAAGTCGCCTGTTTTGAATATGCCTCTAGAAGAATATTCTATCTGAGGCATTAATGTTTATGTTAGGTCATGTAACATACAAAACAAAGGGGTGAGATTGGGATATTAAAGAAGCCAATAGATACTTATTACAACTATTAAACAAATATTACATTCACCAAAAAATAAAAGGACTATTCTTCAGAGTTCCAAAAAAGGATTATATTGGACTCAAATGCAGATGTTGCCAGACCTGCTGAGTTTGTTCAACATTCACTATTTTTAACTCAAATCTTCTTGGATACTTCTTTAATACTGTCAGGCGATTCCTGCGTAATGATCTTTTTGCAACTCTTGTAGTTGTTCATCTTCAGCGATTGCAAACTGCAACTTTTCGCAATGGCTCTGGCCAAATAACAACATATTAACTTTGAGAATGTTTGCGCTTTCATGGTCTGGACCATCAATGTGTAGATCAAGATGACTGACTCAGCCTTTGTGCAGGTTGGATGATCTGCTCAGCATGTCAGACATAATCATCCCAGTACCTTAATGGTCATATTCCTGCAGATTGTGTCACATGTGATCAATCCCACAACAGTGGGAGTGGTTTGAATATCACCTATTGTGACCATACTGAGATCTGTGCATTCCGGTAATCTGGCATTGCTGACCCATTGGCATCTACGAAGGAGAACATTTTGGAAATCCAAGGTAAGCCTGCAAGTGGTGACTCTACCAATGCACATGATCCATTATACACTGTGTGACGGTCTCTTGTACACTGTACCATGGGGTGCCACTTGCTGATGTTCGTGTCTCTCGGGGTGCATAGTGATAATATTTAGGAACAGTTCTTGTGTTCATTTTGGTTTTTAGTGTTTGTTGTCCTGCCTTTTCAGGACAAATGAAATGTTTGCAAAGGCTGCTGATCACCTTGCACCATTGACATGATGCATGACGGTAACAATATGGAAAGCTTGGTCATCTTCTGAAATTTGCCTTTAGCTTGGTTGACTTTGAACCTGAAAACCCCTGTCTTTGCACTTATGGATCTTCTGAATACTTTCCTTGCTGCCTGTGTTACAGTGTTTAGTTTTGGGCTCTGACTTGACCTTTGGAACCAGGTATCCTGCACACCAAAGCAACCTACCAATGGATATTTCTACAGAATCCCTACAGTGTGGGGACAGGCTTTTCAGCCCAACAAGTCCACACTGACCCTCTGAAGGCCATCCCACCCAGACCCATCACCCCTGTAACCCTATATTTCGCATGACTAATGCACCTAACCTACACATCACTGAACACTATGGGCAATATAGCATGGCCAACCACCTAACTTGCACATCTTTGGACTGTGGGAGGAAACCAGAGCACCTGGAGGAAATCCACACAGACACAGGGAGAACATGTAAACTCCACACAAACAGTCACCCAAGGGCAGAATTGAACCCAGGTCCCTGGCGCTGTGAGGCAGCAGTGCTAACCACTGAGCCACCATGCCACCCATCAGCACATGCTCTGAATATAGAAGAGAGGATATGAGTAAGAAACAAATTTTCTGTTTGAAGTAAGGAAAGTTAGAAGGGAGACCAGCATCGTCATATCTATGAAAGTTTCTCCAGGTATTTAGAGCAGGGAATTTTAGTTTTGGAATTTTAATATTTCAATTATTTAAAATAGCACCCTTAAAATCTGTTTTGTAAAGAATGACTGGATTTAGCAGTGAGAAAATTGTTAGAACATATTTATGTCCTTGGAAATTAAATTCCACCCTTATAATAGAGGAATGTCCAAATTACATTCTAAGAACTCACTGTCAATAACAATAGAATGAGTAATGTTCCTCGATTCCTCATAATCAACAACATTTGGTAATAATATAGTACTTTTAACATGGTAAAATGTCATAAGGTGCTTCATAGGAAAATTAAATAAAATTTGACACCATGCCAATAAAAGAGAGATTAAGTAGGTGAGCAAAGTGGCTACTGCATTTGTTTCAAATAAAATTGCAATCTTTGAATCCTTAAATAATTTACATAATATGATCATACATCAATGTGATGAATCATGCAGATATCTGTTGCCAGAGGGCCACAATGTCAGATCATCCTATGGCAGACCTGAGCAGATTGAATTGAGGAACTCTTTCAAAGGTTGTCTGAGGGATATTGCTGAAATGAAATTTCTGCCTTGCTATTTTGGCAAAAAAAATGTTCGTATCTGATACAGATTTTTGGCTACACACACCAGAGGCCTTTATGGCCTGGAGTTAAGGATTTTGATAACATCATTAGATGTTGTATGAAGCAGTGCTGACCTCTTAACTCATTTCATAAATTGTATTGTTAGAAATAGTTGAGTTCAGCACTTTGGGGGCTGTTTAACCAGCCTCCTGGGGCATTAGGGGAATCGTTACAAATGAGACAAAGGCTCTCATTGCAGGTTATCAACTAGCTGTGGCCCTTCTCAGAGGTTAAGTGGTAAGCCATTAACACATAGTTTTACAGGATCTGGGTAATTTGCAATTCTTTAGTGTTGGGGGTTTCCTTGGAGACAATCTGTCTCTATGGCAGTTTATAATGCAATAGTTTAGCCCTTCCAGTCCCATTGAAAGATGCATGAGATGTTGAAATAAAGCAAAAAACTGTGGAAATCTGAAATAAAAACAGAAAGTGCTGGAGAAACTCAGCAGGTCTGGCAGCATCCGTAGAGAAGGAAACAGAGTTAATGTTTCAAGGTCAGTGACCCTTTGCCAGAACTATATGATTTTAGGAAACTAATGTGAGCCTGCATATTGGTTGTTTTACCAATGCACAGGATTACTGATCCATTGTACACTATATGATGGCATCATTATCATTGATTACAAATCGAACTAGACTAGCAATATAAATACTGTGTTTACAAGAGCAGGTCAGAGGTCAGGAATCCTGCAGTAAGTAACTCACTTCCAGCCTCCCCAAAACCAATCCAAAAGACACACGTCAGCAGTGTGATAGAATACTCCCCACTTGCTTGAATATGTGCAGCGCTAGCAATACTCAAGATGCTTGACACCATGCAGGACAAAGCATCCCACTTGATTGGCACCACATCCACAAATATTCAGTGCCTCCAGCACTGACAATCAGTACCAAGTGTATACTATCTATAGGACACACTACAGTAATTCACCAAGGTTCCATAGACATAATTGATCAAACTTGCAACCTCTACCACCTAGCAGATAAGAGCAGTGGACACACAGGAACACTAGATAGGGTGGCACTGTGGCTCAGTGATTAGCACTGCTGCCTTAAGCACTGGGGACCTGGGTTCAATTCCATCAGATGATTGTCTGTATAGAGTTTGTATAATCTCCCTGTGTCTGTGTGGATTTTCTCTGGTTTCCTCCCATAGCCCACTGATGTGCAGGTTAGGTGGTTTGGTGATGGGAAATGTAGGTCTGGGTGGTATGCCGCTTGGAGGGTCAGAGTGGACTTGATGGGTCAAATGGCTTGTTTCCACACTCTAGGGATTCTATGATATGTAAATTCCCCTCCAAGCCACACACCATCCTAGTATGAAATTATCTCAGTTTTCTTTCACTGTGTCTGGCTCAAATCCTGGAACTCCCCTTCAAACAGCACTTTGGGTGTACCTACACCACATGGGTTTCAGTAGTTCAAGAAGGCAGTTAACTAACACCTTTTTTCAGAGAAATAAGGAAAGGCAATTAAGAATGGACAATAAATGCCAGCCTAGCTGACAATGCCCACGTCATGTTGGTGAATAAAAAACTGCATCTAGATCCATCATGATTTTGAGACTCCACTCAGCCGTCTCTTTTCCAAGGAAAACAGTCCTAACTTCTCAAATCTCCCTTAACAATTTAATTTCCTCATCTCTGGAAATATTCTCATAAATTATGAAAGGAGCTATAGCCCCATCTATTGAAAAATTATATCATGACATGTAGGTGAAGACATGGCTTTCATTGATTAGAAATGAGATATATAAAAACGTTAGAGCAGCACTGAGAGTAAGGGCCCTTGTGGAACATTGGTAGCGTACCTCTGGACCAGGAAGTCCAGGTTCAAGATTTTTTTCTATTAATTCATGGGATGCGGGCATTGCTGATTAAAATAGCATTTATTGGTCATCCCTAATTACAGAGGATAGTGAAGAGTCAAACACGTTGCTGTGGGTCTGGAGATACATATAGGCAAGTCCAGTTAAAGACGGCAGTTCCCTTCCCTAAGGGAAATTAGTGAAACAGGTGGTTTTTTTGACAATCATTTCATGGTCATCATTAGACCCTTGATTGCAGATTTTTATCAGATTCAAATTCCACCGTCTGCGATGGCAGGATTCAAAACTGGATCCCCACAAATTTCTCTGGATCTCTGAATTAACAGTCTAGCAATAATACCACTCGGCCATCACCTCCGTATGGATTCTAATTTACCCCAGATGAGTATCATAATGTGACTGAACAGGCTGATTAAAATAACACCACTCAAATTAATATCCAATAGCAGTCTGCCTGTGCTGAAATGTAATAATAGGAATTGATCATCAGGAAGAAGAAATGATGATTGTTAATGAACAATTATTAATTGGAATACCCAAAACTAGTGCTGTGCTTGGTTTTGCAGAACGTATTCAGTTCACCTCAATCACAGCAACAGTTCAAGGAGAGAACCTGCCTCTAAGCCTCAGGCCGTCTAGAGAAAACCCTTAAATGCAACTTGGCCTGTGTTGCCAATATCAAGACAACATTTTAAAACTAGGCAAATGCAACTCAGGCACAACAGGCTGAGTACGCGGGAAACAGAATGGAAGAACATACTGTTTGGATTAGATGACAAAGTGACATTTAGTGATAGGCTCTGGAATAAAATTGTTAGCTAACTGGTCATAATCTCATTGCTGTTTGTGGGATCTGCTGTGTACAAATTGAGTGCCACATGCCTTATTTTATAACAGTTGACTACAAAGACTGTAAAACACTCTGGGATATCATAAGGTTTTAATTTCCAATTATTTTTTCTGCCTTTTTCTCTCAATCCCTGATATAGCAAGAACTGCAGAAGCTGGAGTCGGAGTCAATACAGTGTGGAGCTGGAGGAACGCAGCAGGTCAGGCAGCATCAGGACTCTGTCCTGTTGAGGGTCCAGGCCTGAAACGTCGACTCACCCAGACCCACCCCCACACCCTATCCCTATAACCCTGCATTTACTATGGTTAATCCACCTAGCCTGCACATCCTTTGTTGCACAAATGCTTGAAAGCAAGCATTCTAACTGCAGATAAAATCAAGATTTTAATATAACAGTTCTAACCGATTTCATGCATCACTTCAAAGTACTTCATTAGCTGTAAAGGGCTTTGAGACATTTGATGGCTGTGAAACATGCTATATAAATGTGAATCTTTTTTATGTTTGAGAATTATATAATATGAAACATATGGACTGGCAAGCGTAATAGTATTCTGCAATCTAGCAAAATATAATGCTGAATAATAGTAAAAGGGTTTGATTATATTTTGATATTTGATTATATTGCAACAACATACAAATATCACATTTCCACTGACATAGAAGGAGAGTAGAGCTAAGGTTATATAAAGCTCTTTGTTTTACTCTGTTCTTTTCTTCTCTAACAATAATGAGGTCAGTTAAGATATTTCACCTGTCAGATGTCCAAAAGCTAGTTTTGCAGAACTATATATTTCGAAAGAGGTTTATTTAACTCTCGTTGGACCCAATTTGAAATTTTAACCATTTTCTTTCTTTTAAAAAAATGGTGTGACCAGGTCCATTTTTAGTGTTGGCAGCGTAACATTGGGATCAATTGAGCATTTAACAATCTCAATTGTTAATTAATAGTTAATTATTTATTTTTGCACACTGGGCGGGCTGTCAATTTTGGCATCAAACCACCTTCTGTATATGGAGGTGAACTCAGGATTGATGATAAGGTGGTGGTTAGCCACCATCCCTATATTACATGCTCCCCCTTCAAAAACACACTTGGCCTGACTTTTTATTTCCCTAAAATAGCCCAATTTTTGTGTGTGGATCCATTTTATTACATCAAAGTGACACCAAATCCAAAGTAATGTGACAACAGCTTTTGTTAGTTATTTTAGTTGCTCCTAAACATTCTTTCTTAATGCATATCTATTGTCAAAATCCTTTCTACATACATCCACCAGCCTCTTACTGTCAATTTTGTTGTTCCCTTATATGTCAGCTCAGTTGGCTTTCTCACATCTATGCATCAAACAAGTGATACCCAAGCTTGGTTGTTTTACATCAGAGATAGAAATATTTGTAATTAGTTCATTGGAGCTTTCACATCTGCTCTTCTTGCTCTCTCTGTCTTGAGTGTAAAGTCTTTCATGCAAATTATAAACAAGCTATTACAAATTGATGTTTGCTGAAGCCTGCAGATATGGCTCTAAATGCTTAAAATCAGTAGATCCTTTTAGATGCAATCAATATTCAAGCAGTCTGAGGACCATGTTCTGTTCCTTAAAAGGAAAACAGGGAATCCATTACGACAATTGTTAGAAGCACAAGGGGCAAATTTGTCAACTTGTAATTTCCTTTTCACCAATTTAGACTTTAAAATATAAAATAATATTATAAAATATTTCACAATATATCAACTTGCATTCAGCAATGCAAAAGTTATGGTGTGATGAACCCTTAAAAAAAACTGTCAACAGAAAGGGTTAACTCCTCTTTAAGTCTCTAAGATGCTGTCATGATGCAATTGTACCATTTCACACTGATTTTTTTTAAAACTTCCTTCATCAAAAAGAATCAAAGTGATTTCACTTTCTTTTCCCAAATCTTGTCTTTTTTAAAGAAATTCCACTTTTTTATTATCCATGGAATTAAAAATATATTACAATAGCAGAAATAATTAATAAGATCATTATTAATTCTCATTTAGTATGACTGCATTTTAGATTAAACTTTAATTATTTTCACAATTAACATTTTAAAAGAGACTTTCCAATACAGACAAGAAAACTAATTAAGCAGAATATCTTCAAATATTCAAAATTTCCAGTTCTATTACAAAACATTTAAGAAATTCAAAACTGTTATCTTTAACGTATGATAATCTCATATCCAGAATTAGGAGCCCTTACTTAATTTGAAATAACAGAATTTCATTGTGGCCACAATAATTTAATACAATATCTAATGCTGCTGCTGGTAAAATTCAATACTCCCAAATTAATTCAGACTAATATTTTATCATATTAAACACAACAGAAAACAGATAAAGTAAAACAAATAGAATTAGTAAAACATCACAAGAAAATAAATTATAAGAACATAAGAAGTAGGAGCAGGAATAGTCCATCTGGCCTGTCCAGTCTGTTTTGCCATTCAATAAGATCATGGCTGATCTTTTTGGGGACTCAGTTCCACTTAACTGCCCGCTCGCCATAAGCTTTAACTCCTTCACTGTTCAAAAATCTACCTTTGCCTTAAAAACATTCAACAAGGCAGCCTCAACTGCTTCACTGGGCAATCCCATGGATTCACAACCCTTTGGGTGAAGAAGTTCCTCCTCAACTCAGTCCTAGTTTTCCCAGCCACCATCAGTTCTGAGGAAAGGTCACCGGACCTGAAACGTTAACTCTGTTTTTTTCCTTCACAGATGCTGCCAGACCTGCTGAGCTTTTCCAGCAATTTCTGTTTTGTTTCAGTCCTAAACCTGTTCCCCCTTATTTTGAAGCCATGCTCTTTCGTTCTAGTTTCACCCACCAGTGGAAACAACCTCCCTGCTTCTATCTTATCTATTCCCTTCATAATTTTATGTGTTTCTATAAGGTCCCCCCCTCCTTATTCTTATAAATTCCAATAAGTATAGTCCCAGTCTACTCAATCTCTCCTTATGTCACTTTTTTTTCTCTCAGGCAGTTTTCCAAATGACTGTAAAGGTAATTTATACAACTAGAGAAAAAAATGTTGCTCTATTTAAACATTCTTACAGAAAAGGAGAAAAAAAGATTTTCCACAAGCTCCAAAACATTCATCTGGGCTTGTCAAAGACTTAAATTGAAAACAAGAGAACTCCTACCACTTGAGACAGGAGGAAAAAGGTTTTTTATTTCTTTGTTATTCCCCTCATCAACTAAGTTAATGCATTGTTTCTTTGACCAGGTTTTGATTCCTTCTTGTTTAAAGAATGGTGAGTGGAGGAGAACTCAGATGACAGGTCATTGAACTGAAACGTTAACCTGATTCTCTCGCCACAGGTGCTGCCACACCTGCAGGTATCTCCAAAACACTGCAGCACCTGATTATGTCCTCTATAATTCTCATACTCCTCAAATCAGACTGTGTAAACAGGCAGTACAGCTAATCAAGTCACTAATACAATTATATCTTAGCCCATTTACTTTCCCTGAAAAAGGAAGGCCACGGATAAGATGGTGTGAGACTTTTGGAAACATACTTTGAATATAATGCCACACAGCAATTTTTTCCAGCAGGGACTCCAGGTAATGTATTATCAGAACTTACAATCAGAATAACAGAAATTTCACAATTAATTGTTAAATCAAAAGTAAGTTGTGATGTTAAAGATCACATAATAATCAGAAGTACTCATTTTGAATAGCTACAACCAACTAATCACAGTCGCTAATGTTTATTGCTCATGCTAACATCAATTTCAAGAAAAGTAAATTTGTGTCTTTAGATAATCAAGGTCAGTATTGTTGGCAACTAGAGGAAAGATTTGAAATCTAGACAGTCTTATCATCCCAGCAAAAGAACCGTAATGTGTGAAACCGCAGCAGAAAGGGGTAATATAGAAAGCTGTTCAGATTATAGAACAGCAGAAGTTGTATGAATATAAAAACAAGCAGCAAGATTAGGGCTTTCAGACCTTGAGCCTGCTCTGCCATTCAATAAAGTCGTGGCTAATCTGATTGGAACTTCAAATCCACATTCCTGCCTTCCCCAAAACATTTCATACACTTGCTTAACAAGAATCATTGTCTCTCTTTAAAAAAAATCAAGGATTCTGCTTCCAGAGTTCCAAAAAATCACAATCCTCAGAAATAATTCCATTCAGTTTCTGCTTAATTGGGTGATCCCTGATTTTTAAACAGTGACACTTAGTTCTAGATTCAAAAACATCCTCTCTACATCCACCTTTTCAAGACACCTTAAATGTTTTGCTGTAGTTGCCTCTTGCACTTCCAAATGTCAATGGATACATACTTACCCTGTCCAACCATCCTTCACAAGACAACTAACTCATTCAAGTATTAGTGTAGTAATCCTTCTGTCAACGAATTCCAAAGTATTTACACTCTTCCTTAAATGAGATGACCAATACACCAAGATGTGGTCTCAGCAGCATACTATACAATGGAAGTATAACCAATCTACTTTTATTTTCAATTCTCTTCACAATAAAATATAACATGCTGATGGCTTTCCTAATCACTCTTTGAATCAGCATTCTACCCTTTTGTGTTACGTGCACTAGAACAGCCTGATCTGTCTGCATTTCAGATCTCTGCAATCTCTTGCCAGTCTCTGGAAAGGGACTTCAATTCAGGACCTTTTGACTCAGAAATGAGAATCCTATCATCAAACAACACCTAATAACTAAATGTTCTGCAGAACCAGCATTGAGCAAAAGTAATATCCAAATCAAATGACCTGACTTGGAAAGCTGTTCTGATTTCTACTAGGTCTTTTGTCTTGTTGAGATGTTCCAAGCCCATGAGGGATACTACTTTCTTTGAAAAACACTGTTAATCTGGCAAATGGATTGCAAACCTAATGGTTAGAATGAATGGAGGTGTTCAAGAGTTTCAGTGCCCTCTGAAACCCAGACAGCCATGAAAGGAATATGGGAAGGAAATTCAAAAAAATACAGATCAGTAGATCACGTGATTTGATAAATTGAGGTTTTGGGTTACCCTTGTTAGTCAGTGAACCAAAAACTGTGTTGCTTGAACAAGTACTACAATTTCTATCAGTGACTTAAGGAGTCTTGTCATAATTTTCCAAACATATTGTATTGTTTAGAAAGTCTGTGCAAAAATCTCTGGATTAGATGGAGAAGAAACAGAAGAACGTGTCACAACACTTTCAAATCACCAAATGATCAACTGTATTGTTATCAGTCATAGTTCTGAGTTCAAGGGTGATTCAAAGGCTAAGTTGAAAGATTTTGGGCTGCTCCACAGGGTTGACATAAATTAACCAGCTCCATTTGTATTGTAGTCTGTTTCTGAACCATTACATTAATTTGGGTGATGTGGAAGTGCCGGTGTCGGACTGGGGTGGACAAAGTCAGAAGTCACACAACACCAGGTTATAGTCCAACAGGTTTATTTGAAATCATAAGCTTTTGTAGTGCTGCTCCTTCATCAGGTGAAGTTAATTTAGGTAGCAAGACATTTTAAAATTGATAGTCCTACAAAAGACCAACTAGCCTTCGACTACAATTAGTTATGTTTCTCAATGGCCCAAACTAATATAATTGATTGAAATATTGTAATGGAAAATAGAGAATATTTCCTGAGAGGACAAGGAATTTGTTAACAGCTGAATACAAGTTTCTAAATTCTAACTTTACAATTTTTATCACAGTCATTTTTTAAAATTGGGAATACTGCAATTACTGTTTCTCCTGGCCAATTTGTTACATTTGTGAGTAGAATGTGAAATATGGGATTTTAAACACAATAAATGGCCACTTACTTGCAGGAGATAATCCACTGTTTTATGTCCTTACCTGATGTTTTCTCAATCACTTTCTCCAGTTGCACGTAATGGAAGTAAACATTAAATAAGTTACTGAAGAATCACAGTTTTTTCTCAGCATTTTTAATCTAATTTAGATTCTGTCGTTCTCTGATGGGTAGAGGCACTGATTAGTGTAGGTTCCTTAGGTTAAAAACTAAGGATATTCTAAGTCAGTGTTGGGTTGGCCAACTGCGACAGCAAATGCTAAAATTGGCCATAATGTGTTACAGTGAAGTGCAATGTTAGTGCTTTTAAGGGGAGATGAGAGAAAATTGAAAGCAAATTGCACTAAAGCATCTGAATTTTCACACTGCTTGACATTATACTTCAGCTTGCATCATGTAGAAACAGCTCATTTAGCAGGTTCTGTCAACATATTTCTATTACATATTACAAAGTCAGTAAATGACTCACCATTACCTCTGCACTTATTCAGTAGCATGACTAAAGGAATGACAGCAACAAGAAGTTTCATGGACAAATAAAGGACCAAGGCTAAAAAAACAAAGTTCCATTTCATTGAAGGACTGCAAAGGCAAAAAAATAAGATTCATGATTTCTTCATGAAAGGTCTTACCAAGGTATAGCACAGAAACATGTCACAAACTTACTTCATTAACATTAAACGTGAAATTGCAGGACAACAGCAAGGAAGGCTAAATAAACTGCATGAAGATTGCACTTTTGCAAAGTCAGAGTCATACAGCAGAGAAGACGCCCTTCAGCCCATCAAGTCTATGAATTGTTGCAAGAACAAGATCTTCTTTGAAGGAATGTTGTGTAGAATTTAGTTATGATGTAGAGGTGCCATTGTTGAACTGGGCCTGACAAGGTCAGAAATCAGAGGACCCCAGGTTATAGTCCAACAGGTTTATTTGAAATCACAAACTTTCAGAATGTTGTCCCTTCATCAGAAGGGTGAGACAGGAGAACATAGGCACAGAATTTATAGGCAGAGGGATCAACGGGCAGATAGATACCCATTGATCTCTCTGCCTATAAATTCTGTGCCTATGTGTTTCTCTCACTTCACCTGATGAAGGGGCAACACTTTGAAAGCTTGTGATTTCAAATAAATCTGCTGGACTACAGCCTGGTGTCATCTGATTTCTGACTTGGAATTTAGTTGAATTACTCCCAGTATTCACGAAATTTATTGGAATGTGAAAAGATTTAGGAGCAAAATTAGGCTTTTCAGCCTGTCAAATTTGCTCTGCTTTTGGATCATGGCAGATGTGTGTCTCAACCGTGTTCTCCTGCTTTCACCCCATAACCCTTAACCTCCTTTCTAATCAAGAACATATCCATCTGTCTTAAATCCTTTCTTAGGTGCCCAAAACTGCTTACAATATTCCAAATGTACTCTGACAGATTACGAGTCATTCCTGGAATAGCTCATCATTCATTGAGTCATACAGTCATAGCATTATGCAGCGTGGAAACAAACCCTTCGGTCCAACTTGTCCATGCCAACCAGATATTCTAAAAATCTAGTCCCATTTGCCAGTATTTGCCCCTTTTCCCTCTAAACTCTTCCTATTCATATACCCATCCAGATGCCTTTTAAATGTTGTTATTGTACCAGCCTCCACCGCCTCCTCTGCCAGCTCATTCCAGACACGCACCACATTCTGTGTGAAAAATTTGCCCCATAGGTCCCTTTTAAATCTTTCCTCTCTCACCTTAAACCTATGCCCTCTAGTTTTGGACTCCCCCACCCTGGGGAAAGACCTTATCTATTTACCCTCTCCATGCGACTTATGATTTTATAAACCTCTATAAGGTCACACCCCAACTTCCGACACTACGAGGAAAATAGCCCCAGTCTGTTCAGCCTCTGCCAATAGCTCAAATGCTCCAACTCTGCCAATATCCTTGAAAATCTTTTCAAAACCCGTTCAAGTTTCACAATATCCTTCCTATAGCAGGGAGAAAAGAATTGGACACAGCATTCCAAAAGTGACTTAAACAACGTCCTGTACAGCTGCAACATGACCTCACAACTCCTATACTCAATGCACTGACAAATAGAGGCAAGCATACCAAACACCTTCTTCACTATCCTGTCTACCTGCGACTCTACTTCCAAGGAACTATGAACCCGCACTCCCAAGGTCTCTTTGTTCAGCAACACTCGCCAGGACCTTACCATTAAATGTATGTCATGCCCTGATTTGCCTTTTCAAATTGCAGCACCTCACATTTATGTAAATTAAACTCCACCTGTCACTCCTCAGCCATTGGTCCATCTGATCAAGATGCTGTTGTACTCTGAGGTAACCTTCTTCACTGTCCACTGCACCTCTAATTTTGCTGTCACCTGCAAACTTACTAACCATACCTTCTATGTTCACATTCAAATCATTTATATAAATGAGAAAAAGCAGTGGACCCAGCACTGATCCTTATGGCACAGCACTGGTCACAGGCCTCCAGTCTGAAAAGCAACTCTCCACCACCACCCTCTGTCTTCTACCTTTGAGCCAGTTCTGTATCCAAATGGCTAGTTCTCCCTGTATTGCATGGACTCTAACCTTGCTAACTAGTCTACCATGAGGAACCTTGTCGAACACCTTACTGAAATCCATGTAGATCATGTCCACCACTCCTCTTTGTTATTGCTTCAAAAAACACAATGGATTTCACATGTGCAAGGCCATATTGACTATCCCATCCCTAACCAGTCCTTGCCTTCTCAAATACATGTAAATCCTGTCCCTCAGGATTCCCTCCAACAACTTGCCCACCACTGATGTCAGGTTCACTGGTCTATAGTTCCCTGGCTTTTTCTTACCACCTTTCTTAAATAGTGGCACCACATTAGCCAACCTCCAGTGTTCCGGCACATCATCTGTGGCTATTGATTATAAAATATCCCAGCAAGGGGCCCAACAATCACTTCCCTATCTTCTCACAGAGTTCTATGGTACACTTGACCAAAGGTTGGGGAGTTATCCACCTTTACGCGTTTTAAGACATCCAACACTGATGCAAAATACTCATTTACTATCTCCCCCATCTCCTGTGGTTCCACACATAGATGGCCTTGTTGATCTTTAAGAGGCCCAATTCTCTCCCTGGTTACTCTTTTGTCCTTAATGTATTTGTAGAATCCATTAAGATTCTCCTTATTGAATCAGAGATAGTAGGAACTGCAGATGCTGGAGAATCCGAGACAACAGGGTGCAGGGCTGGATGAACACAGCAGGCCAAGCAGCATCATAGGAGCAGAGAGGCTGACGTTTCGGGCCTAGACCCTTCATCAGAAAAGGGGGAGGGGAAGGGGATTTTGAAATAAATAGGGAGAGAGTGGGAGGCGGATAGAAGAGGGATAGAGGAGAAAACTCTCTCGTAATACCTGTTTGTTTCCTCTCCACCTATCCTCTCCTCTAACCCTCTTCTATCTGCCTCCCACTCTCTCCCTATTTATTTCAAAACCCCCTTCCTCCCCCTTTTCTGATGAAGGGTCTAGGCCCGAAACGTCAGCCTCTCTGCTCCTATGATGCTGCTTGGCCTGCTGTGTTCATCCAGCCCTGCACCTTGTTGTCTAAGATTCTCCTTATCCCTATTTGCCAAAGCTATCTCATGTCTCTTTTTCGCCCTCCTGATTTCCATCGGATCTCCACATAAAGACCAGCATCCCTTCTGCCTGTGCTGTTTTGAACAGTTGACATGCAACCAGACAAGTGTTAGCATTCCCCGTTTGCCCCTCATCAGCACTGTAATGGCACAACAGCCACAAAGCAACACTGCTCACAGCACGTAGCTGATCACAGCTGACAGCAAATAGCTGACACTCCATTGTACATATGATGCCATTCTCTCACTCTTGTCACTGTTTATCCACCATGCCACACAGTTTACCCTCTGTAGTTACATCCAATGTAAACGGTACTACCAGTCTGCCCCCAATGCCCACTGCAAAACTGCATCTGGTCATTGTTCAGTAGAGGAACATAACTAAGAAGGAAGCAATTGGATAATTCTAAACAGGAGCATTTATTTACAGCCACCAAAAGGGAACACAAAAAAAAACCACAGCAGGCTGTAGTTCACCCTCACATGCAAACCAAATGCTGGCATCATAACCAGTGATGAATCTATGGTTATTTGAACCCAGCTCTCATCTGCTGGAGCCGGATTTCAATCAGGTCCTGTTGGACTTATAGAGATTGACACTTATGAGCTCTGTCATGGTCAAGGAGAACCTTCTCATCCCCATTGTCCTCATCCTCATGGGAAGACTACTCCCACTCAGCATCAACTTGATGCCTGATGCAACTCTAACAATCCTTTAAAAAAGAAAATTTATCATAGGCAAACAACAAATGCAGCAGAGCAAAACTTTAGTTTGTGCAGGTAGCCCCTCACTCATTTCCTATCAGAAAACTTTGCACAATTATATTAATACAAATGACTGCAAACCATATTAGGATTCTAAAATATGAAGAATCAACTTTCCCAACTCCAGTTGTAACATTTGATTAAAGCAAATTCTGATCTTATACTTAAGTACCTTTGCACACAGGTGGATTCTTGTCCCACATTCCATTGTCCAGGCAAATATGAATTGCTATGCCAATCAACGAGTAGCCATCATTACATGAATATTGTGCTACCATCCCATATATCCACGAGTCGCTCTGAATGGTATTGGAGCTTTTTCTATTCCTGATATAAGGTGGCATTGTGGCTCAATGGTTAGCACTGCTACCTCACAGTGCTAGGATTCAAGGCTTGATTCCACCCTCGGGTGACTGTCTGCGTGGAGTTTGCAAATTCTCCCTGTAACTGTGTGAGTTTCCTTCAGGTTCTCCGATTTCATCCCACAATCCAAAGATGTGCAAGTTAGGTGGATTGGCCATTCTAAATTGTCCATGGTGTCCAGGGATGTATAGGTTAGGTGAATTAACCATGGGAAATGCAGGGTTACAGGGATAGGGTAGGGGAGGGGTCTGGGTGGGATGCTCTTTGGAGGGTTGGTATAGACTTGATGGGCTGAATGGCCTTTTTTCCACACTGTAGGGATTCCATGATAGTTGCAAGATCATCACATGTAACAGCTAGAGAAAATGAAAATTATTGAATGTTCAGAAGAGACTGTCAGATGCTTGAACAGTTTCAAAATCGAGTCATGTTTGTGAAGCGGTTCTAAAAATATCGTTAAAAATTGAAGCAGGTTGCATTTTGGATGGCTTTGCAATTTCTGATGAATTAAAAGTATTTTTCTAGTTAATGAAATGTGCCAATGAAATGAAATGTCCTGACAATATTGTCAGAAAATATGGCAGATCATGCAAAAAACATCGTGGACAAGATTTTCTTTGTTAATAAGACAGTTTTTTCTACATCCATCTGCTGGTCACTGAGAATATATTTCCAGACAAGTTAACATTTCAAGTGCAGACCCTACCTCAGCAGTGGAAGATGTTACAGACAACTGGCATTTAAAGAAGAACTGAATAAAACAGATGACAGAAGTGCTTAAGTGGAAACACATGATCGTTATGAAGCTGGAGTGATGTTAGGATAAGACAGTAAGTCTTAATGATAGAAATCAAAAAAAGTTAAAGCCCTTTACAAGATACACAAAACAAATGAACAACTGAGAAGATGGAAACGAGATGTGGTGCAGTGGAATAAAAGCAAATAAAACCAAGATACTGTGGATGCTAGAAATCTGAAACAAACACAGAAAATGCTTGAAAAATCCAGCAGGTCTAGCAGCCTCTGTGGAACATCTCTCTCCACATAGACTGCCAGAGCTGCTGAGTGTAGAAATGGTAACATGATAAACAGAGAAAGTGGAGCAGAATTCAGTAAAAGAGAATAGCAGACCAATCACCAATATGGTGTTCTGATGAACAGTTCATACCACAAACCATTACATTTATTTCCCTATCCCCTAGAATCACTGTAATTATCATTATCTCTCAACATTAGTACTTTCTGTTAGAGAAAGGGGGAGACACGGTTAGTGTCAATATTACACTCAGAGACTACAAAGTGCCTAATGGAAAGATACGGTGCTACTTCTTTTACTTGTATTGAACTTCAATGTAGAATGCTAAACAGAGAGCCTCAGACAGATTAGGGTGAGGATTTGAAGGTACAGCAACAAGAAACTTATAGCTGTACTTGAAAACAGAACAGAAAGTTAATTGGAATTTCATCTCACCAATGTGGATGAAGCTATTAATGCTATAATCTCTTTTTATCTCTCAGTTCTGACACTTGTGACATCAACTTATTTATATCCCCCACTGATACTGCTTGACCATTGTGCTAATCCAACTTTTGTGCTTCCATTTCATACATCCAGTATCTGCAGTTTTGTTTTATTTTCTGTTCTTAAATCCCCTCAAAAAAAATCTATTTACATTACAGCTCACTGATATAATTGCTGCCTAATAATTGTAAGGTAATGAATAAGTGCAGTTTAGTCATAGAGTCATACAGTTTGGAAACAGACCCTTCTGTCCAACTAGTCCACACTGGCCATGTTCCCAAACTAAACTAGTTCCACTTGCCTGCTTTTGGCCCATATCTCTCCATATTTTTCCTATTCCTATGTACTTATCCAAATGTCACTGTACCTGCATCCATCACTTCCTCTGGCAGTTGATTCCACACACGAACCACTCACTGTGTAAAGAAGTTGCACCCATATCCTTTTTAAATCTTTCTCCTCTCACCTTAAAAATACCTTAGGGAAAAGACCCTTGCTATTGAGCTTATCCATGCCCCTCATGATTTTATAAACCTCTATTAGGTCATCCCTCAACCTTCTATGCTTCAGTGAAAAATGTCCTAGCCTATTTTTATAGCTGAAACCCTCCATTCCCAGCAACATCCCAGTAAATCTTTTCTGAACCATCTCCAACTTAATAATATCCTTCCTATAGCAAGGCGACCAGAACTGCACACAGTACTCCAGAATAGGCCTCAGCAATGGCCTATGTGACTCAGCATAACATCCCAGCTCCTGTACTCAAAGGTCTGAGCAATGAAGGCAAGCGTGCTAAATGCCTTCTTAAACACCCTGTCTACCAGTGATGCAAATATCAAAGAATTATATACTTGAACACCTTGGTCTCTCTGTTCTACAACACCACCCAGGGCCCTACCTGAAGGGAGCCAGTCAATGTTAGTACAAAACTACAGAAAGAGATAGAAGTGGGAAAGGCAGGGGTGAACGAGAGGCATTTTATAGATCCACAACTTGATAGGACAAAAAAGTAGATGTGAGGAATGTCGAATCAGCCATGATCCTATTGTATGGCGAAGCAGGCTCAAGGAACGAATGGCCTATTCCTGTTCTAAATTGCTTATGGTCTGCAATCTATAAAATTTTAACAGCATTAGACATGGTAAACGCAGGAAGGATGCTTCCGGTGACCAGGGAGTACAGAACCAGGGGTCACAGTCTAAGGATACAGGGATGGCCATTTAGGACTGAGATGAGGAGATTGTATTTTCATCGAAAAAGTGATGACTCTGTGGAATTCTCTGTCACACAAAGTGGCTGAAGCCCAAACAGTGAGCGTTTTTAGGAAGGCGTTAGGTAAAATTCTGAGGGCTAAAATGCTAAAGGGTATGTGGAGAAAGTAGGAACATGGTACAGATTTGGATGATCAGTTGTGATCATATTGAATAGTGGAGCAGGCTCAATAGACCAAATGACCTACTTCTGCTCCTAATTTCTATGATTCTCACAAATTGTCTTTGATTTGCATTCATGATTGCTAACACCCTATCCACACCTCATTCAGACACATCTTTTGGGTCTTTACGTGAAACCTTTTGTCAGTGAATCTCTCCTACCCTTGACCCAATTATTCCCTTTGTTCACTGTTCCCACTACACTCCATGCCCTTGTTCACCAACCTGAACTGTTCACCCAGTTCCTGTCTCCACAGATGTGCCCGGATTCAGAATCACTTTAAGTCCTCTTAGATACTTTCAGTATTAAAAACTATCATGGATCAAGTAACATCTAACTTAAAATCTGGATTAAATATGAATAGCAGGAAAACAAAAATTATGGGAGAGGGAATGTATGACAAGTAACAAGAATGAAGATTGAATTGGCGGTGTCACACTGGAGCAAGTACATAAGTTTGCCTATTTGAGACTAGTCAAAATTGGTAAATGTAATGATAAAGGCAGAAGGATAGAGAAAGCCAGAAGTAATTTTCTGAAAATGAAGTATGTATTAAAATCAAGAAAACTCAAGTTCATAACAATAAAAAATATCATAAAATACAACATTCTATTCACTTTTCTGCAAGCCTCAGAAAGCTAGATAATCAATTAAGATTTTTGGAAGAAATTAGGGGCCTTTGAAAAATGGAAGCTATGTCGCATAAGATAAAGGTTTATGGCATTACAGGGAAAGTATTGACATGGATTGAGGATTGGTTAAATAACAGGAGGCAAAGAGTGGGGTGCTTTTCTGATTGGCGATCAGTGACTAGTGGTGTGCCACAGGGAACAGTGTTGGGACCACAATTGTTTACAATTTACATAGATGATTTGGAATTGGGAATCATGTGTAGTGTGTCAAAGTTTACGCATGAGACTAAGATGAGTGGCAGAGCAAAGTGTGCAGAAGACTCTGAAAGTTTGCAGAGGGATATAGATAGTTTAAGTGAGTGGAATTCAATGTTAATAAATGTGAAGTCATCCATTTTGGTAGAAATAACAGTAAAAGGGATTATTACTTGAATGGTAAAAAATTGCAGTGTGCTGCTGTGCAGAGGGACCTGGGTGTCCTTGTGCATGAATCGCAGGGGGTTGGTTTGCAGGTGCAACAGGTAATTAAGAAGGCAAATGGAATTTTGTCCTTCATTGCTAGAGGGATTGAGTTTAAAAGCAGGGAGGTTATATTATAGCTGTATAGGGTGCTGGTGAGGCCACACCTGGAGTATTGCATGCAGTTTTGGTCTCCTTACTTGAGAAAGGATGTGCTGGCACTGGAAGGAGTACAGAGGAAATTCACTAGGCTGATTCCGGAGTTGAGAGGGTTGGCTTATGAGGAGAAGCTGAATAGACTGGGATTACATTCATTGGAACTTAGAAGAATGAGGGGGGATCTTATAGAAACATATAAAAATATGAAAGGAATTTATAAGATAGAAGCAGGGAGGTTGTTTCCACTGGCGGGTAAAACTAGAACAAGAGGGCATAGCCTCAAAATTAGGGGGAGCAGATTTAGGACTGAATTGAGGAGGAACTTCTTCACCCAAAGGGTTGTGAATCTGTGAAATTTCCTGCCCGGTGAAGTAGTTGAAGCTTCCTCATTGAAGGTTTTTAAACCTAAGATAGATAATTTTTTGAATACTAGGGGAATTAAGGGTTATGTTGCGAGGGTGGGTAAGTGGAACTGATGCCACGAAACGATCAGCCATGATCTTATTGAATATCGGAGTGGGCTCGAAGGGCCAGATAGCCTACTGCTGCTCCTGGTTCTTATGTTCTTATATACAGACTATAACACAAATGGAGAGGTGATTGAGATTGCAAGAGTAAATTGAACTTTAAAAACATAACATCCAAGAAAAGAAAATGTTACATTTCGTCCATTTCATCAGAGCTGAAAAGCTACACCGAGCAACTAGAGAGCAAAGTGGTGGCAGCAGAAATAAAGGGTCAACCTAAGTGTAATTGGATAATAGGTGTCACAGAGTGGGTACAACAGACAAGATACAGCAGATATGTGAGAATGGCAAAAAACAGACAAGTGTGAAATTCCATGAAAGAGCTGTTGGTAGAAGTAGCATAAACAGAGAGAGAGAGAGAGTGGTTATACATGTTGTGAGCGAACATTGACAGAACTACTTGTCACTTTACATAATTGAAGAAATTCCATTCACTTACATAATAGTGACAAATCTAAGCTGATTTAGTATTTGATTTGTTGTTCATTTACACATCAATTTAAACTGACACTAAGTGTACCTTAATGCAGGTTTAATGTTTATTCTTGTTTGATTTGGTCCTGTAGACAAAAGTTGGGGAATTATAGACCGGTTAGCTTAACCTCTGTAGTGGAGAAGATGCTTGAGTCTATTATCAAGGAAGAAATAGCAAGGCATCTTGATAGAAATTGTCCCGTTGGGCAGACGCAGCATGGGTTCATGAAGGGCAGGTCATGCTTGACAAATCTTTTGGAATTCTATGAAGACATTACGAGCGAGATGGTCAATGGGGACCCAGTGGATGTCGTGTACCTAGATTTCCAAAAGGCCTTTGGCAAGGTGCTGCACAAGAGGCTACTGCATAAGATAAGGATGCATGGCATTAAGGGTAACGTATTAGCATGGATAGAGGATTGGTTGACTAACAGGAAGCAAACAGTGGGGATAAATGAGTGCTATTCTAGCTGGCAGTCAGTGACTAGTGGTGTGCCTCAGGGATCGGTGTTGGGACCGCAATTATTTACAATTTATATAGATGATTTGGAGTTGGGGACCACGTGTAGGGTGTCAAAGTTTGCAGATGACACTAAGATGAGTGGCAAAGCAAAGTGTGCAGAGGACTGTGAAACTTTGCAGAGGAACATAGATACATTGAGTGAGTGGGCAAAGGTCTGGCAGATGGAATACAATGTAAATAAATGTGAAGTCATACATTTTGGTAGGAGTAATAGTAAAAAGGATTATTACTTGAATGGTAAAAAGTTGCAGCATGCTGCTATGCAGAGGGACCTGGGTGTCCTTGTGCACGAATCACAGAAGGTAGGTCTGCAGGTACAACAAGTAATTAGAAAGGCAAATGGAATTTTGTCCTTCATTGCTAAAGGGATTGAAATTAAAAGCAGAGAGGTTATGTTGCAGCTGTACAAGGTGCTGGTGAGGCCACACCTGGAGTGCTGTGTGCAGTTTTGGTCTCCTTACTTGAGAAAGGATGTATTGGCACTGGAGAGGGTGCAAAGGAGGTTCACTAGGTTGATTCCAGAGTTGAGGGGGTTGGCTTATGAGGAGAGACTGAGTAGATTGGGATTATATTCATTGGAATTCAGAAGATTGAGGGGGGATCTTATAGAAACATATAAAATTATGAAGGGAATAGATAAGATAGAAGTAGAGAGGATGTTTCCACTGGCAGGTGAAGCTGGGACAAGAGGGCATAGCCTCAAGATTAGAGGGAGCAGATTTAGGACTGAACTGAGAAGGAATTTCTTCACCCAGAGGGTTGTTAATCTATGGAATTCCTTGCCCAGTGAAGTAGTTGATGCTACTTCAGTAAATGTTTTTAAAAAAAGGGTAGATTTTTTTGAACAATAAAGGAATTAAGGGATACGGTGAGAATGCGGGTAAGTGGATCTGAGTCCACGAAAGGATCAGCCATGATCTTATTGAATGGTGGAGCAGGCTCGATGGGCCAGACGGCCTACTCCTGCTCCTAGTTCTTATGTTCTTATGTTCTTATATTGGAGGTGCTGCTGAAGTAAATAGAAATATCAATGCAGGTTGTCATGTTACTGATGATTCATACATAATTCTGAGGACAGGCTGTCAACCAGTATTCATTGCAAGTCCACCAACTCCCCCAATTACTTTGATTACACTTCCTCACTCACTGCTTCCTGCAAGAATTCCATTGCAGTCTCCCAGTTTCTTCATCTCCATTGTATCTGATGCCATCTACCACCGGGGTGTCTGCAACAAGTCCTCCTTTCTCCTCAATCGAACATACAACCCCCATCCCACCAACCCCACCACCCCACCCCACTGTAGCTGACAGGACCTTCAACCATGTCCAACCCATCTCCCGTACTTCTGCACTCAGTCCTTCCCCTTCATCCCAGAACAATGATATGAATCCGCTTTTCCTCACTTTCCACCCACCAGGTTCCACATTCAAAGGTGCAGCCTTACTGTTTCCATCACCTCCAGCAGTATAGTACCGCCAAACACGTCGTATCCTTCCCTCCCTGTTAGCATTGTGTAGGGACCATTGCCTCTCGGACACTCTAGTGCTCCTTCGTCACTCTGACTCTTTCTCATCACCGCTACAGAAGGTGTGAAACTTACCCATTCACCTCCTCTCTCCTCATTGCCCAAAGCCCCAAGTGCACCTTTCAGGTGAAGCAGTGTTTTACTTGTATTTCTTTCAACTAAGTCTACAGCATTCACTGATCACATTGTGGTACTTTACTTTGTAAGACCCAACGGAGACTGGATGGCCACTTTGTAGAATACATCTACCCTGTCCATAGGAATATGTCTAATCACCCAGTTGCTTGCCATTTCAATAACCCACCTCGCTTCCATATTAACATTTCAATCCTGGGCCTGCTGAAGGCTCCAATGAAGCTCAATGCAAGCTGAATAAACAAGATCTCATTTTTACATAGGCAGCCTACATATTAGGTTCCACAACTTCAGAGTACGACCTCTGTCCTCCATTTGTCTTACAGCAGCCCAACCGTGGCCATGTCTTGTAGACTTTGTTCTCAGCAGAGTGGATCCATTTTTGCCTTTTCAAACCTTCATTTACACTAATTTTACATTTCTATTCTCCTTTACCATTATTAGCACGGCAATACCTTTTTGCTCTGGGCACCCTCACAATCTGTTCCACTCACTCCTCCTTCCTCTTTGTCAACAGCATAAATAACACACTTTTTCAGTCCCTTTCAGTTCTGAAAAAGAGTCATACTCTACTCATAAGGTTAACTCTTTTTCTATCTCCATAGATGTTGCCAGAGTTGTGAGTATTTGTAGAATTTTCTATTCTTATTTCATGTATAAACATATGTCACTGAAACCATGGACATTGAAACACAGTCATGTATCTGTTCCTACTCACTGCAAGTCAATCTGTAGAATGTTGTTTCTACGTATTTCATCAATAAAGTGTTAATTATCCAACTACCTGGTGTGATGATACTATGGCTTTAAAGGGGCTGTTTTGTCTGTTCTTTTATGAAGAAAGATCAAGACAGAGGTACAGAGCAGTCTGCTTCATGCCAATAAAGTAAACAGCTTGAGAGACCTAGGGTTTTTTCTAAAGTTGGAATAATAGAAGCAGCCTTAATGGGTGGAGTCAAGCTCCCTCAGAGCCAAGATTTTTAGTTTAGCTTTCAGCAGCTGTTTGGGTTGTGAAAACTGCTACATCTCTCTCTCTTTACTACAGCTAAAATCTTGGGTTCTCTTCCTGCTGCTAGAATTGCATGTGAGACAATCTATTTTACTGGCTTTGCCTTTGCCAAGAATGTGCTTATGAGATGTTACTATTTTGGAACAGTTAATGAGTAGTTTATTATTTTGGTAAGTATTTTGATAGACTAACAGTTAAGCCAATTCTTTTCTTTTTATTTCGTCTGTATTTTAACTGTAGTGCATGAATAAAGTGTGTTTTGCTTCAAGCCTGATAGTTTGACCAATCAAATTGTATCTGGAACACAATGCCTGGCACTTGCCTTTAAAATAAGAAAAGCTGGGGTCTAGGCTATCTCCTTGACATGTTTTGAGGAGATTAGGTCTGGTCCATAACACTTGTTGCAATGGTACTTTATGTAAGTTTTCAGTTTCACAACGCACTGCAATTTTAGGACTAGGTGACCACCACCCACTTCCCAAACAAACATCGCCATGGACTTTGTAAATGGATCAAATATTAAGGGAATGGCAAGTTTTTCCCTGTCCAAAGATTTATGCTTGGGCGCAATCTGAAAGTGTGGCCAATGTATACAAATTTTGCCAATGTAAAGCTATACTCAAGTATCCTTTCAATCTCATTTGAATACACCTGAACAAAAAGCGGGTGCTATTGAGTGCAACAATTGAGGCTCAAAGAAATATTGGTCCTTCTTTGAAACTTATAATTTCAGTGAGTTCACCAGCAAAGGCAGCATTTGTTGCCCATCTGTAATTGCCTGTAAACTGAGCAGCTTTCTAGACTATTTCAGGGTGCAGTTAAAAGGCAGCCATTTTTCTGTGGGTCTGAAGTCACATGTAGTAGCAGGTAAGGATGGGAAATTTCCCTTCCTAATGGACATTAGTGAACCAGGTCAGTGTTCACAATAATCAATGATAACTGCCACATTCCAGCTTTATTAAGTCAGTTTAATACCTACCACCTATGTTGGTGAGATTTGAACCAGCAACTCCAGAATATTAGCCTAGGTTTAGTAGCCCAGTGACATACTACTACACCATCATGGCTGCAAAAATTCCAGACAGCTGGCATGTAATCCAATCCATCTATACTTTCTCGCTTGAATAATTCATTCACTTAATTACATTCATTTCTTCCCTATCCATCTTCTAGATTTTTTATCTTCTTGCATTCTACTGGCATAGATATGTTGTGACAAAAAGCCTCCATCTTACAGAGTTCATTCTATAACTACTTCCCATTTTAAAGCTGTTAAGAAATCAGCTTCAACCATTATTTCATGTTGCAACAGCCATTATACCTCTGAGTCTTACCCATCAGGAAAAAAAATCAAACACAGGAATATGAATTTTAAATTTGAAAAGCATGGGAACTGGGAGTAAATGTTTGTAAGTGAGGACAAAGCAGGGCAAAGAGAAAAACTGCAACTTATCCACAATCAAATGTCAGCCATACTGACAAAGACAAAGGTTAGTATTAAATGCAAGTGACAGGGTTTCGGTCTGCCAGCTGGGGAGTTGGCAAGAGACCCACATTGCCTGCTTTGGGAAAGGCTCTTCAATGGTAAGTGCCTCAGGTGACCAACGGTAGGCTGTCCCCAGGGTCAAGGATACCAGGGTCAAAACTTCAGCTTCCCCACCTGACAGCTGCCAGCCAGTCAGAGGTTGGCAACTGTTTATCACGGGCAGTACCAACATAAGAGAAACAGTAACTACCATCATTGCCCAGTGAGGGACCCCAGGTCACAGGTTATTTAGTGGGATGGGGTTGTCATGTCCCCTAGATGACAACTGCCCCACTTGCCAGTGGTTAAATACTGACTGCGGTGTGAAGACGTCTTTTTGGTGGGCATTAATTGCATTTAAAGCTCTCCAATGGGATACATAATTGGGATAGAGACAGGAAGACAGCAGAGTCCCCTACCTGACACTATCCCATCAGATTAAATGCTACCCCCACATTGAAGCCCTTCTTTGGTAATGGTATTAAAATTAGCTCAGGAAGTGACCTGCAAAGGAGACAATGAGGATTAGCTGAGTATTATCATCATCCATAGTGTTGACTCCATGTACTCAGATGAAATTGGCAAGTGGACGAACATAGCTAAGGAAAGGAAATATCAATAGGTGAACATTCAGGGGACTGCTCAGGTGAAACGGAGGGAATAGGACTGGGGACAGCCAAATCTAGCTGCACAGCAGAGCAGTGTTATTAAAAGCGAACAGTGTGGTTGGCAGCATCACTGAGGTCAACGGGTTGAGAATGCATCATAACAACAGCCATAAAGAATGTGATTTCGACTTGCACAGTTTCAGTGTAGGATTCAAACAGGGAACTGTAAAAGGAGAGATACAAAACCATTAGTTCAAATTTGCTATTTCTGCATTTGTTTCTAATTTATCTACATATCTTTCCTTTTAAATTGATTTGCTGATAAGTTATGAAAGTCCAATCGAGTACTCATTTCCTTCTTAATACTTGGTTCTAGCCATACTACATCTCCTTTGTCATCCTTACATTCTAATACTCTCTTAAATTGCAACCCAGATAAACTAATCTGAACTTCATATGCCATGCCCAGAGATCCAGAGATATCACCTGTCAACTCCCTTTATAATCTCACTTCCTTAAACATTGAAATTCTTGTGCATGCACTTCAAGCTTCAACTAATCTGAGAACAAGCACAGAGAATGCTGGGAAAGCCCATCAGGCCTGGCAGCATCTGTGGAGCGAGAAACAGAGTTAACCTTTCAAGTCTGGTATGACTCTTATTCAGAATTCAGAGGGGTCAGAAGTGCCAGGTGAAACATTAATTCTGTTTCTCTCTCCACAGATGTTATCGTATCTGCTGAGTTACTCCCACACACTCTATGTTTGTTTCAGATTCCAAGGATCCACAGCGTTTTGCCTTTACTCAACTAACCCTGGCTAGCCACCACCTCCTATTGTCTATGTTGTCTAAAAATCTGTGATACATACCCTTTCTCTCATGGAATTCAGTTAGTTCATCACCCCAGCGCTCACTGACCAAAATATACTCATTCCCAAAGATCTAAGCTGTAAATGCCGGCTTTTATCTGATGACCACTGCGTGGCCTTACCACACCTTTATTGGTCATTTTATCCCATTCTCTGAAACTTTTGCTCCTTTGATTCCAAACTCTTCTGCATTCATCTTCACTTTGGCGCGGCCAGTACAGACATGAAGATGTTACAAATTTTAAGACTATATTCTAAAAGAGCGAACACAGAAACCATAAAGGTAACTTGACTTATTGTGTGATGTTTGGGCAGTTTTGAAACTCAAGCAAGTACCTCAGCAGCTGTTTGTGAAATTGACACATCCCTGAACAAAAAAACTGAAATGTATCAGCTTGCGCCGCTTTCTGCTCCACCCTGACAAAAGTGACATTAAATCTCAATGGCATGCGGTAAATATGAAATGGATCCCATCACTCTTTCATTGTACTGCGATGGGACCCTCACCTGAACACAAAGACTTTGACTGTCTCAAGCATTTAGGATGTGAAAACCACAACACATATCTAATAGGCTAACTCAACAGCTCATTTTGAAGAAGATTTGGATTTGTAAAAATTCACATGGACAAGCAAGCCAAGCTTAATGCCTACTTTTAAAATAACAGCAGAAGCTGTTTTGTGGCTGACAGACCACCTGACAATCATTGATCTAACTGCAAGTACAGCCAAATTAATGAAGAACTATACCATAAAGTGGGAGAAGTACGCTTCCCTCTCCAGACACAACCTGTTCCAACTTCAAGTTCATCTCATAATCAATCTTCAATATTCCAACCAAAAGAAGTCTGGTAGCTTACACAGAATTTTCTGCTTTTACAAGATGGTCATGCTAGTTAAAACATCCACTCGTTTAAGAAACTACAGGCTTTCTACGAAGGAAGGTAGAATAAATTCAAATAATCATTGTACTTTCTTTCATCCGTGTGTGATATTGTGTGTGATTTGTGCAATTGAGGTACTTTTTTTTAAACCTTTAAGGTGGGTATGTGATAACATATAATTCCAGCAGCAAGTCTTTGTGGATTCTTTAAATTAGAACAAATTATTCGGAGAATAGGAACACACACACATCTCGCATATTAAAAGAATTTGATCATAAAGAATCACAAACTAAAATCTGTTCATAACCAAAAGGTAACAAAGAACTGTGGATGGTGGAAATCTGAAACAAAAACAGAAATTGCTGGAGAAACTCAGCAGGTCTGGCAGCACCTTTGCAGAGAAAGCAGAGTTACCATTTCAGGTCCATAAAGAAGGGTCACTGGAGAGAAAGCAAAGTCAATGTTTCTGGTCCACTGACCCTTCTTCAAGGCTATTATGAGAGATGGTCACTCGACCCAAAAGTGGAATCTGTTTTCTTGCCACAAATCCTGCCAGACCTGCTGAGTTTGTCCAAAAATTTCTTCTTTCGTTATAAATCTATCTGTGACACTTCAACTCAATTATCAGCAAAAATAGTCCAAGAACTGTTTTTCTCCCTCTCTCTGAGATCCCTTTGCCTTTCTGTCCTTCTGTACAGTCTCTGCAAACTCCATCTCTTCAACAACCTTTTAGTTACCGCATCATCTTTTCTTGCCTGGCTGAAGTTTCTATACCTTTTCTGAAAGGGAACTTGTGTAGTCTCATTGCATTTGTCTTTTTTTGTGTGTTCTTTCATGAGGCATGGCAGGGCCAGCATTTGTGCCTATCCTTAATTGCCCTTGAACTGAGTGGTTTGCTAGGGCCATTTCTGGGGCCAGTTAAGAGTCAGCTACATTGCTGTGGGTCTGAACTGACATGTAGGCCAGACTAGGTAAGGAGGGCAAATATATTCTTCTGAAGGATAGATTTAGACAACAATCACCACTGACTTCAAGTGCACTTTTTATTCTAGTTTTCAATTAATTATTAATTGAATTTACATTTCACCAGCTGTCATGGTGAGATTTGAATCCATGTACCTAAAGTGTTATTCTAGGGCTCTTAATCATCAGTACAGTCAGATTACCATCACCATTACATTACCATCTACTTTTATTGCACTTTAGATGTAAGTAGTTGTTGGTAAACCATTGTTACGTTACAGCTATGGTTACACCTCCATTTAAAATGGCATTCCTACTGAAGCTGTTAGACTCAACCAAACTTCCATTTCAAATTTAATAAGATTGAATTATTTTTGGCCCCATCATTGATGCTGATAATAAGTGAATATTTTGAGTTCGAAGAATGTGTGCTAGTACATATTTGAGATGCTGGCCATGAAAGGACACTTCCATTTTAAATGGCACAAAAATGTCAATGGATCTGGATATCTGTGGAATTAATCAAGGTCAGTAGAAATGAGATTAAATCAGATTTCATAATTCACATAGTTGTATGAATTGTATCCTGCAGCTTTGTCTCAGACTCAAAATTATCCCGATGCTAAATCCCTTTGGCTTTTGACTATTGCTCCCAAAGACTCACACACCTTCACAGCTGATATTTTCTAGCAAAATCAGAAGAATTTAATGTTAAAACATGAGCTCAGAATAACAGAAAGGGAGATCAACATGCCAGCATGGATCATTTTCTGTAGTGAGCAGGAAAATCTTTTCCAGAGAATAGACTTTCATTACGATTAGTATCTAATGTTTCTGTTCATAATGCCAATGCTATTTACATACCTTCCAAACCTTTAATTCTACCCCAAATGATTCTAACTTCTGCTGAGGTAGATGTATTCCACAGAAATAGAGTCCTGCATCTTCCTTTCTCAGTTGATGGAGGGTTACAGAAATGATTCTGCTATTTTTATCATCGGTGATGGACGCTCTTCCCAAATATAGTTCATTCACATATCCAGCAGTATCTGTGATATTAACACACATGCCAGCTATCACTTTACACCAGACTTTTACATAACTTTCACCATTTTGGTCATAAGCGAAGTGCACGGATACTGTTTCTGTCAGAGTTCCATTGATCTCTCTTGGTCTACTTAATTTACAGGAACCTGCTGAAATCTAAATTGGAGATAGGTTTACAAAAAAATCAACAGGAGTAAGAAAAAAATGTCAGTTAATTGGTTCACAAGTGTTAGTTAGCCTGATAAAGATAGATTTGCTGTCATAAGTTTCAATGCCAGTCCAACACCAATTCAATCCTCTTGATTTGTGCAGAGAAATCTTTTTAAAAGATTCTTTAATTTTTAAATTATCAATCTCTTTAGTTACCTTGCTACTTCTGATGTGTTTTGTACTTAGAACTCTGGCACTAATTTTGCCATTCTGGCTTATGTTTAGTTATGTATGAAAAAAATGCAATTTTGCAAGAAAAGGGTTGGTTGCTCATTGGTGATTAAACGTTACAAACAAAAAATGTAAGCTGAACAAGCAGGAAGTGTTGGAAAGTCAAAGTTTAATATTGTATAGGCAGTTTGCCTTTCATTGCTGTAATACTTCATGTTTACTTAGAAAACAATAATCAATATTTACTTACCTGATATCAACACAGAAAACAATATAGTTTTAAAAAAATCCATATTCTGCTCAAAAGTAAGGATCAATATTCTCTTACTTTCCAGTCTAATGTAATAATTGTTTGCTTGCATTTTTCTTTCATAATCTTCCAGAGTGGGAAACTCTATTATGCCAGTTTCTGAAATATTTGTCAATAGGTTACAACTGGCACAGGTTAGCAAATAGTGTGCTTTAGACAGGATTTGCATTTGAACACATCTAAATGATAAACACTAATAGTATGCTGAACTATGAAGCCAAAGCTATAGAATTCAAACCAAATTAAATCTTCAAGAAATTGCATTACACACTAATCAGATCATACCCTAAATGGTGTGTAGTCCTGCTCATAGCATTGCATTGAAACATTCAAATAATAGATAAACCATAGCTTAGAATCAAATGCGAGGTCTGAGGAAAATCTAAAGAAAATTAGACCTTTTTTCTGCAAAGACAGTGACAGTGATGCAAATCTTATAGAATTTTTAAAAAATATTCACTCATGGGACGTGGGCATCGCTGGCTGGCCCAGCATTTATTGCCCGTTCCTAGCTAACATTGAGAAGGTGGTGGTGAGCTTCCTTCTTGAACCACTACATCCCACGTACTGTAAGTTGACTCACAATGCCCTAAGGGAGGGAATTCCAGTGACAGTGAAGGAATGGTGATAAATTTCTAAGTCAGGATGGTGAGTTGCTTGGAGTGGAACTTGAAGGTGTTAGTGTTCCCATGTATCTGCTGTCTTTGTTGTTCTGGATGGAAGTGGTTGTTGATTTGAAAGATGCTGTCTGAGGATCTTTGGTGAACTTCTGCAGTGCATGTTGTAGATAGTACACACTTTGGCTACTGAGCATCAATGGCAGAGAGCATGTATGCTTGTGGATGTGGTGCCAATCAAGCGGGCTGTTTTGTCTGGATGGTGCCAAGCTTCTTGAGTTTTGTTGGAATTGCACCCATCCAGGCAAATGGGAAGCATTCCATCACACTTCTGACTTGTCTTGTAGATGATGGACAGATTTTGTTGAGTCAGGAGGTCAGCTGCTTGCCACAGTATTCATAACCTCTGACCTACTCTTGTAGCTACTGTCTTTATGTGGTGAGTCCAGTTGAGCTTCTGGTCAATGGTAACACCCCCAAATTGCTGATAGTGGGGGATTCAGTGATGGTAACACTATTGAATGTTAAGGGGCAGTGGTTAGATTGTCTCTTATTGGAGATGGTCATAGTCTGGCATTTGTGTGATGCAAACGTTACTTGCCACTTGTCAGCCCAAGCCTGGATATTGTCCAGATTTTGCTGCATTTGAAAATGGACTGAGGAGTTGCAAATGGTGCTGAACATTGTGCAATCATCTGTGAACATCTCCACATCTGACCTTAAGATGGAGGGAAGGTCACTGATGAAGCAGCTTAACACTGTTGGGTCTACGACATTATCCTGAGGAACTCCTGCACAGAAGTCCTGGAGCTGAGATGACTGACTTCCAACAATCACAGCTGTCTTCCTATGTGCAGGTACCACTCCAACCAGAAGAGTCTGTCCCCTGATACCCATTGATTTCAGATTTGCTAGGTCTCTTTGATACCACACTCAGTCAAATACAACCTTGACGTCAAAGGCTGTCACTCTCACCTCAGTGCTTCAATTAAACTCTTTTGTCAGTTTGAACCAAGGCTTATCGAGGTCAGGAACTGAATGGTCCTGGTGAAACCCTAAGTAGGTGACAGTGAGCTGGTTATTGCTGAACTAATGCTACTTGATAGCACTGTTGATGAAACATCATATCACTTTACTGATGATCTAGAATAGACTGATGGTGCAGTAATGAGCTGGGTTGGATTTGTCCTTTTTTTGTGTGTACAGAACATATCTGGGCAACTTTTATTGATGTTAGTGTTGTAACTGAGGTGGAACTGGTTGGCTAGGGGAGTGGAAAGTTCTAGAGCACAAGTTTTCAATAATATCGCCAAAATGTTGTCAGGGCCCATAGCCTTATTGCCTTCAACTATTTCTTGATGTCATGTGGGAGTGAATCAAATTGGCTGATGACTGGCATCTGTGATACTGGGAACCATTGGAGGAGGCCGATATGGATCATCCCCTCAGACTTCTGGCTGAAGATTGCTGCGAATGCTTCAGGCTTATCTTTTGCACTGATGTGCTGGTCTCTTCCATCATTGAAAAAGGGGATATTTACGGACCCTTCTCCTCCAGTGAGTTGTTTTAATTGTCCACCACCATTCATGATTGGATGTGACAGGACTGTAGAGCTTAGGACTGGTCCATTGGTTGTGGGTTCACTTAGCTCTGTTTATCACTTGCTGCTTATGCTGTTTGGCACACAAGTAGTTCTGTTAGGTATAGGAGATAGTAGGAACTGCAGATGCTGGAGAATCCGAGACAACAAGGTGCAGAGCTGGATGAACACAGCAGGCCAAGCAGCATCATAGGAGCAGAAAGGCTGACGTTTCGGGCCTAGACCCTTCATCAGATG
>NC_063356.1:16178214-16260829 GCF_021869965.1 Rhincodon typus
GGGGCAGGGTTGGTGGAGAAGGGGAGATGGTGAATTGAAGAGAGGAAGTGGAGGTGGTGGAGGGATCAGGGGAGAATAAGGTAGTGGGGGTCTGTTGGTTTGGCAACTCAACCCAAGTTCCTTAGACATCAACTTCCAGACCCGTGACAACTTTTATCGAGAAGGACAAGGGCAGCAAATGCATAGGCACATCACCATTTGCAAGTTCTCCTCCAAGCCAATCATCATCGTGACTTGGAAATAAATTGCTGTTGCTTCGCTGTCAGTCGGTCAATATCCTGAAATTCCACCACCATCTCCCATGGCTTTGTGGCTGTACCTACAGTACTGTAATTTAGAAAGACAACTAGCCACAAACTTGTAAAGGGCATCTTGGGACTGGTATTAAATGCTGGCCAACCAGCAATGCCCAATGCCGGAAGAGTAAAACACAAAAGGAGGAGGGGGAATTGGAGAGGAAAGGCAAATGCAATGTGAGATGGTGGAGGGGAATGAAGGAGATTGTGCATCGGTACTACAGTACTTCAGAACTCAAGTTCTGAAGAACTCAAGTTCTGAAGAAGGGTACTGGACTTAAAATATTGGCTCTGTTTTCTCCTTAATTGCTGCTAGGTCTGCTGAATTTCTCCAGTACTTTGTTTTTGTTTGTTTCAGATCTCTTTATTTTTCTGCTCAACTCTGAAGTTGCATGTCTGTAGATCAGCAACTGCTTGGAATGAGAAAAAGATATTCATCTCCAGCTGATAGCTTTTGTTCCTTGGTGACGCTAGTTCTCAGTAGCTCTGAATCTGAGGGTTATGCTGCCAGAAATTAGATGGAAATGAAACATTCCAATGTATGGAAAATAATATCATTTTTGGAGCACTTGCTATTGAGGGTCATCTGAATCAATATCATTTTTTTTTGTGCAATGTGTTGTGTGTTTTGTGGGGCATTAAGCCCTTGTGTTTAGGAGAGGAGTTAGTGAACAATTGGGGCAACCTGCAAATGTATAAATTAAACCCCAAATGTATCCATGGTAATCTGAAATAGTATCTGATTTTTCTGTTTAAGAAGAAACATAATGATGTAATTTAAGAAGCCCTGACATCTTCCCATGTAACAATTAAAATGAGTAGTGATTAATTTTTAAAAGTTGCTTACTAATGTTTATTAAAATTGCTTTGCAATCTAGGATATGTTTAATGCAACATCTATGCAATGAAAGGGGGAAGAAAGTTGCCATGCTTATATTGTTTAACTTGTAGTGAGCAAGCATCAACTAAGCTATATAGGTCAAAGCTTATGAATGCAAAAACACGTATATTTTGGCTTAGTGATTAAAAGTGCTTTGTCAAGTTAAGTGTGATAAATTAGAAAAGTTATGAGACTTCATTCATCACTAAATTATTTGATGTTAGAGCTAACAAGAACATGCTGAAGTTGACTTGTTTGTTGCTGACTGCTTCAACCGTGCAACCTTAAGAGCTTACAAAAATGAAATGTACAAAAATTATGGGCTAAAAAAAAGTAGGTGCTGAATAAGTAGTTCCCCCAGTAGGGAATCTACAACGGGGTCCACATTTCAAGCAGACTTTATTTTGGACTGAAATCACCCTTAATATATTGTCAATTTTTGTTTTTTGATTATATTCAAGACAGCAGTTGCTCGATTCTAGGGCACAGAGAATTAAAAGAATATGGGAATGTAGGAACTTTTCTGGTAGTAGAACATGGTGTGTGAGCTTTTGAATGATGGAGCAAGCTTTACTGGCTTAATAGTTGACTCTGACTCATATTACTTTGGTTCACTTCCACCTTTTCAAATTTTTCTTCATAGTTGGTCTCTACACTGTACCATACAGGCTTACTGTATACTTTAGGAACAGCATCTTCTCTGTTGTTTGAGTACATCTTTTGTTCAGACTCTCTTTTCACTTTCCACCCACCCTTCACTTTGTGAAGTACTGGTGCGTGAGGTGGACCTATCAGCGTCCAGCTGATCATTTGTTCTATCAATTCATTTTTTTAATTCCATTAATCCATTTCCTGTTGAAGTAGCAGGTCACTCAATCATTGCTTTCTTACTATGATTATAACATCTGTACTTCCTCTTGCCCTCCATGGAGCCACTACTCTGTTTCAGTTAAGAATGTGTTGCTTATGTATTTATTAGTTTTGGCTCATTGATCATTCATTTGCTTGTCACACAGTAATTAACAAATTTGTTCTTCATTCTAAAGCCTAAATTAAGCTTCTGTGTCTATTGATTGCAGATGGAGCTCTGTTACTTGGAGCATCTACATTATCTGGGCGCAGTTGGTTGGGATCTATCTGGTTATTCAAAGACCCACTCAAGGCTCCAAATGAAGCATTCTGCACAGTTGGTGTCCAAGCACAGGCAGGAGTGGTGGATACATGTTGGGTTTCTGACAGAGAAATCCTTGTAGCATCTGATTCTGGTAAGGCTGTGTTTAAAGTATTTCTCTGTGAATTGTAGGTTGTCAATTGCTGCTTTTCTCTGCATTTCCCTGTAGCGCTTTTTCTTTTACACACCAATAGTTGGCATAATAATCAGTATCACCTATTGATTGACCATGACTATTTGTGTACTTTCAAAAATAGTTATTATTTCATTGAGCTTTGGGCAGAGATACGTATATCTAAATACTGGTAAACTAGAGTGGAGTTTCTTGGTATGTGCAGACAAATAAATAGACTTAAGTGATTTATATCACTTTTGTTACAGAATAATGTACAGCATTTACATAATTATGGTTAATGTGGAAAGTGAATTTGATATGTAACTCAAAGTTCAATGTGCCAAATTTTTTTATTAATTCATGGGATTTGCGTATTACTGTCAGGGGCCAGTTTTTATTCCCCAAATTGAAAACATTATGTTGCTTGAACTAAACAAAAACAGAAATTGCTAGGAAAACTCAGCAAGTCTGGCAGCATCTGTGGAAAGAGAACAGAGTTAATGCTTTGGGTCCAATGATCCTTCCACTGGTCTAGAAATGTTAGCTTTGTTTTCTCTCCCTAGGTGTTGCTAGATCTGCTAAGTTTCTCCAGCAATTTCCGTTTTTGTTTATTTCAGATCTCCAGCATCCTCAGTCGTTTGTTTTATATCATCGTGACTTGACCCTTTTGAGGGGAACAAGTCTAGCCATCACTTAATTCACTTGTTTCATGTCTACTTTTTCTGCAGGTGCTGTAGAGTTGTGGGAGGTGTCTGAGAGTGAAACTGCAATGGTGAGCAAGTTCTGTAAATATGAACACGATGACATTGTTACTAAAGTGAGCTTGCTCTCTGGTGAAAAACAGGCGGTTAGCAGCAGTTTAGATTGCAGGTTTGTAAAAACATTGTCCTTGCTCTGTCTAACTATGCTTTCCTGAACGTGACTTGCTTTATCCATCACTATTGGATGTTGCCTGTAAGTTTCAAATGAGCACAGAAGGCTTGTGACTTGAAATGTTCACCCCCCTCAGTTCCTTTACAATTTAAAAAAAAATGCTCATTTGTGTGATTTTGTTTGGAACAACTTAAGCTGCAGAGGGATTGGAGAAGTCAAGCATGTAGAATTTTGCCATTGCATAAGCATAACAAACCAATGTTTGATTCAGAAATCTGCAGGAATTAAAAGCAGCACAATATTTTACGTTCATTGCTTCATGGTGCATAATAAAACTATAATGGTCAAGATTGTATTCTTAAAATGGTCTCGTGTACAACTTGCCATCATTAACTTTCTTCCTACCAAGTAAGCATGAAAATTTGCACATGACTGACATTAAACATTGAAAATAGTCTCAACATATTGTGTAAGATTAATTTTAACTTGTAATAAATGTACACATTTGCTCATTAGTGTGAAGATTTGGGATCTAGAACAGAAGACAGTGTTGATCTCTTACCAAGGTGAGCACTGACAGTTACAAAGAACATTTCTGTCACTTCTATACATTTTTTGCACTCATGATGACTTGTTTTTAACGAGAATAGAATTTTTCTATTTGCTGATATCTTGTTGGTTGATGTAGCAGTGTTGTAGCAGGGACCCGGTTTCAATTCCAGCCTTGGGCAACTGTCTGTTTGGAGTTCACATGTTCTTTCTTTTTTTGTATGTTTCCTCCGGGTGCTCTGGTTTCCTCCCACAGTCCAAAGATGTACAGCTAGATGGATTGACCATTCTACAAATTTCCCTGTAGAGTCCAGGGATGTGTAGGTTAAGTGAGTTAGCTATGGTTAAAAACCCCATGTGGGGTTATGGGGTGGGGGAGGTGGGTCTGGGTGGGATGCACTTTGGAGGGTTGGTACGGATTTGATGGACTGAATGGCCTCTTTCTGTACTTTAGGGATGCTCTTTCTTCTTGGCATTACAAATGGAATTTCTGAGACAAATGTCCATTATATTCTCTAAATTTGTGAAGTCCATTAGTCAAAAAATGTTATTCATTCATGACTTGTAGAGGTTTGCAAAATAAATGCATAAATAGATTATTGTGCCAAACAAAATTATATCTAGAGTTTCCTGATTTAGGCCACACTAATATTGCATTGACGAGTAAAATTTACTAGTTCTTTAAGATGAAATCAAGATGCATGCAAAGTTTTATTTATAAAAACCTAACCAGATTTACTTGAAAGGAAGACAATGAAAATTCTGTTAGTTTAACACCACAATGAAATACACAAGTTCCATATCAGCTTGTAGACACACATGAAAGTTTGCCTGCTTCTTTTTCAATAGTTCCTGGAATGTAAATTTCAGAGCCAAAGCCAGCATTTGTTATCCAACCTTAATTGCTCTTGAGATGATGTTCTACAACCACAGCTGTCTATGTGGTATAGGTACAGTCAGTGCTTTTAGGGAGAGAGTTCAGGACTGTGAACCAATGGTAATAAAGGAATGCTGATATATTTTCCAAGTGAGAATTTGTATAACATGGAGTGAAATTTGGAGCTGATGGTGTTCTCATGTAACTGTTCACCTTCCATTTCAAGGGTAGACAGTTATTTGGGCTGGAATGCTGTTAAAGTTTTACCAAGATTCTGAGGCAGCAGTCATAAAATGAGGGGTAAAAAGCTACTGTTAAAATTTGTTAGGGCATTTATTTTATGAAGAATGCTTGTTTGTTTGTTAATAAAAATGACACTTTCAAAATAATGAACATTATACATGTTTGCTGAAAATTTATGATAATTATTGGTTAATCCCCCTCCCAAACCCCCTTATTTACCCCCATTTCTCCCTCTCTTCCTCAGTCTCTTCTGCAAACACTCCCTCCCGTCCCCACCTCACCCACGACTCTCCAACAAGGGAAAACCACCTTTCCACATCTTCATTGTCAAGCCTCCTAAGAATCTTATGGACAATAAGGATTTTCCCTTATTCTTTTAAACTCAATCTACTTCTTTCATAAGACAATCCCTCAAACCCAAAATTAACCTACTCAACCTTCTCTGTACTACCTCCAATGCCAATATATCTTTGCCTAGATAAAGGTCCAGAACTGTTCACAGTATTCTAGGTGTGGTCTGACTAGTGCTTTATATTGTTTTAACAAGACTTCCGTATTACTTGTGCTACATTCCCTTTGAAATACATGCTAATGGTCCCACTGCCTTCCCTATACCACTGAACTTGGATATTAACTTTTTGTGATTCATGGATGAGGACCATATCCCTTTGAACCACTGCATTCTGCAGTTTCTGTTTTAAATTTTCAGCTCTACACTTCTCCCTGATTAATTATGTAATGTCTCCTCTTACCACATTATATCCCATCTACCAAGTTTTTGTCCCCTCATTTAACATGCCTATATCCTTTTATAGGATCTTATGTCATCCTCATCACTTACCTTCCAATTTATTTTTGTATCATTTGCAAACTTGGCTATAGTGTGTTCACTTCATTCATCCAAGTCATTAGTGTGTTTTGTAAATAATTGTCACCCAGAACTGACCCCTGTGACACTCCATTAGTTGTAGGTTACCATCCTAAAAATGCTCCATTTATCTCAACTCTTTTTGCATTAGTTAGCCAATCCTCTGTTCATGCTAGTATGCTACATCCAAAACCATGGGCTGTTACCTTAAGTAGCCTCTTATTGTAGTATTTAGTTGAACGCCTTTTGGAAAGATAACTGGTACATCTACTGGTTTCCTTTTACCTGTCCTACTTGTTACCTTCTCAAAGAATTCTCAGAGTTATACAGCATGGAAACAGACCCTTTGGTCCGACTCGTGCATGGTGACCAGATATCCTACACTGATCTAGACCCATTTGCTAACGTTTGGACCATATTCCTCTCAACCATTTCTAACCATGTACCTATCCAGATGACTTTTAAATGTCGTAATTGTATCTGCCTCCACCACTTCCTCTGGCAGCTCATTCCTTACACAGACCACCCTCTGTATTTAAAAGTTGCCCCTCGGGTCCCTTTTAAGTCTTTCTCCTCTCACCTTAAATCTGTGCCCTTTGGTTTTGGACTCTCCTGCCCTAAGCAAAAGACCTTGAGTTATTCACCCTATCCATGCCTGTCATGATTTTGTAAACCTCTTTAAGGTCACCCCTCAGCCTCTGATGCTCGGGCATAGACTATTTTCTAAATTGGTAAAGGCTTTAGAAATCTGAAGTACAAAGAAACTTGGGAGCCCTAGTTTAGGATTCACTTCAGGTTAACTTGAAAGTTAGGAAGGCAAATACAAAGCTAGTATTCATTTGAAGAGGGCTAGAATGGAACAGGGATGTTCTGCTGAGGAGGCTTTATAAGGCTGTAGTCAGACCGCATCTGGAATATTGTAAGCAGCTTTGGGCCCCGTACCTGCGGAAGGATGTGCTTGCATTGGAGGTCCAGGGAGGTTGACGAGTGATCCTGGGGATAAAGGGCTTGTCATATAAGGAGTGGTTGAGGACTCTGCCTTTGTACTCAAGAAGTTTAGAAGAATGGGCAGATCTGATTAAAACTTACAGAATACTGAAAAGCCTGAATAGAGTGGACATGGAGAAGATGTTTCCACTAGCAGGGAAGACTGGGACCTGAGGGGACAGCCTCAGAGTGAAGGGATGACCCTTTAGAACTGAAATGAGGAGAAGTTTCTTTTGCCAGAGGGTGATGAATCTGTGGAACTTGCTGCCACAGATGGCTATTGAGGCCAAATCATTTTTATGATTTAAGCGTATTTAAGATAAAAGTAGGTTCTTGATTAGTATGGGGATCGGGGTTATAGGGAAAAGGCAGGAGAATAGGGTTGAGAAACACATCAATCATGCATTGTGGAGCAGACTCAATGGGCTGAATGGCATAATTCTGCTCCAATGGTCTTAGGGTCTGACACTTCTTTACTGTATTATGTATTTCTAAATACCATATAACATCCTTTATATTAGATGCTTACCATTTTCCCAAAGACTGCTCTTCCAGAAGATAAATAACTTCACCTGATTAAAAAATATGGAGTACTTTGATATTAAAACAACGGTCAGTTCTAAAGGTATTGTAATCAACAGTTACTGGCAGTAGTCTATCTAGAGTATCAACGTTTATATATTCACATATAAACTGACATACCTTCAGTGACATTGTTCATAGTAAGTCAGATGTTTCACTGTTTTGTTTTAGGAAGAATGCTGCACCATTTAACACAAGAAAATAAATTATAGTATAAATGTTAAATTTATTTGAATTTCCCCCCCCAGAAATAGCTTTGATACGAATGTGACCAAAAATTATTCTAGTAGGATTGCTTTTATATACTAAACACTTATTTAAATCAAGAATTGTTCATTAACTGATTATGTTCTGGTTTCTGAATGCAGCTCATTCAGGACCAGTGATGTGTGTATCTGCCTGCCCAAGCAATGAAAACCTCTTCCTGTCTTGTGCTCAGGTAAAATGACACACTACTTGCTTGTCAAATAGAAATGTTCCCATAAAACAAAGTGTGTAGATCATGTGGATTGTTTTTCAGAGCATTGAGGTTTTGTGTTGTATGCATCTGAAAGAAAATTGTGTCTGAGTTTGTGTAATGTGTGGGATAAGATGCCGATCAAGTTGTTTTCTTCTGGAGGGTGTTGAGCTGCACAAGTGCTGCTGGAAGTGCACTTATCCAGGCAAGTGGGAAGTATTCCATCACACTTCTGACTTGTGTGTTATAGATACAGAACAGACTTTGGGAATGTTGATGGTGAATTAATTGGCGCTAATTTTCAGTCTCTATTTTCCTCTTGTAGCCATATTATTATGGCTGGTCCAGTGTGGTTCAAGGTTAGTGGTGTGCCATGGGAATTCAATGATGTTAATGCAGTTGAATAACATGGGAAGATGATTGGATTTTATCTTGCTGGAGTTGCTTATTGCTTAACACTTGTACAGCATGAATGTGATCAGGCCACCTAATAGCCTTGATCTGAACATTAAAAACAGAAAGAACTGCGGACGCTGTAAATCAGGAACAAAAACAGAAGTTGCTGGAAAAGCTCAGCAGGTCTGGCAGCATCTGAAGAAAAAAATCACTTAACGTTTCGGGTCCAGTGACCCTTCCTCGGAACTGATGCTGCTAGACCTGCTGAGCTTTTCCAGCAGCTTCTGTTTTTGTTCTTGATCTGAATATTGCCCAGTTCTTGCTGAACACCTCATTTGTTGTCAAGAGCAGTGACAAATACCTCACCTCTTGGCCATATTTGGACTAAGACTGTAGGACTGGAGTGTCTTGAGTAAAACTCAAACCATGTTAATGAGTATTGGCAGTGTGCTGGGACTATCGGTGATTCAATTATTTGCTTTGAATGCAATTATATTGACTGGGAGATAATTGGCTGGGTTGAGTTTGTGCTGTCGTTTGTGGACAGGACATATATGCACTATTTTCCACTTTGTCGGTTGTAGCTATAATGGAACAGCATGGCTTGGAGCATTAGTCTTCAGTATTGTAGCCAGGATGTTATCAGCATTGATAACTTTTGGTTTGTCCAGTGCCTTCAACCATTTTGATATCACGAGAATGAATAAGATCGGCTGAAGATTGGAAACCTTAGGTGGAGGTAATGATGCAAAGCTGTACACGTCAACCAGTGTTACTACACTGAAACTGATGGCAACTTCTGGAATTGACACGTGCAGAATGAGGTGGAAATCCAAAAGGCAAAACCAGTGATTATTCATTGCACTGTGGAAATGCCCACAGATACAAACACAGACACAGACACAGACGCACACTGATGTGCACGGACAAGTATAAACCCCTGCAACTGATAGAAATCAGTTGAATTGAGAAATCTATCCCCTCTTGTGCATTAGTCTCACTGTAAAACCTGAGGATAAAAGTTAATCCCCGTTTAGAACAAAGAACAAAGAAAATTACAGCACAGAAACAGGCCCTTCGGCCCTCCAAGCCTGCGCCGATCCAGATCCTCCATCTAAACCTGTCGCCTATTTTCCAAGGATCTGTATCCCTCTGCTCCCTGCCCATTCATGTATCTGTCCAGATACATCTTAAATGACGCTATCGTGCCCGCCTCTACCACCTCCGCTGACAACGCGTTCCAGGCACCCACCACCTTCTGTGTAAAGAACTTTCCGTGCATATCTCCCTTAAACTTTTCCCCTCTCACCTTGAAATCGTGACCCCTAGTAATTGAGTACCCCACTCTGGGAAAAAGCTTCTTGCTATCCACCCTGTCTGTACCTCTTATGATTTTGTACACCTCAATCAGGTCCCCCCTCAACCTCCATCTTTCTAATGTAAATAATCCTAATCAACTCAACCTCTCTTCATAGCTCGTGCCCTCCATACCAGGCAACATCCTGGTGAACCTCCTCTGCGCCCTCTCCAAAGCATCCACATCCTTTTGGTAATGTGGCGACCAGAACTGTACGCAGTATTCCAAATGTGGTCGAACCAAAGTCCTATACAACTGTAACATGACCTGCCAGCTCTTGTACTCAATACCCCATCTGATGAATGAAAGCATGCCTTATGCCTTCTTGACCACTCTATCGACCTGTGTTGCCACCTTCAGGGTACAATGGACCTGAACACCCAGATCTCTCTGTGCATCAATTTTCCCCAGGGCTTTTCCATTTACCGTATAGTTCGCTCTTGAATTGGATCTTCCAAAATGCATCACCTCGCATTTGCCTGGATTGAACTCCATCTGCCATTTCTCCGCCCAACTCTCCAATCTATCTATATTCTGCTGCATTCTCCAACAGTCCCCTTCACTATCTGATACTCCACCAATCTTCGTGTCATCTGCAAACTTGCTAATCAGGCCATCAATACCTTCCTCCAGATCATTTATGTATATCACAAACAACAGTGGTCCCAACACAGATCCCTGTGGAACACCACTGGTCACAGTTCTCCATTTTGAGAAACTCCCTTCCACTACAACTCTCTGTCTCCTGTTGCCCAGCCAGTTCCCTATCCATCTAGCTAGTACACCGTGGACCCCATGCGACTTCACTTTCTCCATCAGCCTACCATGGAGAACCTTATCAAACGGCTTACTGAAGTCCATGTATATGACATCTACAGCCCTTCCCTCATCTATCAACTTTGTCACTTCCTCAAAGAATTCTATCAAGTTGGTAAGACACGACCTTCCCTGCACAAAACCATGCTGCCTATCACTAATAAGCCCATTTTCTTCCAAATGTAAATAGATCCTGTCCCTCAGTATCTTCTCCAGCAGCTTCCCCACCACTGACGTCAGGCTCTCACCGGTCTATAATTTCCTGGATTATCCTTGCTAACCTTCTTAAACAAGGGGACAACATTAGCAATTCTCCAGTCCTCCGGGACCTCACCCATGCTCAAGGATGCTGCAAAGGTATCTGTTGAAGCCCCAGCTATTTCCTCTCTCGCTTCCCTCAGTAACCTGGGATAGATCCCATCCGGACCTGGGGACTTGTCGACCCCAAATGCCTTTTAGAATACCCAACACCTCCCTCCTCCTTATGCTGACTTGAGCTAGAGTAATCAAACATCTATCCCTAACCTCAACATCTGTCATGTTCCTCTCCTCAGTGAATACTGACGCAAAGTACTCATTAAGAATCTCACTGATTTTCTCTGATTCCTCACATAACTTCCCTCCTTTGTCCTTGAGTGGGCCAACCCTTTCTCTAGTTACCCTCTTGCTCCTTATGTATGAATAAAAGGCTTTGGGATTTTCCTTAACCCTGTTTGCTAAAGATATTTCGTGACCCCTTTTAGCCCTCTTAATTCCTCGTTTCAGATTGGTCCTACTTTCCCAATATTCTTCCAAAGCTTCGTCTGTTTTCGGTTGCCTAGACCTTATGTATGCTTCAATCAGGCATAACTGGGCTTTTCATAAAGTACCAATTCATTGGTCCTGAAATGTTAATTTTATAGATATCTCGAATTTCTCCCAATGTTAAAAAAGCTCTGCATTTCAAGAAAAACTTTTCAAAAATACTTTATAGTTTGGATTTTATCTCAATCCAGTCATTTATTTGCTACCTAAAAGTTAAAATGTAAATAATATTAATACTTTTAATTCCTGTTTTTCTTTGTGAATACTTACACTCTATTTACTTGCTTGCTGACATCATGACTGTTTGTCAAGATTTCCGATTGTGTCAGGTTATAGAAAAGGGAAGACCACGTCACACAAATCTTCTAGGTCAGTGGTGAACATCTCTGCTTTGCCAATGACCTCAATCTCAGCCCATTTCTTTTGTGCATCGCTTTGAAATAAGTGCAGCAAAGGACGTGCTTTTTGCAAAGATGTGCATCATTGAGTTGCTGTACTCACCAACACCACCATCCAATTCCCCATCACAATATCAGTAGAGACAAATTATGAATCAGTTGATACCTTGGTGCTCTTCCCTCAAACAATCACAAATGAAGAATTTAAATTAACCATCTCCAAGTTCAAAGAGATGAAGTGACTGACAATAAACTGAATTTAACTATTGATGGATGAAACTGTAGACAAACAGTGGGAAATATTCATAGAACTGTATGATAATGTTCAAAACCAATATGTATCCCAAGCATCCTACTTACTGAAACTCAATGTAATACAAAAGTGAAGAAGTTATTTAGTTGTCCAGAGTCTTAGTGAGACCTAATCTTGAATATTGTTTTCAGTTTTGATCGCTGCATTTCAGGAAGGATATATTGGACTTGGAGAGGTTTTGAGACAAATTCTAACAACGCCGTTTTTAAACCTCAGTTTTTATTTTCTCGAATTTAGACAGTCAGAGTGAACCAATTGGTGTATCGAAAATAATAACAGATTGGGTAGATACATAAATAATATTTCTGGAGGAATTAACATAAATAATATTTCTGGAGGAATTAACATAAATAATATTTCTGGAGGAATTAAGAGCAAGAGGGTTATAATCTTAAAAGCAGAAGGGCTACTTAGGAATTAAATCAGGAAGCAATTTGCATGCAACAGGAGATCCAAAGCACTGCCTACACAGATACCCAAAGAATGTAGATGATAGATGCTTGAAACTTTGAAGATGGAAATTGATCAGTTTTTGTTAGTAGGAGTCTAAGCAGACAAGGATCAAAGACAAGTAAATAGATTTATGGTAGAGATCAGCTGTGACCTAATAAAACAGTGGAACAGGCACAGGGCTGACAGCCATGTCCAATTTTCTTTTTCCTCTCCCAAAGTGGCAGTTTGTACTGCTTATGATTTCAGTGGCACTGATGGCCTTCAGGTGTCTCAGGCATATGATAATTTTTTGACTGTGAGCTAAAACTGAGATTTGACACCTCATTTAATCATAATGTGAGTCTGAATTCATCCTTATTCACTTTTTCTGCCTCTTCACAGACTGTAATATTTTACTGTTGCCAATACAGAATTTTCAGAATCATGGCACAGAAAGCAAAATTTTATATTGACAAAATGTATACTGCAACCTCAAAACAAGTTCCAGGTTGGAGGAAGATTTTGTCACTGGCAAATATATTGCGACCTTGCGAGAGAGCAATGACATTTTAGAGAGATTTTACATTGCACTTAATGGCTATAAAGGGTAACGTAACATTTTAAAACTTTTACTTTAGTAGAAGTCTAAAGCACCTGAGAAGATACTGCTTTTGTGGACAACTGTGCTATAAATTATAAAATGGACCATTCCCCTTTATTCTTATCTCACATTGAACTCTCCATAGAATTACACCTATAAACAAAAGTCTACAGTTTCTCCCAACTTTCATTGGTCTCCCATGTCCCCATTTCACTGAGCAGTAACTTCAAGTGACTGTCTCAGGTCACTTTCCTCAGTTGTTAGAGAGTTTCCTAAATTTACTACTAACAGTAAACCCTCTGCTAATGATTCTTGCCTTCTAAACACACCAGAACGAATCTCCTGGAATCCTTAGATGGCTGTGCAATTTGTCTCTTTGACTATGTTTCTTATATTAGACTCTGCCAAATTCTCAAGGCCAAGCAACAACTCCCAGTTGACAGTGTGAAAAGTCAGTCGGTGGCCATGTCATTAACTCAACCATTTGACTGGAAACCTGTAATCTTTTCTCAAAAATGGCTTCCTTTGCCCTCTTCCTCGTTGCAATATTAAACCCATCAACCTTGCATCCAACTACATATACTGATTCTTGACCCCAACTCCCTTTCATCTTTCTGATTACAGCCTGAAATCTTTAATACCTTTATGGCACTTTGGGAGACTTTGAGTCTAGCTGTTGTGAGCTTGGGGACTGCTTCCCTTGACTCCAAACATGTGCTATGCATTTCCTTTCTAGTAATACGATCAAAATCTTGCTTTGATCTCTAAAGATCAAACTACACAGACTTCTGTCTCAAGATGTCCTTCATTTTTACCTAAGTTGAAAGAGTCCAAAACATCATAAGATTATCACACTCATAACTGTAACAAACATTGTGCATTATCAGTGTGCTTTCTTGTACACTTTTAATTTTGTTGAAAACCCAATTTTGTACTTAAAACATAGGCAAAAGGGACGTACATTGAGGTTGTGAATTGTAACTTTTGGATCGGAATTATAATCCAACAAAAGTTGCCTAATTGACATTTTGATGTATACTTTTATCCCTTTACCAGTAAAAGTCAATATACAAGTGCTGAACATAAGTATGTTCTGCTGTAACATAGTGAGGACTAATGCAAACTGATTACAATTGTTTTCAGATTTAGCATTGAATTTATGTTTGCATGTTACTCTTGCTTATTTGGATCAAGAATCAAACTCCTTGACAGTGTCAATTTAATTTGAGATCTGTAGTACAGGATGGAATAACTGAATTTAATATAGGATCTAATAACATGGGATCTGATAACATTCCATTAAACAAAAATGTCCTTGTTTATCAGTTCTTGAGGCCATGCTGGGTAAACAAAATAACTTTGTAATATAAATGTAAATTAAAAGGTGTTTAAGTCTATAAAAGTATAAATTGAAATTGTTTTGTTTTAAGTAAAACAATCCCTCTTTTTCGATTGATTTTCTTCTTTCAGGACAGGAGACTTTTACTATGGGACAGAAGAAATTCCAAACCAGCATTGCGGATTGGTGTGTGTCTTGCCTCCGTTTATTGATTTCTGTGTTTGATCAATAGTAATTTCAACTTCCAGGCTTGCTTTCTGCATTTCATGTTCGTTTATATTGTCTAAAGCACAAGTTGGGAATTTTCTAATGTATAGGTAATTAATGTAGAAACCTGAATGTGCCTCCTTCCTATCTTTGCCAATTTTTGCAATCACAAAGACTTTAAAGTAAACTGCCAGCAAAATATTGTTAATTGAATAAAATGATAACTACTATAATTCTCAATTAAAGTGGAGATTGACTGTTAGTGTTTGTTATGTTGTTGTGAGCTATTTGAGCAATATCCATGTATCTCTCACCATGAAATATTGGCACTCAACATCATTGCAGATGTTATAGAAAGAAACCAATTTAAACAGTTAGAATTTGCGAGTAATTTTGTTGAAAATTCTTGAGGGAAGACTAATATTCATATCATACAAAGATGCACAAGGATACATTAGGAAGTACAGATTAGCCATCCCTCGGTTGGGTTTTAAATGGAAAGAGTGAGGATTTTCGCAGTTCTGATTGGGTGCTAATTTCAACAAGAGAAGTTCTTTTGTACAAATAGACTCTCAAAACAGGCAGCCTCTCAACTGAGAATGTGCTGGATTTTGGGGTAGGCAGTGAGTGGCTTGGGTCAATCCAGTTTAAGTGGAATTAAGGGTCGGTTGGAGCACTGGAATAGTCTACCTAAGTGGTGAAACAGATAACAATTCTAGTAACATACAATGCCACATTGAATTGTTCAGATAAATTGTTATTAATTGAATAGAATATGCTGCATGGTGCATTTTGAAAAAATCTGGTTTATGAATAACTCTTCATCCAGCCTATTTTAAGAAAGTGTACCTGTATTCTAAGTTTAACTGTTAAGTCAATTCATAACAAGTTTTTCTAAATGTTGAATCTTGTCAGAAATGGGATTATTGCACTGTTCTGCAACTACCGTTACGTGGCACTCACAGAAAGAACACGTCTTTGCTTTTGGTAATGTGATTCTGAATCTCCACATTTGTGGTTGTTTATTTCTTTTCAACATTAACTTGTATTAAAATAATAGTCTAAGGCAATTAGAACCATAAGGTTTTGGTCTGAAATTTGACAAAAGGGAAAGACTGCAAGTAAACTAATCCTGGAGTGTGTGACTCTTGGTGTAGATAAACTACTAAAATAATCATTGTTATTCAGTATGAAAATGTATACTTAAATTGTTACTTTTAATCTTACGTTGCTGTTATTTTTGTAACTTCATATTGAATTTATGTTATTGTTAATTTGCTAAATTATTTGTGTCTTTGTTGCATTTGTGAGAAATAACAAATCCTTGTTCAAAACTGAATAGAAATTTAATTTGAGAATGAGCAAATCATTGTTTAAAAATGACCACTTAGATCAATTCAGTTTAATTTCTAGACCTTTCAGAAATTGCACTCCCTAGCTCTCTCTCGTCTCCCAAGAAAGTTGAATAACAACATTTAAAACTCGATTTATTTGGGGAATTATATGGTTATGAAGTGTTTTGGTTACGTCAGTTTAGTTTTTTCTGCAATAATTAGCCATTACAAAATCTGTCATTCATGTTTTGTGTTTAAATGATCTAACTTCATTTACTACAATCTAAATCTTTTTGCTGGTTATAAATGTTTACTTCAATATATAGTAGGACTTATAACTTGATTTGTAAAGAAAGTTATGCTCATAGACTGTTTCGTCTTTCAAGCAGTTTTGGAACCTTACTATTTATCATCATAAAGATCCTTTTTTTTAACAACTTAAGAACGTTAACCAACATATTTTAATACTGCTTCTAGTTTTAATCTGCATACTTAAAAGCTTTTTTGCTTGCATAAGTCTACTTCTGAAAGTTGCTCTTAAAATTGTTAATTTAACAGGAGCTGAAAATGGAATCGTTGGTGTGAAAAGCTTACAAAAACAGTCTGATTCCATTCAGACATCTGCAGTACATTCACGGACTGTTACTGGGTTGCAGTTTTCCTCACACAGGTAACCTAATGGCTACTTTAGAAAAATATTGGATTGCTTGTCAGAAGATACATAGTGATTGAACGTTCTAGTGCCAATAGCTTCTGCTTTTTGTGTTAGCAAAACGTTTACTGGAATTAGTGGTGAGAATCTTTTTAATTTCAGGAAAAAAAAATCTCTTTGTAAGAGACCATTTAGAAGATAGTTTCTTATGCTAAATGATAATTTACATTTCTGCTTTTCAATTTTCATTAAACAAAAAATAAAAGCTTTACAACCATCTATGGGACTTAATAATTCAGTAGTCAGTTGTTCCTAATGCAAGAAAAGTCACTTTTCCGTTTATTTGTGGAAGCATGTCAAAAAAAATACTGCCATGTTTTACTGTATTACAAGTAACAATGAAAGTGTACCCATGGTTTTTTACCTCCCTTGTCTAAATTAAGTATAGAGTAGTAAAAACTGGGGTATTATTTAATCTATTAAAATAATCAATGTCCTATTAGTGACATTCAAAATTCACCTCAAGCCCACAGAAAATTATTCTTCCAGACATTTGACGAAAGTAAGTATTAAAACTGGAAAGAATATTCACTGCACGTATGGTTACTCTTCACCTAATGCCTGAGAGAATGGGAGCGATAGGAGTGGAGTCATTTAGTCCTGTAATAAGTGATGTTTTACCTTTGATTTTGCAGCTCTCCCCTTTTGGCTTCTGTTAGTGAAGACTGTACACTAGCTGTCGTTGACATCAACCTCTCAGAAGTGTAAGTGGCTAAAAAGCCTGCAGTCTGTCGGAATATATTACTTTAACTGGTAGCAAAATAAGATTGCTTGCTCATAAGTTAGTTAGAAATAAAAATTGACCCTATTTAATTTTTTTTAGGTTTAGGAATAAATCGCACAAGGACTTTGTTCGTAGTGTTTGCTGGTCACCTCTGAATTTGGATCTACTCAGTACTGCAGGATGGGACCATCAAGTTCTACATCACTCAATTTGCTTAGATAAGGACGCAGACACAGCATGAGGAGAAGACGGAATATTCAAAATCCTACTTTTGTACCTTTTCTATAACCATGTTACATCTTTGAAACTGTGCTCTGAGGAGATGTAATAACAGAGGTGTATCGTTGGAATACCCAGATGCCAAAGTAGTCGTAGAGAAGAGGGGTGGGGGGAGGGGGGTGGAATTATGTGGGGGAATCACTCAGCACACTCCAAATTTCTGTTTATACAAGTTACTAATCTCACCAAAATCTGTACCCATACCCCATCAAAATCTACGAATTTATGCAACTGCCTAGTTCTACTCTGAAAGCAGTGTGAGAGTAAGATAATCAAGATGTTTTATCTCTTTTGTGGGCTTGTAGAAATGAGAATAGATGTTCTCTAGAATGTCATGTATTAGAAATGGGTAGCCAACTGGACTTCTGATATTCATAATTCAGTGGCTTGCAAGATATTTTGGTAGCCTGGAGCTACAGGATTACTGTGAATTTTGATCCCTACTACTATGTTTCACATTGCGTTTAGGATGAGGAAGAAAAGGATTAAAAGAAACTTTTAAGTAATATAAACTTGTCAGTTTTTACATATTTTGTGTAGACTCTCTGAAAGAAACTATTCTATGTACTGAAATTGTATATTACAGGGTTTGTAGCAGTTGGTCAATGTAATTAGCAAAATGTGACACAATCTGAATATAGGCTTCCCTATTATAGAACATAGAACAGTACAACACAGTACAGGCCCTTTGGCCCACGATGTTGTGCTGAACTTTTTTATCCTAAACCTAAGGTCTATCTAACCTCCACCCCTACCTTATACTATCATCCATATGGCTAACTAATAGCCGCTTAAATGCTCCTAATGAGGCCGACTCCACTACCCGCTCCGGCAATGCATTCCACACCCCTACCACTCTCTGAGTAAAGAAGCTACCTCGGATGTCTCCCCTATATCTACCTCCACTCACTTTAAAACTATGCCCCCTTGTAATAGCTACCTCCACCCTAGGAAAAAGTCTCTGGTTGTCCACTCTATCTATACCTCTGATCATTTTGTACACCTCTATCAAGTCACCTCTCATCCTTCGTCATTCTAAAGAGAAAAGCCCTAGCTTTCTCAAACTTTCCTCGTAAGACCTTCCCTCCATTCCAGGCAACGTCCTGGTAAATCTCCTCTGCACCTTTTCCAACGCTTCCACATCTTTCCTGTAATGAGGCGACCAGAACGGGACACAATACTCCAGATGTGGCCGAACCAGGGTTTTGTATAGCTGGAGCGTAACTTCACAGCTATTGAACTCAATCCCTCTATTAATGAAAGCTAACACACCATACGCCTTCTTAACAACTCTATCCACCTGGCTGGCAGCTTTCAGGGAACTGGACATGAACCCCAAGATCCCTCTGCTCCTCCACACCGCCAAGAATCTTCCCGTTAATCCTGTATTCTGCATTCAAGTTTGTCCTTCCAAAATGAATCACCTCACACTTTTCAGGGTTAAACTCCATCTGCCATTTCTCAGCCCAGCTCTGCATCCTATCAATGTCCCTTTGTAACCGAGAACAGCCCTCCGCACTATTCACAACTCCACCCACCTTCGTATCGTACACAAACTTACTAATCCACCCTTCCACTCCTACATCCAAATCATTTACAAAAATCACAAATGGAAGAGGACCCAGAACATATTCTTGTGGTACACCGCTCGTAACTCAGCATCATGTTGAATATTTTCTGTCCATTACCACCCTTTGTCTTCTAAGGGTCAGCCAATTTTGAAACCAATCTGCCACATTTCCCCCATCCCATGCCTCCTTACTTTCTGCATGAGCCTACCATGGGGAACCTTATCAAACGCCTTACTTAAATCTATATATACCACATCCTCTGCTCTACCTTCATCCATGTGTTTGGTCACCTCTTCAAAGAATTCAATAAGGTTTGTGAGGCATGATCTACCCCTCACAAATCCATGCTGAATATCACAAATCAAACTGTGCCTATCCAAGTGGTCATAAATTCTATTTCTCAGAGCCCTTTCCAATAATTTGCCCACCACTGATGTAAGACTAATTGGCCTGTAATTTCCAGGGTTATCCCTATTCCCTTTCTTGAACAAGGGAATGACGTTTGCCACTGTCCAATCTTCCGGCACTATGCTCGTGGACAGTGAGGATGAAAAGATCATCGCCAAAGACCCTGCGATCTCTTCCCTCGCTTCCCATAGAATCCTTGGATAAATCCCATCAGACCCGGGGGAATTATCTATCTTCAAGTTCCTCAAAATTCCTAGCACATCTTCCTTAATAACATCCACCTCCTCTAGCCTACCAGCCTGTTTCACACTGTCCTCCTCTACAACTAGGTCCCTCAGTTGTGAATACTGAAGAAAAGTATTCATTAAGGACCTCTCCTATCTCTTTAGGCTCAGTGCACAAATTCCCATTACAATCCTTGATCGGCCCTGCCTTTACTCTGGAATAATATACTCTTATTCCTCACGTACGTGTAAAAAGCCTTGGAGTTTGATCCAAGGTTTTCTCATGCCCCCTTATAGCTCTCCTAAGCCCTTCCTTCAGCTCTTTCCTGGCTAACTTGTATCCCTCTAGAGCCTTTTCCGATCCTTGTTTCCTAAATCTTGTGTAAACATCCTTCTTCCTCTTAACTAGTCGTTCGACCTCTCTCGAGAACCAAGGCTCCCTCACTCGACCACATCTTCCCTGCCTGCTAGGGACAAACATATCGAGCACACACAGTATGCATCCCTTAAACAATCTCCACATTTTTGTGGTGCTCTTCCCTGACAGCATCTGTTCCCATTTTATGTTACCCAGTTCTTGCCTAACAGAATTATAATTACCCTTCCCCCAATTATAATCCTTACCCTGCTGTGCGTACCTATCCTTTTTCCATGACTCTTGTATGATCGCTACCGCCAAAACGCTCTCCTACCAACAGGTCTAACACTTGGCCCGATTCATTGCCAAGCACCAAATCCAAAGTGGCCTCTCCTCGTGTTGGTCTATCTACGTACTGTGTCAGGAATCCTTCCTGAATGCATTGGACAAAATCCACTCCATCTAAACTTTTACAACTAAAAAGTTTCCAATCAATATTTGGAAAGTTGAAGTCACCCATGACTACAACCCTGTGACTTCTGCACCTTTCCAGTATCTGCCTCCCAATCCGCTGCTCCTCTTCTCTGCAACTATTAGGGGGTCTGTTTAAAAAAAAAAAACCCAACAAAGTGAGTGTTCCTGACCTCAACCCAAACTGACTCTAGACATATCATTCTCGAACTGCCTTTCAGTAGCTGTTATACTAGCCCTGACTAGCAATGCCACTCCACCGCCTCTTTTTCCACCCTCCTCATACATGAAAGATTGAAAGAAATTTGGAAAAATAACTATGGAAGATATTCTGTTTTGTAGTGGTGTGAATTTCTGAATTCATTTTCTTCAAAAAGCCACTCCAAATCACTTCTTGGGTTTATGTAAATACGCTGGTATCAATATTCCATTTGGAATCTTGGTATGACTCTTAATGCACAGGAAACTGCAAGGAATACAACAAAGTATACACTGGCTTTTAGATTATTTTTAATGACCATTGAATTAAGATTAATTTGGTGTTATGAAAACGATTAGTGCAATGATGCACTGAACTAATTGCTGAAGCCTACAGCGTGGAAGCAGGCCATTTGACTCATCGAATCCACACCAGCCCTTCAATGAGCATGCCACCCAGACCCAATCCCCCACCCTATCCAATAATCCTGCATTTCCCATGGTTAATACACACAGTTTGCACATCCCTAAACACTGTGGGCAATGTAGCTTGGCCAAACCACCTAACCTGCATAACTTTGGACTGTGGGAGGAAACTGGAACACCTGGAGGAAACCATGCAGACACTGGGAGAATGTGCAAACTCCACACAGTCATCGGAGGCTGAAACTGAGCCTGAGCAGTGTGAGGTAGCAGTGCTAACCACTGAGCCAACATGCTGCCTTGAGCTGTCAAGAAGTGGAAAAAACTGACAAGAATTACCCAGAAATACTAGTGTCAAGACCTTTCAAGCAGTGACAAAATAGTCAAGACCTGTGAAAATCTATTCTTGTGAATGAAGGGATAACAAGGTGTAGAGCTGGATGAACACAGCAGGCCGAGCAGGAAGGCTTTCGTTTCGGGCCTAGACCCTTCTGAAGAAGGGTTTAGGCCTGAAATGTCAGCCTTCCTGCTCCTCTAATGCTGCTTGGCCTGCTGTGTTCATCCAGCTCACACCTTGTTATCTCAGATTCTCCAGCATCTGCAGTTCCTACTATCTTGTGAATGAATTTTTTTTTCTCAATGGAGTGTAGTCAACATTATAAAACTGTGATAGAACTTTACTTTCTCTCCTTTGTGCATGGGTACTTGTGAATACTAGATGATTTGGCATGGCAGGTGAAGATTGTGAGTGGAAGTAGGCACTACATTATATTAGCATGGGGTTTAAAGGGCCACATATAGATGGGTATAGATACTAGGAGAGATCATGGATGGGGATGTGTGAGGTGAAAGGAAGTGAAGGGGATGTGAGGACTAAAGGGGTGGAGGAATGTTTTTTGTATTTTATCAAATTCATTTGATTTTGGACGGTGTCGTAGAGCCCTTCAGCAGATTTTTCTCCCTCTCCCACTCAGGAACGGGCAATCTTCTAAACTCATCCTGAGTCACCCAGCTCAACTTCCAACCCAGGCCACACCCCTAGACCAAAGATGTGTTGAAGTTTGTTTCAAAAACTATGCATATATAAAAAAAACCACAGGCCCCCATTATTCCTAAATTAGCTGTTTCTTCACTATTTGGCACAACCTCAAAGTAATTCCATGAAACTTGCAGTTGCATTAACCTACCTTTGCATATAAAGATGTATATAAATAAAATTAGCACTACAAAGACTTTGGTATTCATTGCATGTTTACATTGATCAGCATCTATAGTGAGTATCTCTCTGGAATGGAGAACAGTAGAAAGAGTAGATTGTTCTTTTCATTTTAATTCAAATCACATTCCTTGGCCTCCAAACATTCCAAAGTTCTTTACGGACAATTAAGTACTTTTGAGGTTTAGTTATTTTTAATTTAGGAAATGTAGCAGCGAGTTTGTGCACAGTGGCAACCCAGTAATGATCAGATAATCACTGATGGTGGTTGAGGAATAAATATTGGCCAGCCTACTGGAAAGAACGTCCTTTTCTTCTCTTTGAAATGTTACTCACCTGCGTGTGCAGATAGAGATTGGATTTTGATGTGTCACCTGAAAAATAGTGGCTCCATTAATACTGCATTTAAATATCGGCCTGGGTTGTCTGCTGAGATCCATGGAGTGATACTTGAATCCACAACCTTCTGCCTCAAAGATGAGAGTCACCACTGGCTGACAGCTTGGTTGTGATCAGGTTAGAGCTGATCGAGATTTAGTTCGTTGGGTTTTAACCTATCCTTAAACAAGCTGGGCTTCTCATCCTACTATATCTGTGAAATAAAGGAGTGATAATTATACAAGATAAAATGCTTTCAGGTAGTACTAAACTGAGGTGTGTGTCAATAGCTCAGTTGGCTGGACAGTTGGTCTGCAAAGCAGATTGAAGCTAACAGCGTGGGCTCAGTTCCCACTGGGGATATATCAAGGACTCTCCTCAACCTCCTCTTGACTGAGGCATGCTGACTCCAGGTTAAACCACCACCTCTTATGAGAGACGCTCTGTGCTTCTCTGGGACTATGGTGACTTTACCTAAGCTGAGATATTCTCTCTACGTGTGTCTGGACAGAATGAGATCAGTATTAAAGCCGAAAATCAGAGCACAAGAACATTTCCATAAGATAACTTATTTGGAGCATTTCTTATGTCCAACAGATTTCATTCAACAATTTGCTTAACTACACTTTCACACAGCTATTTTAATACCACAACTATAAAACATGAATATCTAAATTCACATTAAAAAAACCCCAAAACAACTGTGGATCCTGTAAAACAGAAACAAAGAGAAATTGCTGGAAAAGCTCAGCAGGTCTGGCAGCATCTGTGCAGAGAAATCAGAGTTACCGTTTCGGGTGCAGTGACCTTTCCTCAGATCCTGGATGGATTCAAAGCATGAGGGATGAAACTTGAGTCAGACTCTTTGTGGGGTGAGTCTGAGCCAGAGGCAATTACTGAGGAATGTGATGTTGCTGTATTGCTTGTCCACTGTCATTAATTTCACTGTCACTCCTGGTGTTTGACCAGGTATTTGCTAAAACTCATTTCCACAGCCACAACACGTTCCTCAGCAACTGCCTCAGTACAGACTCGACTCATGTCAATTCCAACTCTCAAGTTTCATCCCTCGTGCTTTGAATCCACCCAGGATCTGAGGAAGAGTCACTGGACTCGAAACACTGACTCTGATTTCTCTCTGCAGATGCTGCCAGTCCTGCTGAGCTCTTCCAGCAATTTTTGTTTTTCTATCTAAATTCACATAAATAGTATACTTCATCACTATTTATCAAATATTTAGCCTCAATGTATTTGCTTTACTTGGTTTGACTCTAGTTTAATTGGGTTTATAATTTTTGCTCATGATTCCCATTAATCATTCTCTAAATCCTCAGTATAGCTCAAAATCTTCAGGGATCAAAATCTACATCTACAGCTGTTTTGTCAATGTTAACATTCTGAATAGTTTGTCATTGGTGTTGAAGCAACATCTGTTGGGAAAAAAAGTCTATATATTCAGACTTTGAGACATTCATAAGGTTTGTTATGCAACATGTAGGTATTCTGCCATCTAGCGGTATAATAGAGATTTCTTAGTAATCCTGCTCAGCTAATATATTTTTTTATATGTTTGTCAACAGGTGTTTTTCCTGCTTTTACTCCTGTAAGAGGATTCAGGTTGGATGGCTCCCTTAGGGTATAAGTTGTACTTTACCATTTGCAACACATCGAAAGTGGCTGTTTCTTTTTTTCTCCACAACAATATTCACATAACTCTAATCTGCTGCTGATACTATGTTTCCAATTTTGATGAGTTTGGTAGACAGAAGCTTTCTTAAACTCTTGATATCTCATTTGTAGTGCTGGTGATTCTTGCACTCTATTGTTGTCTCAACTTCTTGCTTTGACCTCTTCACCTTCATTTTCTAATTGTTGCTTCTTGCTTTCTGTCTGCTGTTTGTTCCAGTTTTCCACAGCTACACATGCTGATGGTTGCTTTCCCTTATCCTTGCCAAGTAATAACGTAATCCCTCAGGAAAGTAAATTGAAGAAACAAAATGAGAAAATGAAATGAAAAATAATAGAGTCCAGGGGATTTCTGATGTAAGAATGTGTATTCTTCCTTGGAATACGTAATTAAGGTTGGTTAAATCACATGGGGGTTAGTGTCACCATGAATACAATAAGCAGGGTCATGGAATCCTGCCCAAACCAAAGCCTGTGTCCTCCTTCCTGGTGGGAGTGATTAAATGTCAGCTCCCCAGTGCTGTTGCCCTTGGGCCAAGGTATTATCTGACACTGGTTGAGATTGGGCCAAGAACCTCAGAAGGTTGCCAGCAACATAACATTGTATTTAAGAGTGGGAATTGGCCCCTCAGCCCCTTGACCCTGCTGCACCATTAAAATGACTACGGCTGATCTGATTACTTCATATTCCTGCCTACTCCTGTTGACTTGTTACCCCCTTGCTTATCAAGAATCTGTCTCTGCCTCTTGACCCTGTAAGGAAAAAAAAATCCTCCTCTCCAACTTCAATGAATGACCCTTTGTTCTTAAACGATCGTACATTACCCTCTTTTAATACACAGGAGAGAGATATGTTTCAGAAAGATGTCAGAATGTGTAGCTACATTCAGCAGCAACAGTTAATAAAAGTATTTGGAAACAACGTCACCGTCAAATCCACACCAATTACAAACTATTATCAACAAGCCCACAAAAATAGTATGGAGGTTCCATCTTTCAATGGAATGACACCTGAGCTGATGGTTGGATGCAATAAGTGAATTAGCATGCTGTTCATCCATCACTATGATTAGCCTAGGTTGATGGAATAAATAATCTCTGTCATCTACAAGGGTTCTGGGAGTAATTCACGACAAAATGTTGATCCTGGAGATGAAAGTGGGATGTCCATTGCTGACAATGGAGGTTTAAAGGTATAGAATTGAGCAAAAAACAATTAAACCAGAGCAGAGAAAACTTCATTCCTCTTCACTGGATGTCAGTGATTTGTGATACTGGCTAAAAGTTTAAAAATTATCCATTTCCAACATTGAATGAGCTGGGAAAGAATTAGCTGGATAAGCATTAAGGACTTCTTGCAGCCGTAACAGAGGAAATCTCTAAATACACTCAATGTCCTTAGCAAACAGGATTAAAGAAAATCCCAAGGTGTTTTATACGTATACAAGGATCAAGAGGGTAGCTAGGGAAAGGTTAGTCCACTCCAGGACAAAGGCGGGGAGCCAGCTGAAGTGGGCGGGGTCCTTAACTAATGCTGTGTATTGGCATTCACAGAGAAGTAGTACATGGTGAATGGAGTTTAGAGAGGAGTCAGTTGATATCCTAGGGCATGTGGATATAAAAAAGGATGTGGTGTTGGGTGCTTTGAAAAGCAAAGTTCCTAGAACTTCAAGGGATCTATCCCAGAATAATGACAGAGGCAAGGGAGGAAATTGCTGGGTCCTTGCACAATTTCTTTTTAATTCTCTTTAGTCAGGAGAGGCCCTAGAAGACTGGAGAGTAGCCAATGTTATTTCTTTGTTTAAGCTGGCAACAAGAATAATCTGGGAAATTACAAGCCAGTGATCTTTACATTAATAGTTGGGAAATTATTGGAGAAGATTCTTGGGAACAGGATTTACTCACATTTTGAAAACTATGGACTTATTACTGATAAACAGCATGGTTTGTGCGGGGGAAGGCATGTTTTACAAACATGATTGAGTTTTTTGAGGAATTGACAAAGATGATGGATGAGGGCACGGTGGAGAATGTTGTCTATATGGACTTTAGCAAGGTCTGTGACAACGTCCTTTATGGCAGGCCGATGCAAAAGAACTTCAGTTAGGCCACATTTGGAACATTATGTACATTTCTGGTCACCACACTACAAAAGAATGAGGAAGCTTTGGAGAGGATACAGAAAAAGTTTACCAGGATGTTGCCTGGTTTGGAGGGTATTAGCTATGAGGATAGATTAGACAACCTTGGTTTGTTTTTACTTGAACGTCAGATGCCAAGGGGTGACCTGACAGAGGTTTACAAAATTATGAGAGGCACGGATAGTTGGTGGAGAAACAGATTATGTTTAAATATTGCTATTTGGTAACATTGTAGAAGATATGGAGATAACTCTATTAGATTGGCCTTCAACCAGTCTCATAATAGGGTGAACAATTTCAGTGATAGATCTGATGAATAAACAACTTCAAAGACTCCATATTTAATCATGACCTCCATATCAACTTGTATCAACAATAGTCTTTTGGTATGGAAAAATATGTAATTGAAATATGAATATGTACAATTAAATGTTCATGTCTCTTGAGGTTGGTTGGCTCGCCAAGCTGGTTTCTTGTTTTGCAGACGTTTCGTTACCATGCTGGGTAACATCCTCAGTGCAGCCTCCGAGGAAGCGTCGGTGTGTTTTCCCGCCTGGTTTTTAAACTTTCCTTCGTAGTGGAATGTATATGGGGTCGAGTTCAACGTGTTTATTAATAGCATGCTTTATGGAGTGCCATGCTTCTAGGAATTCTCGTGCCTGTCTCTGCCTAGCTTGTCCCAGAATTTTGGTGTTGTCCCAGTCAAAATGGTAGTTCTCCTTGTCCGTGTGGATTGAGATGAGTGAGTACTGGTCGTGTCTTTTTGTAGCCAGTTGGTCTTCATGTACTCTTTTTGTTAGTTTCCTTCCTGTTTGTCCAATGTAGTGTTTCTCACAGTCACTGCAGGGGATCTTGTAGATGACATTGGTCCTGTCCATGGTGGGGAGTGGGTCTTTAGTTCGGGTGAGCAGTTGTAGGGTTGACGTGGGCTTGTGTGCCACTCTGATGCCCAGCGGTCGTAAGAGTCTTGTGGTGCGTTCCGAAATGTTCCTGATGTAGGGTAGTGTGATGATTGTGTCGGTGCATGTAGTATCTTTCTGATGTTGTTCGTGTAGGCATCTTCTGACCCAGTTTTTTGGATATCCATTATCCTTGAAAACCTGGAAGAGGTATTCTTCTTCCTCTTGGCATAGTTCCGTGTTGCTGCAGTGTGGAACAACACAACAAGATACTACACGCCCCGACACGCTCATCACACTACCCTACATCAGGAACATGTTGGAACTCACCACAAGACTCCTACGACCGCTGGGCATCAGAGTGGCACACAAGCCCAAGTCAACCCTACGACAACTGCTCACCCGAACTAAAGACCCACTCCCCGCCATGGACAGGACCAATGTCATCTACAAGATCCCCTGCAGTGACTGTGAGAAACACTACATCGGACAAACAGGAAGGTAACTAACAACAAGAGTACATGAACACCAACTGGCTACAAAAAGACACGACCAGTACTCACTCATCTCAATCCACATGGACAAGGAGAACTACCATTTCGACTGGGACAACACCAAAATCCTGGGACAAGCTAGGCAGAGACAGGCATGAGAATTCCTAGAAGCCTGGCACTCCACGAAGCATGCTATTAATAAACACATTGAACTTGACCCCATATACATTCCACTATGCAGGGAAACTGGAAGTGAGGCAATCCATCTCAACGGACTCCAGAGTTTAAAAACCAGGCAGGAAAATACACTGACGCCTCATTGGAGGCTGCACTGAGGATGTTACCCAGCATGGTAATGAAACGTCTGCAAAACAAGAAACCAGCTCGGCAAGCCAACCAACCTCAACACCCACAACCCGAGCTAGAAATCTACTCCAAAACTTTAGTGTTCATGTCTCTGATGATTGTCAACAATGTCGAACTGCAGGACATAATTATGATCATAGTGTTGCACATACAGTGTTATAATGAAATTTAACAAAGGAAGTGTTGAATCATCTGAATTAGTCATTCTAGTGACTCATGAAACTTTGCTGTGGCTGCTAATTCATCATAAAGTGATTCCATTTTATTAAGGGGTTTAAGTTAAATGAATGGAGAACTGGTCCTTACTATAGTTATTTACTACCTCTGAACGTGGAAGGATGTTACTGTCCAGACACAACTGACAGTTTAGAGAACTCAGGTCGTTGGTCTGTCAGACCACAGCCTGAAGTCGAGAAATGTTGATATAAGTCGTATGACTGAAAGTTGAGAATAAGCTTGCAATTAGTTTAAAAAAATTAAAAGGCATATTAATAATTCTGAATTAATAATTATATAATATGTTAAGGCTGGGCTGGAGCTGGTAATTGGACAACTTTGTGAAGGTGACTGCTGGAATGGGAAACAGTTTGATACAATTTGTTTCCATTGGGAAAGGCCAGTTTTTCTTAGGTATTTAGACCAGCTCAGTGGTAAAATTATTTGAGTACCTGTTGGTCATTTTAAAATCATAAACAAATAAAGACAGTTAGCTTCATCACAATGCCATAAATAAATCTGTTGTGTCACGAGAATTATTTAAAGGTCAAAAGAATTCTTCCACACAATATACATGGCCCAAAGCAGGATATGTTTGGAGTATGCAATTCATGCACATGGCAGCATTCCAACTCTGTGACCTGAAAATTTAAAAATAACCCAGCAGCTCTGCGCTTACTCTTGCCGTCAGGTACTGAATGCCGGCGGTAACTGTGGCAACAGTCTGACCATGAGTATTGTGAAGAAGCAGCACACAAACAAAAAAATGCTGCAGCAGCTTTCCAGGCTTTTGAAGGAAAACTTGCTCAGCTCATGATAAACCCATCTGACATTGTTAACAGTGAAACCTAATAATGTGTACCTACACCTTCAGTGACCTGCAAATAGCAGGAATGCAACAGAGCGATCAGCATTTACAGCTTTTTATTGGAATAACTTTTCTTGGTGTGCCTGTTTGTGCCTACTCCTTTTAGGCTTCAATCTATGCACTGAAACATTTATCAAGCATTTGAAAGTTTTGACAAAATATAAAAGACATGAAAGTAAATGAATGTGAAACACTGCTGTACATGATTTAGGCCATTTGTGTGAATTGTGTGACTGATGTTCAAGATATGACTACTATAAGTAGGAAGATATGCACAAGGGTAAAAATTGAATGGTTAGGAACAAATTCTGAGCTATCAATTTTTGATGTAAATATGAGCTCAATAAATGAAACTTAATTACAATTAATTTTTCAATAAATGCCTTTCAGAGTGCATTGCTTTTTATTTCACAGAATTTCTAAATTCTAAACTATTCCTTCTCAACTGGAAGTTAGTAAATGTGACGTTCCCATTCAGGGAAAGGAGGAGACAGAAAGCTGGGAACTATGGACTAGTTAGACTGCAATCAGTTGTAGAAAAAGTGTTTAACATGAGGTAACAGAGCATTTGGAAGACTATGACGTGCACGTGCAACATTACTGTCGTTTTCTGAAAGGAAAATTGTGTTTGACAACTTATTACTTCATAACAATGTAACTGGCTGGATAGATAAGGGGAAACACAAGTAGATGTAACATATTTGGATTTTCAGAAGTTGCTTGAAAATGTTCTATGTTCAGAAGATATTGATATAGGTTAGGAATCCGTGGATTCAGAATTGGTTAATAAACAGAGAATAGTGGGAATGCAAGTTCATTTTCAGGATAGCAGGGTGCTTAGGTCAGAGTTATTTACAATCTATATTAATTATATTGATGAAAGGATTGAGTATAATATAATTATTTTTGATGATAGAAAATAGGTGGGAAAGAAAGCTATGAAGATAGAAATAGTCTGAAATAGACCAGTTAGGTGACTGGGCAAGTACGTGACGAATGAAATATAATGTGGAAATGTGTGAAATTTTTCATTTTAACAGGAAGTGTAGAAAAATAATAGTTTTTGAAAGGTGAGGTATTAGTAAATGTGGATATTTAGATGGATTTTGGGGTCTCTATATATGAAACACAGCCAGCAATTGGGAAAGTAAATGTGATATTAGGCTTTTATTGTGGAAAGGGTTTGAGTACAATGAAAAATGTGGCAACATAGATGTTTGCTGAGATAGCAACTGGAGTACAGTGTTGGTCTCTTTTTTGTAGGAAAGTGAAACTAGCCTAAGTTGGGGTGCAACAGATGTTCACAAGGCTGATCCCTGAGATGAGAGCCATAATGTGGAGGTGCCAGTGTTGGACTGCAGTGGATAAGGTCAGAAATCGCACCTGAAGAAGGAGCGCGGCTCTGAAAGCTTGTGTTTTCAAGTAAAGCAATTGGACTATAACCTGATATCGTGTGATTTCTGAGATGTGTGGGCCAACCTATGAGAAGAGATTGAGTGAAATGGTCTCATAAGAGGTTCTCTCAGAAATTTAGAAGAATTAAAGATGGTCTTGTTGAAGTATATGACATGCTTGGAGGATTTGACCAAGTCGATGGCGATGGAATCTTGAAATGGAAATTACAACTCTGAATAAGAGGTTGACCATTGAGGACAGATGATAAGAAAGTTCCTCATTCATAGAATTATGGATGTTTGGAAATCTTAACCACAGAGAGCTGTGATTGCTCAGTCAATTGATGTAGTCAAATCTGGGATCAATAGATGTCTGGACACCAAGGAAATCAAGGGAGTGGATTTGGGGCAGGTAGGTTGAGTTGGTGTAGAAGTTCAGTCACTGTCTTGATAGATGGTGGACTAGGCTCCAGGAATCACTGCTTTTATTCTGTATTCTTTATACTGCTACATCAAAAATTATAGAAGAGGGCTGTAAATTATGTGTATAGTATACTTATTACATATTGAGATATACTACAGAACTCAGAATAAATGGTCTGCTTTTCAACTGATGTTGACATGTTCCAACAAATCACAAGAGGAGATTGTCACTATCAGTTTCAGAAAATGTCAACCTGTAAATTATTTTCTTAGTTTGTGATGTATTTGTTTAGAACCTTGTTAACAATTTATACTTGGCTTAGATTGTAACAGCAGGGAGGTCCTATTGGAGTTGTTCAGAACTTTGGTTAGGCCAGAGGCTGGAGTATTCTGTGCACTTCTGGTCACCATGTTATAGGAAGCATGTGATTGCACTGGAGGGGGTGCAAAGGAGATTCACCAGGGTGTTGCCTGGGATGGAGCATTTCAGCTATGAAGAGAAGCTGAATTGTTTTCTTTGTAGCAGAGTTGGGACCTGATAGAGGTCCCAAGATTATGAGGGGCATGGACAGGTGAATGCAGCTATTCCCCTTAGTCGAAGAGGGCATAAATTTAAAGTGAAAGACAGAAGGTTTAGAGGGGATTTAAGGAAAATATTCATCCCTCAGACTAGTGGGGCTTTGGATTGCACTGCCTGGGAGGGTAGTTGAGGCAGGAGAGAGACCTCACAACCTTTAAGAAGTACTCAGGTGAGCGCTTGAAATGTTGTAACATTGAAGGCTATAGGGCCTGTGCTGGAAAGGGGGACTAGTGTAGATTTAGTGTAGCTTTGATGGTACTGACTCACTGAGCATCTTCTGTGCTGTATGACTACGATTCTTGTAATGTAGCATTAGATGGAAACTCTGAATGCATTTGAGACACCGAAAATAATTTATTATGGCAAGTGAACAACAGGGGGAGCTAAACTCATTTTCCATTAAAAGATATTTTAAGCAGTCTGCATTGCTCTATTGCTTGAAACATAGCAATTGAACACTATATAAAACAGGTTCTTTCATGAATTAGCTTCAGCAAAACTGATTTATTTAAATTTATTTGAGCATAGGAGTGTTCTGTTTGTTCAAAGTATATGATTTTAAAATATTTCAAGGTACCCATATGAAAAATTAAATTGAACTTTAAAGCAAACTCAATTCATTTTTTTATTGGGAAAATTCTGGGGCAGAATCTAATGGAGGTCTGAATAATGTGACTTATGGCAAGAGTTGTGTCAGATCATAGGAGGAGCCAAGAGAGGTTCACCTCAATGTCAGGAATAACTCGTTGCATCTTTCAGCTGGGTTCTGGGTGTCAAGGTGAGATTCTTGCTTCACAGCAGCAAGTTGCATATTAAGAGGGATTATTGCTTGTTAGTGACCTTATTAACTGCAGACCTCGCCTCATTTATATGCAGCTTTCTATTGTACATCCATCATGAGCAAATTAGACACGGAATTCTCAACCTGGATGTCAAAGCAGGTAGCTGGCAACTTCAGCTTATCTCTGGCTGTGAAGAGTCTCCAAGTTAATCACTAAACAACAGCACGATCCATGGACACTAGCCTCACTCACCACTCATCCACAGACCTTGGTGTCTGATAATGGCCAACTTCTCCTTTGCTCTGGCCACCTTCCGAAGCAGGTGCAGGTAGATGCAGGAGGACCAGGGCTGACCACAAGCCCAGGAGCACCAGCAGGCTACCATGGCACCCAGCTCAGGCAGCGGCCACACCACGGTCCCTCAGGATGTGTGGAAGCTGTAGGTGGGCCAGATATGTTTGCACCCAACTCCATTCTCTGGGGATGAGCAGTGTTGATGCAGCCTCCATAGGCCCAGGATGCTGATGGAACTGTGTTGCTGGAGTGGGAATAAGGGCTGTAGGACCAGGAAGCCATCTTCTCCTGGTGGCTGTGATGGTGGTAGCCACTTTGAATTTCTACGTGTTTTGCTCCTTGCAGGGAGCAACAGGTGGGTTCTCTCAGTCGTGCACCTACAAATGTATCAGGACAGTGACCAATGCCATCTGGGTGAGATCAACTAGCTCATCTCATTCCCCTATGATGAGATCAGAGCTGCAGCAAGGTACTAAGACTTGGGAACATAGATGGCTTCCTCCAGGTGCTGGATGCAATTTGCTGAGAGGGCTGTCTCACATTCATCAGTTGGAAAAACTTCCACTTCATTGATGTTCAGGTGATCTGTGAGCACTGGTAACACCTCCTGAAGGTGTGTGTCCATGGCAGCCCTTTAAAGATGGCACAGGTGCCAGGGATGCTGATCTTTTGTGGAAATCCAGTGAGTGATGAGTTGTTCCGGGAACAGCAGCTTGTGGAATGAGGCTAGAATCAGGCAAGAAGCCCACCACAGGGGTGGTGTAGGTATTTGGGTGAATTTGCTAAGATGCACTGGAGAGTAGACCTCCATGAAACTTGATGAAACTAACACTTAGCCAATCAAATGCAAGTTTCAGCCCTTTGTACATTATTTGCAATGTTTGTTGTGTTCACAGGATGTGGATGTTGCTGGTTGGGCCAGAATTCATTACTCATCTCTAACTGCCCTGGAGAAAGCGAGATGTGCTGCCTTTTTGAACCGCTCCAGTCCTTGGAGTACAGGCACACCCACGGTATCTTAAAGAAAGAATTGTTTTTTAAATCCCTCTGAATTTGTAGATGAAACACAGGTTTTGACATCTTGGATATAAGTGAAGGTAAAGTTGCCATATAGCACATCTGAAGGCTATGCATATAAAACATCAGAATTCACTTTCTTCATAGTCCACCAACTCAAAATAATCAATCACTCATGGATTTCAGTCCTGCACCCCACCTTTAATCTGTTACTTCCTCCAGTGTAACAATTTAGCCTCCTCCAATCTTCTATCCTGATTGCTCCCATTTGTTCATCCCACTTCCTATCGGACTCAGACTCATTAAGTTCCTCCAGTAGCCTTTCCCTCCTCCTTTAAGCCTCTCCTTAAAAGTTGTCTTTTTGACCAACCTTTTGGCCACTATTTATTTGTTAACGTCATCTGATTTAGTTTAAGTGAGTGGCAAGGGTGGGTCTGTTTCTGGAAAGAAACAGGTTGACTTTGGTCCTGCCAACATTTAGTTGAAGGTCTGAGTCATCCACAAATATGTTGTCAAATAGCACCATGGTAGCAGTCATGTGGACAAAGTGAAGTGGCATTATTACACTTGCTGGCAGACACTTTTGCAAAGGCAGTGTATATACTAGGAACAAAAGGTGGTCACATTTGGAAATTTGGACAAACCAGAAATGAGCATGGGAGAAAATTCCAAAGCAAGTGAGAGATGTGTAAGCACCATTGGGATAAGTGGGAAGGGAACCACCATAAAAAGTGGCATCTCTACGGCAGGGTGATATAGTGATGAACATTGCTACCTTCCAACCAGTTGTCCTGGGGTTGATCTTGGTTATCACAAGATGTGATTATGTCAGCTCTTGTGATACTCTGGTAATGTCCCTCCCTCTGAGCCTAAAAAGCCTGGATTCAAGCCCCACCTGCTCCAGAGATTGTAATAACATTTCGGGACAGGATGATTAGAAAATATCTAAAAGGTGACCTCACTAAATTGGGCCATGGAAACGTTGGTGTGAAGGAGATGGAGCGGTCGACTCTGTCAAAGGTCACACTGCAGCAATGATGATTGAAGCTACACAGAATATCATTAGTCTTCACTCGGCAGGATGAGGACTGTCTCAGAATTGTGGACATGATGGACATTGAAGGTACAGTAGTTGAACTAAAAGAGACAACAATGGCATATTCAAAGGTGATAAAAGGTTAGAAATGGATCCTTTTTGAAGAGGGAGATGAGTGGACCTATTTCAGAGTGAGTTAGTATTGGTGGGTTAGGAGCCAGAACAGACTGAATTTCACATGCTGCTTAAAATGCAAATTAAAAAATCCTAGAGTACATTTTTAATTTGGTTAACAGGTAACTAGTTCCACCAGAGATCCACTTTGCATGTCACTTGGAAAGAACAACTTAACAATTGAATTCTGTTGAATAATGGCATTCAAAATGTATTAACATGATATTAATAAAACCATATTGGGCTGCATGTAACATGCTGCTGATTACAGACAGTGTGCACAGGCATGCTAAATGTTCACTGGATGGGCAAAAGCAGTTTTTTTAGTCATTTTGAACTACAGCATGAAGTGAAACAGCATTACAACATCTGCGACCTTTTGGTAGGAAGAGTTGCCAATATAGTGACAAAACAAACAAGTTTGAAATATAGTTAATAACATGTGGCAAAAGAGCATCTGCTGTGAAAACAATTAGCAGAAACATTTTATTTGTTCACAAAAAAACTACAAGAACTCTTATGCTTCACAGATATAATTCAAGAAATGACTATCTAATTCTAAGCACAAGTAACTTGGGGTTAGTCATCTTTCTGATCCTAAATCAGTTTTACGGGTGTGCCAATGGACTTTGGAATTCTATTCTGTTGGAGATTACATCCATTTTCAACAGCGAAAAGTGTCCTGTGAAATTGCTATCACCTCACGTGAAGACTCTAAATATTTGAGCATGACACCAATCTGGAAATTATATCATTTTACAATAGATTTGGTGTCATCGCTGTGTAAGAAATTACAGGACATGGCCAAATTTTAGTTCAAAAATGGGCAAACAGCTCTAGAGAATAGTGATCAATGTGAATAATAGCCATTCAACAATTAGCTAGTTCACTAATGTGCTATGATGTGATCTAGAGAAAATTTAATTCAACTGTTCTCTAAGCACCCAAGAGGGAAGTTTTAGCAACTATTTTCACATAAAAAAGGAGGGAAAATTTCATGCTATGCATAACTGCAAAGGTTTGATTTCAACAGAGGGCTCATCAAGATCCACACTAAAAGCTGAAACAGGAAGCCCAGTCCATTTTGTTATCATTACCTCATTAAGGGAGTTACACTCGAAATAAACAATCACTTTGATGTAGCACACTCACTCACTTTGCTACAAAATAGGCTAGTTCAGGAGTGGCCACAAATCCCTAGGAAGTATTCCTCCATGTTGTTTTTGTGGGGACTCCTGCTCCTTACTGCAAAGAATTAATCTGAGCATAGCTTCAGGATGCATACTTCTCCTAGTTGACTGATAAAATACCGTTGTAGTGCTTTTTATATCTTTGGAGAGCAATTTGCATAAATTCCTGAAACTTTTTTTGATGCTGCCTCAGAAACCCATGAAATGATGTTCTTTTATTGTTAATAATGTCACAGATCAGCTACGTGCTCAAGGACAATCTCTAGGATAAGAAAGTGAATCCACTGAATAAAAGCTGAAAAATGACTAAACTATCTGGCTACACATTGTTTTCCTTCATTTATGTAATGGGCCTGACAGATGTACAAATGGCAGGATGCAGAATAATAAAGCAGGTAATGTCTTCATCCTAACAAAAATCAGTTACAACTTACGCTAAGATGAAAGCAATAGATATTGGAAACGCTCAACAGGACTGGCAGCATATATGGAGAGAGGAACACAGATACGATGAATGACCTTCCATCTCTGTTTTTCACTCATGTCTTTTTCTTTCATGAGTTCTGATGGCCTGAAGCATAGATATTGCCTGGCATGCTAAGCATTTACAGCATTGCCTGTTTTTAATTTAGATTCCCAGTGTCCACAATTTTCTTTGTATTGTACTCTAGTTTGTTCTCCTGCACATTAGGAGAGTATAAATCTTCAAATAGAAAATGCTGAGAATCTGATGTGAGATAGGGTTTCTCTTAAGAAGAACTAACATTGGAGCTTTATTTTATAGGATCATGTTCAAAAGGAGTGCGACTATCCATGCATTAGACTGTAATTTTAATTCACTAGTGCACAAGGATTTGTCTTAGAGCCTCAGTTGTTTACTATCTATAGAATGGACTTGAAGAATGGATCAGAGTGTAATGTATCCAAATTTTGTTGATACAAAAATAGGTGGGAAGCAGGTTGTTTTGAGGGCATAAAGAATCTGAAAGGGGATCTAGACAGGCTGAGTGAGTGGACAAGGACTTAACAGATGTAAATTAGAGTGAAGGGTCTAGGCCCGAAACGTCAGCCTTTCTGCTCCTGTGATGCTGCTTGGCCTGCTGTGTTCATCCAGCCCTGCACCTTGTTGTCATTGGTCATGCACTTTGGTGGAAAAAAAATCAAAGTCAGACCATTGTTCCAACAAAGAGAGACTCCCAAAAAAAAAGTACAGAGGGTCTGGGTGTTCTTGTACATGAAACACAAAAAGTTAGCATGCAGGTGCAGTATGTAATTTTGAAGGCTAATGAAATTTTGCCTATTATTGCTAGGGGGTTGGAGTTTAAAAGAAGGGAAGTCTTGTTACAGCTGTACAGGGTATTGGTGAGGCTGCATCCAGAGAATTGTGCAGGGTTTTGCACCCGATATTTAAGAAAGGATAAATTGGCATTAGGGACAGTTCAAAAGAGATTCACTAGACTGATTCCTCAGGTGATGGGTTGACTTCTCAAGAATGACTGAACACACTAGGCTTTTTTTTCTCATTAGAGTTTAGAAGAATGAGGGGTGATCTAATTGAAACATACAAGATTCAGAGGGTGTTGAGAAGGTGTTTCCACTAATGGGGGAAATCTCAAGCTATAGAATAAAGGGACACTCATTTAAAGCTCAGATGCAAACAAATTTCTTCTTTCAGAGGGTTGTGAATGTTTGGAGTTCTCTATCCCAGACAGCTGAGGACGCTGGATCACTGAAAGTATGTAAAGAGGAGCTGGGCGGATTTTTTAAATATTGAAAAGTTCAAGGCTATGCTGAGCTAGCATGAAAGAGAAGTTGAGACAAGCGGTAGATCCACTATAATTCTTTAAGTGACTTGCAGGGCTGGTTTGATGGGCTGAATAGCCTACTCTTCCTATTTCTTGCGTTCTTATGTATGTTTTCAAAATGATTTTAAAAATTAATATATTTACTCTCCAACTCAAAATCTGAATCATTACATTTGCAAGTATTGAATAGAAATGTACCGTTGATTTAGTGCATTTTCAAAATAGCATGGTGACACTGATTTGTACAAGATTAACATTTATTGATTTCTTGAGGTATTAACATCAGCTTTTCCTGTTGAAAAACCACCAACATAAACCATCTTTATCATAGATGTTGCTCTATATATTATAGGAAGGAAAATGCAGCATTGAGGTAATGAATATTATACATGGATAGTCCTACAATACAATCTTACTTAAATTCACACTAGATTACATTTTGACCTTTATCCAAAATAGACCACTTAAATAAAAATGTTTCATTTCAAGTCAAAGTCACTATACAAATCAAAATACAGAAACACAGGGCAATCCTTTCCCCCACTCCTCCTCTCTGATTTGGTAAAGAAGTCTTCATTGCGATTTTTAAACTTATACAATGTAGAGATTACATGCGGATGGTATTGGCAGATTTAGTTAATATAGACTGTATAATACATCCAATTTATAACATAGACCATTAATAAATGCCGTAAATATCGGTAATTCATTAAAATGTATAAAATACTTTTAAATTTTTATTCTAGGGAGGAAATGTACAATGCATGTTAACATACATTTGTAGGGAAAATAATTCAAAATTAAAAATATAAATATACGACATTCTCTTTATTTGGTTAAGATTTTTGATTAAGATTATAGAATGTGTACACAGTTATGTAAAAAAAATCCTTACACTCCTATGATTACAATTACTGTAGCGTAAGCTTATTGTTTAATCTGCATGTTACAAGATAATGTGCTGGAACCAGACTGCAATATTACAGAAGGAGCCTTTGTATTATGCAACATGCAGAAAAATGATGTCTTTCAGACAAATAGTTCAAAAAGGCATACCTGTTAAAAGCATTGTTACCATGTTTTACACAGAGGTACAGACAATATAAACAAGCTATTGCTGGCAAAAGGCTTCTTCAGAATGTGTCACAAATGCAAAGCGTATGTACACACCAAGTGCTGATATACTCAAATAAACAGAGTGAAATTTGGATGCTTTGAAAAACTTCCTTGGGGAATGTTAGTGAAGTCAGTGTGAAAGATTATTTTTATTCATTCATGGGATGAGGGCATTGCTAGCTAGGCCAGCATTTATTGCCCTAATTGCCCAGACGGCAGTTGAAAGTCAACCACATTGCTGTGGGTCTGGAGTCACATGTAGGTCAGACCAGGTAAGGATGGCAGTTTCTGTCCCAAAAGGACATTAATGAACCAGATGGTTTTTCCCAACGATTGACAATAGATTCATGGATCACCAGTAGATTCTTAATTCCAGATATTTACTGAATTCAAATCTCATGGTGGAATTCAAACCTAGATCCCCAGAACATTACCTGGGTCTCTAGATTAACAATCCAGTGATAATGCCACTAGGCTATTGACTCCCCTAATCTTCTGACATTAATTAGGTGATACCCACAATATTTGGAGTCAGTGGAAAATCATTTTGGCTCCAAATGGGCAGATTTTCATTTAGTTGTTGGAGGGTATACCACAGTTATTGGTTGCTTTGTACCAGGCCGGATAGTGAAGGTCCGTCCATACGATTGTGGATGTTGTGCATTGTGTGAGCTGGAAAAGAATAGGAAGATTCATAAAAGGTATTTTACTTTATAAATGTAACATTTTAAAACCACAAGATAACTGCAAACTCAGTACTGTTGTGAGATCAGATTCCCAGTTAATGGTAACCGAAAGAGCTGCACATGCTGTACATCAGAAACAAAAACAGAAACTGCTGGAAAATCTCATACCTGCTGAGCTTTTCCAGCTGTTTCTGTTTTTGTCCCAGTTAATGTTAATGTTTTACTACTGACTAATTTGTGCTCACCGACCTCATTTCTCTTCAATACCAAGAAATCAGGGAATCATAGGATACTAACAGTGCAGAAAGGGGCCATTCAGCCCATTGAATCTGCACCGACCGTCCAGAAAGCACCTCACCCAGACTCACCCGACCCTCTGCATTGGATTCTGCTAGAAGTTCAGTGGTTCCGACTTAATATTGAACTGCTATAAACTGATCAATATTGCTACAATACAAAACTTGAAGTAAATATTTCATTTTATTTACATCTTGTATTAAATTATTTACTTTTCTAAAACTTTGGATCATTTTAGATAATGAATATCTTTGCAGGTGTAAGATAGCTGATAATTTAAATGTTCTATGTTTTAATATATAAAGACAGCATAGTTGTACACAGAAGATAAAAGTCTAATGGAATGCTCGCCTTTATATCCAGAGGACTAGAATACAGGCTAAATAATGTCTTGGTTAAACTGCAGCTGGAGTACTCTGGAAAGTTAAGAAGGCTGGAGAGAGTACAGGAAAGCTTTCCCAAAATAAATTCTGGACATCAATGCTTAAATTACAAAGAAGATTACACAAATCAAGGTTTTAGTCCCTGGAATTTTGAAAGTTCAGGGATACTTTGAAAATTTCAAACTATTAAGGAAGCAATTACTGTAGATAATGGGAAACCATTTCTGCCAGTTGGGGAATTTAGAACTGGGCGCATTGTTGAATGATTAGTGCCACACATTTTGGGAATGAAATTAAGAAGCATCTCTTATGTGCAAAGGGTGGTAGAAGTTTACAACACTGTCACAAATGACAGTCATTTAAGGAACCAACCGTTAAATTTAAGTTTGAGATTGTTATTATCCACAGCTATTAAGGGATTTGGGGCAAAGTTGGGTAAACAAAGTCACGGATTAGCCATGATCTCACTGAATGCAGAACAGTCTTGAAAAAATAAGTGGCCCTTCCTGTGGCTACGTTCTTTTTACTCCATAAGCAACATTATCAGAAACAAAAACAGAAACAACTGGAAAAACTTAGCGTGTCTGGCAGCATCTATGGAGAGAAAGCAGAATTAATGTTTTGAATCCAGTGATCCTACTTCAGAACATAAACAGAGGTGAACAGAAGGTAGGCACTTAAATCATACACATTGTAACCACAGGGAAACCCAAAGCATTCTGCACCCAATGAAGTATTTGCAAAATCCAATCATTCTTGTAGTGTAAAATTAACAGCAACTTGTCACAATCATCAGTGTGATAATGATAAGGTAATCTGTTTTTGCATTGTTGAAAGATAAATACTGGTCTGGACGCAGGGAGGACTCCCCTGCTCTTTTACATAGTGCTATGAGATCTTTTACATTCAGCTGAGAGGGTAGATAAAGCCTTCTGAGCTGAAAACTGGAATTTAGCACAGTGCTCCTGCAGAAATGCAGCATCATCTGTAGTAGGACTTGAACAATTAGTAAAATATTGAAGAGAATGGAATTAAATGGTTAATACAAAACTAATTGTTTTTATGAACTATTTAAGAACTTTGCTCTCCAAGAGGGTTATACTTTTACTCAGTCCAACACAGATCTGAACTTACCTTTTGGCTGTGACATCAGAATAGTCTGTGCTTAAGGCTTGCACTTTAGACTGCAATTCATCAATCACTTTATTCTTCATTACCAGTTTGTTTGTTGATGGTACCGTTTCTGCCTGCTGCACTTCCATCTTGGGTATATTTTTTCCATATGCTTTAGGCATTAAATGGCAATCTGAAACTCGCTTTGAATTCTGATATTTTCCAGGACCCCCATTCACAACAGTGCTATTCATAAATGTGGGCTTTTCTGCAATCACTGGCTTTTGCCGATCAGTGTTTGTTTTGACAGGAGGTGACAACGTGTTTAATGGCAATTTGCTAATGGAATAAGCGTTTTTAGTATTTGGGTTTTTATGGTGATTAAACGTAAAATGGTCAGGATCCTGCAGACGAAGCCCTTTCTTGTCAGAACTGGTAGAGGGATGATTGTCAATCCCAGATTCAACATTCGCTCTTCTTTCTGGTTGAGATGAATAATCTTCGTTATGGTTAGAAAATTCAAGTGGAGGTGGCAGAAGTTCAAATGAGGCTTCTTCATTCTCTTCATCACTAAAACATGGTGGAGGTGGGATCAGAAGTAAAGACACGTCATCTTCTTTTTGAGAGTCTTCTGGTTCTGCAGTTTCTCGTGATGCAGAGTGGGGTGAAGGTTTTGACCAGTCAAGACTCTTTCTGGTGCTGTTCAGAGGACTGACGAGGTCACCTCCATGCTTGTTCCATGCTGAACTATCTTCTTCAGCATGTGATATCAAAGAACGATCCTTGTAATTAGCTACTGGTGCAATGTGGATTGTATTTGAATTTGTTGACTGAATGAACCGAGTGCCTCCCAAGGATAAGTTTGCTGTTTCTGCAACTGCTTTGTGAACCCTTTTGATTTTACTGGAATCTCGCTGTTTTGCAGCCATGAGAAGTGCCAATGGTGAACGTGGATCTATATTCTGCTCTGGGCTAGGGAGAGTTTGTTCTGGAGGAGAATCTGGTGGCTCTGCTGTTACTGTAGTTGGTTTCTCAACTGGTTTCAAGGATTGAAAATCTGATGTAACATCTTCCGAAGAACTCTGGTTTTCAAAATCTCTGGTCACAGTGGATTTTGTCCTCTCTCCTGCTCTGTAGTTCCCATATTCTATTTCAGAATCAATATTTGAAATGGGTGAATGTGTCAAATTTTGATTGCTTGTGGAATCATGAGCTTGATTTAAACTGCTCTGTCGAAGATCCATGTTGTTGTCCCAGTTCTTTTCTTTTTCATCCGCTGTGGAACGGTCTATGGAGGAACCTGAATGTATTCCTTTGTATTGGACTGACTTAGATTGTTGTAGCAATAGATTGTTCTTACGAGCTGGCTTCTGTGGTTTAGGAGGAAAATGATCTATTTGAACCTTATTCATACTTGGATGCTCAGTGCTTTCATTTGTGTTCATGTGCATGGAAGCAGTGTGATTAATCTCACCAGTGTGGTCCATTGGATACTGGTCAGCGTCTTTCATGACTATCATGGATTTGCCTTTATTTTGCCAGTCAGAATTTAACCCATATTCTGATCTGTTAACTGGTTCTGAAGATCCAAAAAGCTTTGCTGTTGCTTTAGGATTGAAAGTTGATGCAACTGGAAGCTGTGTAATCACTTCAGGAGATTCTGCCATATACAAAGAGTGACTATTGGGAACTGATTTTTGTGAAGCAGCAGGGAAGAATTTGAAAGAAGATAGTGTATCCCTTTCAGGTTTGAGAGAAAAATGATTATGTTGCATCAAATCTCTTTGTGGAGGAGTTGGCGGTGATTTTTTAGGCTGTTTAATTTGGTTGTATTTTGAAGCATTATTTTGCAGAGGTGATTTGAGAGAATAATCATCAGGCGGAAGAAAGGGAGGAGGTGCAGGAGATCTTGTGCTGGATGGAGAAGATGCTTTTGAGAACTGATCAGCCTTTGGGAAAGATTTGTGCGGTGCCATTGTTGGAGGCAGTGGGGGAATCATATTTGGAGGTAGAGGAGGTGGAGAAAAAGTTGTTTCAGAAGGTTGGTAGTTTTGAGTAGGTTTTTGTTGTGATGTCATGTTTGAAGGTGGTGGTGGTGGTAGAGGAGGAGGGGCCATCTGAGGAGGTGGCGGGACAGTCACTTCATAAGGAAAATAGGTCATTTGTGGATTTTGATAAATACTTTGTGGTGGAGGTGGTGGGGATGCCATCGGAGGAGGTGGTGGAGGTGCCATTGGTGGAGGTGGTGGAATCCAGTCATCTTCCAGCTTGCTGATATTCTGTCCATAGTTTCCAACATTAGGTCTGTTGTTGCTGACTTTTACATCACTGCCTACAAAATGAAAATGTGATAAATTAGTTCAAATTTATCTTTTGCCATAGGATATTATGTGCTTCGGAAACATGGGATTATCAAGTATAATCTTTTTCTCAGTCCTCCTCAGATATTCTCCTAATCATTTTTCACAAGATTGATGATGGCTGCACTGCTGTTTCCTGTTCTCACCCGGAATGGGAAGATTTAGTCAACTTTCCTTCTAACTAATTGGATTTCTTCTACCACATTCCCAGGAGGCATTGATCTTCTGTTCACAATATTGCCCATGCTTCTCTCATCCTTTATTATTAAAGGACTAAAAGGGACTCTTCAACCTCATTGGTCTCTGTCAGACATTAAATTCCTCTCAAACAAAAGCAAAATACTGCAGATGCTGGAAATCTGAAACAAACACAGAGAATATAGGAGAGACTCAGCAGGGCTGGCAGCATCTGTGGAGAGAAAGAGAGTTATCATTTTGAGTCAGGTATGACACTTCTTTAGAATTGGGGTAGTCCTCAATTCAGTCAAGGGGTCTGCATTGGTTTAGAGGGCCTGGTCATTGTTACCTTTAAGCTGCGCAGTTCTGGGCCAATCATGATTTAGATTTCCAGTTCTGGAAGTCACTACCACGCAAGGGCCTCACAGGTTCAGGCAGCCGGGAAGAAAATTAGAGGAGGTGCTGGTCCTGGTACCGTCAATCGGGCCACAGTCAGTACACAGTCCAGGGGGTCTGACCGCAATCAGTCATCAGCTTGGGATGCTCAGTGTCAAGCGATCTGTCTGACTGCAGTCCATGGAGTGGGCAACGCTCCATCCTGTAGGGGCAGCAGCAGCAGCAGGCAGAGGAATGGTGTACTGTCAGTCAGGAAGCTGCAAAGGACAATGGTTAGGGGTTTGGTCAGTCGTATTTAGCTTGTGAAGTAGTTCTGAGATCTGTGACAATTACAGTCGGTCATCAGTTCTTAAGGGGGTGCCTTGGGAGGCAGCAGGGTGATCGCTGCCAAAAGGAATGTGTGAGTCAAGAAGGCAGGGAGGAAAGCAGAGACACTTATGGAGGCGGAAACAAGGATGGTGGCGGAGAGAAATTCAAAGTGTATGGGCAGGGGCGGGTATCACAGGAGTTGTTATTGGCAGCAATAATCACTGTGGCCTCTGCAAAGGGTTTGTAGAGGAGCAGGATGGCATTATTAAAGTGTAATGTGTGGATTTGGGGGCAGGGTTCAATGTAGTGTGTGTCTCTAAAGGAGGGGGCAGGAGTGTGTGGACATGGGTAGTGCAACGTTAAATGGACATAGAAGGGGTAACGGAATGATACCTGGAAACCAGAGAGGGTCTGGTGCTGAAGGTGTTGACTGTGAGCTGTGTTCCCTGCCATCACTGCCATTCCCTAGCTGCACAATGCAACTGAAAAGTGAGAGCAGCACCCAAGGTGGGGGTAAGTCGGTGACACTATGATGGGTGAAAGTGCAAAATCCATTCTGCTGGATGTTAGGACACTCCCGGGGCAAATACATGAAGCACAGGTTTGCAAACTCCAGCTATGCGCCATTACCAACATTTATTCATGTGTATGCAAAATGGACGTGCTTATACATCAAATATTGCTCAAAGGCAGAAAGCACCATGTCACTGGTGCTGGTTAAGCCACCATCGCCATCTCAGTGATGCAGAAGTTAACAGCAATATCATAAAAGTTTATGAATGCTAAGCAACAGTCTCCATCATTTGCAGAAACTCCAGGAATGCTGTAGGACAAGGAGGACAAAGCAGCATCACAAGTCAACTAAATATGACGAAAGAACCTACTGAATGCAATGGAAAGCGGGATGGCTGTGATGGGTCTGAGATGGGACAAGCATCGGAGTGCAGCAAGTTCTCCCTTCTGCTAAGTTTGTGCACATGCTGTGAACAGGGTCATGGTAGAACATGATACCTGCTGCTGAAGATTCAGTTCTGCACCACTGGAGCAGGCAATGAAGCAATGTGGTAGATGCTGAGAGCTGGGGGCATGACAGCAGTTGTCTGAGGAAAGGGATGAGGATTTGGAGTTGGAGGAAGGTGGATGGCAGAGGTCAGCTGCAATAGGCATTACAAGGCAGATGGGACCTGATTGATATCTGGCCCTGCCTGGCTTCCAGGTACTACCCCCAACCCTTCCATGTCCCTTTAACCTTGCACTACGCTAGCAGCCCGTTTCCACACATCCCTCTCCCATCTGTGGAGACAGTACCGGAGAGTTGGATGCAGAACACCATCATGGACTGTCAAGGTCAAGATACATTGTAGGTGCATCCTGTAGCCCATGTTTGCCTCCCTTTAGTTGTCTGTCAGTAAAAACTTATGTTTGTCTGTATGCAATGTTTCCCTACTTACTAATTACAAGATAATGGATGACCACTGGGAATTGAACGAGAAGTGGGGACTCAGAGAGTCTTCAGAGGTGTTGTAGCTTACAACAGCTTAGCTGTTTGGCTTGGTGGTTAAACAGTGACCAGGGTGGGAGAATGAGGTTGCTTGTGCAAGGGAGCATCAGCCATGCCTGCTATATGCCGTGGTCAACATGGCTTTGTGGTGCCAGTGAGGAGCAACACCGGATTGCCAACACTTATTCAGTTGTACAGCAGCCTCCTAATGATCAAGAAAAGGGATGCTGTTTTTTCAGCGGCTATCCATTGAGTAGTGAGGTGTGACAGTACATAGTAAGGTGGGGATGGCATCAGATATTTTATTCATTCTCAGGGTGAGGATACCGCTGGCTAGACCAGCAGTTATTGCCCATCCCAGAGGACAGTTGAGAGTCGACCACATTGCTGTGGTCTGGAGTCACATGTAGGCTGGACCAGGTAAGGATGGCAGTTTCCTTCCCTAAAGGACATCAGTGAACTTGATGGGTTCTTCCGACAACCGAAAATGGCTTCATCATCATCAGACTCTTATTTTCAGATTTTTATTGGATTCAAATTCCACCATCTGTCATGGCAGGATTTGAACCTGGGTCCCGGGAACATTACCTGGGTCTCTGGATTTACAGTCCAATGATAATACCAGTAGGTCACTGCTTCCCCAGATGTGAGAAACACCATAGGGGTGGGAGAGGTGGTTGTTCAGGCATATTTGGTAAGATAGGTTGAGCAATCTTACTGGGCCTCACAGCAAGTATCCCTTCAAAATATTCGACACAATTTGCACTCAGCCAAAAAAAACAAAAGCTAGATATTGGAAATGCTCAGCGTATCAGGCAGCATCCGTGGAGCCAGAAACAGTGTTTATGGACTGAATCTTTTGTTGCAATTAATTGATCCTGATTATTGGCAAAATTGCAGACTTAATTTTATTACATTGGTACATAATTAGTTTTGAATGTCATTCTGCTTGGTGAGCAGTTTCCTTGCCCAATCTAAAGCCCAGCTCCCTGTCTTCACTAAACAAGTCTGACTCCTTTTTCTTCACTTGCCAAGGTTAACTGTTTTATTCCTTTATAACATTTACTTAAATTATTTTCACAGACACTTTATTGAATACCTGGAACAATTTAATTACGGATTTTTCTGTTCCTTCCATTTCCCATTCAGTCATTAGACAGGACCAAGGCAACTAAAGCTTATTGCTACTGTCCATGGACAGATTCCTTGCCCAGTTTCATTTATGCTTGTCCAAGGACAATTCAAGCTCAGGCCCATCCTGTGTTGTTCCTTCTGGCATGTACAAAGCACAGGAAAATCAGGGGGGTGCGGGGGGTACAAGCTTTTTGCCATTTGTCAGAAAATAGGCACTTTCTGGCTGCTGATAATGATCGGCAGCCAAGTGTTCTGATCTTACCATAAATTACTGGGCAGACATGCATAAAGTTCCCAAAACCATTAGATAGTCTTCACACAGTGTCTCCATAGTTAGCACTGCTGCCTCACAGCACCAGTGACCCAGGTTTGATTCCAGCCTTGGGTGACTGTCACTGGGGAGTTTGCATATTCTCCCTGTGCATGGATTTCTGCCCGGTGCTCCAGTTTCCTCCCACAGTCCAAAGATGTGCTGGTTGGGTTGACTGGCCATGCTAAATTGCCTATAGTACCCAGGGATGTGTGGGCTAGGTGGGTTAGCCACGGTAAATGACAGGTTACAGGGATAGGGTGGTGTTGGGTCTGGATGGGATGCCTTTCAGTGCAGACTTGATAGGCTGAATGGCCTCTTTCTGCACTGTAGGGACTCTACAATTCTACGGTTCTCTATACCTCCTGCTGCCATTGTCATTGCTCCTTGGACAAGCATAAATGAAACTGGGCAAGGAATCTGTCCATAGACAGTAGCAATAAGTTTTAGTTGCCTTGGTCCTGTCTAATGCCTGAATAGGAAATGGAAGGAACAGAAAAATCTGTAATAAGTTGTTCCAGGTATTCAATAAAGTATCTCTGAAAATAATTTAAGTAAATATTATATATGCAACAATCTAACAGGGATTTTCGCGCCAGGTCCAAGGTGAATTTTACTTTGCTAGCTGTCTCTGTGCAGAGGTACCCAGTTAACAATCAATCCAGAAAATGAGATGGGAGGCAGGAAACCCATATCCAGTTTCCTTCAAAACAAACAAAAACAGAAATTGCTGGAGAACCTCAGCAGGTCTGGCAGCATCGATGGATAGAAAGCAGAGATTTTTCAGTCCTGTGACCCTTGTTCAGGAGTTCTGAAGAACTGTCACAGGACTCGAAATATTAACTTTTTTTCCTTCCACAGATGCTGCCAGGCCTGCTGAATGTCGCCTGCAATTTCTGGTTTTGTTGGTCTCAGATCGCCAGCTTCCACAGTTCTTTGCTTCATTCCAGCCTCAATTAAAAGGCTCAGTCAAGCCAGAGGTCATTGTGTACTTTGACAAGATCTGAACCTGTTCCTGACCCTCTACAAAATACACCAAAAGGATAAAGAGAGCATATCCATTCTTCATTACCTTTGTCTCAGGATGGAATCTGTAGGGCTTTTTTTGGGGGAGGGCACAGTCAAGCAACAAGTAAATAATCTCATTTGCTTCCAATGTCTAAATGTTTCAATTATGTCTCCTCATTATTAAAACTGAATAGATCTACACTTTGTTGTCATTGATTAGTCAAAACAGTTTGACGTCAAGTTAAAATCTCAACATTTTCCAGATCATTTCAATTTTCAAAACCAGGAATCAATTTGGCTTCCTTGAACTGCTCTCCTTCAGGAACCACAAAATCTTCCTGTGCCAAGGTCGCTCAACAGAATAGTGCATCGTCATAATTGGTAAGTTTTTGGTCTTCTTGGATGAGGAACCAGATTATTTGATTTTTCTTTAAGTAAAAACACTTGCATTAAGCATTTGTTTCATTTTGTACACAACTGTCAGATCTTTCATTTTAATAACCTTTGTATTTATGGACAAGAGGTTGTTTGTATCATGGTATGTAAATTATACTTGTCATTGCCAAAATCAATTTGCATGGATTAGTTCCGCATAAGCAAAACAGCATGTGAAAATAAATGCTTCAATACAGTAGCTTGCCTGGCTTCCATTTTATGTAAGTACTTTGTGATGTTTAACCTAGTTCAACACAGAAACAAAAATAGAGTCTTTTCCCCGGTGTTCTCTGAAGTCACAAATGTCATTTGAAGGTTCCCTGCTTCCCCAAGCAAAAAAAAGGATGATGAAGTTTTCAAGTGCAAGAACGCTGCTTCACAGGGATTTTACAGAACCTGGCTCAAAAAAAAACAAATCGCCATGCACAGAAAAAAAGTCTACCTTTACCGCCAATTATCTCACCTCCATTCTCCTTTGCAAGCTGTTCTCCACTACCTCACTAAGTGACTACGTTATTAATCTTCAAGCCCTGAAGTCCACTTGCCTGCAGGTTCATTAAAAGTGAGGCTAATCATTTCCACCTCGATCAATACTAAGCAGTCCACTTCATATAAACAGTGATCAGTAAGGCGAGAGAGGGTTCCAGCCTACTGTTCCTAAGCTAATCATTAAACCCAAGAGATCTTTTTGAGAAGTTATACTAAAAGCATGAAATTGCAAAGGGACAAACTAGAACTAATGAAAAACAATGGACAAAATATAAACTAATACAAGTGCGAACCATATCCTACTGTTAGAATAAAAGATTCAATTCATCAAAAGTAAAATAATCACATGAATTCTTATCTGAAGCAGATACTTACTAAAGTCCAACACTACAGAAACCATTTTTTTCAGGCTCCTGAAATATGATCCAGGGTTGGTATTGCCAATGCATTTGCACTTACATTTAGGGTGACCAGAAGTTCAAGTTTTGCTAAGACAGTCCTGGTTTACTCTTTAAATGTCCTTGTGTCCTGATAATTTCCGAAAAACAATTCATTATCACAGTTTTCACCTTTTCCGTTTTTGTCTAATATATAAACTGGCACTGGGTTGGCCAGGGCGGGGGTGGGGATGGAATTAAATTTCGTTGTCCTCCCTGTAAATAACTATCACATTGTATTACATGCACGGACCTGTATCTCATCCCCAGCAACCCTTTCACATTTCCAAAAGAATTGTCATTAGCTTCTTGGTGCCAATGGTTTTATTATAGATGAAACTTTTGAAACAATCTAAGAGTTCTGAGGAAGGCTCACTCGACCCAAAACATTAACTCTGATTTCTCTTCACAGATCCTGCCAGACCTGTTCAGATTTTCCAGCAATTTCTGGTTTTGTTACCATTATGTACTAAACCAAATCAAATAATATTTCAATACACAACTGCTGAAAATCTGAGTTGGAAACAATATGGCTTTTTTTTTAAAAAATGGCTTAAAAAGCATTGTTAAAAAAGTCAAAGCTTTTTATCACTTATTTCCTCAATGATGGATTGAATCAAATCAGTGCAATGCAAACAACGCCAAACATTTCAGTCCAATTTATACCTGCAATTATAGATGTTCTTGGAATCTTAGAAAACAATGCCTGGTCTGGCAGATTCGGAGTTGGCACAGCAAGCTTTGGACGTTCTTGAAAAGGCTGGAAAGAAAAATTAATTCATTTGTTTCCTGTTTATATGTTGAATGATTGCTCTTATAAATACTGCACATTTGAATCTGCACAAGTTCTGAAATGCACATTGTCCCTCAACAATACAGCAGTTTACTGCTCGAAAGAAGTACAGGAGGAATTATTTCTGTTATATGTATTTCCTTTTGTTTTCAGTTTTTTCTTCAGTTTAGAAAATTGTGCCCATGAAGTCAAAATAAATTAAAATCAGCCAGGCAATGAGATCCCATCAGTTTCCTGATGGATGAGTTAGGTTAAAACTGTAAAACTGAGTGTATCTTGAACACAAAAAGTTTGAGATGAACTGAAAACCTGTATTGTTAATTCTCTGGAAAGGAATTTGATATTCTCTTCCATCTCCTGTTAAAATTTCAATGGGAGATTATCAGAAACCCCAGAGAAATTATACAAACACCCAATTGTACCATTTTGCTGTGTGTCCTGAGCATACAGAACAATTGTAAAATTAACAGAAATTTTACTGACCCACATTTAATATTGAACACAAACTTAATCTCAAAAGTATGGATGATTAATTAACAAACAAGCCACATTAATGATAGTTTAACCTCCCTCTGTCATTGCCACATTTAATGACAGACATTCTTTCCCGTTTTTCTAAAACAGATCTGGTTGGTAAATCAAGCAAATGATGCAATGAACATTTTTTCCATTTTTTAAAATTGTTGATAATACTCCATCTGGCAAATGTATGCATATTAATCAGATATATTCTTTAATTCTTTCCATAATCCAGTAAGGTGAGTTGGAGCAGAAAGTAGCCATTTGGTTCTCTGTTGCTATCCTCAAATAGCCATTAAATAAGTACCTATGTTTTCTCCATACTGCCATCAATTTTATTTTCCTAATATATATTCATTTTCCTAGATTCTACTTTCATAAATTCTATTTCCATTGCTGTTTCAGTGCAAACTAAAATTCTTAAATTGTCGTTTTAATTCTTTTCGTGATTAGCTTTAAATTTATGCCCTCATCACCAACTCAATTAATATAAATGTTTTTCCTTCTTTAATCTTTCAAAATTCTTCATAAACCTGAACATCTCTAAGTATTCAGTAACCTTTCATGACTCATTTTGAATAGGTTTGAATTGCATATAAAAAAAAATAAATAAACTCTCTGTATTGCATTTAAAAAAAAACTTTTATTCTGTTTAACCAAATCCCTTCTATGACCTTGTGAAATCTCATTTACTAACATAAGATAAAATCAAAAAGGGCCAGTTGTTCATTCAATGGACTTCCTATGGAGATTCTACAATGAAATGTATTGTATATCAGAGAACCAAAAAGTTCACAGTGCCCTCCACAGAGCATCAAAACCCCGCCAACAGGACGAGCTTATGCATTTCTTTAAAAAGAGCATTAATGAGGTCCACAGAGTCGGAACAAGGACATATCAATTAGAATACTGAATACCAAATCTAGTACAAAAAGTGAAACAGAAAAAATAAATGGAATTAAGGGAAGATAAAAGAAAAAAATTAAAAATTTATATCTTTTTTACCTCTCAAAGAATAACTAAAGTCTGAAAGAATTAACTGATAAAGTTAATCATCAGTGCAGGTTAAGTGCTTATCTATCAGACAAGTACAGCAACGTTACTGTTAAATGTTTTTGAATGCTGAGCCAGACAGCAAAGTACCATTACCGTGCAACCTTTGAAAGAACTGTGCATTTCTGACAGCAGTCACAATCTCCTAAGAAGTGGCAGCAACTGACAGATTGTCATAAATTCTCTGGACCTTATGCGTGGTGTATATTTCCAGGACCTTCTGAGCCCAGAATTGATCGGCACATGTAGTGCAGCAGTTCAAGAAGGCAGCTCTCCATCACCTTCTCAAGGGCAACTAGGGACAGGCAATAAATGCTGTCCCAGTCAGCGATGCCCAGGTCCCACAACTGAATTAAAAATAATCAGTCCGTCAGGGAACTCTGTTGGAGTGAAGTAGAATCAGAAGACAGGACATGCCTGCTTTATAATTGCACTCACTGGTTTATGGTAAATTTTGTGAATGGATGAGCAAATGGGAAGGATGGAAGTGGGTTAGGTGGTTAGGGAAGGCAGATTGATCAGCTGTGGAGTTACACAATAGTTGAATTGAGTTTTAATCAGTGGAACATTTCCTAGGAACCTATGCAGGTAAGTAGCGTGCAAATATTCGAAATCTCCAAATTAAAGAGTCAGAGATATTTGCTGACGGTCTGGGGTGGCAGGGAAATTACCCATTGGAAGTTGAAACTCTCCAGGCAATTCCCACATAGATCCACATGTCGAGACTTCCACAGGGTCCTGGTGTGCATCTGGTGTGCACCTTTCCAATCCCTGACAATCCTTAGACCAGAAAATTTGGCCAGCAACTTCCTGATTTCTGCATTTAACTGCACATAATGCAATCACCAGAAGTTGCAATTTGAATTCCCTATAAATAATGATGAACACCATTAACTTGACTATTAATTCTACCAATAAATCTGTCACAATTTTTCTTAAAGTTGTGCAACCCATATTAAAAACAGTTAAATTCAGCCAGATTCCATGATTACAGTTCAACCACTGAAAGCCATCCAAAATAAGCTTGGAATTTCTTCTGTGTGCCTGAATGAACAACTCAAAGCCACAAAGATAAGTTGTATTTAGATCCTAAATTCAGATGACAGCTTATTCTAAACATCCAGCTCACTTACACTTAAGAAAAAGGGATTATTAATTTGTAGTCTCGCAGGGCATCATTACAGACATCTGTCGTAATAGCCACTATAACTACATTTTCATCGAAAGACATAATAGTAATGGAAATTTAAACCTGCTGTCATTTAAGGCAAACTTTAATTTTTTGCAAGTCCAATGAATATCAGGGTTTTAAGCTGATGCAGATGCTCTTTTTTGACAATGAAGTTTTGTTTTGACACTGAAACGTTACAAGAAACAGACTAAAGTCAAACATTACAATAGCAAGCTTGACAGTCGGCCGCTGTTTCACTTTTGCTGTTCCAGAGTCCATAACCGAACTTATTGCTCCTTCACTGTACACAGTAGTTGCTAGGATCTCATTGAGGTTATCTGGAAGCAAACACAATTTGAAACTCAATTAATGCAATTTAAAGAACAAAAAAAAGTCTGAAATTCAAATTCATTTGAAAAAGAATCAGCTTTACATTCATAGTGATTTCAGTACAAAATAAATTGTGGATAACTTGTGATTTTATAACACCATTACAGTGAAACATTCCAAGATGTTACATAGCAGTATTTTTCCAAACATATGAGGGAGACAAAAAGCATGGACAGAGAGTTTTTAAGGGGGTTTTAAATGATTTTAAGAAGGAATTCCAAAGTGATGGGGTCTAGGCAGTGAATGTGCATTTGTTAAAGGTGAAGGAGTGGCCACAGTGAGACAAATTGAGAACTGGACAGATTGTACAGCAGAACAGTTACAAAGATAGGATGGAGGAGCTAGGCCATGGACGTCTTTAAACAGAAGGATGAAAACTTCCAATATGTGAATCGAATCAGAACGGCCATGAACTTATTGAATGGCAGAGCAGGCTCAAAGGGCAGAGTGGCCTACTCTTGTCCCTTGTTCGTTTGTTATATGTTATTGGTATGTTTAAGTTGGGGGTGACTAGAAACTAATGTAGGTCATTAAAGTCAGTAGTCACAGATGTGCGAAATGTGGGGCTAAATCTTATGGTAATTTTACTAAGTATCTGGTTCATTGAGTTTCATGTAGGGTTTCTCTCTGTGAGACCCAGTGAGTTTTCCCACACTATTGTCCCAAACCTGCCTCATTAACTAACTATCCCACCCCTTTGGTGTCCCTCACTCGTTGCTAGCTGGATTCTACCACATGCTGTAACCGAAAGAACTCCCCACCAGAGGGATATCCTGGAATTGACCGGTATGCCTGGAGCTGGCACCATCTTTGCACCCCAGCCATGCACCCAATCAAGCATTGGCAGACCAGAATTGCCCTTCACTGTCAATGTAATGGCACAGCAGCCATAACCCAGTGCAGCTCACACAGCATAAAAGCAGCATGCCAGTATTGTTGACACTTCCTTACTCATACAACTGCACATTCCCACGCTGCGAAAGAACCAGGCCACACACCTCACCAGTCCACAGCCACATCCCATCTTACAATCTTCTAAGTCACTGGTACTCTGTCCCCACTGCCAACTGGAGTTCAGCACTTCATCATTGTTGACTGATCAGCCATCACAGACAGGAAAGCCTTCAAACAATGCAGAACATTAACTTTTATTTACAGAACCCGAAAGCAAAAAGAAATCAAACAAACAGAGGCTGCGTCCCCTGGTACCAGGGAAATGACCCCAATGAATTTCTACAAAAAAAGATTCGCTATCAACAAGTGGCTGATTGGTCTGTGGAGTGATGACCAGTTGTCAATGACAAAGACCTTCTGCCTGCCAATAACTGAACAGCTTGTCGTGAATGCAATGGTGAAAAACCTTCCGATCTCTGGAAAGAAAGGTGCTGTCTTTGTGTCTGCTGTTAAAAAAGAAACCTTAAGTCTGAAGAAAGCCAGCTTATTTTCCCTCATCAGTTGCTGTAAGCTATTGCTTTTGATCAATAAGTCAAAAACTTTAAAACTTGTGAACCAATTACTCTATGTCTTCTGCAGGCAGGTCAAAGATAAAAGAGAACTCTCCTAAGAGCAAGGGGATAGTAAGAGCTGCAGATGCTGGAGTCAGAGATGGAGCAACACAGCAGGCTACAGCTTTTTCTGAAGAAGGGTCCCGACCCAAAATGTCAGTTTTCCTGTTCCTCTGATGCTACCTAGCCTGCTGTGTTCCTCCAGCTCCATACTGTGTTATCTCCTAACAGCAAGCCCTGTCAAGCAAAAAGGATTGTGTCAGTGAACCCTATGGACCGAGACTATTGAGCTACCCTCCTAGTTTTCCCTCCACCAATAACATCAATTTTTTTGTATGTCTCAGTATTTGTGTAGTGAGAGTTTTATAGGGGGGTTAGAGTTTAACTGGTATAGTTATATGTTGATGGTTGATAACTGCTAACCTGTAGCTAAAACCTATTTATTTCTAATAAGTAGTAATTCTTGGAACAAAAACAAAGTTGCTGGAAAAACTCAGCAGGTCTGGCAGCATCTGTGAAGAAAAAAATCAGCGTTAATATTTCGGGTCCGATGACCCTTCCTCAGAACTTTTAACTCTGATTTTTTCTTCACAGGTGTTGCCAGACCTGCTGAGCTTTTCCAGCAACTTTGTTTTTGTTCCTGATTTACAGCATCCGCAGTTCTTTCGGTTTTTAAATAGTAATTCTTGTTGCGTGCAGAAACCTGATTCACATTTTCTGTCAGCCTGGGTACAAAATACACACAAATTGGAGAAATTTGCGCATTTTCACAGAATCTATAAGTTTTGTGATGAGTCCAAAAATACCAGGACTTCTTTTGCAGTGCACTACCCCAGTGAAGTTTGACTAAGGAAAAACTGCAAAGGTTCTTAATCTAAATATTGTATGCATCAAAGCCTTGCTACAAGTCCAGTCTGTTTGGCTGAGATTCTCAGGCAATCATCATTCTAATGCACTTTGATTGTTGCAAGGAAGCAGTAAGACTGAAAAATCTAATTAATCACGGATTCATCGCAGCCCCTGCACACTGATTCCTGGCAAAGGTCCTGAATAAGGTGGACACCATGAAATTGCTTGTGATGCCAAATACGAAGTTGCAGAAAGTATAGGAAAAGCCTGTCTTGGCAATGCCTTGGGTAGAGGTTGAGGAAGAAATGTTGGCCGGGACACTGGAAGAACACACTGTTCTTTGTCAAAACATAAATGGAGTTTCCAAGTCTACCTGACCAGACAGGACCACTGTTTAACATCACATTTGAAAGACAGCATCACTGATAATGCATCATCCATCTTTGTGGTAATGGACTACCAACATTAATCACAGCACACAGGAAAACATTTGTCCTTAATCAGCTGTTCCATTTTCTATACATTCACCATAATTAATCATGTCACCATAACAGATCAGAAGTCCAAAGTACTTACGGACATATTAAACTTTTAATTACTACAAATGCCTTTTAAAAGAGGTCTCCCACAGCCAAACGATGACCGCAGATTTTAATTCAGTGACTGGCTCAGTCCTGTATGAACCCAAAGAATGTCACATCTGTACAGAGGTGAAGAAACTTCCAACAGGGTTCAAATCCCACCTGCTCCTGAGATGTGCAGTCATATCTCTGAACAGCGTGATTAGAAAAATAGGTTAAATTAAAAAAAACTGGGCAACTAAGATGGAAGCGATAACGAGATGCTAACTAAGTAACATCTTTGTGCCATTGCAGGGATATACAAAAGAAGGGGCTAAAAAGTGACTGTAACCACTATTCTGTGTGTTAGTAGCCTGACAATAACTGTTCAAATTCCACTATCAATGCTACTAGTATTATGCCATGTAATGGCCACTATATTATGCGATCTGTCTTTATAACAACTCAGAGTGATCTCTATACCTTCTTTAAAACTTATCATTTTTTGAACTCGCTTCCTATTCCTAATCTGTGTGTAGTCTTATATTTCTTTTTTGCGTTTACTAACTAATAAACGCACATTTGTGAAGTCAGAAAACTTGGTTAAATTGGCTTCTTTAAAACAAATTCATTTGGTCTGCGAAAAACAGTATCCACAAGGGAAGTGATACTTTTTAAATTAACTTTGTTGCGATCGGCTAAGTTAGCAGATGAATAAAAAAGGGGAGTCAATTCATCCCTTCTCACCCGTGACCTTAGCAATTTGAGGTATCCTGTCTAGAACGTTAACAAATTGGAGAACACTGTCCTGGCACAGGATATAATACTGACTAGCAACAGTTGCAAATAAAATTAGGGATTGAATGGATTTTCTGAGAACAGGTGTTTTATACCTTAAAAAAACCCTGAATAATGCCTTTTTGGAGGGGGAATCAAAACAACAAAATACCGAAGTCCTGTGACTCCCTTCCTAAGTAACTCTGTGAATTTACCTACAACACATGGATTACAGCTGTCCAAGAAGGCAGTTCACGACCACCTTCTCACTTTGGGATCTGCAATAACCGCTGGTCTAGCATGAAAGAATACATATTTTACAAAAGGAAAGCCGTTGCTGGAGAAGAAACTCAATACTGATAAAATCCTACACAAGTTTTTTTAAAAATCAGTGAGACTGGCTTCAAGGAAATGGAGTCTGACTGGAGTTAAGTGGCACAATGGAACTCAACATCTCATAACCCAGAAAGGCCAGGGAATTCTTAGAGCTCAGTTAGGAAAGCTGTCACAGTAGAGCAACATGAACAAGTACAAGCAAGAAGTTAAAAGATAATTTACAGCCGTTATCTGCATTAGTCTTGGTTCCAACTTTCAACTGGAACTGCACAATACAAACTTATGTTACAGCTCATAAATACTAGTTTCATTTGCAGCTCTCCCATGCTTTGTGACAAAAGTTAGTAAGCTAACAGGAAACAACTTTTACAAATACATAACAGCACATTATTACTGACAGTAACCAAATCTGTTCTGCATTTGTAGAAAAGCACAATCATTATGATATGGACAGTAATCAATGAATAACTACAGAATGTCATTTTCATCCAATCATTGAGAAACATCACATAAATCACAAATCTGCTTAAACTTCTTCTAAATATATTGAATTAGATGACATGAACATTCAACATTATTCACTACTCTAATCATAATTAATTTAATTTTGATCCATTTATTGTCAAGAACTTTGTGATCTCTACACGCTTCCAGTTCTGCTGTTTTGTCAATTTTAATCACTCCACAGCTGACCATGCCTTTAGCTACTGATTTAAAGATACAACCACTGGTGGGCAAATCCAAACATCAGTATTTTTTAAGAAATCGATATATTCGAGGCAAAAGATTAAATCTGGGATCCAACAACTTTTAAAATAAAAAGGAAAAAGAAATGAAAGGTATTTTAATTAGTGGCACCTATAGAATGTGAGAAAGAACTTCAGGTTTTGAGTGGAATTGACCTATAACTTGCTGCTGACAGGTAGTGGTAGCAGAGATGATTAATGGTTTCAAAAGGAATTTGAATGGGCACTTGGAGGAGACAAGTCTGCACCTCTATAGCAATAAAAAAAACTCTTAAAACTCACAGGTAGTAGAATGGTTTTGAGGAGCCACAAGGCAAGCCAACTGACACTGAATGCCCAGACTCAGGACTTGCTCTGGTAACCCTGGTATTGATGTGGCTGGTGCAGTTTAGTTTCTGGTCAATGATGACACCTGGGTGGTGGTGTTAGGGAAATGGAGGGGGATTCAATGCAGCTGCTGAAGACTGGAGGGGTCTGAAAAATCTAAGGACCAATAGGAACATCAAACTGCCAGGAAGGTTGGGTGGCATTTAGAAATTCTACATTATCCTCAAATAATAGAAACCAAGAGGAAGTGTCAAGAGGAAGTTAGAAACCAATAGTGGCCAATAAGAAACATATGAAGAAAGAATCGAAGTATGAGCACTAGAAGCTCTAGTGCACATAAACTTAGTCTCTGCCTAGTTGGCATAACCCAATTTAGTGTGCCACTATTATATTATGCTTACAGGTTAGCATTCGGTATCACTACTGCAGACAAAATGGGTGATAACTGCTTTAGATATTCCGGTTCCTTACTCATGTCATATAACTCAGAATGTCATCAAAATATGGAAATGTGAAAATAAAATGAATAATTGCATGTCTAGTACATTACAAGATAAAGTGCAGGAAAGTTAACTCTCATCATTGACCAGTCTGTGACAAGCAATATTTAGAGGTCATTAGTTAGTTTTCATGTAAATGTGTCCAAATAAGTATTTTTTTGTTCACTGCTGAAAACTGATTTTGTTTTAATTGATCAGGGGCAATTGTTCCCTGCAAATAATTCTGCATTGAGCAATTCATATTTTTAAATAACTGCACAGAGGCCAGTATCCTTTATTTACTTGTGCACAGTACACTGGCTGTGACCAGCCAGCTCGGAGTCAGTCCCCTGAACCAAGAGGATTCTTAATCCCCTGTTTATATTGGTCAGCCAGGATTTTCGTGATTGGCCCAGGTTAACAACCCCAATCAAGGATCTTGTCATCAATGAGGTCCACTTGGTTCCAATCACTACAATTTTAATAAGGAAAAGACTTCACCATGGATTCAAGGCGGTGAATGTCTAACGTGAATAACTGACTTATAAAGTACATAACTTATTATAATTTATTTACAGAGCTTTGCTATTGAGAAATCCTTGTATTGATGTACTTGTATCTGAGTTTGATACTTTGAATAATGCTAATAATGCAAAGGGAACTATATAAAGAAACAAAGGGACTGCGGTCATCTAGTTAGCCACTCGAGCCTGTATTATTAAATAAGATTCGAGCTGATCTGAACTAATTCCATGGACCCACATTTTCCCATATTCCTCAATAGCATTGGTTAAGAAAATCTATCAAGCGTACATTTAAAATTAACAACCAGTTCAGCCTATTACTACCATCACTTGTGGAAGGAGTTACAAAGTTTTACCTCTCAAGTGTGCAAGTCCTTCCTAATTTTACTCCTTAAAGGTCTGCCTTTAATTCTTAGTCAGTATCCCTTAGTCCTAAACTCCCTAATTCGGGGAAATAATGTCTCTCTACTCAACCTCTTAATATATCTCAAAATTTCAAGAAAATCACCTTGGTTTTTTAAATTCCAGAGAATGCAATCCTCATTTGTGCAATCTCTCGTTGTAAGGTACCCTTTAAAGTCCTGGTATCATGCAGGTAAAAGGACTCTTGTGGTGCAGCAATAGTGTCCCTATCTCTGGGCCTGAAGGCCCAGGTTTAAGTCACAACTGCTTCAGAGATTTGTCATAAAGTGCATGAATAGGTTGATTAAAAATATCTCACTCTGGTAAACCAATGCCATACTCCCTCCAAGGCAAATATGTCTTTCTAACAAAATGGTCCTGAGAACTGTCTACAGTACTCCAGAGCGGTTAGCACTACTGCCTCACAGTACCATGGACCCGGGTTCGATTCCACCCTCAGGCGACTGTCTACGTGGAGTTTGCAAATTCTTCCCACATCTGCGTGGGTTTTCTCCAGGTACTCAGGATTCCTCCCACAGTCCAAAGATGTGCAGGTCACTTGGATTGGACGTGGTAAATTGCTCATAGTGCAGGCTAGGAGGATTAGCCATGGGAAATGCAGGGTTACAGGGATAAGGTAAAGGGGGCAGAATGTTTTTCGGAGATTTGGTGTGAATTCAAAGGGTTGAATAGCCTGCTTCCACACTGGAGGGATTCTGTGATTCTTTATTCTATGATACGATTTAATGAATAATTGTACAGCTCCCTCATCACCAGGTTTGAATTAGGGGGAACACATAAAATGCCTCAGTGACCTTCTTCTGACCAATCCTTATCTTTATTTATGGGACAGGAAAGCAAATTAAGATTCAGCACAGACCATCCTCGTCCCAGTTGAAGTCCTTAACAGACCAATTATAGGCCCTATAATTAATTAATTAATAACTGTCATTGCAATTTTTCTGCCAGCGGGAGCAATTGAGGGATTGAGGAGGGGAAAAGGGCAAAGTCTTTTTGGGTTTTGAGAGGGAAATGCATCCACTTCTGGCCTCCTTTACAAAAAGGACATACCACCCCTCCGTGCTCCTTCCCATCTGACTTTGTAATCATGGCCCTGCTGTTCATGCTACTCACTTCCCTCCCCCCCACCAACACTTGTCCCTTCACAAACCCCCTCACCTTGCTGGTTCCATAGGCTCAGACATTTAGAGTGATCGCATCAGCTGGCAGCTTGCTGCTCTGTATGGTGAGACTACCTGAATGAACGGCAGATGTCTCACCTCCAGCCAATTAAAACTTCTCAGAGTAATGGTGATTGACAGAGGTTAGGGTTAGGGTTAATCTTTGTCTTTTCAGGCAGTGAGATGGGCAAACCCCACCCAAACTGAAAAATCTTGCACCAGATGTGGTCTACATAAGGTTTTATATACTTGAAACAGAACCTCGTTGTATTGTAGTTCTAATGGCTAAAAGTCCTTTAGGCTTTTCTTTCATTATTTTCTGTACCTGTTTGTGACATTTTAACCATCTACATATCCAGACACCAAAGTCCCTTTAGACTATTCCTGCTCCTAGCTTTTCTCCATTTAGTAAGTATCCTAGTCTATCCTTTTTGGGTCTAAAATGGGTGACTTCACATTTGCCCATATTGAAAGCTGTTCACCACCAGTTGGTGGATTACGTTGATCAATACTTCCATGTAATTTTATGCTTTCATCTACGCTGCTTAGAATACCCCCTACTTTTGCATGAGCAGTGAATTTGGATGTGCGGGTTTCTATGCCATAAATAAGCACAGCAAACAGGTGAAAACCAACACAAAGCAGTGTGGTATACCACTAATCACATTAAATTCTTCCAAATAAATTATCTACCTATTATCCCTACACTTCCTCCTGTTGATTGCTATGGCCAGACATAATGGTTGAGATTTTCCATCTTGCAGCCTAAGTATTGGAGTGGGTGAGTTCAGTGGTGACTGACTCTCCACTCTCACCAATGAGAAAGTACACCAAACTGAGCTCCAATCAGTTTAAGATCTGACTGGCAAGCTTCTTGATGAATCGCAGGCCTTGATGTAAAAGTCCCACTTCATCAAATATATATTAATATAACTTTTAGATTTTTAACTTTAAAGTAGTGGCATATGGGTTGTTTATTTTTGTGAAGGGTTTTAAAAAAAAAGTCAGACCATCCTTCTGCAACACAGAGACCTAATCCAGCATGTGTCAGAGAACAGGGATCAGCTATATTGTTAATGGAAAATTGTTTTTACTGCATTGATTTATGGCAGGGAGTGTAAAGATTGAAGACTATTAACTTGTTTTTGGTCAGGAAATCAAGGATTGATTTTATGTTAGGAAACCCAGAGAATAAAAGTTCAGGACCGCTGGAAGGACACCTGACTGCAATCAGAGCAAATATAGTTTTTTCTCCTGTAAAGGAGTGTAGTACAGTTCAAGGAAAGCATGTTACCTCAGGGTAAAAGTTTAGTTTGTGAAACTTCCAAACCATGAGTATTTGGTTAGAAACTTGCAGGTTATTAAAAGCTGAGAAATTCTAAGCTTTCCATTTTGTGTACATTCATATATATTATAGGAAATGACTGGGGAAAATCAGTTAAGACAAATTTAAAAATTTGACATACAGTAATAGAGTAATGGAGTAATACAGCATGGAAACAGGCCCTTCGGGCCAAACTGGCCCAAGCTGACCATGGTGCCCGCTCAGCTAGCTCCAATTGCCTGCATTTGGTCTATATTCCTCTAAACCCTTTCCATTCATGTACCTATTCAAATTTTTTTTTAAATGTTGCTATTGTACCTGACTCAACCATTTTCTGTTGCAGCCCATTCCATATACATACTACTGTCTGTGTGAAGAAGTTGCCCCTCAGGTCCTTCTTAAATCTTTCCCCTCTTGCCTTAAACCTATGCGCTCTAGTTTTCAATTCCCCATCCCTGGGAAAAAGACTACATGCATTCATCCTATCCATGCCCCTCATGATTTTATACACCTCAACAATGCCGTCCCTCATTCTCCTACGTTCCAAAGAACAAAGGCCTATCCAGGCCAACCTCTCCCCATAACTCAGGCCTACTCGTCCTAGCAACATCCTCGTAAATCCTCTTTGCACACTTACCAGTTTAACTATGTCTTCCCTATAAAACGGTGACCAAAACTGTACACAATACTCCGAGTGCAACTTCACCAATGACCTATACAACTGTAACATAACGTGCCAACTCCTATACTCAGTGCCTTGACCTGTGAAGGCCAGCATCCTGTTTACCTGTGACTCCGCTTTCAATGAACTATGTACTTGTACTCCTCAGTCCCCCTGTTCTACAACACTCCTCAAGACCTTACCATTTACTGTACAAGTGCTATCTTGTTTTGACTTTCTAAAGTGCAACACCTCACACTTACCTGTATTAAATTGCATTTGCCAATCCTCAGCCTACTGCCCCAACTGATCAAGATCCTTCTGTAATTTTTGATAACCTTCCTCGCTACCAACAATACCTCCCAATTTTGTATGAAGGACTAATTTATCTGGATGAGTCTCTATAACAGACTGTGTCAGAAATCAGGCTGAGACTTTGTTTTGGTGAGTGTTTAGAGATCTTTCAAAGTGTTCTATATCTAGATAACTTATTTTTTGCATTAAAAAAAACCTCTTTTCCATTGTTACAGAAAGTCTGTAGCCCTTTTTAAGTTACTGGAGAACATGTTAAGTAAAAATGGTTTTAAAAATTTATCAAGGTAGATTACATTCAGGGGTCTGACTTAACTAGCGGAATCATCAGCCAGATCCTAACAGTTGCTGTGATGTGGTAAAGCATATGAACATTACAAACTAGGCCTTTAGCTACTTAGGCCTGCTCTGTCATTAAATACGATTATAACTATTCTGATTTTGGCCTCTCAATTCTACTTTCCTGTTTATCCTTTTTCTCCTTTAGCTGTCATGTTTATCAAGAATCAAATTCAGCCTTAAAAATATTCAATGACCCTGAATCCATTGATTTCTGCAAAAGAGAATTCCACAGACTAATGATTCAGAAAATACTTCTCTTCCCATCCATGTTAAATAGGAGACGTTTTATTTTTATACAGTTGTGGTCTCTACAACCTACCACACGTGGATTACAGCGACGCAAGAAGGCAGCTCTCCACCACTTTCTCAAAAGCAACCAGGGACGGGCAATAAATGTCACTCAGCCAGCAGTGCCCACATCCCATAAGTGAATTAGAAAAAAAAGCCTCTGACCTGCCACTAATCTTCCTGGAATTGTACATTTTTTTTCAATTTGATACCATGTTTAACTTCCTTAGTTATGTGTGGATGAGGCATCATTCTCCTGGAGCCACTCTTTCTCACTGGAATGCAGCTTTGCTGAGTGTTAAGAAGTATCTTCTTAACTGTCTGCCGTTGCACCTCCACTGATCTTGCTCTAAGAAATTATCCCAAAAACACAATGAACTCATCTTCCAAGCCATCTTTGCCAATCAGATTTATCCAACCTATGTGTCAATTCAAATACTCCAATGTTTATTGCCATACTTTCCTATGGTTAATCCACCTAGCCTGCATATCCCTGGACACAATGGGCAATTTAGCATGGCCAATCTATCTAACCTGCACATCTTTGGACTGTGGGAGGAAACCAGAGCACTCACAGGAAACCCACACAGACACAGGGAGAATGAACCCGGGTGCCTAGCGTTGTGAGGCAGTAGTGCTAACCACTCAGCCACTGTGCAACTCCACCTCATCTATAAATAAATGATGTAGTGATCCAGAAATTATTAGCTTTAAGATTCTGCTTTCTAATTTAGCTCCTATCTGATCATATAAACCTCAAGCACAGCCTCTTTCCCAGGCCTACCTACAGCACTAGTACCCACAAGGACCATGACAACTTGATCCTCCTCCTCCCATTGCATACACCCCTTCAGTCCAAAGCAGATTTCCTGAATCTTGGCACTTTAAAGCAACACAGCCACAACATTATTATTTGCTCCCCACATTTGAAAGGCTTCATGTACTACAGTGCCATGATCAGCTTGCTTATCCACCCTGCAGACCCCACTTTCATCAATACAAGCTGCCAGAACCTCAGGCCTGCTGGCAACTGCAAAGGATGAAGTCCAGACCTGCTTCACTCACAGCCAAATCTTCATGTCCCTGACCATTGTCCAAATTAGAAGACTCTAGTCTAATTTCTCCCTGATTCATCATAGATTCCAAAGTTCAGATACCATCTTATTAACTCACAATTGTTCTTTCTTGAGCCACAGATACTTACTGCTGATGTATTTGCCTTGGGTCACACTGGTGTCCAGTGGTTGGCACACACTGCAGCTGTAACACGTTGCCTGCGTAGCCTCTTTATAGTTTTTCAATTAATTTATTTATTAATCACTTTATTAATTAAATTTTAATTAATGCTTCTAGTCCTGACTCTGCTTATAGTCTTAATATTTCAAAACAAGTTCTACTTGTCCTAATTCCTTAGTTTAAATAACAGCTCGGAAATTCTCACCATGTGATCATTGACCTGCTTCCCTGTAACGTTATATTTTGATGTTCTTTATGAACACGAGTTCTGAACTCTCAGACCTTCCGCAGACTGCACACCCCATGACCCTTAGGTATGGCCCACTCTCCACTCACGTGTGTCTCTGGTCTCCCCTCAAGTGTGCCACCAGTCGCCCAAAGTATGCCTCCTTTGCTCTCTCTGTGTTCCCTCTACTCTGTGCCCACACATGTCCCGCCCGTACGTTGCCCTCATTCACCCACCCTGTGTTCCCCCACTCTTCCTCCAGGTGTGCCTTTGCTCTTTAGGGCTCACGCTTCATAAGCCTACTCTCGTTTTTGGCTGAGATCTTGCTCTTTATCCTGGATACAAGGCCGCACACACCAATTAAATTAATGACTAGATAATCTATTTTTCTGATTTTGGTTGAGGGTTAAATATTGTACAGGGCACCTTAGCTCCTTTTTGAAAAAATTGGATTTAAACTTTTATGTGCGCTTGTGAAGGCAGATGACTTTTCATCTGACAGTGACTGAGACTACTGACTACTGACTGAAAAGCAACACAGCTACCCAGACAGCCAGAGCTGACATTTAGAAATGCAGAGATAGTTCTTGTTTGATGGATCTGAATCAAATGATTTTCCTGGTCTGATGTGGAGCACGAAGAAATAATTACAATCCTAGTCAAAAAGTGTCCAACCATAATCAGGCGATTCACAATTCACATCCTGTGTTATCTCATTCACAATTCCCTGTTGCTACAGAGGGTCAAATCAGAGACTAACCGTCACGAAAACAGGTACAAATTTCACTAAGATCATGTTGGCATTAAATCACGCTGGGTCCAATTTTAACAATGAAATTGAATGGTGTTTTTAAAATCAGGTCAACTGACACTTATTTTATCTCCAGGCAGGAAACAAGATGAGTTGTAAACTCTTTCCACTATAGAAATTAGACTATTTTAATTCTGCTTTATTGATATGCAGCTGGTCTACTCGCCTCCATGAAGTTAGTGGGAAGCAGCTGCCAGCACAGGAAAAGTCATGTGGCTTGGAGCCAACACCTCCGGATCCAGACTCATTGCCTTCAACAATCTAACTCGTGATCTTTCCATTTCCAATATTCAACCTTTCCTCCAGACACAGATGTCAGCAGAAATCAAAACACTTTTCTCCCATGGAATACATTCTCTGCCACCACTCACAAAGGACACTGTACCAAATCCACTTCTCATTTAAATTACAAAAGCCAAAAATGTTCAGATTTTGCAGAGTAGGAAGTGTCAATATTACATTAATTTGCTGACTGACTCTCATTTTAAGTTCCAGCCAATTGTTTTCAAATGACTATTTACCTGGATCCTGCTAGCAACTCACTGCTTCTCCATCTCAGCACGCACATGATACAAAGAAGCCCCATACTTTTCCATATCTCCTGTAGAATGCCATTCATCAACTCTCCTCATCCTTTTTGACAGGACCCAATGGCTGACAATGCAAAGCAGAGAACTGGGGGAGGCCTAGCAAAGAGAGAGGCCCTCAGTAAACTGGAGCTGGCAGTCAGTTGGACCATCCAGGCAAGGAGCATCCAAGACAGGAAAATAGACAGCCTATGTTGAACTCATCCACAACTATTATAAAAAGGTATACATTCAAAGCAAGTGACATATGTCCAATAATGAACAGAGGGTATCCTAAATATTGTTGATGGAAATGTTAATGACAACAAACAAAATCTAATCACTATCACCACAAATAAACCTCATAGCTCCTGGCTGGGGTTTTTATTTAATAAGCATCACTGAGTGTTTTAATGCTTCCAGTTTTGTTAGCAGGGCATATAAAGCAATGGTATGCAACATTCCCTCAAACACAACAAAATACCATGAATGTTGCAAATCTGAAATAAAAACAGTGGGCTGAAATTAATCAGCAAGTCAGGCAGGATCTGTAGATAGAGAAACAAACTTAACATTTCAGGTCAATGGCCTTTCAGCAAAGTTATCAACATTTTGTGATTGGGGAAACTCCATTCCTTCTTTCATTGTTGGAGAGTCTTTATAGAGAATTGAAATGTAATCAAACTTCAGAATATTCTACATTTTCCAGCATATGCTTTACAACACTTGGCACAGGAACTAGGCATGAGTAACCTTTCAACTTCTCTATTTAAAAGCTGGGTGTTGTCTTTTAATGAAGCAGAATTATAAACTAACTTCACACATGTTTGATGATTCTATATCAAAGCCTTGGTAAATATTTATACTTCCAAATCACCACTCCCTTGACTATTCTGCTTAAAAGATAAAAGCCGAGATCTTATAGTGTTCAGGTCATTTGTAGAAATATGAAACAAAATTTTTTTTTGTTTTGAAGGAATTAACAAAGAGCACAAAATAGATAAAATGGATTATACTACCCCACATGATATGGCTGTCTTCCTCCTCACCACCTCTCTTCCTCATATTTACCCTGTCCCTTTGCCAGTTTCATAGGGTTATCCATATTATTGTGGATAATAACCCATTATCTGATGCTTTCTGTCTTTCTTTCTTTCTCTCCTTCCAAGTTTCGGTCTAACAGCATGTTATTAGTCAGAGTCAATATTTATTTCATTTAAAGCAGTGCTTGCAAACATAAGAACAGGAGAAGACCATTCTGGCTTTAAAACTGCACCATAATTTAATACAATAATAGCTGACTGAACACTTCAATGCCTTGATCCACATGATCCCCATAATCCTTTATACCACTGTTATTCAGAAATCAATTAATCAATCAAACTCTACATCAAAGAGGGGTGGCACGGTGGCTCAGTGGTTAACCCTGCTGCCTTACAGCACAAGGGGCCTGGGTTCAATCCCACCCTTGGGCAACTGCCTCTGTGGAGTTTGCACATTCTCCCTGTGTCTGTGTGAGTTTCCTCCAGGTGCTCCAGTTCCCTCCCACAGTCCAAAGATGTGCAGGCTAGGTGGATTGGCCATGCTAAATTACCTATAGTGTTCAGGATGTGCAGATTAGCTGGGTTATAGGGGGATGGGTCTGGGTAGGATGCTCTGAGGGTCAGTGTGGACTTGTTGGGCTGAAGGGCCTGTTTCAACACTATAGGGATTCTATGATCATTATTATCCAACTGTCCATTTAGCACATCCTTTGTAATAGATTCCAGCATTTATGTCTCCTATTGATATAAGTCATCTTTTCTGTCTTGCTCCCTTCTTAAATAATGGGGTTACACTTGTTAGTTCAAATTTGCAGGAATCATTCCAAAATCTATACAACTTAGCCCCATCCAGCCCCATTAATTTCTCAGGTACAACCTTCTTACTAATACCAATTTCCTTCAACTTCTCATTGCCTGTAGTCACTTGGATTTTGGGACATTTCTTGTATCTTTCTCAGAGAAAACAGACACAAAGTAACCATTTAGCTTCTCTGCCAGTTTCCTATTTCCCACTATACATTCTCCTGACTCTGCCTATAAAAGACCCAAATTCGTCTGAGTCAGTCTTTTACTTTTTAAGTACTTATAGAAACGTTTATGGTCCGTTTTTATGTTTTTCCCTACATGGTATTCATATTCTATTCTTCCTTTTCATATCTAAATCGCTGTTGAGTGAATTTGTCCTCATCCCAGTTATAGATGGTGGTGCTTTATCCTAAGTCCATACTCCTTGTGGTTTTGTTTCTGCATGGAATCCATATCTCATCATTTACCTTACCAGGCCTCTTCAGAATCTTGTATGTTCAATAAGTTCACCTCGCATTTTCTAAACTCCAGACAATAGGTTGTCAAGGGTAGGCAGGGATGCGAAGTTGACTAATCAGACTAACTTACTCAGCCTCTTATCATAGGACCAATTTTGTAAACCTTTGCTGTACCAACTGCATCTTTCACAAATGTGGAGACCAAAACTGGACACAATTCTTTTCTGATGAAGGGTCTAGGCCCGAAACGTCAGCCTCTCTGCTCCTATGATGCTGCTTGGCCTGCTGTGTTCATCCAGCCCTGCACCTTGTTGTCCACAATTCTTGAGATGTGGACTCACCAAAATCCTGTATAATTTTAACATGTTGTGTCTGTTTCTGGACTCCAAACTCTATTTAATAAGGACTGATGTGCCACTTGCCATCCAAATTGCTCGCTGCATGTTGCCTTTCTGCATTCTTTGTATGAGCACACCCAAGTCTCTTTGAACATAAACACTTCCAAGTTTCACATCTTTTAAAACATATTCTGTTTTTCTATTCTAACGATCAAAGTCAGTAACTTCACACTTTCTGACACTAAAAATGATAGGTCTCCTGCATGCTGGTTTTATATTAAAGTCCATAAATCTCATGTAGTCAGGTTGTGTTAATTAAAATACATTTCTGATCATCTACATCTCAGCAGTGGGGTTATCTTAGTCCAAACCACAGTAACATCACCCTTATCTTACTTATCTAGCCAAAAATTTGCACTCAACAAACTGAAAAATCAACAGTTACTTCACAGAATGTAGATAATCTCAGACAACCAAACACACGCTTGTTAAAATTTAGAGTTAAACATTTGTGTGCCCTTCTCTATATATATATGTATATCTGAAGAGGACAAAAATCTTTTGTTGTTTGTGCCAAGATAAATGATATTCATCATTTGATCCCAATATAATAGCCTTATTTGCTAACTTCAGAGAAAAGAAATGATTGAAAAGGGATAGAATTACATGTTTTGAGATCATTTTTCATTATAAATATTTCATTTTAGTGCATCAAAGTCTCTTCCTCACAGCTGCCTAATCAATGTACTTTATCCAAAACTTTGATATGTCTGACACAGGTTGGACATGCATAATAACAGGCTTGTATCCACTGAAGTTTAAAAGAGTAAGAGGTGACTTGATTAAAACATACAAGATCCTGAGGGAACTTGACAGGATGGATATGGCATGATGTTTCCTTTGGTGGGGGAACCTAAAACTGGACATAATTGAAAAAGAAAGAAAATGAGTCTGGAGGAATTAGGAATGGAGATACAAGGGATGACAGATGAATTGAATGGATATTTTGTATCGGTTTTCACAAGAGAATATATGTGGCATCCTGGAAGTAGCTGAAAATTAAGAATTGAAAGGGAGAGAGGGATTCAAGAAAATCACAATTACCGAGGAAGTAGTCCTGCATAAATTGTTGGAACTGCAAATTGACAAGTTCCCAGGTCCTGGTGGATTTCATAGCAGGCTCTGAAAAGAAGTATCCAGTGGAATAGTTAATGCATTGGGTTTTAATTTTCCAAAACTCATTAGATTCAGGGGAAGTTCCTTTAGATTGGAAAATAGCTAATGTAACTCCTTTATTCAAAAAGGGAGGGAGGTAGAACGTGGGAAAATACAGGGCAGTTAGCTTATCATGTCATAGGGAAAATGTTAGGAGGTATTGTTGAAAAGGTTATAACTGGGCACTTGGATAAGCTCAAGCTAATTAGGTAGAGCCAACATGGTTATGGTAAAGGGAAATCACATTTAACTAATTTAATGGAGTTATTTGAAGAAGTAACTTGTCCTGTAGATAAACTGGAACCACAGCATGTATTGTATTCAGATTTTGAGAAGGCATTTGATATGGTGTCACATCAAAGGTTATTTCAGAAAATAAAAGCTCATGGTGCAGCGGGTAGCATATTGGCATGGATAGGGGACTGACATGCTAACACAAAGCGTCTCTTTCAGGCTGGCAGGATGACATGAGCGGCGGGCCACAGGGATCAGTGCCGAGGCCTCAACTCTTACAATTCATATAAATTATATTGATAAAGAGATCAAGGTTTTAGCAGCTAAATTTGTTATTGTCTCAAAGATAGGTAGGAAAGTGAATTGTGAAGTGGACATAAGGAGCCTACGAAGAGATATAGATGGGTTAAGGCGTGGGCAAAGGTCTGACAAATGGAGTACAATGTGGAAAAGTGTGAAATTGTCCATTTTGACAAAAATAATAAAAATAAGCATATTGTCTAAATGGTGAAAGGTTTCAAAGCTCTGAGGTGCAGAGAAATCTGCGTGTCCTAGTGCATGAATCCTGATGGCTTGTATGCAGGTACAGGAAGTGATCAAGAAAGAAGATAAAATATTGTGGCTTATTGCAAGGGGAATTGAATGCAAGAGTAGGAGCGGTTATACTACAATTGAACATGACACTGGTGAGACCATATCTGGAATACGGTGTACAGTACCGGTCACTGATGTTAATGCACTGGAAACAGTTCAGAAAAGGCTTACTAACTAACACTAGAAGGAGTGGATTGCCTTCTGAAGAAAGGCTTGATAGGCTCAGCCTATATCCTCTGGAGTTTTGAACAGTCAAAAGTGACTTAATTGAAATGTAAGATCCTGAGGGGACTTGACCAGATGGATGTTGAAAGGATGTTTCCTCTCATGTGAGAATATAGAACTAGGAGTGATAGTTTAAAATTAAGGGGACACCCATTTAAAACAGCGAAGAGGAAACTTTTTTTTCTGTCAGATGGCTATGTGTCTTTAGAATTCCATTCTTCAAAAGGAGATAGACGCAGAATATTTCAAGGTTTTTTAACACAGAGGTAGACAGATTCTTGTTTACCAAGAGGATGAAAGATTATCAGGGCTATGCAGGTTAAATTCAGATCAGCTACAATTTTATTGTATGATGAAGCAGGCTCAAAGGACCAAGTCGCCTACTCTTGTTCCTTCTTTGCATATTCATTTAAGGGGTCATCATTTAAGAAAGAGATAAGGAGCACTTTTTTCTTTTTCAGAGGGTTGTGAGTCTTTGGAATTCTCTTCCTCCAACAGCAACAGAGGCAGAATCTTTAAAATATTTTTAAGGCAGAAGTAGAGTCTTGATAAGCAAAAGGATGAAAGGTTATCAGAGATGGGCAAGAATGTGGGATTAACATGAAAATCAGGTAATCTTACTGAACGACAGAACAGATACGAAAGGCCAAGTGACCCACCCCTGCTCCTAATTTCTTTGTTCATATGTAACAATTAGGTGTTAACCTGGCCCAGTTTGTAATAGCCTTTCTTTCGAGTGTAAACGTTGGGGTTCCAAACCTCACTCCAAAGATGCAAGCCTATGATCCAGGCTGACACTTCAGTGTAATACTGAGAGACAGCTGCTCTGTTGGAGATGTTGCCTTTTAGATGAGGTTTTAATGCAGCCCTCTCAATAGATACTGAAAGATTGCAATGCACAATTCAAAGATCAACCGTGGAGATGTCCTAGCTTCCAGCCAATAAACATCACTAGGACAGTTGACCTTGTCAATATTACTTCGCTGCTTGTGGGATCCTGCTGGCTGCAAACTAGTTGCCTCATTTCCTTACGCTAAAATGGCAACCAATCCTCAAAAATACTTAATTGTCTGTGAAGCACTTTAGGATTCCCTAAGGTTGCAGAAAGCAGTCAAGTTTTACCAAATTCTGAAACTCTTGAATATCTTGTACAGCATAAAAAGCAGCATTTCTGTAGAATACTTATACTCCAAGACCAAATTTTTCAATCCAAACTTTCTAATGGTAATTTTGGAAAGGCATAATCCATTAAAGTAACTAGATCAGTAGGCCTTACTTCCAAGCAATAACATCTCTTGATGGTGCAGTCACTAACTACATTCCTGATGCAGAACCAAACCATTTTGGATTGGCAAGATTGTCGGTATGTTCCCTAAGCCATGGTAAATTAGTTGTTGAAATGTAACATACAATGCTCACAAAAGTATTACCTGTGACAGCCAAGTGGCCAACTAAAATTTTTGACGAGTCGCATTACTTAACTACTGAAATTACTTTTAAAGCAGTAAGCCTCAGTTCCTTTACAAATCAAAAGCACTTTAAATTTATCAGAATAATTTATGCAAAATTCACTGAATAATTGAATATTTACATCTAATGCTTTTTCAATCCAAGTACGCTTTTCAGAAATTGGACAACATACTGTTGGCATTTGCATCAGGTGAAAACTTTGCATTAAGTTGAAGAAGTTTCAGCAGCCAAAGAAGCAGGAAGTTGCTCTAACATAGTTGCACAGCAATAAAATTCAGATGGCATAGAATTTACCAAAAATACTGTCCTCTAACTCACAGTAATGTCACCTCTGTATAACAAAATAGTCTAGTTTAGTATGTAAACCAGAATCCAGAGGCAGAGAGAGATCCCAAATTCAGGAAATTAGATAGTTTAGCAGTTAATCTTCTTTGCCATTACTGGAAAGGTAAATGCAAGCAGGATATAGAACACCCTGCAGAGGGTCATGTGATATACTGGTATAGTCCCTACCTCTGGGCCAGAAGACCGGGTTTAAGATTCACCTGCCTTGCAGGTGTATCATCAATCTGAACAGAATGATTAAAATAATTATAGAACACCATGCCTTCATTTGGATAGTGTAATGAGATCTTTTCCATCAACCTGATCAACAAAAGGAGTCACATTTCAGCATTCCATTTGAAATCTTGCATTTCTAACAAGATAATACTACGCAGTACCACAATGAAGTGAGCTTCTACTACAGATATTATAGACACATGGTCTATTATGCCGGAAAAGGAGACTTCTTAAATTATTCAGACTATGCAAATTTTTATAAACAGGGCACTAAAAAAAATTGCTAAGTTGTGGGTACTCTCATCTCTGATGATAGGCTATTGATCTGAAACGTTAACTCATTTTCTCCCCAGAGATACTCAACAGGGTAGGGAGTATTTCGAGCATCCTCTGTTTTCATTACAGATAATGGATCCATTATTAAAACATTTCAAAACAAGACTTTGGTCTGGTCTAACTGGAATTATTTATCTCATCTGAAATGCAGCCAAGAATGAAGTAGAACCTGATAAGTCAGCAAGAAAATATGTATTCATTTAAATTAACCATTTAAGACATAGAGATCATAATATATTGGCACAACCACCCCACTCTCACAACTCTTATCCTCAATAACAACTATCTAATCAGACCACTAGTGGAAATATAAGCCTCTGCACCATGTTCATAATCTGTTCCTATGTTTGAAAAACAAAAATTTATTTCAATAAGTTGAGAGAATTGATCTCAGATTCAATGCCTATCCTATATCAAAGCATTACTCTCGGCTTATGAATATATAATATCACTTCTGGTGACCTTTTTACTCTTGGAACTTTTACTAATGGTACAAGGTGATAAAAGGTGCAATGATTTTTGTAACATTCAATAAGACAAGGCTGCAGTTAAATCATGTAAATATTTACTCTGAAAAGAGTCATCGTTACCTTGATGAGTTTACCTCAATATTTCTCACCATCATCTGCAGAAACAATAGGAACAGGAAACAGAGGTTTTTCAATTCATTCATGAGATGTGGGCACCACTGCTAGGTCAGCATTTATTGCCCATCCTTAATGATGGGCAGTGAACAGTTAAGTGTCAACCACGTTTCTGTGGTCTGGAATCAAATAGAGGCCAGACCAGGTGAGGATGGCAGATGATAGATTTCCTTTCCTAAAGGATATTAGTGAACCGGATGGGTTTTCACGACAATTGACAGTCTGGTTTGTGATGCAGAGTGACACCAAAAGCACAGTTCAATTCCTGTACGAGCTGATGTCACCATGAAGGGCCCATCTTCTCAACCCTGCCCTGGTGAGGTGACCCCTCAGGTTAAACCACCACCAGTTAACTCTCTCTAATCCAAGGGCAGAAGCATGGGGACATTCACTCAATGTTATTGCTCTCACCATTAAAACCTTCAAGCAACTTTTGATACCTGTAACTTAGCAAACCTCAAGAAAATCTTGTAAAATCAAGTTACTTATTTCAATCCAAATTGGAAACTTAATGAGAGTGTCATAGATTTCCAGATCTCCAGTGCAAGTGATAACAGAAGGGACAATAGCAACATATTATTTGGATTCTGGAATTTTACTCGAGTGGTTTGTCTGCTCGAAATTCTGCAGGAAAAATTTCAACCTAGTTCAGGAAATGCAATTTTTATATTACAGCATATAAATGCTATAAAATAGAATGATAAAGATTTTAGAAGGCACTTATTAAAATAATTTTTAATCCACTTTATAAAAGTCAGGGAGTTACTATGGTATACAAGGAGGCCATTCAGACCATCAGATCCTTGTCAGTTCTCTGTAGAATAATCCAGTCAGACAGTCCCATTTTCCTGCTCCTACTCTGCAAGTTTATCTCTCTCAAGCATGATCTAACTTCCTTAGAGATAGTAAGAACTGCAGATGCTGGAGTCAGAGATAACACTGGAACTGGAGGAACACAACAGGCCAGGCAGCATCAGAGGAGCAGGAAAGTTAACATTTCGGGTCAGGACCCTTCTTCAGAAATTGAGTTATAACTCCACAGCGAAGCATCTTCTAAGGATGCCCACCTTGAAGAAGTTATCCTCCTCCCTCCGGAAAGACCTCAGTGGATCTCTCTCCATCTACAACCCACTGGTAATATCTAATTTCCTTATTGTCTCCACTTCCATCACCCTCATATGCAGTGAGTTCCACTCACTGAGTAAAAACTTCTCACTTATTTCTCCATAACTTTTTCACAAAACCTTAAATCTGCATTCCCTTGTCTTTGAACCATCAACTAAAGGTGGGAAAAAATAGGAATAGCAATGCTTTATTTACTTTTATTTACCTGTCACTACCTTGAACACCTTCATCAGAGTGCCTCTCCACCACCTTAGTTACATGGAGAACAATGCCAACTTCTCCAGTCTAATCTTGTAGCTAAATTTGTTTATCTCTAGAACTGTTCAAGTGTATGTCCTCTCCACCACTAACTGATCCTCACATTCTTTGCAACTGAACACAATAACCCAGTTATTGCCTAACCAGAGGTTTATAAAGGTTCAACTTAACTTCCCTCGCTTTTGTACAAAAAACATCTATTTATGAAGCTGAAAAAATCCCCATAAACTTTGCCAATTCCTCTCTCAATATGTCCTCATAACTTCAAAGGTCACTCACGTAAACCCAAAATCCCCCGAGCTCTTTACAATGGTGAAATATGTTTATTCTGCCTCTCCCATCCATTCTGTAAAAAAATACTCTCTCACTTCTCTGCAATAAGCCACTTGTCTTCCCATTTTGCTAGCCTATTGTAGTCTTGTTACATTTGATTAGTATCATCCTCTCTGTCAGCCACATATCCAATTTTAGTAATAACTTCTGAAATTTTACACTGTACAATATACAAGTATTCTACATGTATTAGAAGAAAAGCAGTGCTAGCACTGACCCAAGGGAACACCATTGTCTAATGTCTTTCAGTATGACAAACAAACCTTTATTATGGTTTAGTGTTTTCTGTCCTTAAGCCAATTTTTTAAAATCCAAGCTCCTCCTGTTTTTCAACTTTGTTAGCCAGCCTTTCATGTGGTACTTGGTCAAAAGCCTTCCCCAAATCCCTTTAGATGGTCTCATTTGCATTCCCTCATCAACCTACTTAATCAAAACAGTCAAACAGATCTGTCTTTTGTAAACCAATCCAGGTTCTCTTTAAGTTTATGAAACATCTCTGAGTGCATATTAACTATTTTCCTGATTTTTGTTTCTAAAACCTTACCACCACGAATGTTAAACTGATTGATCTGCAGTTATTAGAATTTCTTTATGCACTTTCTGGAACAAACTTGTCATATTTACAAATCTCCAATCCTCTGGAACCTCCCCCATATCTGACCATGATTATGGCAAATCCTTTTGTAATCTCCACCCCCCACTTTCCTTAGCAACCTCGAGTGAAAGCTATCAAGACTGGATGACATAGCTCCTCTAAGCCTTTTCAGTGCATGCAGCTTATCAATTTTCACCCATCCATTACCTCGACAATGACCTCTTTTACTGATATTTTGACAGTATCCTCTTCATTAAGTATTCTTGCTCTCTGGCAACAAGTAAAATTATCTTCTTTATCTCTAATAGCACAGCTGCATCCCTTATTTCCTATTTGCTATTTACATGTTAGTAGAACAATTTTGGGTTACCTTTTATGTTTACAGCCATTCTACCCTCATATTCATAACTATTTTCTTTTTGCCAGTTCCTCTGCAATTCTATTCTGAGGTGGCACGGTGGCTCAGTGGTTAGCACTGCTACCTCACAGCAGTAAGGTCCCAGGTTCAAAACCACCCTCAGGCAACTGTCTGTGTGGAATTTGCACATTCTCCCTGTGTCTGCATGGGTGTTCTCTGGTTTCCTCCCACAGTCCAAAGATGTGCAGGTTAGGTGGATTGGCCATGCTAAATTGCCTGTAGTGTTCAGGGATGTGTAGATTAGAGGGATGGATCTGGGTGGGATGCTCTGAGGGTCAGTGTGGACTTGTTGGGCTGAAGGGCCTGTTTCCACACTGTAGGGATTCTATGCTCAACTTATTGTAATTGGCTTAGTTATGCCTTGCAAAATTCGCTTCTCATACATTTTTTTTTGTTTCATCACATTTTCCAGCCGTCAATATCCAATGAAGCAGGTTTTGTTTCCTTTTTTTCTCTCTTGTTGGAACTTATCCAGCCTACATTTGAAATACTTCTTCTATCAGTTTTTGGATCTATTTGACCTTGACTCGGTGCTCTCTCATCCCATTGAAGTTAGCCCTCTTCCAATTTGGAGTTTACCTCAGATGGTTCCTGGCACTTCTCCATATTAATTTAACCTTCACGGTATGGTGATTACTCTTATTCAAGTGTTCTCCCACAACATGCGGCACACCTCATTTTTGATAATCTAGTTATATTTTCTTCCTAGTTGGATGTAGAATACACTGGTCAAGGCAGTTCTCCTGAACACATTTCAGAAAATCCTCCCTCTCCTTTCCAACTGCACTAACGTTGAAGGTCCCTAAAACCACTAATCTTATTGTTTTGCACATCTCAGAATCTCTGCACATGTGCTATTGAAACTCTCTCAACATTTGGAGTTACAAAATATTCCCAGTCACAAGTTGACACCTTTTCTGCTTCTCAACTCGAACCAATGGATTCGGCCTTTGCCCCCTCAAAGACATCTGTTCTTTTCAAAACTGCATCTCCTTAAATCATAATAAAAACCGAAAGAACTGCGGATGTTGTAAATCATGAACAAAAACGGATGTTGCTGGAAGAGCTCAGCAAGTCTGGCAGTATCTGTGATGAAATATCAGAGTTAACATTTCAGGTTCTGAGGAAGGGTCACCGGACCCGAAACATTGACTCTGATTTTTCTTCACAGATGCTGCCAGACCTGCTGACCTTTTCCAGCAACTTTGATTTTTTTCTCCCTAAATCATATTGCTATCCTATCTTCCTTTGTCTTTCCCTATCTTTTCTGAACACTTGGTCTCCCTGATTGTACCCAGACCTCACTTAAGCTACATATCCATTATCGCCATGATATCATGTCTCTGTTATAATATCTACACACATTCAAACCTGTCTGTATTCAAATAATGCAACTTTGTTGGCCCTTATCTAATATTGCATTACCTCCTTCTCTAGGATTATTCAAGTTCAGGCTCCTTTGTTCACTTAATTCCTTTATTCTACTTCTATATGCAGATTCTCAATGCTAGGTCAATTGACATTAAAGTATTTCCAAAAAAAAAACATTGGTCCCAGCACCATTGAAGAATAATCTGTTCCATTTGTCTAGGTGCCTCTTACCCCAGAACTGGTGCCAATGTTCTAAAAATCTGAAGATTTCTCTCCTACTCCATGCCTCAAGCCATGCATTGACCCTTCCTATCTTCAATTTTGCTAGTGTATGATATGGGATCCAAAGACTGCAGCCTTTGAGGATATATTTTTTAACTTCCTTCCTTGCTTCAAAACCTACCCACTTTATCCCATTCCTCATACATATTATAGCATGGAAGAGGAACATTCAATGTCAACGTTGTTTTCAAAGTTCTTTTAGTATTTCATAAAGATGTGCAATGATATTTAGGGGTACAAGGGTACAAGGTAAATATTACTAGATCATACAGCATAATCATTCATTAATGAGTTGAACTAAAGAATTGTGAATTTATAGTGAAAAATGTTTGTATCCTACAAATTGTCTGACATTTACTTGTTAATTAAACTGAAGAGGATTACACATATTTTTTACTGACTTTTGAATTTGTCACCATACCATTTTATATTTCTATCCCATTTACACATTATGTGCTCTTTCCCTTTATTATCTTTTCTATAGTTAAATGTTAAAAGATATACTGCTCTTTCAAAATTGGCAGTGAATGGAGCCAGGCATTGTGGCATATTACTTGATTTACAAACAGCTTCCTGGCTTTTGACTTTCATTCCTGCAATTGCCCCACTTTTTATAAATTCGCGAGTATCAGATTATAACAACAAAAGATTAGGCATTCACCAAGGACAATAGAAAATTATTACAGAACATGATTGACACAGAATATTACACAGAAGAGCTCCAACCTTATACAGTACTCCTTTTTTTGAAATAAAAAGCATTCATAGCATACAACCTGTTCATTCACATTAGAACTAAATATTAGGGAAATTGTTTTACCCAGCTTTGTTAGGATAGATTGCAGAAACAGAATACTTGTGGGAGGTGTATACTACTTCATCCCCCAGTCATGACACTAAGCAGGAGCACTCAATTCTTGGCTTTAATGACAGATCAGAATAAGAATGCAAATCGGGCACAGCACTGAAAACATTAAAGTGTTAAAAACCATCCTGACTAGTTTATAAATGTTCAAGTGTGCTCTGCAAATTCACAATTTGCAGCCATGTATCAAATGAGAAGTGACATAAGAGGACAAATAAATGCCTCAAGATCAGTTGCGATATTTAGAGATTATAGTGTACACAAATGCTGAAGGAAGCAACATGCTTTAGGCAGGACTTGTCGCTGCTATATTACAAATAACATTCTGAATTAAAGAACACAGATTTTTATTATAGTCAACCTTAATTAGTTAAGTATGCCTTGCTCCGTTCCATTTGGTGAGTTTCTCCTTTTATCATTTCCCGTCTATTGCAACATCTTTTCTCCCACTTACACACTGACAAATAAAAAGTCTGCCCAATCACATTTCAGCAGAAAATTAAATCCTCCTAAATAACACCTGCCATGCCAGCTCTCCATTTATTCCACTACAGACCTTTAAAAATAATCTTTTAAACATAATTTTCACCTCTTCACAATAAATTAACTGATGGCATGAAGAGGAACTAAACCACTGACTGAGGTTACTGGAAGTGTCCAAAGCCATAGTTGACTGGCTTGATTCTGGTGACCTTTTGAAAACAAGGAAAGAAAATATGAACAATGAAAGAGCAGTCAGATGCCTGGTGAGAATATGCATGGAAGGTCACCAAGAGCAACTGGGGGCACAGGACTGGAGAAAGTTGCAGAATTAGAGTAGGGCAAAGTAGAGAAATTTCTAGACAAGTGGAATAATTTCAAAATCAATGCACTGGAGAAAATGGGAAGCCAGTGGAGATCCCAGTAGGTGACTGGGATTTAAAGGAATAAAGGACCACAGCAGCTATTTATTTGGTTAAGTGTTTTTGAGGGGTGGATCATGTAGGATAATCATGAAAGCCTTAGAAACGACTGAAGCAAAATACTGCAGATGCTGGAAATCTGAAAAAAAAATAAAGTGCCCAGGATACTCAGACTATCAGAAAGCATTCACAGAGAGAAAAATCAGTTAACATTTCATGTACATGATATTTCATGAGATCAGTCTATTGTATTAGAATGATCATGTTTGATCTTGACAGAGGAAAAGATAATATAAAAAGTTCAAATTTAAGAACACAAATGTATTCAAATTTATTGATTCTATTTTGTGAATATACCTAGTAATTACAGCCCACCATCTAACTAGGCCACAAGCATCTTCAACCTCATGTGCACCTTCTCCCCAGTGATCAGAACCATATAATCGCACTCTTTGACCCAACCGCCTCTACACTTTACAACAGTAATGCTGCAATAATAGTCATACACAACATGGCTGGGTAATTCAACTACAACTTCCAGCTACCTTGTGATGCACAAAATATTATTCTGCTGCTGCAGTGAATCAGTCACCCCTTAAGACTATGAGATAACAAGGTGTAGAGCTGGATGAACATAGCAGGCCAAGCAGCATCACAGGAGCAGGAAGGCTGACGTTTCGGGCCTAGACCCTTCATCAGTCTAGGCCGGAAACATCAGCCTTCCTGCTCCTGTGATGCTGCTTGGCCTGTCGTGTTCATCCAGCTCTACACCTTGTTATCTCAGATTCTC
>NC_063356.1:16260929-16278907 GCF_021869965.1 Rhincodon typus
GTCAAAGAGTGCGATTATATGGTTCTGATCACTGGGGAGAAGGTGCACATGAGGTTGAAGATGCTTGTGGCCTAGTTAGATGGTCTAGGCCCGAAACGTCAGCCTTCCTGCTCCTGTGATGCTGCTTGGCCTGCTATGTTCATCCAGCTCTACACCTTGTTATCTCAGATTCTCCAGCATCTGTAGTTCCTACTACCCCTTAAGACTATAGTGTTTTATAGTTTAAGTACATATAGGATTTGGTCTATTAGAATTTAATTAGTTTTCAGGTTGTGTAGGTGATAATCCAGGATAAATAACTGGCTTTCTCGTTCCACCAATGCAAGTTACAGACATTTGGATTCTTGCATCACCAAGGTATTTTAAGTTGCTGTGGGAGTTTTTTTCCCTGTGGGTGCCAAGTAACTGATTTGGCTGCTTTACAGTTTTGTTTTGAAAAGTATGAACAGACATAGATGTGCAGTCGATGTACTGTTTTGTGACATAAATGGCTGAGGAGGAAGCAAAATATAAACAATTAAGAACACAGGAATTGATATTTAATATTTTAGAATCTGACGTGGCTTGGAGCATAGCTTGTTCATTGTAATGTATATCTCCTAGGCAACCTGAATAGCAAAGACAGATGTAATATACCCATTTGACTATAGAAAAGGGAAATAAATTATTAGATTGAATTGGCAGAGGTATAAAGTACAAATGAAGAGGCTGTTATGTAGTTGCATAATACATTGGCCAGAGTGCTTCTGGAGCGCTGGGTGTAGTTCTAGTCAACACATTATAGGAAGGATCATATTTGCCTTTAGCGAATTAAGATGTGATCAAGAAATACATTGCATCTAAAATCTAGAAACAGGATATTTGATTTTATTGGTCTTTGATGGTGTCTATGTTTCACAGAATGCCTTTTACTTTAACTCCTGGAAAATGGGCATTCCCTGGCAAATTCACCATTGCTTGCCTGTTCCTAATTGTCACTTGAACAGAATGGTTTGCTCAGGAATTTCCAAAGGTAGTTAAGGGTCAAACGTATTGCTGTGGATCTGGAGTCTCACAAAGGCCAGACCAGGTAAGGATGGCAGATTGCTTTCCCTGAAGGACAGTAATGCAACAGATAGGTTTTTATAAAAAACAATGATAATCTCACAGTCACCAATACTGAGACTCAATCCTGCATTTTATTAATTTAGTTTAAATTCTACCAGCTGTGTTTGTGGGATTTGAGCCCATTTGCCTAGGGGTTCTGGATTACGCTTCCAGTGACATTGCTGTTACATCATCACCTCCTTCTGTCCCTCCTCATTTAGCCATATCCAAATACCCTTTCTATTCCTTTCTCCATCTTGTGTTTATCTAGCCTCCCCTTGAACACATTTATGCAGCCTGCTTCAAGTCTGCCTTGTAATAGTGCATTCCACTTTTCATCATACTCCTATTCTCTTTCTCTTGTTTGTGAGCATCTCTTGTTTGTCAGCAAATAAATATTATTTTGAGTGTCAAGAATTTGAGGAAATGAGTTCTGGAAGTTTGGTTTCTCTAGGAAAAAATTATGAATGGAACTGACAATGGTGAACCAGGTGGAGTTTTCAGAACGTTGGAAATTTCATTTGCAGGGAGCGTTATTTTTTAAAATGGTAAATAGGCAGAATATAATGTTTGCACAATTAATAAATGTGGAATAAGCCAAGATGAATATTGCATAAAATAGATGTTCTGAATGAATACAAAAAAAAATACAGGCTGCTTTCTGGAGAGAATGTGTTAAAAAATAATCAGAAATAAGTCTTTGGCACCCGAAATATTTTAATGCTTAATGTGACCTAGTGAAATATATGATCACCTGAATATTTCAACATTTACTATTTGGCTTGTGAGGATATATTTAAATTTCACATGTTTTAAGTACATTGCTGCTTCAATAGTTGATTACCCTTTGCTGAAATGTGAATAAAGTCTTGTCTGTCAACTTTTGAGTTGTGATGTGGTACATTTGAAGAATGGGAACACATCTGAACATTTTTTTTGCATTTACACATTCACCATCTGGTCTGTGAAGTCCAGAATTTTATTTGTTTATGGTCTACATTTTTTTTTCTGACAGCTTAACATGTATAATTTGGTAATTATGTTAAATGTTGTACCCTACATTCTTTGGAATAGGCCTGTTGCATTTTCTAATAAAGCTTACATGAACGTTGTTTACAGGAACCCAAGTCCTCACTGCACACTAAATTAACTTGGAGGGACTCTCTGAATATCTACAACCATGAAGTAATTTCCCTGGCTTCCAGTCATTTGTTTTTATTAAACTGTCTTTGATTTTAATTACAAAATTCCCTTGTCAAATTTCAGGAAGTCGGCAAGGAGTCTACAAATTGGAGCCGATGACATAATTCAGAATATCCTTTCCATGAGTCCAGTCACAGAAGTGATCTGAGACCATTTGTGGTTGAGATTTTAAATTTCTCTTGATAATTGAGGCCAGACAGAATGTACTGTGCTCACTACCTAGCCCCCAAAACATGCTTTTTTTATTGTGTTAATATGAAATTTATATATATTCACATTAACTAGGTGGCTCTCTGATGTGTTTTGTCTGCATTGACAAGTAAGTTCAATTTAATTCAAATTCTATTTTCACATTAAATCTGCTGAACTTTCAAAACTCTGAACTGATCAAACTCAACAATGTTCTGGATCTGACCACCCACATCAATCCACCAACACATGTTGTAAATGGGCAGGGTGTTGCTAAATTTCACACACTTAAAATAGTCACTGATGGCTTCTAACCATACCCAATCATACTACAACACAATAACATGTCCATGGCATTTGCATCATATAAGCAGGCCATTCAGCTCAACAGGACAATGCCAAGGAAATAGACACCAACAACACATTTTCTACCATGTCTGCATTGATGAAAAACATAGAATTAAATAAAGCAGAACTTTTTTCGTTAAGTTATTAATTTAATAGAAAATAAGACCTGCAATAATATAGTACTTTTCATGACTCTGGATCCCTCAAAATGCTTTACATCCAATGAATTATCTTTGAAGTGTTGTCATGTGGGAAACACAACAGTTAATTTGCACACAGCAAGCTCCCGCTAATAGTAATGTGTCAATAAGCAGTTTGTTTTTGTCATGTTGATTTGAGGGATAGGTGTTGATCAGGTCATTAACGATCATCAGCACCCACTCCCTTTTCGAAACAGGACTGTGGTTTTTAAATCAAGGAAATTGGAGGACCTCTGATCCCCCCTACAGTGTAACAGTATTTACATGCATAATATACTGTGAACCTAACGTCAAATTGAGATCAAAGATGTCATCCATCTTGTACCCAGAGTTGGTGTGCTCCACGCTGCTAATCAGTTGCAAAACATTTGGTTAATCCTATGTCGTGGGACCACATCGATTGGGCATTTGAGACTGGCCCAACGCATTGCACTTAGCAGCCTGTAGGATTTGCAGTGAGGGCGCACTTCATCCTGCGGGAGAGCTCAAAACCCAGTGACAAAAGTACGGTACTGCACACACTGCAATCTTCACCATTTATTTTTAAAGGCATCACGCATTCACACCAACACCAACTCCACCACCTCCCCCCCCTTCCCCATTTCTTTAGACTTTCACAGCAACCAGATATTGAACAAACCCAAGTGATTTAGCAATTCCCCCTTCCCACAGATCCGATGATCCTGGGGCTAAGTTTACCCTTCAAGCACCGAGCAGGGAAATCCTGAGGCTTTGCAGAATCCTGCTTTACCTGCCGGGACTGTGCGGCTGCTCTCTCTCTCCCCCTCTCCCTCTCGCCTCCCGCAAACACTCACCCGGTGGCCCCGGTCCCCCGGCGCCAGCGATCGCCCGGCCTGGCGGAGGGGTCGCCGCATAAAGCGAGGGAGAACTTTTCCTTCTCAGAAGTTTGCTGATGGTCTCTCCGGGCCCTGACTTTCTCATTGCCAAAGCGCTGCCTCGCTCCTCATCGCGCTCAGTGCGGAATGGGGCACGCTTCGCAGTCTCTTGCTCTCCAGCCCAACCCCACCGAATCCGCAGTCACCACGGCAACAGCGCACACACCATCCGCATTCCACAGCGCAGCTCCAACAGGTGCCATCACCTCCGACAAGGAATTTTCCTTTCAGTCCGCCGCATATCTCACCGCTCTGCAATGACAACTATTTCAGGTCCGCACAACATCTTTTCTTTCTGCGTTATTGACGATTTTTTTTTTCCATACAGGAACGCAGCGTTGAGGGGAGTGGATAAATTGCAGGGGATCTCTGAACACCCACAACCACTAGACCATTTCCCCGGTCTCCGAGCGATTTTATTTTTGTCTCTGATTTTTAATTACATCTGGCAATAGCTTATTGCCTACAGCCGATCAAACCCTGAGACAGTGGTTTAAAATCCCACCGTGGAGATTGTGAAGTCGGATGTAAATATCATTCAGTTATGGAGTCATTTACAGCACACGGAAAGGCCATTCGGTCCATTGAGACCATGCCAGTTCCCCACAGAGCAGGCAATACAGTAAGCCCCAGGCGACCCCCATAGCATTTGTTGCCTTCCAGTGTCTACCAATTTCTCTTTGAAGTGTTGCACTGTTTCTGCTTCTACTACCCTCAGAAGCAGTGACTTGCAGGTTATTACCTCTCATTGTGGAAAATAAGTTCCTCTTCAGATCTCCCCTATCCATTTATTGCCCAAAGCCCGAAATCTGTGTCCCTCCTTGTACTGAGATCAATCTTTCTTTATCCAAACTTGTCATAATCTTATGCACTTCTGTCAAACCTTCCCTCAAATTCTTGCTCCAGGGAGAACAATCCTCGCTTTTACAACCCAACCTTGTAAATAACAGCCCCCTCACACCCATCCCTGAAATCATTCTGGAAAATTCCCTCCACATCTTCTGAAAGAGCTCCACAGCCTGCCTAATATGCAGTGATCAAACTGGATGCAATACTCCATTTGGGGCATAGCAGAGCATTATAAAAGTTCAACGTAGCTTCACTGCTTTTCTTATTCAATGCCTCTATTTTCAAAGCCCAAAATCCTATATACTTTGCTCTCCTCTCTCAATATGTCCAGCCAACTTTAAAGATCAATGCACATGCATTGCCCCCTCCCTCAATTTCTGTACACATTTTGCAACTATGTCATTAGTCTATATTGCCTTTTCCTATCCCTTGCACAATATACATCACAATTCTCTGCATTAAATTCCACCTGCCACTTGTCTGCCCATTCTACTAACCTACCTATGTCCTGCTGTAGCTGGTGATTGGCATCATTAACTGGTAATTTATTGACCAAGTCTGTCTTACAAGTGATATCAATCCCATACAAAGTGTTGACTCTGAATTCCCTAGTTGTAAATAATTGTTACAAAACGGACATATAGAATAAGATTCTTAAAATATGATCAACTCCAATCAGAGGTTGAATTATTCAAAAATGTTTTTATCTAAAAGTCATGATCTTAGTCTGCCTTTTCCTGAAGTTTCCAAACTTGTAAATATCAGTGTTCAGCCAATTTGATTAATTTCATGTTACATTAACTGTACTGTAGAGAATAAAGGCCGTGGACCTTGCTCTTGTGGCATAGTGGTAACGTCCTGCCATCTGATCCAGGAGGCTTGGATTCAAGTTCTACCTGCTCTGGATGTTTAACCAATTTAATTTATTTACTGCGTGATATGCAGCCTGGCTAGTGTGCTCGAGAGCTCATTTCCCCCAGAGCAACCTGTTCAGTAGAGCACTTGAACAAGAAAAAAAAAGACATTTCTCCTTGAACTTTGATTATATCACAATTGGGCTGTTCCCTACTGTTAACAAACATCTTGCATATCACTACTGATCAGAAACTTAACTGGGTCAGCCACATTCTTACCATGTCTGAGAAGGCAAGGCAGAGGCTGCGTATTCAGTGATGTATGGCTCAACACCTGATCTCTCAAAGTTATTCAATACTTAAAAGGCTATGTGAACAAGAAACAAGAGTAGGTTACTCAGCCTTCAAGCCTGCTCCACCATTCAATCAGATCAGAGCTGATCTGATTTTAAGCTCACATGACATTCTTGAGTATCCCTGATAATATTTCATTCCCTTGGTAATAAAAAATCTATTTACCTCTGCCTTAAAATATTTAAAGATCCACTGCCTTTTGAGGAAGTGAATTCCAAAGACTCACAAGCCTTTGAGAGAAAAAATGTCAAAAGTTTGACAGATGATAACAAAATCAGGAAATTCAAAATCAAAATTCAGAGCTGCTTGTTTGATTGGCACCATTATCATCAGATTCAATATTTATTCCTTCCATTTCTGGTTGCAGTTTGTATAATCTATAGGAAAAAGTATAGCAATCCAACAGAATTATTAACAATAGCATTTAATCACCCTGAAACTTCTATCATTACAATAAAAATGTGATGGGAACACCCCCAAAGTCATATTACATCATGCCTTGGGCTTAAATTTTAATGTCTTGGAATTCTTCTCTAATACCATTGTGAGAACACCATCACCACAAGAGTTGCTGCATTTCAAGAAGACCCATTGCAAGCATCATCTTAGACCAGTAATGGATGAGCAATATTGCTTCATTGTATGACAACCATGTTGACATACATTTTACATGCAAATTCTATATTGATGTGTTTAACAGATAAGGAGTGATTATTTTGTTCTGATATTTCTATATTATTTTGTAATTGCTCGCACTCCAGAATAGTTTGAACATTTACATTTGAAAGTAGAACTGAGGGAGTCCCTTGATGCTTTGGCTAGGTGTAGCAGACTTGATGGGCCAAGTAACCTACTGCTGCTCCTATATCTTATGACCTTAGTAGCATAATTGAAAAAGAAATCTCTAAAGTTGCAATTATATAATTGAGGCATTAACACATTTACACTTCCCTGGATAACTATATTTTAGGGGTGATTTACATTGTTCCTGCTATGCCTCTGAAAGCTCTTAGCAGTTTTGATGCAGTTCTTTATCTCTAGACCTAAGTACACTTCAGTATTCAGGCAAAATTTTAGTTCAGTGATTTAGCCACTATTTAGCCGCTAGCTCCCACTAAATCACTGAATTAAAAAGCAGGCACATCTTTTTGTACTGAGAGATAGCAAGAACTGTAGATGCTGCAGTCAGAGATAACACAGTGTGGAGCAGGAGAAGCACAGCAGGCCAAGCAGCATCAGAGGAGCAGGAAAGTTGATTTTTCGGGTCGAGACCCTTCTTCAGACATGAGCATTCATTGAGATTGTGGATCCTGCACAGAATGAAAAACAGAAGAGGTTCTTTGCAGGTCTGGGAGAGGGAGGTTCTGAGCTGGGGTAAGGTTGAATGTAGTGCCAAAAAATGCCAGCGCATTGCTGAGAGTGTGTACTTGAGGATCCATAGAGAAAACTGTTTTTGGAGGCTCTGGATGTTTTGTAGGTAGAGGTTGTCATGGTTAGGGCCAAATTGGGATGGCCTGAATTTAGTTTGGAGTCCATTGGGGATGATCCAGTGCCGTAGGCAGGTACTGAGAAAGGAGATGTGGCTGTAGTAACGGATTTGCTTGAGTATGTGGTCGAAGATTTTCAGGACCGAAGAGATTACCAGAGGGGTGCAGTGGGACAGAGATCCACTGAGATCTTTCCAGAGGGAGAAGGACAACTTCTTCAAGGTAGGCATCCTTGGAGGAGGCTTCACAGTCGGTTATAACTCACTCAGAGATAGCAAGAACTGCAGATGCTGGAGTCAGAGATAACACAGTATGGAGATGGAGAAGCACAGCAGGCCAGGCAGCATCAGAGGAGCAAGAAAGTTGACATTTTGATTCAGGACCCTTCTTCAGAAATCTTTTCATATTTTCCTGTTTTGGGCTTCGGTAATATGTGTTTGGGCAAAGTTCCTAGTGGACATGTCAAAATGTTGCATAGTGAAAATGGGGATTTCAACTTCCCCAACATTTACTCAGGTAGTCCTAGTGTGAAAGAATTGATGAAAGCAAATTCTTAAAATGAATTCAGGAGAGCTTTTAAAGCCAGTACATAGAAGGGTCCACAAGCGAGGGTGCAGTCCTGGACTTAATTTTAGGTAATGAAACCAAGCAAGTAGTTGAAATATCAGTGGGAGAGCATTTTGAAGACAGTGATCAGACTTCATTGAAATCAATGTTTTTATGGAAAAAGACAAGAATAAGCCATAAATCAAAGTTTGAAACTGGGGGATGGCTGATTTTAATAAGATCAAATATGATTTGGCCAGAGTGGGCTGGGAGCCGATACTTTTAGGTGATTCAGTGTCAGAGCAGTAGGATACATTCAAGAAAGAAATAGCGAGAGTATAGGGCCTACACGTTTGAATAAAAACAAAGGGTGGGACCAATGAATCCAGCTAGCCCTGGATACCAGGGATTTACAGGATTGGATAAAGAGAAAAAGGACAGCTGACGGCAGATACTGAGGGGTCAAAACAGCAGAACCCCTAGAGGAGTATAGAATGTGCAAGGGGAAACTTAAAAAAGAAATCAGGAGAGCAAAGCAAGGATAATGGCAAGTTTTATTTTATTCATTCACAGGATGAGGGTGTCACTGACTAAGCAAACATTTATTGCCCAGAGGGCAGCTATGAGTCAACCACATTGCTCTGGTGTCATGTGTAGGCCGGATCAGGTAAGGATGGCATAGTTTCCTTCCCTAAAGGACATTAGTGAAAAAGTGGTTTTTTTCAACAATTGGATTCATGGTCATCATTAGACTCTTAATTTCAGGTATTTATTGAATTCAAATTCCACCATCTGCCAGGGCAGGATTCAAACTCAAGTCCCTAAAAAATTACCTGGGTCTAATACCACTAGGCCATTGCTTCCCCTTGTAAAGTAAGGTAAAGGAAAATCCCAACGTATTTTACAGTTACATTAAGGATAAAAGGATAACTAGGGAAAGAGTAGGGCCCATTAAGGGCTACAGTGGTAATTTATGCATGGAGCCAGACAATGTAGGTAGGGTTCTAAATCAATACTCTGTGTGCAGTTTATAAGGCCACACATACATCTGCTTCAACTTCTGCCAAATCTCAAGACTATCAATGTTCTCTTTACATACATGCTTAAGACCCAAGATAAATTTCAATTTCAATATCATTCCCAAGCTTTGATACAAAATAGGAGTTATACCTATTTCAACTGAAATATAACAATGCCCTAAATATTGGAGCTATATCAATAAATTGTTAATATTTGATATAAGCAAAACATGAAACTGTGAGGTTATTGTAGCACTGAATTCAATTCAAAATTGGTCAATGGCAGAAATATATTAGGCTGGCATTGTGATGTTTTGTTGGGTGGACTTTGAAACTACTTCTATTCATCACGTAACTTGTAAAAAATGCCTAAACTAGAAGAGCTTGATGCCAGAAGTGGATAAGCATTCTATTCCTCCCTGAGAACATTCCTTACATTGACAAATACAGAAGTTCCCTATGTAAAAGCAGGGTGGAGAAAGACATATGATTACACAAATACTCGTATGAACAGATAAAAATGTAAACCTGCAAAGGAAAATTGTGCAATGGGTATAGTTGTCCCTGCATTTCTACTGCATGTGGAATTGAAAATTTTTATGTCTAATTTCTGAAATGCCATATAATGCAGTTGATAACTTAATTTGCTCTGATTAAATGCTCTGATTCAGGTGCTCAGCATTTCATATCCATGTGAATCATTTTATCGCTTTGTTCAATCTTGACAATTGCTTTTTTTATTTACCATTGCCTAATTGCTGACTAATCATAAATTTCCATTGGATTGCAAGAAAACTTTCAAACCTTCTGGGGATGGTTGTTCAAGTGGAAACAACTACTTCGATATAAAACTAACCATGTCTTTATAATTGTTTAATGAGTAACGTAAGTGAAAACTCCTTGTCACAAATTGCAGATTTTTTTAATAATTGGAATTCATCACAGTCGTTCTGTTCAATCCCTAGAGTTTATTGATCTTTGAATCATTACTAGCATTTTATACTTTCAGTACAAAAAAAGTACAATGCAATAATTTTTAAAGAATTAGATGGTATGATTTTTTGACATATAGCTGAAAAAAGGGGTTAGAAATGTTATTCTTAATACCACATTGTGGGAGGGATTGAGAAGACCCTTAGCTATCTGCTTGATGACTTTCATACCACGTTGATACTGCACTGAAAATCAGTTTTGAGCATTACAAATTACTCTCGCCTCATGGTGAAATACCTAGGCATTGGAATTCAATTGGGTAATGCCCATTTATTGAGTACACAATAAGTTGCAGGGCAGGAACTGCATCAACCACCAAATCTGCCAAAATTCTTAGAGCAGCTCGTGTATGAGAGTTTCAGTGCACCATTATTTCTAACCTTAGTACATAAACATTCTTCTTACTATCTTTCCATTGCCTTCCTTCAATCTAGCTTTTTCGAACTTGCTGGCACATCATTTGCAATACTCACAGCAAATTCAAAACAAAAATTAAAGCAAGGACTCAATTTAATCTTCAAATAAATTAACTCAATTCAATTAAATAATTACCCTTTACCCTTAATGTCTATCTTCTATGCTTGCTGACCTGTCATAATGCTCTTACATAGTGCATCCCTAAGGTTGCTGAGCTTTGTTTGAGAAACTCTCAAGTTGTTCTGACAGGTGAATTTAAATTGCATTAGGTTTTAGTGTACATTTCAGCAGCTCAGAATGAGGCATTCCAGTCTGGTCAGATGTGGCACTAAAAAGCACACTGACAGTGTGTAGAGAGGTAGCTTGCACAATGTCATCCTGAGACAGGACAGCATGTTTTTTACTACAAAGAGCCAGTTTCCCTCAGCATGGGAACAGGGTGCAGGAGAGGTCTGACATTCTGGAAGCTGCGAATATCTGTCAGAATGAAGGTGATTGCCAGCTGAGTTTCTGCAGCAGCAGCATGAGCTGCTATGGAAGTTGGCCCAATGTCAAAAGAGGCTCCATCATAATGGTTGCCATTGTGATTTACATTTAGCTGACCACTTGCTGCATGTTAGACAGAACATCCTCCATAATAAAACAGGAAGCGCTTGAAAAATTCAGTAGTCTGGCAGCATCTGTAGAGAGAGAAATATTGTTAATGTTTCAAGTCCAGGATGGCTCTTCTTCAGAACTTCTTCAGAATGTTCTCCAAGCACTGCATTAGTTGGAGTTGAATTTCAGTGTCCTAGAACACTAACATGTTGTCCAAAACAGCTAGAATTTCCTGATGCGTGTTCATCAATCTCTTTTAGGTATCAAGGGCTCTCAAAGTCGAATATCAGGTCCTTTGCCCCAAAACTATGATGTGATCTCTTCCTCTGCCAAGCTGAGTGGCATCCTAGTATCCTGCCCTCATTCCTATATGATTGTAGCTTATGCTTTTCCATGTGTTTTCCACTCCCCTAATCAACTTTTTCAAGTATGTGAGTGCCAGTGTCTGAGCTCCTGCTTGCTCAGTCCAGACTGAGAGGTGCTATGTCTTCTGAAAAGCTGGCTACTTTAAAACAGCTTGGGGATATAAATTTTTTTCCAGCACCTAAAAAAAGATACAAGTATTGAAATTTCCTATGAAAGGGGAGCAGAGTGTGAAGAATGACTGCTATAAAGAGCTGCAGTTTGTTATGTAGGGGTGAATATAAGATCCCCACAGTGGATCCAATTCACCAGCAGCTGCCAACTAATCAAAGGGCTGGCAGCTCTGTCTCAACAGTGCCACTGGGGCAGAGGCTAGTTCTGAGAATGCAGGCAGACCTGGAGCAGCAGATACCATTGGAAGTTACTAAAGAAGGAAATTAGGTTAGGCTACCTGGGGGCAGTCAAGCAGATTCTTGACCAGGGAAGGGAGGCTGGGTTCTCACTGTGGAGTTCATGGGGATCACTTTCAGTGGGGTCAGCCCTTGCTTTTGGAGGGGGTGTCAGAGGGGCACAGAATGCCTGACTTGGAGGGGTCCTGCTGTGAGTCTAGAGGGGAGACCTGGTTGCCCCTAAACATGCTGTGCAATTGACCCCAGTACAACACCCACTGGCAATGGGATGAGTTTGTTACATGGCCCATGAGAGCATTCAAGAGCTGCAATTGGCCTTAGGGTGGGAAGGCTAACATTGATCTTCCCTGTCTTCAATCGTGAGGATAATGGGCATTCTGCCCCATGCATTGTCACCTAATGATATGATGCTCCCCACTTCCCAGCCTACTCCCTGAGGAGGAGTGAGGATTTCAATTGAACCTCTAGTGTGCATAGGGCAGAGGGCCTTCACCCCATTGTGGAGACCAAGAATTTCTTACTTCTGTCTATCCCCTAGACAGCATCTCCAGGGAGATATCAGAGAACCCATGGGCCTGATCTGCAGGTCTTGCAGAAATTTCTATCTTTTGGAGTATACTTCCCTTTAAAAAGTGCTGGTTGCATTTAAGTTGCACCAGTGAAGCTGAATTTTGCACCATCTGTAAATGGCAGCAGCCAATGAATAGTGTAGCTAGCATTAGCTGTACACCTGACTCATTGTCATGAGGTGGCAATACCAATTTAATGTGGTTCCTGAGACAAGCAAGCAGGGCATGTTTACCAATCACCCAGTATTATATACGGCTTTGAAAGGGTTAATATTGACGACTACCATTAAAAATACTCACTATGATATATCACATGGGTTTGTGGGCAGGATCTCAAAGGAATGAGAGCTGACATCTAGCTCTCCTCAAGTCCCCGTAATGATGTTTATCATCTCAATGTAACCAGTAACTAGTTGCTAACATGCAACAAATTATATGTTGGTGATTACAAGAGACTGTTCTAGTTAGACCAATAAGTGGTTTTCCTGTTCCACACTATACCAAGCAGGCCTGTAGATTCCTAGACTTAAAGGTGATGATGATAACATTCTTCAACGTGAGCAGCATCTCATACAGCATAGTGCCTGGCATTCCCTTACAAATTTAATTTGCCTGTTCATACAGCACTTTGATCAATCATTTAGAATCCTCAGACTTACCGTTGAGTCACCTGCTCATATAGCACAGACAGGAGGGAAGAGCTGAAAATGGAGGCACCTGACAGAAATAACTCCTGTGGCAATCTTCAACAAGAAAGAATACTCCAGTTAATGGCAAAAAGCTTTTCGGACCAGGTAGGGAATGATCTGCAATTGGAGAGTTAGCAACTCCCTAGAGAAGGCGTCTTAGTATTTCCAAAGCTGATGTATACTGCATTGCAAGATGGTGTTACGTGTGAGCAGTCCAAAATCAGTTTGCAATCGTGAATGAACAGACATCAGAGGCTCCATGAGTAAAGCTCCAAGTGCTAGGGGTAATTTTCATAAAAACTGCAGTAATCCAGCAAAAAGTTAAAAATTATTTACAGCTCAGATTAACTTTTGCTGCCATAGCGATAAGGCACCACAGTGCAGCTACAGAAATGGAAGTGAAGTCACGTACAAGAAATATCAGCCTGAGGTTACAGACCCAGGGATATTGCGAAGCCAGTAATTAAATAGTAACATTGGACAAATTAAAAGCCTAAACAAATGAGGTCTAATAGGGAAATAAAGTTTGGGAGATCCTCCATAAGTGGCAAAATAAAGGTGCGAATAATATATTCAAACTATGAGAGTGGAAATCGTTCAGTAAAACTGTTAAAGAAGCAGGAATCATTTGTTCAGGCCAGAAACAGCTAGATTTATATACTGAAGATAATATACAGTATACAAAAAGACAGAAGGACCCCATTTCACCAAAGATATTGTTGTAAGGTGGGGAGAGTACTTGTGGATTAGGAGGCAGGAAATTAAAATTTGCTGTTTGTAAAATGGTAGCGGAGAAAGCATTGCATGGTCCTTTAAAAGATGATGTGCTTTTTCTGTGGTTAGAGATTTAAAATAGATGTCTGTGAGCAGAAGCTTGAAAGTTTGCAAGTACACAGAGAGCATCCGAATTGAAACATTTGTATTGAAAGAGGGTACAGTTAGCAGGCCAGCAGCAGTTTTTAACAAGACAACAGGCTTTTGAATTCAGTCAAGCAATTTGAACGAGGCACTTAGATACCAAAAACCAATTAAATTTAAATCTAATGGTTTTGACAACATAGAACCAATCCTATTGTAAGAAATAATGATATGTCATCAAGGATATAAAAGAAGGGGGCATTTGGACAAAGTGACAGAGCTAACTGCCATCTATCAGAGCTAATAGTCCTCAATTCTCAAGAGAGAATCATTGGCTCTCATAGTTTCCTCTATGCCTTAGAGAATGCACCATCTAAATAACAACGGGACCAATGACATAGCTAGTTAATATTCCTGGCAGAAGAATCAATGGGGAAGACACAGAACAATTTAATGAAGGTTGCAATTTAATGAAACTAAATTCTGTTTATATATGTATATGTATATATATAAAAATAAGCGGGACTTGCATTCATTGGAACAGCACACCATTAGGAACTTGCGTTATTTTGGAATAGTTAGTAGTTACAAGGGATTTATTTAGTTTGTTGATGGTTTATTCGATTTGTTCACTGTTAGAGTTAGCTAAATAAATTGTTACCTGTTGATTTTAATGTGAGTGACAGGGATTTATTTTATTTAACCACTAGAAGTTGCTGAAAAGCATCTTACACCACTTTTCACACTCCTTTTACAGATTATGAGGCGAGGTGCTCCTCTTTGGGGATTTCGGGGAGGGGGGGTCAACCTCCACGTTATAACAATATAAAAAAGTAGAAAACCTATATTTTAGATCCAAATTGTGGGGAAACCCTCCAGTACAGCAGCAATGAACAGCAGAACAACCATTTCTGGGAAATAAAATTCTTCAATGAAAGCAAAATATATAACCTCAATAAGAGGACATGTCATCATAAATAATATTGCAAAGAAGCCTTAATTTCAGAGTTGGGTCAAACAGAATTGGACAACTTGGAGAAAACAATTTCTGTGATACAGCATGGCTCCCGAATTAGATACTAAAACAGAAGCTGAACAAGTAAATTCACTTCTATACAGAATTGGGAATTTAGTTAATGAGGTTATAACTTTCCATAAAGTAAACAAAGCAAAAAGTTCTTTTAAGGAAGTGCTGAAAGCCTTTTTGATTTTTTTCAATCTCAGAGCTAATAAGATTCTTAAAGAGCAAGTTCTAATAGAACAATTCAGGGAATCCACTGCCAATTCCATTAATGATCTGTGCAAATTTCTGGAGAAATGGGACTATGTGATGCCAAGTCAGAATTGACAGTAGACTGGATTATTGTAGGAATTGACAAACTTTTGTCAGATTTATCATAATCCAAAGAAAACCTAACTGTAGAGAAAGTAAGAGATAAGGTGAGCCAAGTCAAAGCATGAAATAAAAACTGATCAGTCCTAGGGGGAGAAGGTCAATCTTGGCACAGCAAATCAGTAGAGTCCATTTAATTCACAATTGAGAGAAACCAATGCAGTGAGTAGGAAAGGAAACAGACACTAATGGTCCTTGTCAGCATTGTGCAGCAAGAAATGTCACAGGCATGGACAGCACCTGGCTTGTAAAAGTTGATGCTTTATCTGTCATACTATAGGTCAATTTCAGCAAATTTTCAGATCTGGCACACAATTTTAGAAAATCGAGTGATCAAATAGCTACCCACACAAAGAGGTTAATTTGAGTTACAATAGGTTACAACAGAAGAAATACCTTCAGTAATGCCTGGATCATCAAATCTTCCTAGGAAACACTGTAGGTTTTTTCCTAGGGTAATGGATAATCCAGACCTTAACATTTTGTCAAACTAAAACTTATGTCAATGATCATCTTATGAATTTCAGATTAAACACTGGGCAATTATTATATTATCTGAAAGAGTGACATGGTTAAGATAACACTATCTACAGCTAACAGCAGTGTAACTGCATGGTCCAAGAAACAAACCACTTAAGATTAAAGGTATCCTACAAGAAATTCTCTAACAAGGTTTTTGCCTAATAGTAGAAAGCTATTTCATACTTCATGATTCAGAATTCTCACTCTTGAGTAGGAAGGCATGTCATGACTTCATCATCTTAAAATAGCAGAAGAAGATAAACTATATAAAGTTAATGAACAGCCAGTCAAGGAACAGCATGGCAAAGGACAATTAATCGAAGGGCAGTTGGTTGAAGATTTCAAATGGATACCTGGACTCCTGGTAGGGCCTAAACAGAAACAAAGTCCATAGATTTAAAAAGAAATGAAAGAATTCGGATGCTGGAAATCTGAAACAAAATGATAAATTCCTGGAAAATCTCAGCAGGTCCGGTAGAACATTGAAGAAGGATCACTGGACCCGAAATGTTAACTGTAATTTCTCTTCATAGATGCTGCCAGACCTCCTGAGATTTTCCAGCGATTTCTGTTTTTGATCCATTGAGTTTAGATATGTTGGCAAAAAAAAGTCGTGCTGTGCTGTCAATGAGATGGAAACCTGTGGCTATTTGTTTTGACATTCATGTTTTTCACTGCTATCAGCACTGAGATTGATGAGGTGGCACATTAAGCTCAATGGAAGCCACCATAAGAAGGGACGACCAATATTCAACATTCATGATACCATAATGAAGAAATTGCCTGTTTGGGAGATTCAGGATACTGAAAGAAAGAACATGAGATAATCTATTTTACCAATGTTGGTTGATGGTTAAACAGTGGCCAGGGAAGGGGCAGCTGCTTTCCTTCAGCTGTTGTCACGTAACTTTCTATACCTACCTGTGAGGTAGACAGTGCCTTGGTTTGGCATATCATTGAAAAGACTGGACACCCTACAGTGCAACAGTTCTTTGGTATGCATTGAGGTATTAGCCTGGATTATGTGCTTAGGTTTTTGGATTGGATGCTGTGCATACAGACTTCTGATGCAGAAGAGAGAATAATATTATTGACAAATGTCATAATGCTAAAATTGTTACATATTCTGGCAAATCCAAGCCCTAAGCTAACAAAGGACTCCAGTTTCTTCTATAATCAATTCACTGTTTAACTGATACTTTGGAATGCAATCTTGTTTTCTCACTGCTGTTATGAAAGTTTTTTAGACAATGTCAGGGCAAGGTGACAGAATGATTGAAGTGGTCATTGTGATCTAACTTTAAACAGAGAATGGTATGTACCCTAACAGGTATAACATAACAATGAGGACTTCAGCATCACGGCTGCAGACTCACTCAGGAGTCTATTATTTCAACATGAAAGCAAGCATTTTACAGGAATGTAATTTAGAGAAGAAAGAAGGAAGAAGTAAGGAAGGGAGGGAAAGGTGGTTACTTCTATCACACATTTCGCAAAATCAGGATGTGCCCACATCATTTTTGATACTGTAGCTTCTAAAATAGAGTCAAGTTGTGATGCAGGAAACACAGCAATTTATATAAAAACAGCAGTGAAACAATATTTTACTCTACGTGGTGATTTTGAAAAGTATATGGAGAATTTACATTTCGTCAGAAGTGTGCAAAGTTAGAGATGTAAAATGCAGTAAGGTTGTGAAAGGCTGTATTAATAATAAAAGGAAAAATCTGTGACAGGACAGACAATGGCAGATAATAAGTGACAAAAATGTTGGTGGGAGCAGCCATAGAGTGTGGGAATGGGACATGTAAAGAAATAAAGATGGGTCCAGAGAATGGGTACATTGAAGAATAATGAACAGCTGCAGTCTGAAAGTAGAGATGAAAAAAGACTGAACCCTCTCAAAGAAAATGAGAAAAATTGGGAGAGAGACAGAAAATGTGATTTTAAATTGTTGAACTCAATGTTTAAGTCCAGAATGGTGTAAAGTAACTAATCAAAAGAAGTTTAATTAGCTTGCATTGATTTTCATGGGAACACCGCAATAAGTCAGAGACAGAGATCTTGGTGTGATAGCAATGTGGAAAATTAAAAAGGCGTAGAGCTGGATGAACACAGCAGGCCAAGCAGCATCAT
>NC_063356.1:16279307-16309727 GCF_021869965.1 Rhincodon typus
CCTTGTTATCTCAGATTCTCCAGCATCTGCAGGTCCTACTATCTCTGATACAATTAAAAAGGCAGACCACTGGAAGCTTAGGGTCATTCTTATGGACGAGGTGGAAATGTAGAGGAGAACACATCGTAAGTGGCCGAATACAACAAGATTGAAAGAAGTACTTAGAAAATGCACTTGGTAGGAGTGTTTGAGGCCTTTCATTAAAAATATCCATTCAGGTGCAAATCTCCATTTTGTGTTAATGAACCAATAAAGGAAAGACTGTTTAAGCACTTTTATCACACCAGAGTTGTAATGAAAATGGTGGTGCTTTATGATGTCACAATTGCATCTCACATACCACAGCAACTTTCTTATAGCATCCTAAAACGATTTCACTTTTTCCCATGTTTTGTCCTCCTGTTGTCTTCTTTCCTGCACATGTCCCTCCGAGTTATTTATTCACACAGTACTGAGAGTTGGTTTCACCAACCTACTTGATGTGAGGCAGTATTAGGTTCCTGCTCCACTCACTTTCCAACAAAAATCTCCGAATCTTAATTAAGTGTGGATTTTGTGGATTTTGGATAATAACATTTTTATCTTAACTCAAAGAGACAAAGCCAATTAGAGAGAACCTTTACAATGTCCTACGACCAACTAATTAATTCAAACCACAGACTGGACCTTGGACCTCTTGATCTTTGTGGCTATAAGCACCAGTTATAGAAGTATCTGTTGGAAATTTACTACGTGATTTTTCTGAATCGTTACCTGTAATGTATTAGAAATTGTAAAGGGATGCAAGTTATTTCTGATTTGCAGATAAATATTGTAGTTTATTATCTACTAACACCAAAATGTTACCCTTCCCTGATTATTGTGTATATTTTTAAGTCTCCTTTCCTTTTTGAAGCGTACTTTTAGAAACTGGTCTATCTTCATTAAATCATTAGCAATTCAAAATCATTTTGTGCTTTTTATTGTTTTTGTTTTTCTAAATCATTAGAATTTTAATCTCTGATATGATGCAGACATTATTGAGATCTTTGATATTTAAAATAAAGCAGAACAAAAAGAAAACATGCAGGAATAGTACTTCAAAGGTCACATAGTATTTGCTCTGTTATTGAAGCACCTGAAACTGCTGATTGTTTATAAATGACAGAATTTCAACTCTGTACTTTGGACTAGTATCCTGTTGAAATTGTGAACTCACTGCCATCTTCAGAATTTACCACTGTCTGATTTCTTCTGCAGTAAATACCATTTTCATAGTTTGCCTATTTATTTTGCTTGACCGAAATGGGAAAGAAAAATGCTTTCTTGTATTTATTACAAGCCTGTCTCTTCTACACCCGATCCAGTCAAATCTCCCCTTAGACATAAATAAAAACACCCTTAACTAAACCTAATCCTTTCCTGTGAGCTGGTGAGCTGGCTAAAATTCTTTTTCACATTAGATATGTTTTGAGCAATGCAGAGACTGGTTGGTCAGCGACAAGCTGAGCAAGTCAGCAAAGTATCTATAACAGTGGTGAAGATGCTGCTGCACCGTAAGTCTGGGCCTCATTCAAATCTAACCAGCAAGCTGTGAAGGGAGAAACAGACATCCTGAGACAACTCACTGGTTCTTTGGCCATTGAAATATCCAGCTGGCTGCAAGAGTGATGGATTTTGGAGGTTTGGGGTAGAAATTTGCAAGTGAAGCCCAAAGCAGCCAAATGGGGGTAAGTTTCATTCCCCAGGATTTGTAAGGCCAAAAAGAGGGTTCCTGCTTCTACTGGCCCCTTCTAAAAAGAACATAACAGGTAGCACCTGGGACCTCTTTTGCTGTATTGCCAATGGATATGGTCAGAGTATAAATCTGAGGAATGATATCCTAAAATAGCAATCTGGATCTTCTGAACAAGGTTGGACCCAATATGTCTAAGATAATGATGCCATTTCAAGGCCTGTACTAGATCATTTAATAAAAATTTTGGCAGCTTAAAGTTAATCCCTTTGTTATTAAAAGGTGGGATGTGATAATTACCAGTATAAAGCAGATTAGTTTCACTCTGTAATTGCTAAATAGTATTTATCTCACATGTATCAAATGAACAATTCCCTGATATGTGGCAACTAAACTATTCATATTGTGAAACTACACAGTCAGACACAAGTTTTAATCCACTGTTCAATTTTCACAAGTGAAAAAAACATTGCATTGAAGTTAATTTCAAAAGCTATAATGGGAAACTACATTGTGTAATAGCAAAATAACAAAGAATTGGTTTACACCAATTTTAAGTAGATGTTTAGGATTATGCAGCATCATGATCATATTACATGGAACCTGCTGCACTAGTTCATGGATGGATGGGGCCTTTAAAAACTGAGTATTCCTTTCTGTTTCACAGTAGAAACATTTGTTGGCATTAAAACTTTCTGTTTATTTTTAGTTTGTAAGTAAAATGCCAGGGTAGAATTTATCAACAAAACAAGGACTAAAGTTTGAATTGAAATTCAAATAGCTGGATTAAGCCATTTGCTAAAGTACTTGTGATTTGAAAATGGCAGTTTTGTGGAAATCAGATTATTCAGACATTATGTATATACCTAACGTCGCTACTTAAAGCAAATAAACAGACAACCTGACATTTATAGACGTGTCTAGCCAGTCAATTAAATGCATTACAATAAAAGCGTGTTGGCTCAGAACTTCATACAAAGTGAGCAAGAATTTAGAATGGAGATATCAGTCAACATCTGAATGTTTTTTCTTCCAATATTTTTAGAGCAACGATAACTGGGAATAGAAATCAGTTTACTGACTTCCTTGTCTCAATTCTTAACATCAACCATGATATTGACAAAACCTTCCTTGGCTGGATTTATCTGGTGCTACTTTCTACTCTTCAGTTAATTTAACGGGCGAATTGTTACACTGCAACTTTTATTCTGCTACTTTTTTTTTCATTCTGCTACACTGATACAGGTTGAAATGCGCCCCGACTTTGTTGTTGCCAGTTAGGCACATTTGAAACGTCATGTTGACTTCACAAATTCTTAAATGTGGTAACTGCAAAGCCAATTTTTTGGGTTTTTTTTTGTCCAAGAAATTAACCTGCTTGAACTTCAGCATCGCGAAATCTATTCTTTATTCGTCGAAAGCGTATGGCAAATTTACAAACGAAGCTGCACATTTGGGACCAGCAGGGTCACTGAAGGGAATCTCTGGAGGAAGACCGCAACTCCACTCTATACTGTTACCAAGCCTAGCAGCCACGCGTTGAAGGCCAGGGGGCTCAGGAGCTGCTGTAAGCCCCAGATGCGTGTTCGTTTTGGATTTTTCACAAAGCTTTGATTAATTGTTTTATACAGAATGTGCCAGTACGTTAAGTAATGAAGTAGAGGTGAATCAGAAGGCCCGTTTAAGCAATCTGCTTATGCTGTGAAAGCTAGAAACAGGTTATAAAGCCGAGCTTGACACATATATCACCAAAATCAAACGTTAACTTTCAGTGATAACAAGGTGCAGAGCTGGATGAACACAGCAGGCCAAGAAGCATCAGAGGAGCAGGAAGGCTGACGTTTCAGGTCCAGACCCTTCATCAGAAATGGGGAAGGGGAAGGGGATTCTGAAATAAATAGGGAGAGAGGGGGAGGCGGAGGCGGATAGAAGATGGAGAGAGGAGAAGATAGGTGGAGAGGAGACTAGACAGGTCAAAGAGGCGTGGATGGAGCCAGTAAAGGTGAGTGTAGGTGGGGAGGTAGGGAGGGGATAGGTCAGTCCAGGGAGGACGGACAGGTCAAGGGGGCGGGATGAGGTTAGTAGGTAGGAGATGGGGGTGGGGCTTGAGGTGGGAGGAGGGGATAGGTGTGAGGAAGGACAGGTTAGGGAGGCAGGAAACAGCTGGGCTGGTTTTGGGATGCAGTTGGGGGAGGGGAGATTTTGAAGCTTGTGAAGTCCACATTGATACCATTGGGCTGCAGGGTTCCCAAGCGGAATATGAGTTGCTGTTCCTGCAACCTTCGGGTGGCATCGTTGTGGCACTGCAGGAGGCCCAGAATGGACATGTCGTCTAAGGAATGGGAGGGGGAGTTGAAATGGTTCGCGACTGGGAGGTGCAGTTGTTTATTGCGAACCGAGAGTAGGTGTTCTGCAAAGCGGTCCCGGAGCCTCCGTTTGGTTTCCCCGATGTAGAGGAGGCCACAACGGGTACAGCGGATGCAGTATACCATGTTAGCAGATGTGCAGGTGAACATCTGCTTGATGTGGAAAGTCTTCTTGGGGCCTGGGATGGGGGTGAGGGGGGAGGTGTAGGGGCAGGTGTAGCACTTCCTGCGGTTGCAGGGAAAAGTGCCCGGTATGGTGGGGCTGCTGGGGAGTGTGGAGCGGACAAGGGAGTCAGGGAGAGAGTGGTTCCTCCGGAAAGCAGATAAGGGTGGGGAGGGAAAAATGTCTTTGGTGGTGGGGTCGGATTGCAGATGGCGGAAGTGTCGGAGGATGATGCGTTCGATCCGGAGGTTGGTGGGGTGGTATATGAGGATGAGGGGGATTGTTTTTTGGTTGTTATTGTGGGGACGGGGTGTGAGGGCTGAGTCGCGGGAAATGCGGGAGACGCGGTCTAAGGCGTTCTCGACCACTGAGGGGGGAAAATTGCGGTCCTTGAAAAACGGTGACATCTGAGATGTTCGGGATTGGAATGCCTCATCCTGGGAGCAGATGCGGCGGAGGTGAAGCAATTGGGAATAGGGGATGGCATTTTTGCAGGAAGGTGGTTGGGAGGAGGTGTATTCTAGGTAGCTGTGGGAGTCAGTAGGCTTGAAATGGATATCGGTTTCCAGGTGGTTGCCAGAGATGGAAACAGAGAGGTCCAGGAAGGAGAGAGAGGTATCAGAGATGGTCCAGGTGAACTTAAGGTTGGGGTGGAAGGTGTTGGCGAAGTGGATGAACTGTTTGAGCTCCTCGTGGGAGCATGAGGCGGCACCGATACAGTCATCGATGTTAAGGAGGAAGAGGTGGGGTTTAGGGCCAGTGTAGCTATGGGAAAGGGATTGTTCCATGTAACCTACAAAGAGACAGGCATAGCTTGGGCCCATGCGGGTACCCATGGCCACCCCCTTTGTCTGTAGGAAATGGGAGGAATTGAAAGAGAAGTTGTTAAGGGTGAGGATGAGTTCAGCTAAGCGGATGAGGGTGTCAGTGGAGGGGGACTGGTCGAGTCTGCAGGACAGGAAGAAGCGGCGGGCCTTTAGGCCATCTGCATGGGAAATGCAGGTGTATAGGGACTAGACGTTCATGGTAAAGATGAGGTGTTGGGGACCAGGGAATCGGAAGTTTTGGAGGAGGTGGAGGGCGTGGGTGGTGTCACGGATGTAGGTGGGGAGTTGCTGGACCAATGGGGAGAAAATGGAGTCGAGATAGGTGGAGATAAGTTCGGTGGGGCAGGAGCAGGCGGAGACAATGGGTCGACCAGGGCAGTCAGGTTTGTGGATTTTGGGAAGGAGATAGAAACGGGCGGTGCGGGGTTGGGGAACGATGAGGTTGGAGGCCGTGGGTGGGAGGTTACCTGAGGTGATGAGGTTGTCGATGGTTTGGGAAATGATGTTTTAATGATCGGGGGTGGGGTCATGATCAAGGGGGCGGTAGGAGGAGGTGTCAGAGAGCTGATGTCTGGCCTCGGCGATGTAGAAGTCAGTGCGCCATACTACAACTGCGCCTTCCTTGTCCGCGGGTTTTATGGTGAGGTTGGGATTGGAGCGGAGGGAGTAGAGGGCTGCACGTTCTGCGGGGGAGAGGTTGGAGTGGGTGAGAGGGGTGGAGAGGTTGAGGTGATTGATGTCTCGATGGCAGTTGGAGATGAAGAGGTCGAGGGAGGGTATGAGGCCTTGGGGTGGTGTCCAGGAGGAGGGAGTGTGTTAGAGGCGGGAGAAGGGGTCAGTAGAGGGAGGGTTCGGCTCACGATTGAAGAAGTAAGCGCGGAGGCGGAGGCGGCAGAAAAACCGTTCAACGTCCAAGCATGAGCGGTATTCGTTGATGTTAGGGTGGAAGGGGATAAAGGTGAGCCCTTTACTGAGGACTAATTTTCAGTGTTTTTAGCAATTATCTTTGCTAATTTTCTTCGTGAAATGGCAGGTAAGCTGATATTCCATTTGACTTTCAAGCTTCCTAAACAAACTTTCCATCTCTTGAGTGGTACAAGTCCCTTACCACAATTTTAAAGAAATGGAACAGAGTTTTCTCTTTATCCCTCAATCAACATCAGAAAATTAAAATGTCTGGGCAGTATCACATTGCTGTTTTCGACAGCTGAGAGGAGTAAGATTTAAAAGGGACTTGAAGGGCAACTTTTTCAGACGGAATGCCTTCATATGTGGAACAAACTGCCAGAGGAAGTGGTAGATGCAGGTACAGTTATAACATTTAAAATACATTTGGACAGGTACATGAATAGGAAAGGTTTAGAGGGACATAGGCCAAATGCGGGCAAACGGGACTAGTTTAGTTTGGCACATTTGGGCACCATTTTACCGTGCTGTATGACTCTATGATGCTATGATTTGACAGGTAGAGGGTCAGGTGGATAAAGTGGTGAAGAAGGTCTTTAGTAGCAGAGGCTTGGAACATGAATGTTATGCTGGAACTGTATAAAACATTGGTTAGATCACAACTAGAGCATTGAGTGCAGTTCTGGAATGCACATTGGGAGGGATGTCATTGCACTGGAAAAGGTCCAGAGGAGATTTACCAGGACATTGATTGAGCTGGAGAGTTTTAGTTATGAAGAGAGAGTGGACAGAGTGGTGTTGTTTTCCTCCAAGCAGGGGAGACTGAGGGGGAGCATAATTGATGTATATAAAATTATGAGGGGCATAGACAGGAAGCAACTTGGTGGAGGGATCAATGACTGGAGCACAGATTTAAGGCAAGAGATAGGAGGTTTATAACACCATAACATTTAAGAAATATTTAGATGTGCACTTGTGATGCCATGGTATACAAGGCTATGGGTCAATTGCTTAAGAATTAGAATAATAAGGTGGTTGTTTTTGACTGGCACAGACTCGATGGGGTGAGGGGCTGTTTTCTGTGCTGTGGACCTCAATAACTCAATGAGAATTAATGAAAAACTCATGGACTTCGTTATGTTAGTAAATAATTTACAGCAGGTTCATCAAATGAACAATATTTGCAGCCAAGGTTTACAGGTCAGTAGGGATGTTGGTGGGGTGCAAGAGTGGGGAGTCTTATCTAGTTTTCGCAGGGAAGCTGGGGAGAATTTCTGTAGTGCATCTTGTAGATGGTACAAATTTTTGCTATTGAATGTTGGTGGTGCAGGGAGTAAGTGTTTGTGGATGTGGTGCCAATCCTGCTTGGTTTTTTTTAGGATCAAGGAGGGTTCTCCATCCTCATATGTACACATATTTAGCCTGAGCTCTAAGCAAAAGAAGAAAATGGACCAATTCTAAATTCCTTGTTGTGCTGGACAAGTAATCTGAAATTGAAAAGAAAACACAGGAGCTGGGACACTCTGTTGTTCTTCTGTACTAAGACCCTGAAACTGAACAAGTGATGACATTACCAAGTGCAGTATGCACTGAGCTAGCCCTTGGGACCACCTTTAAAGTGTGTACGTTGTCTATCAAATATGTCTGGGTCTGGACCCGCAAATTTGGAGTTTCATTAATTTACATAAAGACCTGTCATCATCTTTTCGTGGGGTTCTTCACACCGAAAGGACGTGTTAAATCCTTCTCCATTCTTTATTATAAACCTCGCTGTAGAACGAAGCAAATGGACAATCATATACATCATCACAGACTGTGTTGTGAGGTGACAGCATCATTAGATTGTGTTGGTGCTTATGCATGTGTTGAAATCAATCACCAAATCATAATGGGCGAGCCTGCAACAGACATGCAGTGAAGAATGCAAGTATTATGCTGCAATAGACAACAGCTTAGTTCCAAAATTTGAAATTACTGTTCACAATGCTACACACTATACCATACAGAAGTATATGATATATGATTATTTGTTATCTCTTTGCCCTTTACACGGGTATCGTTTTTAAATGTTTTTATTTATTCATGGGATATGGGCATCACTGGCTGGCCCAGGATTTATCATCCATGCCTTTTTACCCTTGAGGCAGTGGTGAGCTGCCTTTTTGAACCACTGTAGTCCCCGTGCTGTAGATAGACTCACAATGCCCTTACGGAGGGAATTCCAGGATTTTGACCCAGCGACCCCGAAGGAATGACAATATATTTCCAAGTCAGGATGGTGAGTGTCCTGTAGGGGAACTTGCAGGTGGTGGTATTCCCATGTAGCTGCTACCCTTGTCCTTCTAAATGGAAGCGATCATGGGTTTGATGGGTGCTGTCTAAGGATCTCTGGTGAATTTCTACGGTGCATGTTGCAGGTAGTGCACACTGCTTTTAGAGTGTCAGTGTTGGAGTGAGTGAATGTTTGTGGATATCGTGCCAAACGAGTGGGCTGTTTTGTCCTGGATTTTGTTAAGTGTTGTTGAAGCTGCACTCATCCAGGCAAGAGAGGAATATTCTACCACACACCTGATTTGTGCCTTGGGGGTGTTGGTGAGGCTTCGAGGAGTCAGATGTGAGTTACTTGCTGCAGTATTCCTAGCCTCTCACCTGTTCTTGTGTCCACTGTATTTACATGATGAATCCAGTTCAGTTTGTGGCCAATGGTAATCCCCAGGTTGCTGATAGTAGGAAATTCAGTGACAGTGATACCATTGAATGTCCAGGGGCAATGGTTAGATTTCCTTTTGTTGGAAATTGTCATTTCGTAGCATTTGTCTGGTGCAAATGTTACTTATCCAAACTGGACATTCTTATACACTCATGACAGTGTGGCCAAATTCCATTGTAAACTCCATTTACAAGTTTGCTGACAATACCGTTGTTGTAGTTCGGATCTCAAACAATAAACGAGACAGAATTCAGGAAAGAGACTGACTGCTTAGCGGCATGATATAAAGACAACAATCTCTCCACCAATGTTAGCAAAATGAAAGAGCTGGTCATTGACTTAAGGAAGCAGAGTCGAGGGCACACTGAGGTGGAGATGGTCAAGATGGTCAAGTTCCTGGGAGTGATGATCACCAACAATCTGTCTTGGACCACCCACGTCAATACAACAGTCAAGAAAGCACAACAAAGGTCCTGATGAAGGGTGTAAACCCAAAATGTTGACTTTCCTGCTGCTCTGATGCTGCCTGACCTGCTGTGTTCTTCCAGCTCCACACTGTATTGACAACATCTCTACTTCCCCGGGAGGCAAAGGAAATTCAGCATGTTCACAAAGATTCTTATCATTTTTTTATAGATGCACCATGGAAAGCATCCTAACCAAATGCATCACAGTGTGGTGTGGCAACTGCTGTTCCCAAGAGGTCAAGAAACTACAAAGAGTCATGAACACAGCTCAGTCCATAATGTAAATGAGCCCTTAATCCATTGACTCCATCTGTACTTACCACTGACTCGGGAAAGCAACCAACATAGTCAAAGATCCCTCCCACCCTGGTTATACTCTCTTCGACCCTAACAATACACCCACTACACTAAAGAATAGATTCAAGAACAGCTTCTTCCCCATGGTTATCAGACTTTTGAATGGACCTCTCAAATACCCTGATGCACTTTGTATGGTACGATCTGCCTGTATAGCACACAAAATAACACTTTTCACTGTATCTCATGCAACAACAATAAATCAATCAATCAACATTGTCTAGGTCTGTTTCCATTTGTAGATCTGTATTTGAGGAGTCACAAGTGGCGCTGAACATTCTGCAGTCATCAGTGAAATCCTCTCTTTTGACCTTTTGATGGACGATAGGTCATTGATCATACACCTGAAGATGGGCTTAGGGCACTACCTTGAAGAGCTCCTGAAGTTATGATGGCGACAACCACAACCACCTTCCTTTTTTTGACATGACACCAACCAGTGGAGAGTTTCCCCCTGATTTCCACTGATTCCTGTTTTGCTGGGGCACTTTGATTTCACGCTTGTTGAAATGCAGTCTTGATGTCAATTTTCATTTGTAATTAATTATCTGAAGGCTCTGTTAAAATAGAAGATGAAAAAATACATGAGTGTTCATCCCTATTTTGCCATTGGGAAAGTTTAGGTGGAACCTTAGAGCAGAGCCATCTGCTGGGCTGGTGAATAATTGACTATGGACTTCAGAGTCATGCTGGTAGGATCAACAGTAATCAAAGGCAAGTGTGTAAAAGTGCATAATTTACTCTCTGTCCAGTTCATTCTTAATTTAAGGCAAGTGACCCAATGAGAGTTTTTTTTAACATGTGTTATGCATCATTCCATGTCATCATGCAGGGATGTATAATCACTTGGTTTAGTTTGAAGTAAATCCTGACTCCTGATCAGCAATGAGATGGACAGCTAAGAGGTAATATTCTTGGAACCCTATGTTTTTCAGACTGTTTTAAAATAAGAAACAGATCACTTTTGTATTTTCAGGCATGTTTTAAAATAAGAAGCATATCACTTTTATATTTTCCCTGGTACAGCAGGCTATCCTAATTCTTATAGATTAACCTTCACTTGGTTCAGCTCTGACTCTTCCTTCCCTTCTCTTTATTAACTTCTCTATCCCTGTCTGTGGAATAGGTTGTCAAGCAATGTTTACATTGAACCCAGTAACTGTTGCAGTGACCTTGATTATTACACTACCTCCCATTGTGCTTCTTGAAGGCCACAGTTCCTACCCCAACTAAACATATTGTTTGCTCCTCCCCCCTTCATACCAAGACTGCACTTTCCCATGCAGGAGATAGAATAGCTGTTCCTCCACCTCTTCCCTTACTGTGGTCCAGGGTTCCAAACTCTCCTGCCAAGTGAAACAGCAGTTTACTTGTATTTCTTCCAGTTGGTGCTGTATTGTGTTTGGTGTCACAATGCATTCTGTCCTACACGAGGGATTGTGTAACTTTTTTTCAATTCATTCATGGGATGTGGGTAGCACTAGCTGGGCCAGCATTTTTGCACATCACCATGAGATAAGAGTGACAGCCCTTGATATTAAGGCTGCACATGACTGTGTGTGGCATCAAGGAGCCCGAGCAAAGCTGGACTCAAAGGGAATCAGTGAGAAAACTCTCTGCTAGTTGGAGTATCATCTGGTACATAGGAAGATCTTTGCGGTTGTTGGAGGTCAGTCTCATATGCAGAACATATCTGCAAGAGTTCTTCAGGGTGGTGTCCAAGGCCCAAACACCTTCAGCTGACCTAGCAATGACCTTCCCTCCATTATAAGGTCAGAAGTGGGGATGTTCACCAATGATTCTACAATGTTCAGCACCGTTTGCAACTCCTCAGATACTGAAGAGACTTTGAGTTCAATAATTTTAGGGCCTAAACTCTCCCATGTCCCAGCCCCCTACCCCATACACCAGGCCTTGTTACCACATAGCCTGCCTTTACACACTACCTGTTATTACTCACTAATAGTCCCCATTAACAACTGTTCACCCTCCCAGCCTGATCGTTACCAACTCTTTGTCTGTCCAACTGCTCTTCTCTCTCTTTAGGCTCTATCCTGTCGTTTACTCCCTACCCCATCCCCCTCCCACTTTTTTCTGCATATAAACTGATGATTTCCCAGCCACCATCAGTTCTGAGGAAGGGTCACCGGACCCGAAACGTTAACTCTGTCTTTTCCTTCACAGATGCTGCTAAATCTGCTGAGCTTTTCCAGCAACTTTGTTTTTGTTCCTGATTTACAGCATTCACAGTTCTTTCAGTTTTCTGAAGAGACCCATGTCCAAGTATAACAAAACCTGAACAATATTCAGGCTTGGACTGAAATGTGATAAATTACATTCACAAATTCCAGGCAATGACCATCTCTAATAAGAGACAATTTAACCACCAGTTCTTGATATTCAACAGTGCTACCATCACTAATTCCCTCACTATCAACATCCTGGGGGCTTAACATTCACCAGAAACTCAACTGGATTCACAACATAAATACAGTGGTTACAAGAGCAGGTCAGAGGCTAGAAATACTGCTGTGAGTAACTCATCTCTTGACTCTCCAAAACATGTCCACTATCTACAAGGCACAAGTCAGGAGAGTGAAGGAACGCTCCCCATTTGCCTGGATGAGTGCAGCTCCAACAACACTCAAGAAGTTTGGCACCATCCAGCACAAAGCAGCCCATTTAATTGGCACCATATCCTCAAACATTCATGAACTCCTGACTTTGAAATATATTGCCATTCTTTCACTGTCGCTGGGTAAGAATTCCCTCCCTAACAGCATTGTGGGTCAACCTACAACACATGGACTGCAGTTTTTCAAGAAGGCAACTTCTCAAGGGCAATTAGAAATAGGCAATAAATGTTTGCCCAGCCAATGATGCTCATGTCCCATGAGTGAATTTTAAAAAATTCGTCTTGAGAAGGTGGTGGCGATCTGAAGTCCATTTGCTGTAGATATACCCATTTGAGAGGGGTTTCCAGGATAACTCAGAGACACTGAAAACATGGTGATATATTTCCAAGTCAGGAAGGTGAATAGCTTGGAAATAAACTTCCAGGTAGTGGTGGTCCCATGTATCTTCTGCTCTTGACCTTCAATGGTAGTGATCATGTGTTTGGAAGGTGCTAATTAAGGATCCTTGATTATCCTGGCAGATGGTACACATTGCTGCTACTGAGTTCCATGGTGAAACATGTGAATATTTGTGATTTGGAGCCAGTCAAAAGAGCTGCTTTATTCAGAATCGTGTCAAGCTTCCTGAGTCTTGTAGGAACTACATTGATCCAGTCAAGTGAGGGGGTATCCCATTATATTGCTGAATTGTAATGGTGGACAGGTTTTGGGGAGTAAGGAGGTGAGTTACTCACTGCAGTATTCCTAGTTTCTGACCTCTTCTTGTAAACACGTTATTTAAATGGCTAGTCCATTTCGGTTTATGATCAATGGTAACACCAGTATGTTAATTGTAGATGATTCAGCAGTGATAATAACATTTAACGTCAAGGGTTATTGTTAGATTCTGTCTTGTTGGAGATGGTTATTGTCTGGCACTTGTGTGGTACAAATGTTACTTGCCACTTGTCAGCACAAACCTGGATACAATCAAGGTCGTGCTGCATTTTGACATGGCCTGCTTCAATACCTGAGGAGTTGTGAATGATGCTAAACATTGTACAAACATAAGCAAACATGCCCACTTCTGATCTTTAATGATGGAGGGAATGTAATTTTCTGAAGCAGCTGAAGATGGTTGAGCCTAGGTCACTACCCTAAGGAACTCTTGCATAGATGTCCTGGAACTGAAATGACCGATGCCCAATAATCATAACTATCTTCCTTTGTGCTAGGCTCTTCTTCCACCAGCAGTGAGTTCCTTGAATCCCATTGACCCCTGTTTTGCTCAGGCTCCTTGCTGTCACACTTGGTCAAATGCAGCTTTGATGTCAAGGGCAATCATTCTCACCTCACCTCTAGTATTCAGATCTTTTTTCCAAGTTTGAGCTAAGGCTGCAATAAGATCAGGATTTGAATGGCCCTTGATGAACACAAGCTAAGCCTCAGTGAGCAAGTTATTGCTAAACAGGTACTGCTTGATCGCTCTGTCTGTAGCATCTTCTATCACTTTACTGATGATTGAGAGTAGATGGGGTGGTAATTGGTTGGGTTGGATTTGTCCTGGTTTTTGTGTACAGGAACCACCTGGGCAGTTCTCCACATGGTTAGATGCCAGGGTTGTAGCTGGCTCGGGATCTGGCAAGTTCTGGAGGCCAAGTCTTCAGTACTATTGCTAGAATATTATCAGGGCCCACAGCCTTAGTAGTGTTCAGTGCCTCCAACTGTTCCCTGATATAATGTGGAGTGAACTGAATTGGCTAACGACTGGCATTTGTGATGCTGAGGACTTCTGATGGTGGCCAAGGTGATCATCCACTTGGCACTTCGGGCTGATGGTTGTTGCAAATGCTTTTGCTTTATCTTTTGCGCTGTTTTGCTGTGCTCCCCGTCATTATAGAGGGAACATTCATGGAACCTCCTGCTCTCGTGAGTTGTTTCATTATCCACCACCAGACTGTATCAAGCAATATGTTCAGTCTACAAGCTTGATCCTAAGTTTCTGGTCACTTTCCATTTTAAATTTCTATCCCTCTCTCTTACATTTCTATCCTCAAACCCTACATTGTTATAATGAAGCTTAAGTAACTTAAGAACCAGCACCTTAACTTTTGATTAGGCATTTTATGAACTCTGAACTCAACATCATGTTGATTAGTTTCAGATTGTAACAACTGCTCTGTTTTATTTCAAGGAACAAGACGCTGGTAATGATTTTGCTATGCATTTAATCTCCCCAAACTTTTATCCTATCAAATACACTCTCTTTTCTCCCCATCCCCCTTTTTCTCCTATGTTCTTATTAGACCTGTTGCAGCCATAACATTTTCCAGTTCTGACAAAGGCCACAGATCTGAAACATCAGGCAGAATCTACCCCTCCTGAAAGGTGGTGGAGAAGGTGACATGAGGGGAATATTGTTGGGCAGGTTGTTTGGGGAGATGTCTGTTGGCTTTGTACCACCACAGCATTTCTGAGGTCTGGGCGGGAAGGCCCAAACTTCATGGACCTGCTCTGTCACCAATTGATCCAATTAATGACCACTTAAGGGCCACATTTCCTCCTTGGGCTTGCAATTGCTTTATCTCCGAACAGATCAAGGAAGAATTTAAGTGGTAAACCGGTGTGGGCAAACTGCCAGTTCAGTGCGTGGGAGAAGAGGCCTCAAGCTATGCTAATCTCTGCAAGATCAAGGGCCTAGACATGGGGTACAGACATTGAGAGCCATGTCTCTGGCCTTGCTTCTGATGCCCCTGTCCTATTCTCCCCAAAACCCGGAAACTCCCCCTTGCCCACCAAACTGCATCGATTTTTTCCAGCTGCGGTGTCTCAGAGTCAAGTAGCCGCTGCCTCTGCCGTGGTGGTGACAGGTCTTGGTGCTGCCAGCCCCCTGATTGGCTGGCAGCTTTAAACGAGTGGAATGTCCTGTTCTGGGATTCTAACTCCGACAGAAAACCCACCAACAGCCAATTGATTGCCTCATTGCTGGAAGATCCAGCTTACTGCCTCACCTTAATCATTGAATGGCAGACTTTATGGGGTTAATAATCTATTTCTCCTCCTATGTCTTATGGGTCATGGATGTCTCACCTGGAAACTCTCCCACTTTCGCTTGAAAATGTGAAAATCACCGACATTATCTGTTCCTGTCTGTACAGACATTGTCTGGACTGCCTAGTATTTCCAGGACTTTTGTTTGTAATTCCATTCTTGCACATGTCCTCTTGATATTTGAACTGATTGGAATTAATACATTTGTCAACAATTGATGTATTTAATGTTCTCTCAGCAATCAGAATATGAGGTACAACAAAAGTCGGACTGACAATGTGGTATGCTATTGCAAGCTTTAAATTGATGCCAACTGCACATGGTGTAAGCTGGTGAGAAACGTGTACCTGAGGCAACAGGAGAAATTAAATCATCATTTTGAATCTGCCATTTCATCATAGTTCAAATATGTCCAGTGAACTCTATTAAAATCTGATTTGTTTGTCAATATTCCAGTTTGAGATGTCTATGAAGATACCTTCATGAATATCTTGTTTTGTGGAAATTTATCAGAAGAGAAGAATATTTAGCAATGTTGATTTGTGGTCTGCATGCTGTTGGATATATGTAGACCTGGTCTAACTGACTTGTTTGTTGCATTCCGTTCCATAAAAATCATTTAAAGCATTCTTGAAGCATGTGCCATGACCATAAATCACATGAGTGTCTCATCACTGTGAGAACGCAATGCAACTAGTCAGAAACAAAAAGAAGAACTGCAGATAGTGGAAATCTGAAACAAAAACAGAAATTGCTGGAGAAATTCAGCAGGTCTGGCAGTCCCTGTGGAGAGAAAGCAGAGTCAACATTTTGGGTCCAGAAGAAGGCCCACAAAACCTGAAATGTTGACTTTCTTTCTCTCCACAGATACTGCCAGATCTGCTGAGTTTCTCCAGTTATTGATTTTTTTTTTGTTTTAGTTAGCCAGAAGTTCAGCAATGCCAGGTTTAAATTGTATGTATAATATGAGAAATCTTACAGAAAATTTATTTTAACTAAATTCAGTACCTATTAAAAATAGATGAGAAACAAATATTTATTAACTGCATACATATTGCTATTTTAATTATGAGTTATAATTTGAGTTTTTCTGTTATACTGCTTGATAATTTAAACTGCTCTATATACTATTGCAAGGTATTAAATGTTGCTGTTTCTATTGATTCGTTATGTATCATTCAGCGACTGAGCTTTATGAGTGTCGTACCTAGAGTGCTTTATACCATTGAATTTAATAAATTTTTTTAACTAAATAAACATATTTTAAAAAATCTTTTTTTTTTTCAGAAGGATATTTTAAGCACTCATCAGAGCGGCAAAAAACAAAGAAACGGAATTAAATTGTACATTTCCAAAACCGCAATGGTAATACAATAATACAAAACATCCAAAAGTGCATTATTTTATATGAGAAGGAACACTATAATGAAAAACTACACAATAAAGGTTAGGAAAATGTACTGTGTGGGACGTGGTAGTAGATTGTGGAGGGAAATATTAAAATTTAGATTGTGATCATAATTTTTTAAGAACAGGAAATATATTGGTCATGTACATAAACTACATGATTGTTTATATTATCATTTTAGGTAGTTTTCTCCTAAATTTTATTACCATTCTTCACCTTAGTTCTTAAAAATGTGTTTGATTTGAGCAACAATGTTGTTTATTTAAAAGCTATTTCATCATTCTTCTTCGAGGATGAGCCAACACTAACCGAAGCCACATGATATTCCATGTCCCTTATATTTATTCCCTTGATCTATTTCTGCAATTTTTGGTTAATGATCGAGTAATGAATATGGTAAGTGATTTCATGTAGTTTCCGGCAATAAATTATTGTTGAAAGACCCATTGTGTAGAAGCTTGATAATCTACAAATGGTCAAAGAAGAAGTGTTATTGGTGAATATTTGTATTACTTATACTGGTATATCAAAACCAGAAATTTACCAATTATGTTAGATATGAAAATGAATAAATTCCAATGCAGTATTCATGAAACATCTAAATATCCTTTAATACCATTGAGTACTTTGATTCAAACTTTCTCCACTAATTGTTCACCAAATATATTTAGTAAGTTGCTGAGCTTCACAATCTAGAAAAATTTTTGTCCCATATTAGTTCTTAATTAACTAATATTAACTTTCCCTTTCCTGGATTAGAGAGGGGAATATCAATGAGATTTGTCACTCGTGACAACTATGCAATGACCCCTGCACCACGCTCACATTGGTGGTATCAAGTCATGGCTGGATTAGGATCTGAGAGAGGGCAATAATGTAGAATCTTACACAGGAATAATTGTCGCTTTGGTGTATTGCTCGTTGAACAAAAGCTGAGCAAGTGTCAACAGTTTCTTAAGAGGGATCAGGGAGAAAATCGATAGAGGCAAAAAAATTAGAGAACCATTGCTGTCAAATGAAGTCATATTATGGGATGAAAAATAGAACATTGTGAGATAATAAATGCATCTGACTGAAACTGTCAAAATTATATATTTCTGATCAATTTCAGGCAGCTACACTTCAGCTAAGGACTACCAGTGCCAACATAATAGAAGACAAACGTCAGAATAGTATCACTATTAACCACCTAACCAGTTGCTTTGACAAATCCCCAAAAATATTGCCGCCATTGCTGAAAAAAATCCTACCCTCTCACAGTTCTTTTCTCCTAAACAGACATATAAAAGTATTCTACAGTTTTATGATGTCATGGATGTGCAAGAATGGACATTTTCAACATGTTTCCATTAAAGACATAAAGAAAATATGACTACAGGTGCTGATCCCTTTCAGAATACCACACACAAGAAAGAAAGTATGAGCAGACCTCCTGTAAATACTGTGTGATTCAGAAGGCTGCAGTAATAAAACGCAGGATTGCAAGAACAGCAGCACAGGTGTCGCTGTCTCATATTACATTCTCCTTGAAATTGTAGAAAACCTAGACATCCAATCCAATCATCAGCTGGTGGAGCATGTCCCTACTCCACTATGCAGCTGTCTGAGGCTATCATAAGAGAATCAGGAACTGCAGTAGTGCGGTGAAGGTGGACTGATTAATATCTAACAAGATAGAAAACCTGTGGTGTGGAATCACACAACCATTGGGCCACACAGATGAACGGAGCCCACATAAAAATAATGTAGACAAAGGGTTGAGGTTTTAAATGTTTGTAACAGTTTCACACAGTTAATTAATTTTAACATGATTCATGTTGTATTGTGTGTCTCTAAACAAGATAAAGAATCTTTGTAAAACTTTGTGGAAATGATTTTTATTGAACAAGGTTGGCCCAAAGTCTGCCTATTTGGATATTAAAGATTTCATTGCATTACTCAAAGATAGGTATTAAGTTCTCTTAATGTTCTCACTAACAATTCAAGCAATTATATTTGCATATTAATAAAGCTAAGATGATTTTGGACACATGTTTCAATTGCATGGTGTTATGATAGTTGTAAAAACTGACCATAAGTTTGTTGATTATCAATCAGTTCCATCATTTGATTTTAAATAACTGGGACCTGTCACGCACTAAAATGGTTTTTACAAAAGGACAAAACACTGACTTAAGATGGCCACAGTGAATACCTCACCACAGATTGAGCCAGTTCATGAAGGTACCAATAAACATCTGCTTAGATCTGTTGTCAGTGCACAGATTCACAACCATCTGACCAGTTTGAATGGGGTGTGCACTAAAACCTGGGTGGAGCGTATCACCAAAGTGAGACAGAAAGTGGGCTTTTGGAAACACCATTCCCTCCCCATTGCAGGAAAAGCCTGGTCATCAGATGTGAGGAACTTTTTGTTGTTGTACGTGGCCCAGGTCCTGCCCATTCCCAGAACCTGCACTGTTGCAGTCACCCGAGCCATCTTCCATATCATCTGGAGGTCTGAGATGGACTGTGTCCACCGGTACATCATGTGCAAAGCTCTGGATAAGGAGGGGGAGAGGCAGAGAACATACCCAACACTGCCGTCATTCTCATGGCCACTTTTGTGTGTATCTGGATCAAGCTGTATGTAGACCCTCAGGATGCTAACACCAGATGTCACTATGTACTGAGATTCTACCTGTCCCCATCGTTGCGAAGGATGGTCTTGCCTTGTTGCTGCAGAACGCTCCAAGTAGTTTTACTGTCCCATATCACGAGCCTTTTATGGAGGAATTTGCACAAAAAAAACACCTTTGACCACAAGTTCATCGGGAAGTGGTCAGCAGGTAGTATCCTTCAAGACCTTGCGGGAAAAGGGGAGAGTGGATCCTGTCAGGTTGTTCCCTGATCAGACTGCCACTTGGCAGAATGCCTCATCACCAGAATTTTCCAACAAGCACCAAGATTTTGCTTGGCTGGTGGTGAGAAGGGCACTACCTGTGAGATCCTTCACGTACGCCCGGACTCTCTGTGCCACCGTACGTTGCGCTTGAAGCAGCTGCAGAGGGATAGAGACTGTCACACATGTCCTGCTGGAATGTGCCTTTGGAAAGGAAGTCTGGAGAGAGATGTGGTGGTTTTTGTTGATGTTTTGTCCTAAGCAGCTCCATGACGCAGGACTCTGTGCTGTAAGGTCCGTTCACCAGGCCGCACACCAAGACAAACATATACTCTGCCTGGAAGACCATCAATTTATTGAAAGATGCCTGAAACTTGCTGGTCTTCCAGAGCAAGGAGCTGACCTCGACCGAGTGGTGCAGACTGGCACATTCCAAAGTTCAGGACTACGTGCTGAGGGACGCACTAAAGCTTGGGGCAGCTGCTGCCAAGGCACACGGAGGAAAGACCACTGTCTGAGGTCTTTTTGCCATTTTGCTGCTCCTTAGTATACAAGACATCAATTTAATAACCATGGTCTCTGATTAAACCTAACGTCTGAAGAACACTAAGGACGTTTTTTTAAACAGCCCATTTTTGATCTTCCTTTTTATTGTAGACACTCTTCATTTTTAAACTTTATACCTTTGTTTGAGTATGTTGGATGTCATATTTTATCATTTTTCTTAGCATTTCAAAGTATTAACATTCCTTTTACTTTCAGTAAAACCTTGTAATTGACCCCTTAATTTTGACAAGTACTGCATTTGATTGAAGTGCGATATAGCTACATGTTAAATGAATTAAAAACCCTTGTTGCACCAACCAAGGGGTATTATAAAAGGGGAGCTAATTCACCTCTGCTCACCTGATCAAAACAGTGGTTATCCTGTGCTGCAAACCATCAATAGACTGAAAACCTGCAACTTGTTAGGAGTTCAGGTAAACTCTGTCCATTTTGTTTTTTGATATGTTTAATCATGTACTTGCAATCTTCTTGATCATTAGGTTAAATTTAAGATCTAATTCTAGGTGAAGCTTTTCTGTTTGATGACTCATCATTATTAACACAACATCAAATCCCCTTATTTAATAATAGTTCCAAGGAGACCTTTAACCTGCTTTTTAAAAAATATTTCTCCCTGATATAAAATAAACTTCCATGGATTAATTGACCAGGGAATATCTTGTTTTCGTGCTGCTGTAACACTGATACTGGTCAAGTCTCAGTAGTGTTTGTTGGCTGAGGAAACTAGTACAACATATTTTGCAGGTCAGGCTTGGGCTCTAGGATCTGTCTAAGAATGGGAAACATAATTTCAATGAAAGAACATCATGACTGTGAGTGAATCAGTGATGCATGAGGTTCATGCCAGATTGTGCTTCTGCCAACTATGTTTGAATTTAGTTCTTTGGGTGAAAACAGTTGAGATCCCCAAGCAACCAGCTATGATGAACAAGTCCTGATGAAGGGTTAATGTATGTGAAATGTTAACTCTGTTTTCTCTCCACAAATGGTGCTAGACCTGCTGAGTTTCTCCAGAATTTCTGTTTCATTTCAAATCTCCAGCATCTGCAGTTCTTCACTGTGTGATGAACAAATGTTCAACGTTAGCCCAGCAAGGAGCAGCAAGCATTTTTTTTAATGCACTACATTAGAGTGTGAGATGAAATCCAGAGTTTTAGCTGACTACACCAACATTAATGTGTAGAAAACAAGTTGAAATTTAGATAGTCTTTCACTGGCTGCATTGACATTACCATTAAACAGTTAAACAGCATAAAATTAATGACGAATGCTAGGATTTATAGATGAGAAATGTGTGATGAAATGTGTTCCTTTAATAATGATTACAACGCTACAAACACATAAACTGTCAATTTTGAAATCTGGCAAGAGATGGGTAATGCAGGGAAGTGTCTCTCTAAATTGACAATACAAAGGTCAAATTTCAGTGTACTTTTGATAACTGTGCATTGACTGTTGATCCAAAAACATTTAAGCTGACTAAAATTTATATCAGTTTAAAAGCAACACAATGAGATCACTATTCTCCCATGAAAAACCTGGGGTTTAAAAAGTCCTAGTGAACTAAGAAAGGCATTTGTGCAAAGTGGATATATTATTTCATATTGTTCACACTGCCAAAAATAACAAAATAATATAAAAGAGCAGACAAAAGAGATACTCAGTACATTGAGTCTGCCCCATTTAACCATGAGGCAGCTAAGTAACACCATCCCCCAGACTCCCACTCACCAGCAGCCATGTCATTTCCTAACACATAAAAATAAATAAGAAGCCATTTGGAAGAAGAAACAATTTTGAGATATTTCTCTCCATAGCAAAACAAATGAAGTTCCAGGAAACAACGACGACTCAGGAATAACACTACTCAGGGTCCTACAAACTTTTATACATATGATATCAGAGTCCTGTAGGAATTTATCAAGCTCCTTTTAGAATGTTTCCTGCAAATCCGTATCCATTGGAAAAACTGAATCCTGAAAGTCAGTAATCACCTGGGAAAAGGAAAGCCTTCTGACATCTAACGCAGTTCGGTGCTGATGCTGCTTGTATACTGTTTTTTCCCTAATTTATGTAATTCAATTAATCAACCCAGATGTACACACTCACTTTGTCACTTTAAATACTTCAGTCATAGCTCCTTAAAATTATGTTTCACCAGCTTTAGAGATCCAACTCCCTGAGTCTATCCTGATAGCTATGTGTTTTTAGACTGTGATAAACTAGCAGCTTCCTCTGAAACCATTCCAGCTCATAGTATCCTCTTCAAGTGAAAAGGCCAAAACTAGGCACAACATTTTAGATGGTGCCCAACTAAGTTCCTATATGAGGGTGAAATTCTATGTCAGTGAAGGTATAAGATGGGAAAGGAAAGGTAATTTTTATGTCTCAAACAAACTTCATTTTCAGCCACTATACTTTTTATTAAAAAAAACTAACCTTACATCCTAATACTCTGTTTGCTTTACCATTCCTCGCTTGCCAAATATTTTTATGATTTAAGTGTGAACTGTAGGTTTATAAGGCGTCCAGAGAAATCATCTTCACATTGTTCACTCTGTATGAAGATCAAGTGATGTGTGATGATCTACTGGAGAAGCAATTTCACAGAGTTTACCGTTAGTTTGCTTCAGAGTCAAAGTGAAGATCTGAAGCTGGAATTAATCTACTGTTATTACGTTGATATGCACCCAAAATTGCTTTTCCACTAAATCTTGAAGGATGTGGGAGTGAAATGCCTCCAGATAGGTATTCTGCCTGTTGCAGCAATGCTTATGTTAGCTCCTAAAACAGAAGAAACTAGACATGGTATTGAAGAATCCAACAGACTACAATATACAAACATTGCACTCCTAAGGCAGCTAAATGGCCAGGCTAATATTAAAATTAGCATATGGCAGAGGACCATGCTTCCAGTAGAAAGGCATGTTTCAAGTAGCCTGAGGTAAGGTGGAATATAAGATTGTTATGCCCTGAATTCAATGTTGGGCTGAGTGATGATTTCATGAGCATGCCTCTTAAAGGTATACCAACATACTGATGTGAGACACAACATGATAACTGGGAGTCTCACATCATCTCTATTTGTCACTGAATGATGTGTGAATCCATTTTGATTGTGCACATCAGGTATATAAAATGTTTCAGATGTTTCTTGAATGTCTGACACATATTTTATAAGTATGCTAATTTGATTCAAAGCTTACATAACCTGCCTTAGCTAAACATTAAGAAGAAGATGTTCCCTGGACTTGTGCTATAATTTTGACAGAAGGTCGACAGAAAACGTTCAGAGAGACTGTGCAAATTGCCATTTATGGTGTCTCACTGGGAGTTTTATCCTCCATCAAAGTTACGGAAGGAACTAAAGACGGATTAAAAAAGAGCGATCTATGAAATGTGTGGGTGAAGTTGGAAGAAGTGATATCAGCAGGAAACTAAAATATTTAGAGAAATTAAAGAAACAAAATAAAAGAAAGTGCATGATTAATTAAAAGGTGAGAGCTGCAAAAGGAAACTTAGGAGCTGTGCAAAGCAATGTAGGTTTCAGTAGTCTGGTAGGCTAGTGAAAAGAGCACTTTGGTTTTTCCCATTACGTGGCGAAGTGCTTTCTCAAGGAAAATTCGAGGTCATGGCCCTGGACAACTTTTCTTACACAATCTTCCATTCTTTAGCTCATTAATTATGCCTGTGACTCAACAGCCCCAGCTCATGAAATTGCGCAGCAGGAGAAATGGAAGTTCTTGTTTCTGCAGGGTTTTGGTGACTCTTCCGTCACTGGTGCCATAACTAAACCCTAGCTCCATAGTGGTTCAGATACTGCAAACTGCGAACAGCACTTCACACTGTGGTCCTATACCATTGTCCCCAAGGAAATGGCCCAGAGAGGCAAGTTAGCTCCTCCGTTCATCCAGAGGGATATGGAAATGCTGAGACTATTGCACTCTCACTGGAGTTTAGAAGAATAAGAGGTGATCTCATTGAAACTTTCTGAATTTTGGATTCTGAATTCTGGATTCTGAAAGGGCTTGACAGAGTAAATGCTGAGAGGATGTTTCACCTCATGGGAGAGTCTAGGAAGAGAGGGCATAGTCTCAGAATAAACGGGTGCTAATTTAAGATATTTAATATATATTATATAATTTAATATATTTAATATATTGAGGGCTGTGAGTCTTTGGAACTCCTTGCCACAGACAGCTGTGGGAGCAGAGTCCTTGCGTATATTTAAGGCTGGGATGGATAGACTCTTGATCAGTACGGGAATCAAAAGTTATGTGGAAAAGGCAGGAAAATGATTATGAGGATGTTGGATCAGCCATGATGCTATGGAGTGGTGGAATGGGCTCAAGGGGCCATACAGCCCTCTCTTGTTCCTATTTTTTATAGCCTTATGGTCTTGTGACCTGACTGTGCCTCGATCCCTGGACTGCAAAGACACAGACTACAGAGTCTAGTAGGATCCCTTGAATGACTGTGGTCCCTTTCGCTCCACCAAGGACTGGTCCCCTTTGACATTCTCACATGACCATTTGGTTGAAGCACATGCAGTGTGTTGGTATGTACACTGTTGGCACATGTTGTTGATGTGACAGTGATGTAACATGATGGTGTGCAGCAACATGTCCATCCCATGATGTTGTCTCGTCTGGAGAGTTTCAGTTTTGATACAGACTAGACAGACAAGGATTCTTTTTGTTAGAGCAAAGGAGATTGAGAGAAAACTATGAGGAGCATAGGTAGTGTAGGCAGAAAGAAACTTATCCCCTTGATGGAGGAATCAATGACCAGGGCAATAGATTTAAAGTCGGGGCAGAAGACTTAGAGGAGATGTGAGGAAAAACCCTTTTAACCAGAATGTAGTAGGAATGTGGAACTGACTGCCTGTAAGGCTTGTAGAGGCAGAAACCCTCATAACATCTACAAAGTATTTAGATGTGTACTTGTGATGGCAAGGCTTCAAGGCTATAGCCAAGTGCTGGAAAACAGGATTAGAATAGTTAGTTACTTAGCATAAGTACCACTATCTTCTCTCAGATATGTCTATTTCTATGCTGTGCCACCTTCCACTAAGGCTTATGTCCTACCATTTTCACTATTGCCTGCAACATCTTAGCTGCCCCACTTTCAACCACCCCAACTTAACACCACTGTCCCAGGAACTCTGAGCTAAGGTTATTCCCCCTTACTTGACTGAGACCTGGTGACAACTCTAATATCTTCCTGGCTTTATGTCTGTACTAAACGGCAAAGAAAGGCAGCAGTAATATGAATCTAGTATTGCTGGCTGAGGGCAAGGCAAGGCAATGTAAGGCAGAGATACTATGAACATCCAAGTAGGTTCAAAGTGATTGAGCACAATGAAAGCAAATGGAGAGTCCAGAAATGCAGCCTGGTCCAGTCCACGAGCCACGTATGTGTGCTCAGGGACCCAGCAGCAGCTATGATATCATATTATTACATTGTTATCTTATATTACTATGATAGTTGCAAGTACAGCCTGAGGTCCAGCATTAACTACAGAAGCGTTAGGTAATTGGATTGGAGATGTAGCATGAAGGTTCTTAGAGACTGGCAAATGTGAGATGCCACTGCCCGTGAGGTGTGTTACCAGTGCCCATGGAGGGTGCCCTGAGATGTTGATGCGTGGTTTCTAACAGGAAAGTTGATCAGAACAATTTGCCAGGCGCTCGCTCTGGTTTCCTTATCAAGTTTTCCTGACATCAAACTGGTTTGGTGAATTTGGTAAGATGAGAATCTGAGTATTAGTGAAACAATTGTGATTTTAACAAGGTATTTAACATGCGTCAATCCCTGTCACTGCCTAGAGAAAATCTAGTCACGCCACTTGTTTAAAGTATTAAGGATGGAGTAAGACAATCTCAAGGTCAAGGTGGGCATCACCAACGTTGTCACCCAATTCTGCCACTCATCTCACTATCAGCCACTCAGATCCCTATAAAATTCTGCCCCAATGCTTTTTATTCTGAGAAGAATGTCTCGTGTTCATGAGATCTGATACTGAACCCAAACACCTTCTTTATGTTTACTGCTGTTTCCTGCAAAAGGTTTTCACCATTTTCTCTTGGGGCAAATGGAAATTCTTCCTTTCCTGAAACTCTGGGCTCCACAGCCTACATTTCATAACCTGTACTTTATAATGTTCTGCATAAGAAATAGAAAGTGTTTTCCAGCCTTTACATTTGAAGATTTCGAGGAACAGATCTGATATTTTAATTAAAGAAGAATACACCCCTTCACTCTTTTCGTTCAGGCAGGAAGATTATAGAAGTGATTTAATGTAAAAGACAGGGTTGAAGTTGCAGCAAAACAACTTATTCTGACTATTTTGAGGACTGCTCACAGGAAAGAAGGCCAAAAACAAAGTTATTTCAGAATTACTTGAAGAAGGGACTTCTTTATTTAATACTGAATAAGTTATTTGTGACTTCAATTTAGGGTTACTTTCAATAAGATGCAACAAAGTGGACTGATGAACAAATATCAACTTGAAAACTGGGAGAAATGAAAGATCAATTGGGCACATGCGTTACACAGATATACAATGTAATTTAGAAAATGCAATGTTGGTCTTTATCTCAGTAAAATTCACAAGTGAGAAGCATTGCTTCAGTGAGACAAAGCATTGGACAGACCCCATTTGGAAAACAATAATCAATTTTAATCACTCCACCTCAGGAAAAAATATTGTCTTTGGAAGGAATACAGGCAATTCACTACTATGCTAAAAGTCTTGAGGATGAAATCATGAGGTCAGTTTGTGTAACTTTGGCTTGAGTTTCAAGGTTTTAAGGTGGTTAAAAAAATTCCACAGGGTAGATAAAGAAATTATTTCCTCTGGTGACATGATCCAAAACAAGACAATGGAATCATAATTTTGCAGCTAGGCCATTTAGGAGTGAAATCAGAAACCATATTTTCACACAAATGCCTATCAGTTATTGAGGTCTTGCTTTCCAAAGAGACCATGGACTGCTCTGTCGATCGAAATATTCAAGACAGAGATTGACACATTTTTATTAGGTAAGGATATCAAGGGATCTGGAACAAAATTATGGGTGGCATGCTCTGCGGACGGTCAGTGTTGACTCAATGGGCTAAAGGGCCTGCTTCCAAACTGTAGGATTTCTATGATTCTATGAAAAGAGTGTACACTGAGTTAAGATACAGATCTTATGATTTAGCTGAATGGTGAAATAGAACAAGGAGCTGAATGTCCTTCAGCAGATAGTCCAGACTCTAACATTTTCTTGTTTTAGAGGTAAATGTAAGGTGTTGCATTCCAGATGCAATTTGATTGATCAAACTACCAGATTTAAAGCAAAACACACTTTATTCATCCACTATAGTTAAAATACACGAAAAGAAAGAAAGAATTGGAATAACAACTCTATTGGAAACCGTAACCGAATAATAGATATAGTAACTATCACTAATTAATTGTTCCAATATTGTAACATTCCATACCCATAAATACACCCTTGGAAAAAGGCAAATTCAGAACATGGATAGTCTAACATGCAACTCCTGTAGCAGGCAGAGAACCTCTAGCTTTTAGCTGTAACTGATAAAGGGAAAGAGTAGCTTTCACTTCTTATAGACCCCAGCAGCAATTGCTGAAAGCGAAACCTAAAATCCCTGGTTCTGTGGGAGCTTGACCACACCAATTCAGGCTGCTTCTATTGTTCCAACTTACAAAAAAAACACCCAAGGCTGCACAAGTTGTTTATTTTCTCATAGACTGCTCCACACCTGTCCCCCAATCTCTCTCGAAAAGAAATCAGGACAAAACACACCTCTTAAAGCCGCAGCATTGTTAACCTCATCAATTGTAAATTTTAATCTACTAATGAAAATAAAGCTAATTCATTGGTATAAAGTGTCATATTTATTTATTCTGTAAACAAATGTACATTTTTATTCATAAGACTGTCACAACTCCAACCAGGTTAATACTGTGCAATTACAGCTGCAATTGTAGTAATAGCTTATGAGAGGTGAAGGAAGATATTAATTTAGTTGCCCCACCATTCATATTGATTCATGGAAAATAGGTTGAGATTAACATATCTTTCCAACCGAAATCATTAGTAAAACGTTAAGACTTTTTTCCTATAACTCCTGATGTTCTTACTGATCAAGGATCTATCTCAGCTGTAAATATACAGAAGGACTCCCTCCCACAGCCCTGTGCAGCAAGGAGCAAGACTCAAAATCCTCAGATAGAAGAAATTCTTCCTCATGTCATTCTTAAATTGGCACACTTTATCCTGAGACTATGCCCTCTGGTTTTAAACTTTCCCATGACAGTAAACATTCTCTTAGCATTTACCCTGTCAAGCTCCTTAAAAATCCAATATGTTTCAATAAGATTACCTCTCATTCTTCTAAACTCCAGTGAGTAGAGTTCCAAACTGTTTAGCCTTTGCTTATAAGACCATCCCTTCACACCATGGGTCATCCTAGTGAACCTTCCATGAACTGCCTCTGATGAAGTGATGTCTTTCCTTAAATAGGGGGACCGAAACTGTTCACAGTACTCCAAATGTGGGCTCACTAACACCTTGGACAGTTGCAATAAGACTTCCCTACTCTTATACTCCAACCCTGTTGAAATAAGGGCCTACATTTCCTGACTGGAGGCGTGTTGGCTCAGTAGTTGGCACTGTTGCCTAACAGTGCCAGGGACCCAGATTTATTTCCAGCTTTGTCTATGTGGAGTTTGAATGTTTTCTCTGTTTCTATGTGGGTTTCTGTTAGGTGCTCCAGTTTCCTCCCACAGTCTAAAGATGTACATGTTAGGTGAGTTGGCCGTGCTAAATTGCCCATAGGCATGGGCAGGCTAGGTGGGTTGGACATGGTAAATGCAGGGATATGGGATAGAATGGTGGCTGATCTTCAGAGGGTCAATGCAGACCAATGGACTCTTCTGCACTGTACGGATTCTATCACCTGCTGTACCTGTGTGCTAGCTTTCCATGTTTTGTGCACAGGTACCTTCAAGTCCATTTGTGTTGCACTTTTTGCCACACATTGATCCTTCCTATTCTCAGTTTTGCTAGTATGTGGCCTGGGATCAAGAGATTGCTACTCTTGAGGACATCCTCTCTGCACTTACCCCATCAAGCTCCTTCAGAATGGGCAATACGGTGGCTCAGTGGTTGCCTCACAGTGCCAGGGACCTGGGTTCAATTCCAGCCTTGGGTGGCTGTCTGTGTGGAGCTTGCATATTCTCTCGATGTCTGCGTGGGTTTCCTTCGGGTACTCCTGTTTCCTCCCACAGTCCAAAAATGTGCAGGTCAGGTGGCTTGGCCATGCTAAATTGCTATAGTGTCCAGGGATGTGCACGGTAGGTCGATTAGTCATGGGAAATGCAGGGTTATAGGGCAGGGGGTGTGAGTCAGAGTGGGATGTTCTTTGGAGGGTTGGTGTGGACTCAATATGCCAAATGGTGTGCTTCCACACTGTAAGGGTTCTATGAAAGAATCCTGTATGTTTCAATGAGCTCACCTCTCATTCTAAACTCCGGTCAGTAGAGTCACAATCTGTTTTACATTAATTGATTAGAAGCCTATTTCTTTTTAACTGTTCTATTGTCCTGGTTAAATATTTTTCAAGTTGGAAGATACTGATAAAATTAAAAATTCAATTAAAATTGGCCAATTAGTATGGTACAAAGACAATCAAGAGTTAATCGGACACAGGTCTGATGACTGTCCTTAAATGTGACAGAGTTAGAGGGCACTGTGTCTTGTGGCACAGTGGTAATATCCCTATCTTCAGCCTAGAAGATTCAAGTTCAAGTCCCATTTGATCTAGAGTTGCATCTGAGAAAGCTAATTATAACATCTAGTCAAGGAATCAAATGCTTCTAAAAAGGCCACATATCTGACAGATGCAGAATTAAATTCTAACTTTCTTAGGCTTGTCCCTCCTCTGGTCACAAATATTCAATGGGGAAAGGTTATGGTACAATTTTTCAAAGTGAAGTAGGTATAAGGAAGTAATGTTATATCACTGTCTGTGCCCTTTCTTCCCTGCATTTACTTATTTACATGTACATTGATGTATGTTTAAAATAAAGCGCTTTTGCGTCTCTGATCAGTCATCCAGCTGCTTGGATTCATATCCATTTGCAACATTTTCATCACCCACTTGTCTCTCCGTGCTCCATCAATAAACTCATCCAAGGAAAGGTGACCTGCAAACAGAGAAAGCAGCAGTGAAGCTACAAACAATACCAGATTACACAAGGGACATCAAAATGGTAAAAGTGTTATTTGTCTGTTGATTATGAGTTGTCACAATTATCTATCTCAGACAACAAGGTGCAGGGCTGGATGAACACAGCAGGCCAAGCAGCATCA
>NC_063356.1:16314727-16342583 GCF_021869965.1 Rhincodon typus
CCTAGACCCTTCATCAGAAAAGGGGTCTAGGCCCGAAACGTCAGCCTTTCTGCTCCTATGATGCTGCTTGGCCTGCTGTGTTCATCCAGCCCTGCACCTTGTTGTCTCAAAAACTTACAATGTTGTTTTGCTGAATGTCCAACTTAATAAGGTTTTAAAAATATTGGATTTTCAGCTGTTCTGTTAAAGGAAACATCAATGGACATGTTGAAGCTCTTGTAATTTATCAAAATGCATTTTTAAAAATGATATAATTTTGATTATGAAATATTGGAACTTGAATGTATATACCAGTAATGTTTCCCAAAAGGATAGTTTAACTGCTGTTCATTGTAAGGTTGAAATTTATGAATCTTTAAAGAATATTTACAATTGTTACAATTTTCAATAACATATTATTCATCTGTTTTATGTTAGTAAGTGAGTCATAATAAATAAACAGATTGCAGCTTGATTAACAGTCTATATATAAACATTTTTACTGATAAAGAAATATCATGGTCTGGTGGTGATATATATTCTTGACAATATTTACAGGACGGAACATGGACTGTGTTGTTCTCTATATTTTGTCATATAACACACTTCGGAATGAAGTTGTTGAGGATTAGATATAACAGTTCCTCACTCCAGGGGATGACCTAGTGTATTATTGCTGGACTGTTAATCCAGAGACCCAGATAATGTTCTGGGGACCTGGGTTTGAATCCCGCCACGGCAGATGGTGGAATTTGAATTCAATTAAGAATCTAATAATGACTATGAATCTATTGCCAATTGTTGGAAAAAACCCATCTGGTTCACTAACATCCTTTAGGGAGGGAAATTGCCATCCTTACCTGGTCTGGCCTACATGTGACTCTAGATCCACAGCAATGTGGTTGATTCTGAACTGCCCTCTGGGCAATTAGGGATGGGCAATAAATGCTGCTTAGCCAGCAAAGCCCTCATCCCATTAATGAATATAAAAAAATCTTGTTGGGGAGTAGTTTTGGAATAGGTCACTTCTTTGGGATAGTGTTAGTGCTCCTGCTACAGGATGTTTCAAAGCAACTTCATGGGTTAGTGTAAAATAGAATGAGTAGAAGGGGGGTACTTTTGAAATAAGATGGTATGATAGTGGTATTAAGGGAGAATTTCTAGATTGTATTTGGAATAATAAAGAGAAGGATGGTGCATCAGAGAACAAGGTGCACACTGACGTAAGAATATCAAGGGCTGCATAAGGAAGGATGTAAGTAAAGGAAGAACCTAAAGCAGATGGGGACTATTGAGGGATCTGAAGGCAAGAGTGAAGATACTCTTCTCGGTTCGGCTATGGGGAATCAGTAAATATTGACAAAAACAAGATGATAGGAGTTGCGGCTAATTCCTGGTGACACCGTAGATATGGTGTCTCTGAATGAGTTATAATTTGTGAAGACTGCCAACAGAGTGGTTAATGGATAAATTAAGTTGTGGGTTGATAAATGCAGAGACAAAGAGAATGAGAGGAAAAAGAGGCAAAACTATGCGATGCTTCAGAAGCAGAAGAAAGTGCATCTTGTAAGAGTTTAGATATGAGGAAGGAAGCTGAATTTAGTAACCCTGTGGACTTAGTGAGAGACCTGCAAAGCTGGTGAAGTTATGGCCAGGGCATAAAAAGCTTTGGCTGAAGATAACGTTGTTGCACCATAGTTGAACAGGAATTTTGGATAATGCAGCTATGGTCTTATGATTAATGGAGCATAGAGAGAGATAGGATTACCATTGCCAAACATGTAAAATGTGACTCCATGCTTCTGGAATTACCAAGCTGATTAAATGGTGAAGTGGAGGAGGTGAAGACTGGAGCCCTGAAATTGAACAGAGATGACAGTGCAAACAGGGGAAACATGCAATGACTACATTACAACTAAGCTTTGATGGAACCAGAAGATAGCAATATCATGGAAAAGAGCCTTTGGTGAGACTGGGAGGATAGGGTACTTCCTGCTGGAGGCTCAAAAGTTAAGGGGGACCCCAGGGAAGATGGTAACTAAAATTACCCAAGAGGGTGATCATCTTCCAATAGCACTTTCATATGAACAGTCTCTGAATGGTGTGCACCAAATAGATTGGGGGTGGAGTGTTGGTGGTGGAAGGTAGACAAGTAAGAAAAGCATTTTCAAATGCTTCAAAGGAGTTTTCAAATTAGGATCATCATAAATTTGTGGATGTTATGCCAAAATGCGTAGCAGGCATATTCCAGTAATACAGCAGGCAGAAGTTCAGACCTGGTACACAGATGCAGATTTAAGGCTGGTTTAAAGCTTAAAGCACCACGTGATGGCAAATACAGTCACCTTCAGTTTTGCAAACTTGGAAAACCGCACTTAAGACTAATTTTCTAAAAGCTTCAACCTCTAGAAACAGTTTTCCATGAAGTATGATAGCTCTGTCTGTATATAAAGTGTGTGCGTGTGTGTGTATATGGAGCCCACAGTGGCTGTTTTACTGCAATAGTTATTGTTGAAGAAAGCAATAAGAAAGAGGGCGGCCTTAGTCTAGGACACGTAACAAGATAGTAATCATCATTATCGCAATAATCGCTGCTAAAGAGATTTAGCCTGTTATTAGAGCTCGTCAGTGTCAAAATATAGGATTTAGAAAGTGACAAGCGTCAATTGAAAATAGAACAGACAGAGCGACATGATAGTGATTGTGAGGAGGGTTTAGGCAAGCTTATCACCTCAGTGTACTGTTAACGGACTGGGGGAACTGACCCTCCGGACAGCTCCGTTATTATTATAGAGCAACGTTGAGAGGGGTGAGTGTGATTGCCAGTTACCATGTGAACATTAAATCAGAAAGATTCAGACATCAGGCGCTGCTCTTTTACCCAGGGACAGCTCAGTAGCTGATATTGTTTTATGAGCGCTCCGAGAACTGTCAGCCCCCACCCCGCAAAAAAAAAAGCCAAACACAAACAAGACAATCTCCGGCTATTGTTCTAATAAAGTATCACCAGACCCAAAACGTTAACTCTGCTTTCTTCTCACAGATAGTGAGTTTCGCCAGCATTTCCGGTTTTATCTCTGGCTGTTGTTTTCTGGTGAAACCCCGTGATTTTGCCCTCGTGGAACACCAATTATGTAATTAATTGATTCTAATTAAACAAAAGCAGGGAAACATAAAACACTTGTGCGTGTGCCAGCGTTTTGATTTGAAGTCTTTGTACACTGGTCACATAAACAACAGTGAACTCGATCTTTATAACTTGAAATGTGTATTTTTCATCATAATATCGACTGCACCTCTTGCTGTAAAGCGCTTTGGGAGATTCTCTGGATGTGAAGGGCGCTACATAAAGTCTTTATTTTGGTGTTATGGTTCAAATGGAGGTTGTGTTTTTGAAATAGATGAAATTCCTCAGTTTCCTTTGCTCCCCTCTCTGATTTTCCACGTGTTGGAACTTTTCACAGTTAAGAAGCTACGGTAGAAATCATGTGATCAAATGTCACTGGTTTGAATGTTGTGTGATCTATCATGTAGTAGGTCTGGCATATTTATTAAATTTCCAAGCAAGTCCCTGACACAGTTGCCAATCTTAATTTAGTTGCAAATCTTAATTTAGTTGCAAATCAAACCTCAATGGTTGCAAGGAAGTGGGGTGGTAGCCCAAGCTGAGGCCCAGTTGAAGAGGATTATGGTAGTGTTCTTGCCTTTGAGCCTGGAGTTCAAGTCTCACCTGCTCCAGAGGGGTGCAACTTGATTCAAGTCCCCTTTGCCCTGGAGTAGTGATTACCTGAACAGGTTGATTAAAATAATTAATGTGTTCCTCTTTCAGGGGTATGAATAATGTGTTTACAATGCTGTCCTTGATGGTAATAGATTAATGTGAAGGCTATCTTGGACACTTAAATTTAGTGAAATTTAGCCATTTTGGATTAAGATGGGTCGTTTCTGTTAACTGAAGAAAGGTTAGTCACCAAAGCACTTTAAATGGGACATAGTTTATAATATTTTTCAATGACTAATACACCAATCAGCCAACTAAGCCAATCATCTCCCCAAGGTGTCTGAGTTGTTCTGGCAATGTATGCTTTTGCAAGCATGTTGCAGCCTGGATCTACGGATAGTGATGGTACAGGCTCCAATTTCTTCCCATCACACGTCAAGGATGAACGCAAGTTAGGAAATGCGCAGTAGAGTTTTGGATGACTTTAAGTTTACAATGGTTAGAATGAGGGAAGTTGGCCTGGTGCATTATGCAATCATCATTTTGGAAGGTACAGAGATAAAAATATGTGAAGTGGGTAAACAGAAGATGAGCAGAGGAAGGGTGGGAAGACGGGTGATATTAGAGAGGCAGAAACAGGTTGGCAGATATGTGGTCAGAAGCTAATCTGAGGGTGATATAGGACACTTTGAAAATATTGCTTTCTACAACAATGGACTTTTATGGATCTCAAATTGTCTTTGTATTTTGTACTAAGTAAGATCTCTGACTGAAATTATCTAGTCATCTATCACAAAAACCAGAATTAAAGAGACCTTCACAGCTCAAGCCTTTGCTGTAAAAAGCTACAAAAAAGTTAGTGATTATTTTTCTCCATTACTTTTATTAAATAGATGAATTCTGAATTAAACTCTAGAAAATGTTCATTTTTTTTCCCTTTTGTGTACTTCCTCAGAGATTGCTTTTCAGAACAAAGAATTACTGCTATGGCATTTTAGCCCTCAGTTGCACCCTCTTTTATGGCACCGAGCTGATTTCATCGGAATTCCTCGCTTGTGTCTCTAGCTGCAGGTCTCACCAAGAAAATCACCTTGTTGAGTAGGTCACACAAATCTTCATGAACAACATTTAGGGCCCATTCTTTCATGGTCATTTGTGATGTTGCAGTGCAAAAAAATGTGTGCAAATACTGGAAATGATTTTTCTCAGGATTTCACTATATGTTCATAATAGAATCTAGTAATAGAGTTAAAATAGATCTTACCAACCTATTTGTTTAGCGAGAGCTACTTCTGATTAATGAGAATTATCACAAGCCACTAAATCTCCAAAGTAACACTCAGCCATCAGAATCAGTGCACCCTGTCTGTAAATATTGCTGTGTTCTTGTTCAAATCATGAGAAACTTTGAATGATGCCTCTGTTGGCTCATTAGATCTCTTGGATCATTTGTTTAAAAGAAGTTGCTGTCACTGCAATTCAATTTTTAGGGATTTTTGTGACCAAAGACTACTTCCTGTAGGAAAACGCTCTTAAAATGCTTCTGCATTGTTGCAAAGTGCCTTATGATATTGCTCTTTTTTGCTGACTGACTCACACACCGCAGATTGAACAGACACACTTGTCTTTCAAACTTGTAAACAAAAACATTGTTCTTCCACTCTTCATGGAAGTAGTATATCTTTCACCTTTTTGTGGGTGGAACTGCCTCTGTATTCATGATGTGAACAAGAATAGATTATTTTACCCACAGCAATGTAGCTATCTACAAGGCAGGTTTACATTATTACCATAGCAAAATAATTGAAGGGACAGCGTTACCAAACCAGTCAACTAGCTTGAGTCAGGAAATTAATTGGCTTGAATTCCATAATCCTATTGGTTACTTTTTCAAATCTTAATGTGAGCTATTCATTGGTGAGCTACCAGTCACTCACAATCATCATGTTGGCAACCCCTGACTTAAAGATGAGGTGATTTAACAAATAGTTTTCCTTAGAGCAGAGAAGATTGAGGGGGCCCTAAGTAAGATGTAAAGTTATGAGGTGTATATATAAGGTACATGGCAAGAAACTTGTTTCCTTTTTAGAAGAATCAATTACCAGGTACACAGGAACAGAAGAGGTAGAAGGGATTTCAGGAATTATTTTCAGCCAGAAAGGGTGGTAGTAGTGGCAGGAACCATCACAGTTGAGAACCACTTGGATGAACATTTAAAACACCACAGCATACAAGGCTGGGAATTGGGATTTATACAGACGAATGGTTGATGACTGATATGGATATGAGGGACCAAAGGTTCTTTCTCCATGCTGTAAAAACTTTATGACTTAATTTGAAGCTTGGAGCCAACATGTCTCCTATTGCTTCGGCTAAGTGACTTAAAGAGCCGAATAAAAACGGAAAGAACTGCGGATGCTGTAAGTCAGGAACAAAAACAAAAGTTGCTGGAAAAGCTCAGCAGGTCTGGCAGCATCTGTGAAGGAAAAAAATAGAGTTAGAGTTAACGTTTCGGGTCTGGTGACCCTTTCTCAGAACTGATAGTGGCTGGGAAAACGTCAGGTTATATGCAGAAAATAGGAAGGTGGGTGGGGTAGGGAGTAAATGATAGGATAGAGCTCAAAGAGGGAGAAAGACAGTTGGACAGACAAAGGAGTTGCTAACAATCAGGCTGGGAAGGTGAATAGTTGTTAATGGGGACTGTTAGTGACTAACAACAGCGGGTATGTAATGCTAGGCTATGTGGTAACAAGGCCTGGTGTGTGGGGTAGGGGAATTACCCCTGTATCCGGTGAAGGTGCAACACCTGCCCATTTACCTCCTCCCTCCCCAGTATCCAAAGACCCAAAAATACCTTCCAGGTGAAGCAACACTTCACCTGCACTTCCCAGAATCTAGTCTACTGCATTCACTGCTCACAATGTGGTCTCCTCTACATTGGGGAAACAAAGCATAGACTTGGTGACCGCTTCACAGAACATCTACGTTCTGCTCGCAAAAAAGACCCTGAGCTACCTGTTGCCTGCCACTTTAATGCACCACCCTGCTCTCTAGCCAGCATCTCTGTCTCTGGCTTGCTGCAGTGTTCCAGCCAAGCCCAACGCAAGCTGGAGGAACAACACCTCATTTTCCGCTTGGGGACCCTACAGCCCTCCAGACTCAATATTGAGTTCAATAATTTTAGGGCCTAAACTCTCCCATGTCCCAGCCCCCTACCCCACACACCAGGCCTTGTTACCACATAGCCTGCCATTACACACTACCTATTGTTAGGCACCAACAGTCCCCATTAACAACTATTCACCCTCCCAGCCTGATCGTTAGCAACTCCTTTGTCTGTCCAACTGTCTTTCTCTCTCTTTGGGCTCTATCCTATCATTTACTCCCTACCCCACTCACGTACCTATTTTCTGAATATAAACTGACGTTTTCCCAGCCACCATCAGTTCTGAGGAAGGGTCACGGACCTGATACGTTAACTCTGTTTTTTTCTTCACAGATGCTACCAGACCTGCTGAGCTTTTCCAGCAATTTTGTTTTTGTTGTTAAAGGGCTGAATGTTTGAAGAACAGGACCCAGGTATTCACACGTTGAGGTCCTAGCCCCCCCAACTCATTGGGGCTCTTGAGGCCCAATGCAATTTTTGACAAACAGGCCAATTAATGTCCAAGGTTATTGTATGAGGGAAATGACCTAATTACCTCCAATTCTGTGTCTTTGACTGTTTATGGATTTGATTCATGTGACATCTGTTCACAGCATCTTATGGTTATGTATTAGGAATGTCACTGGACTGGTAATTCAGAGACCCAGGCTAACTCTGGGGACATGGGATAATTTTCTATTGAGGCATCTGGTGAAGTTTAAATTCAATAATAAACCTGGAATTGAAAGCTGGTCGAAGGATTCTTATGGAATGGTGGAGCATTCTCCCCTGTGAACCAGGAGACACAGAGTTGAGTTCCACCTGTTCCAGAAGCATCTCTGAACAGCTTGAGTAGAAAGTGACTGAAAGCTGGTCTCAGTAATGGCGGTCATGAAACTATCATCAATTGTAGTTTAAAAAAAAACCTGTCTGAATCATTGTGCTTTATGGAAGGGAATCTGTCATCGTCGCCTCGCCTAGCCTATATATTGTTCCAGACAGACAACAATGTGGTTGACTCATAACTGACCACTGAAATAGTTTTTAGCAAACCATTCAATGTAAGGGAAGTTAGGGTCTTGATAGGGAAGCTCACATTCCATGAGACAGAGTCAGAAAGTTGTGGGTTTAAATCTTAGTCATACAGCAAGGAAATAGACCCTTCAGTCCAACCAGTCTATGCTGACTAAACTAATCCCACCTGCCTGTGCTTGAACGTATCCCTCCATGTCTTTTAAACATTGTAACTGTACCCACATCTGCACACGTCTTATGTACTTATCCAAATGTCTTTTAAACATTGTAACTGTACCTGCATCCACTATTTCATCGAAGTTCATTCCACACACAGAGTCATAGTCATATAACACAGAAACAGACCCTTTAGTCCAGCCAATCCATGCTGAACATCATCCAAACTAAACTACTCCTACCTGCTCCTAGTCCATATCCCTCCAAATCTTTCCTATTCATGCACTTATCTAATTTTTTTAAATGTTGTAACTGTGCGCACATCCACCACTTCAAGAAATTCATGTCACACATGAAAAACCCTCTATTTAAAAAAAAAAGTCCCTCACGTCTTTTTCAAATTTTTCTCCTTTCACCTTAAAATATGCTCCCAGTCTTGAAATGCACTACCCATGGGGAAAAAGACAACAGCCATTCACCTTATAGATAACCCTCAGGCTTTTATAAACCTCTATAAGGTCACATCTCAACAGTCTACCCTCCAGTGATAAAGAGTCCCAGCCTGTGCAACCTCTCCTAAACACTATAATTCTGAGAGATAGTAGGAACTGCCGATGCTGGAGTCTGAGATAACAAGGTGTACAGCTGGATGATCACAGCAGGCCAGGCAGCATCAGAGGGCTGACGAAAGCTTTCCCACTCCTCCGATGCTGCCTGGCCTGCTGTGTTCAACTAGCTCTACACTATAACTCTGAGGTTGCTCAGATGAGGTGTTGGCTTTCCTCCCAGGTGGGTGTAAAGTATAATATTTTGAAGAAGTGGAGGGAAGCTCTCCCTATTAACCTCAACATCACTAAAATAGATTATCTCCCTGTTAATTGTTATACCTTCGCCTGTGCAAACTTATAGCTAAAATTTCTACTTTATAACAGTCAAAAAGTATTTAATAGGCTGTAAGGTACTTCGGGATGTTGGATGCTCCATAGAGTCATTAGCTGCGGTATGAACAAAAGTCTTCATAGTTCTTGACCTGGGTGAGCCACCGTTGGAATGATTTGTAAAATTCTGAATTCCCAATAAAAGCCATTAGGGGTCCCGAAACATTAACTCTGTTTCTCTCACTCCACAGATGCTGCCTGACCCGCCGAGTTTCTGTTTTTGTGTCACGTTTCCGACAAGCACTTAAAACTTTTACTGAAAATGTTGGTGTTGGGAGGAAGTTAAACACAAATCACAACAGCTCTGCAAAATTCCGGCGTGACATCCCTGAAACACTCATCAAGTTATACCAAGGATGACTCACGGTTCACGCATCCAATCTCTTTGTCGGCGAAACTGGACAAATAGAATCGCGGGGTAAAAAACCAGTATACGAACACACAGGCTCATGTGATCCGCTGAGTCACTGTACACACCTGATATTGAACCGAAACTGACGAGGATCGACACTGGGGGGGGGAAAAAACTCGCTGGAGGAGGGAGTTAATTATTACTAACCAGCGTATGCTATAGTCTCCGAAGTAAGTTTGTCTTGTTTTGGGGGGTTTTTTTTCGTGCTGCTGTCGCAACATTTGTACATACTTTTCGTTCTTTTCCTGATGTCTGGACCTTGCTCCCTTATTTCGTTCAGAATTTAGGGTCTCGTTGCGTGTGTCTAGTCGAAGGGAGTTCAAATATGCTGCACTGTTCACCCCTCATCCTTCCTCGCTTTAAATCCTATGCTAACTGATAGGTGTTTATGAAGTTTACACTTAATCGCTAATAATTTTATTCGATAATTGATGGGAGTGTTTTTTTTCGGAAAGAATTAGCGCCTTGGGGTTTCGGAAATGTACCCTTGTGTTTTCCTTCACAAAATCAACAAAGTATTTTTTTTAACTTGAACAAAATCTGTTCAACTGTAAGGGAGCCGCTCCGTGGGTGCGAATGTAAAAGCATGTGGGAGTATTTGGTCTGTAATAACAGTTTAATTTTCAAAATCAGTCAAATATGCACAAAATAACGCCCAAATCCAGGGAGTGGGGGTATTTTCAGGTAATTGTAGTTTAGTTGAACTCTTCAAATATTTTCGGGAGGTTGTTTTCTGGTTTTCTTACAAGCCGCCGAGTTTTCAGTGGTTGTTTATGTCTGACTGCAGAGTTAATCGGTGTATATATTTTTTGTTTGGCTGGGTCACAGTGAGGTGCTGGAACCTGCCTTTCCAGGGCGCGGTGAAAGCGTCTGACGTCGATTCGACAACAGAAACTTTCAGAGGAAGTTAGTGGCGTGGGGAGGGGAAGATTGGTTAAAATCGAGACCAGTTTTGGCAGACTGACTGATTGCTTTGATTTGATCGAATGAAGAAACGATAGGCTGATACTCACTAAGACCTAATTCAGTGCTTGGCTCCATTATTGCAGGGGACCTTTCTCTGTAAAGGAGAACATTTCCGGGATCACCAAGCTGGATATCGACGAGAAGGTAAATAAGGTTGGGGAGAGGGATGCGAACCCCTGACCTCGGTTTGTTTTAACTTCATTAAGTATTACCTTTCCCTGCACCTCAGAATGAGAGTACAATCTCTGATTGTGGCCATGGACTCGGGGGAAAGGTTCCCAGTCTGGGTTCGTGTCTCCTGGGTCTTGGGTTATTTCCGCCTCATGCATCGAGGAAGCAATTTCCTCGACATATGACACTTTAATCTTTTTATTTCTCCCCCGCCCAAAAAATTCTGTATAGATTAATTGTGCTTCTAGAGTTTATGGAGAACTGTTTTGCTATTTCACCGTGGTAGCACCTCGAATTGGCGTTAACCTTGGTGTGGATCTGGAGTCGAGGCCTCATCTGCAGGGAAGGTGTGAGACCCTTCTAACTTTTTTCTACATTTTATGTGGAATATAAATTAAGGTGATGGCAATCCAAATTTCTGAATGTTCATTGAATCCCTGGTTTAAAAGAAACTGATAAATGTTCTCCCCTTTTAAAAAATTTCCATATTTAACTATCGCGGTGGTTATGAGACGTGACTATTATTGTTCCAGCATAGAATTAGACAGCAAGAAGTCAGTAGCTGTCCCACGGAACGTATTACAGCTAATATGATTGGGATGTGTTATTAAACCTCCTGGTATGCAACCTCTAGTCACATTTTACATTGAAAGCTTTACTTTGATGCGAATTCGTTTGGGGCAGCCTGACTGTCACCTTCTTTCACGTGGTGTGAATGTGTATTGCAAGACCTGGACCTGATTGTTGAATGGAGGAAAACAAGTCTCCTACATTTAGGAAGATTTACTCCTGTGTTTGGCTGGGCCTGACTCTGCGTTTAAGTGCATTTACACAAGTTAATTATGAATCTCCTAGAATATGCTGCTCAAAAACAGGCCATTCACACCCCCCGCCCCCAAACCCCTCCATCTAGTCACTGCTGTTGTTAATAATCCACACGGAACTTATCCCCTGCCTCTGCCTCATCTCACTCAGAGATAGTAAGAACTGCCGATGCTGGAGTCTGAGATAACGCAGTGTGGAGCTGGAGCAACACAGCGGGCCAGGCAGCATCAGAGGAATGGGAAAGCTGACATTCCTTCAGAAGGGTCCCGACCTGAAATGTCAGCTTAAGGTGTAGAGCTGGATGAACACAGCAGGCCAAGCAGCATCAGGGGAGCAGAAAAGCTGACGTTTTGGGCCTAGACCCTTCCTCCTGCTCCTCTGATGCTGCTTGGCCTGCTGTGTTCATCCAGCTCTACACCTTGTTATCTCAGATTTTCCAGCATCTGCAGTTCCTACTATCTCTGAAACGTCAGCCTTCCTGCTCCTCTGATGCTGCCTGGCCTGTTGTGTTCCTCCAGCTCCACACTGTGTTATCTCTGCCTCATCTCAGTATTTTCTGTTGCTGCTTCTTGCATACACTTAACTGCTTTTCTTCTTTTGAGATCTGATCCAATTGCCTCTGCCATTTCTTCTGTTTATCATATTTTAATGACTGTCAAGTAATTGTTTCTCCTTAATTGCTGACTGTATTTATTAGTAACTGACTTGTCTATGTGGCCCTAGTTTTAGATTCTTCTAAGTGGAAACGACATTTCCACTTTTTTGAAAATACTTCTCCTATGTCCACATTTTTCTCTGGTCAGCCCATTCTGAATTTTAAAACCCTTTCTCTCCTTTAAGACTTCCCATTGGCCTAAACAGCGTAAACATACCATTAGAACACTAATTCCTAGCTTAATTATCTTGATGCACAATAACCTTATTTTTGACAATAACCTGACCTATGCAGCAGATACAATAACATGCAATATATATTCAATCAAATGTATGTGAATTACATTGAGAGAGTTATGTTTCACGTGTTCAATGTTCTGTGATTTCTTCCAATTCCAAATTGATTATTTTAGAACAAGTAGCAAAAAGACGCTTTTGAAGGATAACAAGTTGTAAAACCAAAACGTTTTATAATTTAAAAACTTATTTTGGGGTCTTGTTGCTCGGTTGTAGCATGCCTACCTTTGGGCTAGAAAGTCCGGGTTTAAGTTCCACCCGTCCTGAAGGTGTTTCACAAAGGGTCCCTACTTTTCACTTCTCTGATTAACCCACTGAAGTTCATCAGCACTGGACTGGATGGAAGCTGCTGGAAAGCTAAGTGTCAATCAAGTGTTATCACGTCCCTTGAGGTTAAAGCAGGTCTCTGATTTGAAATCAGAGTTGTTGAAATCACCCTGTAGATCCTCGTTTCATAAAGGGGCCATTTTACATCCTGAGTAATAGAAATTTTGTTTCAGAGCATGGCAATACATCCACGCAGGGTGCGATTGAAACCATGGTTGGTGGCCCAAGTGGACAGTGGTCTTTTCCCAGGTCTCGTTTGGCTCCACCGGGAAAATAAACGTTTTCAAATTCCTTGGAAACATGCAACTCGTCACAGTCCACCTCAAGAGGAAGAAAACACTATTTTTAAGGTGAATCCAAGGTTACAGTTCTTTTTTGTTTTACTGGCTTTATGACTTGGCACTGTGGAAGCAATGTGTGAAAATCTTCTAAACAGGTTCACCATAATAACCATAGCTGAGTAACCTCAAATGGGACTGCCTGATTCACTTCCTCCTATTTTATGCTGCACCAGATTTTGAATTCCAAATGGAATATTCCAGAGCTAATTTTCTCTCGTTAAAGTTTAAACTAAGTTGGGTGCTAATCAAATAGAAAATTGAAGAGAATTATTAAACAGAGACTAATTCTAGACTCATTGTCTATGGGAAGTCTCATCTAGTTAATCACAACATGGATTGTGTCTGAGATAGTAGGAACTGCAGATGCTGGAGAATCCGAGACGACAAGGTGCAGGGCTGGATGAACACAGCAGGCCAAGCAGCATCTCTGCTCCTATGATGGATTGTGTCTGGTTTAGTGAGTACTGGCCAGCAATGGGATCATTCCTTTTTAACTTTGCTGAAGTCATTGGTTTCCTAACGACCTTGTTGCCAGCCCCATACATTCTGATTCATGCCAATGCTGTACCCATTTCTAATTTTGTAGCGATGTACCACTGGACTCGCAAAGTGCTTCCTAGTTTTGGATAATGGATTCCTTTTCAGAACTATAAACGTAGAACCCTGATTGGCATTTTAGAGTGGGAGGGGTTGGACTGTGTCTTTGTGGAGTCTGGAGTAGGAGATGTGGAAGGAGCAAGGACTGATTCGGTTTTAAACTACAAGATTTGATCACTTTTTTAAAGTATTAATTCCAGTGTGTTTCATCTACAGGCATGGGCAGTAGAAACTGGAAAGTATCAAGAAGGGATTGATGAACCAGATCCAGCCAAGTGGAAAGCGCAGCTTCGTTGTGCACTTAACAAAAGTCGGGAATTTAACCTAATTTATGATGGAACCAAGGAGGTTCCAATGAATCCTCTTAAAATATACGAAGTGTGTGATATCCCGCAGAGCAGTGGTACCCACAGCAATCCAGGTAAACTTTTTTTTTGACTGTATTAGCAAACTACCAACTGTTTTAGCAGATGAAAATGAAACAGTGCAGTTTCATTTTCACCGGCTAAAACAGTTGTCAGTTTGCAAAGTAGTTTTTGTTAGCCATCTCTTAATGTTGTGGCAGACTGGCAGCAGGTAAAAGAAATGCAGGAAGTTTAATATTAAGATGTGTAACAAGTAGTTAATTGTACCACCGAGGTTTCAAGGGGGACAAATTACAATATAATGCAATAGTGCGATGAAGCAGTTGTCGTAGACGCAGACTAAATGATCAACAGACTCATCATCTTATATTTATAGAGTGCCTTATTAAATGTCCCAAGGTTTCTCGAGCATTATCAGATAAAAATTGACACTGAGCCACATGTAGATTTAAAGCTTAATCCAAGACGTTGAAAAGAACAACTTCTATAGGAGAGGGGAGAGACAGCAAGATTCGGGGATGGAATTCCAGAGCTTTGAGCTGATTCAGTTGAAAGCATACCCACTAATGATGGAGTGTACTCAGTTTCTATATGACTGCAATTTATGGAGACTGAGCAGTATGATATTGGACTGACATGACCAGGCTATTCAGCCTGTTAATCCTGTTCTGCCATTCAAACTGATCATGGCTGATTGTCTACCTTGAATGTCATATAGTCAAACATTGAATAAACAAAGGCATGGATGAATGATTCAGCTGCAATTATTTTAAGGCAGGTGGCGCAAAATGAGCAGTATTACAGAGGTAAATGTAGGTGGATCTTGCGAAGGAAAGGATCAGAGGTCAGAAGTTCACCTTAGACCAGTAGATAGTCAAGGCTTCAAACAGTGTTGTTTAGCCACAGCTCGTGGCCAGGAAGGGGTGTTGAGTCCATGGCTAGGGAATAGTCTGTGGTAGGACCAAAGGCTAGATGTTGGACAACCATCATTTGGAACCGGATGGCCCAAATATAATGAGAGGAAGTTGAGTGTGCTTATGAAAAGTAACTAAAGAACCAAAATAAGCTTGGGGCTAAATCAAACGCACAAATTATTTTTGTCTTTTTTATTAGCTTCAAATGAAATCTAACAATCGAGTACTACTTATCCATGCATGAGATTGTTGCCAGAACTGAAACTGCTTTCACTTCAGTCAGTGTCAGAAAGAGGTGATTTCATATTTTTGATCTCTCAAGAACGCTGACTTGTAATTAAGTTTGAAACACCCAAGGTGTCAGATTTCCAATATAATTAGTGAGTGTTTCACAGGATCGGTACCATGGGAAGAAAGTCTAGATTTGGAAGATGAAGATGATGAGTTGAGCTCTTCTCAGCCTCAAGTTAAAGTAAGTGGAAAAACTTTGAAACAGAAATTTTAAACAGGTTATGAATACTATAGAAAATTTTAGACTACAAGTCTTGACACCCGGATGATTTTGTGGATGAGGTCACCAGCATGTAGAACTAAGTCATACAATAAGTGTCCAGCTCAATTCTTAATACATACCAAGTTAATTAGCCTCAGTCAGTGCAGTTTTAAGGGCATTACAATTGATATTAGTGGTTGTAGGCTGTAGAGTGTTGGACAGTGGGGGTGGGGGTGCTACTCGTGGGGAGTCTGTTTCCAATTATTGTGTAAGAAACCCATCAAAAAGTATATGTGAAAGAAAACTGGCTCTGTACAATTTGGGGCTTGACAATAGTGTTCTAGTAACCTTTTATTATCAAGTATCTTGTCCTCTGTGAAAATGATCATTGTTTACAAAGGACAGATGGATGTGTTTAAATCCTCAAGCCAGAGGATGATAAATAATGAATACAGGACAAAAGTTTCAGATGACAACATCTGAACTGGAAATTGTAGTCTTCAAATAGGTATTGTACATCTTGCTACTTTCTGTTGCTGTGCTAGTTGTGCTGAATGCTAGCAGATGCTTACTTGTGTGAATAAAATATATGATAGTAGTTAACTGCAGTTTTAATCTGTGATGATCGGCCAATCTGGGCATATTACCAAATAATGAATGTAGTCAGCTGCATTCAAATTATAGAATGACTGTGAGCAGAAGACCATTCAGCCTATGTTTCTATTAGTTTGGTAGAAATATTGCATTAATTTTACAGTTTTCGAAGACTAGTAGCTTGGGTTGTGGATGAGGTTGTAGACACGCTCGCCGAGCCGGTGTGTTTGGTTGCAAACATTTCGTCGCCCTGCTAGGGAACATCACCAGTGTGCCTCTGGTGAAGCGTTGGTGTTTTGTCCTGCTTGTTATTTTTTTATACCTCAGTTTTCTGGAATGGTTGGCATTACTTCTGGTTTTGTTTCTCAGTGGTTTATTACTGCTTCTGCAATCAGCCCTGATATTGGGGCTCCCATTGGTGTTCTGTTGATTTTTGTTTGTGTATGTTGTCGTTGAAGGTTGTGTGGGTTGTGAGGCACAAATGAGGACGCGATGATGATATCCTTCGGTGTAACAGCACTATTTACATCTATAAACATCAACCTAGCCAGAGAAACAATTGCCACACTGCTAGACGAATCAAGTAAGCAGACAACCCAGGACACCAACAACATCAATAAGGACACCACCATGAAACTACTAGATTTGTGCCTCACCAACCCACTTCACCTTCAATGACACCATAAGCAAACAAATCAATGGGATCCCCAATATTGGGACAGATTGCAGAAGCAGTAATGCAAAGGTAAGAACGGACAACGCTCCTCATTGTACAGCCCAAACTTTGGGTCTGATTATGTACATGACACTTTTTGTGATTATTAACCCCTGCATAAAACTGGAAGAAACCCACCAACACATAAACAACATTCTCACCAGGATAAAATTCACGAAAGAAGAGAATAACAACCAATTACCCTTCCTGGACATAATGGTAGAACGCAAAAACAACAGGGAACTCCAGACTAGCGTATATAGAAAGACCACGCATACCAAATAAATACTCGATTACACTAGCAACCACCCCAATGCCAACAAACGGAGCTGCATCAGGACACTATTTAAACGAGCCACAACACATTGCAGCAAGCCGGAACTATGCAGAACAGATACAGTGTCTTCAAAAGGAATGACACCCGAAAAGCGCAATGCACCGTCACCTCAGACAGACCACAACAGGAAGACACAACACAACCAGAATCACTTATCACCCTACAGTACATCAAGGACATTTCAGAGATGACCACAAGGCTACTCAGACCCCTAGGTATCAGGGTAGCCAACAAGCCAACTACGACAGCTACTGACGAATGTAAAGGATCCCATGCCCAGAACCAGCAAAACCGGGGTAATATACAAACTACCAAGCAAGGAAGAAAACTGACTATATGGATACATGAACACCAACTAGCCACCAAGAGACATGACCAATTCTCACTTGTCTCACTACACGCTGACAACGAGGGACACTAATTCGACTGGGACAACATAGGTAATTGCACAAGCCAAGCAGAGACGTGACAGGGAATTCCTGGAGGCCTGGTATTCCAACTGGAACTCCATCAACAAACACATTGAATTAGACCCTGAGTACACACCACTGAGAAACAAAATCTGAAATAATGCCAATCACCCCAGCAAACTGAGGCATATAAATAACAGGTGACACAGAACACCGAGGCACACTGGCGGTGTTACCGAGCAGAGTGACAAAACATTTGCAACCAAACCCACAGGCTCAGCATGTCTACAACCTCCTATAGCATTATCCCAATCCCCATCCCCCTTCACATGGATCTAGCCTCTTTCAAAAAGGCTTTCACTGCCTTTTCAACCAGTGCACTTCATTTTGAATGAGTAAAGTCAGTGTCAATTCTAAATTTTCTGTTATAGATTGCTCCCTATTTTAGGAAAATATTGATCCTTTGGTCACTCATTGCATATTAAATGAAAAACGACCGATTCATTTCATTTTCTTTTTATATACAGATGCAAGAAAGCTTTCCATTTCCCAATTTGAATGGTAAGTGAGCATGATGATGGTCAGTGTGAATTTTAATCTGTAATCAAAGTTGTTTTTTTTTTTTTAAAAAACAGTTTTAGGATTAGCGAAAATAGTTAAATCTTTGGAACCTGGGTAAATATCTTTCAATAATAACAAGATTCCTGGAAATGGGAGGCTTACGCTTGTTCAAAAGATTCTCCTTTGGAAGTAGGAACACATTACTGCTTATACTGGAATCTGGGGAAAACCCCAAATGCTGGAGATCTCGGCAGGTCAGACAGCATCCGTGGGGAGAGGAAGCTAATGTTTCAAGTCTAGATAACTCTTCATCAGAGCTGAAGTGAAGAGGACAGTATTTATGTTGGGGGTTGGGGGGGTGGAGTGGGTGCAGGGTGCTGATGGAGAAAACTGATAATTGTAGATTAAGTTTTTCTTTATTTTTGACATTTTTGTCATTTTAATCATAACAGAAATAATCTTATTTCTACCAAGTTGTTTTCCTCTCTTTTCTCTAACCACCCATCATTATTTACACTTCTGTACCATCTAATGCTTTTGAGAAATAATTGTTTTATACAGTGCTTTTCATAATCTCACTAAGTCTTGCAGTACCATTCTGAGAAGTTAATGGTAAAACTGTAACCTGCTGCTGGGAAACTGGACTCTTGCCTCCTGCCCAAATTAGCACCACTGTCCATCCTTCTAAAGCTTTGGGTAATACCAGAACATTTCACATACTTGAAGAGATCACATTGAAACAGTTTTTTAAATAAAAAATTAGGAGTAGGTACAGGCCATTCAGTCCTTCAAGCCTGTTCTGCTGTTCATAGTCCATGGTTGATCACCCAACTCAACAGCCTGTTCCTGCTTCCGCACCCCCCATATCCTTTGATCCCATTAGCCCCAAGTGCTATATCCAATTCATTCTTGACATCAGACAATGTATTGGCCTTTGACAGTTTTCTGTGGAAACAAATTCCACAGGCTCACCACTCTTTCTAAGTAAAGATATTTTTCCTCCACTCAGTCCTAACAGGTTTACCCCATATCCTTGGACTGTTAACACCTGGTTCTGGATTCTCCTACCGTCAGAAACATCTTTTCCTGCATTTGCCTTGACTAATTCTGTTGGAAACTTGTGTTTCCATGTGATCCCCCTTCATTTTTTTGAGCTGCAGTGAATATAACCCTAACTAATGCAACCTTTCCTCATGTGTCTGTCCCTCCATCCCAGGAATAATTCCCAGGAAGTCATGCACTTCATCAGATAAGGAGATCAAAACTGCATACGAACATTCGAGATATGGTCTCACCAAGGCCCTGTATAATTATAGAGAGACATCCGTGATCTCATTCTTGAATCCTAGTGCCATGAAGGCTGATGTACCATTTGCCTTCATTGCTGCCTACAGCACATGCATGCTTGCCTTCAGTGACTGGTAATGAGGACTCCCAGCTCTCATTGCGTATTCCCCTCTCTCGATTTCAGAAAATTTGCATTCTTGCTTTTGCTCCCAAAATGGATAACCTCCTATTTATCAGCATTACACTGCATCTGCCATGCATTTACCCATTCGCTAAGCCTGTCCAAATCACGCTGAAGCATCTCTGCATCCTCCTCACAGCTCAAATTCCTACCAATTTTTGCGTCCTCTACAAATTTGAAAATATTAATTTTAGTTCCCTTATCTTAACTCAATTAATATATATTATGCATACCTAGGGTCCTAGCACTGATCCCCGCAGTACCCAACAAGTCATGTTCTGTCATTTGGGGTATTTATTTTCACGCTTTGTTTCTTGTCTGCCAACCAGTTTTCTGTCCATCTCAATACACTACCCCAGTCCCATGAGCTTTAATTTTGCGTGCTAATTTCTTTCGTGTGATATTGTCAAAAGCTTTCTGAATCTTGTAAAAACAGAGTGGTGGCTTTTTCCTCGCTTCACAGATCCAGCTGAAACGGGGGATTTAAGCTGATTGTCTAATTAAGAATCCAATACTCTGTACTGTGATTATTACCCTAACTTAACTTTTAAGAAATAATTGCTTTTGATGTAAAGTATACTCTAGTGAACTTGACAATTTTAATCCAACTTTACTTGCTGAGTTAATATGACAATGGTATAATTAGGATACAGATATAATTGCATTATAATCAGAACCCCAATCTTGATTCCCTGTGGGCTGGCAAGCCAAGCAGATGGGATGTAGATGTTGAAGACAGCTACCTGTGCCTCCCCAGGGTAAATAGGGTGGGCAAAACCCCTTTCAGAGATCATCATCATTTTGGGGGGTGGGGGAGAAAATTAAACAATTGTGTAATCTAAATTGCACAATTAAAGTAAATTTGTGGGTGTTCTAATAAATCAGGACAAATCATTTCATGATTTAAAGTTGATTATTTTATGTCAATTGTGATGATGACTCTCAGTTGTGTAACTTGAACCTTGCAGCCTCTCCAATAGCCGCAGCAAATGTGACTAGCTGCTCTCCAAATGAGTGGATAAAGACTGAGCCAGAACAGGTTGATCCGCATTTACCAGCTGAGATATTCAGCACTCCAGAAACCTGGATCAGCTCCCTGCCCAGTAAGCAAAAACATCTTTTGCACTCCAAAGCCAAATCTAGGTTTGCCTTGTTGCTCTTTAGAAACATTTTTCTCTTTTCCTCTGCCTTCCACCAATGTATAATACTGACCTTCCTTGCAGTTGAAATTTGTTTTTGGTCGTATTGCTTAAAAATATAATTAGCTGTTAAATATTAACACTATTTATGCTTGTTATATACACTTGCTAGGGAAACTTGCATTATACATTGCACCTAATGACATCTCGGATGTCTGAATTAACTGGCTGTGCAATTAATAACTTAAAAATAAAATGGCAATATTGAATTAAGTAGCACTTTTTTGTGGCCTATGAATTTCCAGTCAGCAATGTGACAGAGCCTATTAACTTGGTTAAGTAGATTATTACAGTTGAATGAATGTTATCCTGGATATTAAGGTAGCAAAGTCCTTGGGTCTTGATGGCATCTATCCCAGAGTATTGGGGGAGGCAAGAAAATAAATTGCTGGAGCATTGACAGGCATCTTTGTATCCTGTTTGGCTACAAGTGAGGTCCCATTGTTAAAGAAGAATAGCAGGGATAATCCAGGAAATTACAGGCCCTTGAGCCTGTCGTCAGTACTGGGAAATTATTGGAAAAGATTCTCGAGGGCAAGATCTATATGCATTTAGAAGCAAATGGACTTATTAGCAGTAGACAGCATGGTTTTGTGTGGGATGATCATGCTCACTAACTTGATCAAGTTTGTTGAGGTGACAAAGATGATTGAGGGGAAAAGCTGTTGATGTTGTCTACATGGACTTCAGTAAAGCCTTTGACAAGGTCCTTCATGGCAGTATGGCCACATGGTATCAGGGGTAAGCTGGCAAGATGAATACAGAACTGGCTTAGTCATAGGAGACAGAGGGTGGTGGTGGAAGGATGCTTTTTGGAATGGAGGGTTGTGATTAGTGGTGTCCCACAGGGTCAGTGTGTGGTCTACATAAATAATTTGGAGGAAAATGTGGCTGGTCTAATTAGTAAGTTTGTAGACAATACAAAGATTGGTGGAGTTGCACATAGTGAGGAGGATTGTCCAAGGGTAAAGCAGGATATAGATCAGTTGGAGGCATGGGCAGAAAAATGGCGATTACAGTTTAATCTGGACAAATGAGGTGATGTGTTTTGGAAGGTCAGGTACAGGTGGAAATTATACAATGAATGGCAGAACCCTTAAGAGTATTGATATGCAGAGGAATCTCAGTTTGCAGGTTCACAGATCACTGAAGGCAGCAGTGCAGATAGATAAGGTAGTAAAAATAAAAGGCCTATGGTATGCTTGCCTTCATTAGAAGGGGCATTGAGTATAAGGACAGTCAAGTTATGCTGCAGCTTTAGAGAACTTCAGTTAGGCAACACTTGGAACGTTGCATACAGTTCTAGTCACCACACTGCCAGAAGGATATGGATGCTTTGGAGAGAGTACAGAAACGGTTTACTAAGATGTTGCTTGGTGTGGGGGTTATAGCTATGAAGAACGGTTGAATAGACTGGGCTTGTTTTTACTGGACTGCAGGAGGTTGAGGGGTGACTTGATAGAAGTTTATAAGATTGTGAATGGCATGGATAGTGGAAAAAGCCTCAAACTTTCTACCAGGGTGAGGGGTCAGTTACTAGGGGACACAGGTTAAAGGTGCAGGGTAGGGTGGGCCGTAAGTATAAAAGAGATGTGTGCGAGGTATGTTTTTCACACAAAACATGGTGAGTGCCTTGAATGCGCTGCCGGAAGTGGTAGTGAAAGCAGACACAATAGCAGTATTGACGAAGTAGCTGGTGAATACATGAATAGGGAGAGAATAGAAGGATATGGATCCTGTAAGTGAAGACCGTTTTTTGTAAGAGGGGCAAAATGTGTTGGCGCAGGCTTGGAGGGATGAAGTGCCTGTTCTAGTGCTGTATTGTTCTTTGTTCTATCAGAGCATGCTCTGCTCTCTTGTATTTTGCTTTGAGATAGTTAAAGTATTTAACTTCCATGTTTAATTATGTTAAGTAAAATATTTATCTATAACTTAATTGTGGATGGGAATATGAGAATCATCCTTCAACTTAGTTATATTGTGAAAGAGTTATCTTATGAACTTTTAATGATTGATTCCTCTTCTCCTTCCTGCACCAATACTGCACCCTGCTTCCTCCATTCTGTATAGTGACAGACTTGGAGATCCAGTTCCAATACAGAGGCAAAGAATTGGGACCTGTCTTAAACGTCAGCAATCCACAAGGGTGCCGTCTCTTTTATGGTGATCTGGGTCCAATGCCAAACCAAGAGGAGTTATTTGGTCCAGTTTCCCTTGAACAAGTGAAATTTCCTGGAACAGACCATATTTCAAATGAAAAGCAACGTCTCTTCACAAACCGCCTATTAGATGTGATGGACCGAGGACTAATCCTGGAAGTGAGTGGTCATGCCATCTATGCCATCAGGCTGTGCCAGTGTAAGGTGTATTGGTCAGGACCCTGTGCAAGTGGAAATAATACGCCACATGTCATAGAACGGCAGAAGAAAGTCAAGCTGTTTTGTTTAGAAACGTTCTTAAGTGGTGAGTCCTCTAGACTTTTTTTCATTTATATAAACTAAATGAATTGATATGAACAAAGTTGCTTTCCTTTCTGGAATTCCTTTGATGCAACATTGTTTTTTCCTTTATTTCCGCACCCGTCTCAAAGTTGGTCATCTTCAGTTTTTCTTCAATGTGAAATAGTTCAAAGTATAGTTGTTCTGTTTCTAGATGAAAATGTTCTTGGCTTCTCAGCAGCCAAAAGATCCTGTATAGGAGGAGATTGGGAAATGTTGGTATCCAAAAGGATCTGGGTATCCTTGTTCATGAGTCACTGCAAGCTAATATGTAGGTGGAGCAAACAATTAGGCAAATGGTATGTTGGTCTTAATTGCTAGAAGATTTGGAGTACAGGAATAAAAATGTCTTGCTGCGATTGTATGGAGCCTTGGTTCCACACCTGGTGTATTATCCCTAAGAATATTGTGTATTAATTGGACTGTGAGGAAAGATTGTGTGTACAGTTGTGATCTCCTTGCCCAAACAAGGATGTTCTTCTCTCGGCGTGAGTGCAACAAAGATTCACCTCGACTGATTCCTGGGATGGAGATATCACAAGACTATAAGACATAGCAGAAGGTCATTTGGCCCATTGACTCTAATTTTGCATTCAGTGAAATGATGTTTGATCTGATAATCCTCAACTTCACTTTCCTACCTTATCCCCATAACTTTACTGATTTTAAAAATCAATCTCTGCCTTGAATATACTTAATGGCAGCCCTCTGTGGTAAAGAATTCCACCGACTTCAATACCCCCAAAAGAAGAAGTTTCTCCATATTTCTGTCTTGAAAGAGCAACTTCTTAATCTGAAATCAAGGGAAAACAATCTCTTTGCATCTACTCTGTCAGGCTCTTGAAGAATCTTGTGTACTAATTGATGATGAGGAAAGATTATGTACAGTTTTGGTTTCCTTATCTAAACAATGATGTACTTCTCATAACAGGGTGTATATATTGTACTTGGTACTTCCCATAGACTGCACACATTTTCTTGAGTTTAGATGATTTGAGAAATGATCATGTTGAAATGAACAAAGGCTCAACAAGGCAGGAAAGAGTTCCCCTGGCTGAGATGGGGGGTGCTGTCTACAAACAGGGGGCATAGATTCACATTAAGGGGGTGACCATTTAGAACCTCAAAGAGAAGGAATTCATCATTCTGAAGGTGTGAATCCGCTGAATACTCTGTCCCAAAGGACTACGAAACTTCAGCCATTGAGAAGGTTCAAGAGAGAGATTTAGATGCATGATGTCTTCAGTATGTTTAGATAATACAGGAAAATGGTGTTGAGGTAGAAGATCAGCCATGATCCAGTTGAATGGGAGAGTAGGTTTGAGGGTCTGAATGGCCTACTCCTGCTCCTGTATTCTTTGTGCCTTTTATGGCAGAAAATGGAGATCGGAGTGTGGATGAAATGTTGAAGCCAATATTGAACTTGTCTCTCTCTGATTTGTAATATCATTATTAACCACTAATTAAAATTATGGATTGTATCTTTTTAAACTGAAACATTGTGTTTATACACAATTTGCTCATCATTTTTAATTTTGAATTGCAGATCTGATTGACCTTCAAAAAGGGCAAAGTAATAAAGTACCGCCTTTTGAGATTTACCTGTGCTTTGGGGAAGAGTGGCCAGATGGCAAGCCTAAGGAAAGGAAACTAATCATGGTGCAGGTAACAACTTTTTATTGGTTTTGCATCTATATAAACTATTATTCATGTTAGTAAATTACTGTATTAACCTGTTGGACTTCAACCTGGTGTCACGTGATTTCTGACTTTGTCCCCCCCAATCCAATACTGGCACCTCCACATAATACTCTATTTGCAGCATCGAATTTTGCAACGAGTGTTTGTGTATTAAACCGTTCTGGTTACAAAACTTCGTTAATCCCCTGCCCAGATGTATAAGGTGCCATTGAGCATGTAGCCAAATTCTACCTAGATATGACAATGAACATTTTATTAATAATCTTAGTCATCTATTATTAAATCCAAATTTGTGAACTAAATAACATCTTGCATCTTTACAGTCCAAAATTCACAATTCTTCAAAATTCATATAGAAGTTTATAACATCATGAGGGGTATAGGTAGGGTTAATGGCAGGTGGCCTACCGTGGGAAGGGGGAATTTCAAGACTAGGGAGCACATTTTTAAGGCGAGAGGAGAGAGATTTTTAAAAAAGCACAGGCAAATATTTTTCACACAGAAGATGGTTCATGTGTGGAATAAACTGAGGAAGTGGTGGATGTGGGTACAACTACAATCTTTAAAAGCCATCTGGATAAGTACACGAATGGGAAAGGTTTGGAGGGATATGGGCCAGGAGCAGGCAAGTGGGATTATGTTTGGCATGGACTGGTTGGACCAAAGGATCTGTTTCCATTCTGTATGACTCTATGAACTTAGTAATTATCTTCCTATTTGTCTATTGCATTAGAATATTTTAAATATTAAATTGTGACTTTAGGATTGACATTTAAAGTCATAACTAATAGGTTCAAGTTCAAGAGGTTTCATTGTACTTTAAAATTGACAAGAATAAGAATATTAGTAGAAGCCCATGAGCTCTAAAATGATCCTTTTGACCTGAGGATATTTGTTTCCTTAAAGTATTTTTTAAAAGAAAACACTGCTAGCAGCATGATTGTACCATAATCTAACACTAGATATTGCACAAGATATTGTTGACTTGGGGAAATGCCTCATTTGCCCACAATTCATTCTATCTATTCTGTTACCACTAAAATTTCCAAAACCAACCTGATATTACTAGGGGACCAATAGCTTAGTCAGTTGACAGCAATTGTTTATTTTTGTATTTCTTTGAGAATATGGACAACACCGATAAGATCACATTGATTGCCTATTCCTAGTTATCTTGACGTTGTGTTGGGACTTCTTGAAGTGTAGCAATCCTGGATAATGTTAATCAGTAGTGTTCTGGGATATTGACCCAGGAACACACGCATGCCACGTTTGGCTAATGGGTGACATTATTTCCACAACACTGCTCCTCTTAGTTACAGGAGTTGGAAGAATTCCCAGCTCGGTCCACCCATCTTGAGAGAGGTCCAGGCAAGATGGGAATAGGTTGTCTGATGTGGGCTGCAGTTGGACTAGGGAGAAAGTTTGGAGGCAATCATGGGCTGCTGGTTGCTGAGGTGGGCTATTTGAAAAGGCCCTCCTTTAGTGCTGTTGTGCTTCATCCAAATTACCTATTTTTGAAAAGATTAAGTCTTTAGCCTTTGTCGCTTGCAACTATTCATCACCATCCCCTCTCCATGCTACCTTTTTGTCCCTCCACCTACCACCCATGTTCACATGCCAAGCTGGAATTTCCAAATCTATCCACCCACTATCCAATGTATAGAACCAATCAACCCTATATTGACAACAGTGTGTTTCTTTTCAAAATAAAGTAATTCATTGCAAACTTTCTACTTGCTTACCAAAAAAAAAATGCTTTTGCTATGGACCAAAAAAGACCTGATCATCCTGACTCTGACAGAGTCAATAAAAAGTATCAACTACAAGCACAAGAAACCTCTGTCTTGTGTAATTAAATGAATGTGCACTTGGTAGTAGAGATCAGAATTAGAATGTGAATTAAACATTATTTCACTGGGCCTAGTGGTTTCAATGGTCCATTAGATGTCAGGGCTTGCATTTATGTCCCATCGTGTGTTCATGCCTCTTTGAAAAGCTGGATGGATTCCATGAAAATTGTGGAAGACTACAACATGTTTATTCCCACTATAGAGTTAGCAAAGGTCAGAAAAGCATGATGCAGGCTTGCAAACTGAACCAGTCCACACCCGTAAACTAAACCAATGGAAATCCGTAACCCTAGATATAAGATCTGAAAGTGCGTCCTGGCTACAACTTTCATACCACCTTGAAGTTCCCTGACTCCATGAATATTTGGGGTAACCTCTTCAGTGGTAACAGTTGTAGGGAGAGAAGTATGGACTTGTCTTTATAATAGTAAACCGAGGAAACGCACAGGAATTTTTAATACTTGATACGGCTATAGTTATCTTTAACAAGCAGTAAATGATGTTTTCTATAAATCCCATCTAATTATGATTTTTGTCTTGATATTTTCAGGTTGTGCCAGTTGTTGCACGGATGATTTATGAGATGTTCAATGGTGAATTCACACGTTCTTTTGATAGTGGCAGCATCAGGCTGCAGATCTCGACCCCAGACATTAAAGATAATATTGTGACTCACCTGAAGCAACTGTACCATCTCTTGCAAACAAACCAAGGACATGAGCCATGGCAAATTCAACCTCCAAACCTGCACGTGGCACAACCTCTGCCAACCCAGTAACACACACTTTCATCTTCACTAGCAGAATTGTTTAATTCAGATGAAAATGCCACAGAATGTAAAATATTAATTACATTTTAATATATAATATATATACATATGTCTGATAAGCCTGCCATTTTTACTGCTGGTATAACTCAAAAGGAAATGTGATTGTACCTGATTAAATTGTTTATTTTTAAAGAAATTGATCTCCATAAATTCTCTGCCTTCTGGTTATATTACCCATTTGCCTAGTCTTAGCCTAGAGTTGCCAAAAGGAAGAAGCTGAATTTGTTAAGCTCTGAGATGTTTGTAGAAATTTAAACACCAATGCTTGCAGTGAGATCAGTTTCTTTTTTTTTTATCAGTAGGGACTTACTGCAACCTCCACTCCTCTCCTTCGCTTTTTTACATTTTATATTGT
>NC_063356.1:16342683-16347142 GCF_021869965.1 Rhincodon typus
CCCCCCCCCCCCCCCCCCCAAAATTGATTTCCCATCTTTATAAAAGATATTGTATTTATGTAGCACCTTTTACAACCTCAGTATCCCAAAGTGCCTGTTGCTGTGTAAACTACTGCTTAATTTTAAAAAATCTTGATACACTCATTGTTCAGCTGGGACAGTTTAAAGATAATGAAATGACCAACAAGAGTAGTTTCTTTTGTGGTAGACTTCTAATGTGACCTTATCTCACTTTCGAGAGGAGTCAGTGTTTCCAAACAAAGTCCTGTGTTCAGCCATGCATTTATCTAAACTAGCAGTAGAACTTGCTAGCCCTTGCTAACCCTTTGCTGGCTTCAAAGAGTTTTAAAAATGATAATTTTCATTTTTTCATCTGTGTGATGTCATTATGTGATCTGGCTGATCTGGTACCACAATCTTTGAAGATTTAAAATCTGTTCAACTCGCTGATCCAAGAGAATGTTTGTTTGGTTTCTGTATTACAGCAACTTCCTTCATCATATTACATGTAATCCATGTCAGAATTTAAAAGTTGATGCTGTATAAATGTCTAATTCTTTGAGGAAAATACCATGATTTAACTTTTTTGTTTTGTACAAAACAAAATCAATGCATTGCTTTGCAAAAGACTCCAAACTGGAATTTGGAAGAAGTGGCGGTGGATAGTTAAAGGTGGCAAGAAGTGTAACTTATTATTTCAGCTGCAGATAAATCAAAAATAAAATTAAGTTTTTTTTTATGAAAGTCAAGATGAATCCTTTTACATAGGGCTGACTTCAAATAGTATTGAGATTTCATTTGCATGAACTCTGTGCCATTTAATTGCTATATATTTGCAGAACTGCATCTGAGCTGCATGAAACTGCAATACAATTTTTTTATGATACATCTTCTACTGTGACTTGTCTGAAATATAATTTGACTTATTTGGAAGCATTCATTTAATTTGGTTTTTATTTTATTTGCCTTTTGTTTTGTCACATGGGAGGTGGGTTGAGTTCAACAGTTGTTAAATTATTTTTTGAATCAAAACTACTTTACAGAAAAATGAAGTTTTGGTTAGACCACAGAAACAATAGCTTTGAAATGCTCGTTGAGTTATTGTGGTAACTGCTGGCATAGTTAACAATGGTGTAGCAATAATAGTGTTGGCTCTTTTGGTCTTAAGATTTGTTTTCTAAAATTCTGACTAATGAATTTTTTAAAAACTTTTTGTTTGTCTTTCTCCCTGGGATCTGAGCATTGCTCGGTCCATTCCCTAATTGTCCCTGAGAAAGTGATAGTGAATCAGCTCTAATGGCTGCAGCGATCTGGGAGTTTCAGAATTTTGACCCAATGACAATTAATGTCCATTGTGTAGGTCCGAGTCAGGACAGTATGACTTCAAGATAAACCTACAAATGGAAGTTTTCCCATCTTCCTGGTTTCACTCTTCCAGTTGTTTTAAATATTTCTGACTAGGTGTTGGCTAATGTTCACATTAATATACAAGTCATAAGCTATTATTATTTATTTTCCATTTTTATTGATGCTTAAACAATATTGAGTAGCTGTCAGGTTGAATGCATGAATGGAATAATGCCTGCTTGCAATCATTTCAACATGTGGGACTGAAGAAGTGTTTTATTTTATGAAATGTTACTTTATCTAGAAATGGTCAGTAGCAGATGTTAAAACCCACAATTTTTTTTAGCATAATTTGTATTTCTTCAATCGTATTTCAGTTATGTTCTTTGTCAGAATGAACAGTCTATTTTTTTTGAAAAAAATACTTCTAGGGGTGGTATCCTGTAGAGGCCTGAACAATAGAACGTAGAACAGTACAGGCCCTTCGGCCCATGATGTTGTGCCGAACTTTTCCCCTAAACCTAAGGTCTATCTAACTTCCACCCCATCTAATTGCCACTTAAATGCCCCTAATGAGGCCAACTCCACTACCCTCTCCAGCAATGCATTCCACGCTCCGACCACTCGGAGTAAAGAACCTACCTTTGACGTCTCCCCTATATCTACCTCCACTCACTTAAACTATGCCCCCTCATAATAGCTACCTCCACCCTAGGGAAAAAGTCTTTGGCTGTCCACTCTATCAAGTCACCTCTCCTCTTTCGTCATTCTAAAGAGCAAAGCCCTAGCGCTCTCAACCTTTCCTCATAAGACCTTCCCTCCATTCCAGGCAATGTCCTGGTAAATCTCTTCTGCACGTTTTCCAACGTTTCCACGTCTTTCCTGTAATGAGGTGACCAGAACTGGACACAGTACTCCAGATATGGCCGAACCAGGCTTTTGTGTAGCTGGAGCATAACTTCACGGCTCCTGAACTCAATCCGTCTATTAATGAAAGCTAACATACCATACATCATCTTAACAACTCTATCCACCTGGGTGGCAGCTTTCAGGGAACTGTGGACATGAACCCCAAGATCCCTCTGTTCCTCCACACTGCCAAGAATCTTTCTGTTAACTCTGTATTCTGCTTTCAAATTTGTCCTTCCAAAATGAATCGCCTCACACTTTTCAGGGTTAAAGTTCATCTGCCACTTCTCAGCCTGGCTCTGCATTCTGTCAATGTCCCTTTGTAACCTAGTACAGCCCTCCACACTATCCACAACTCGACCCACCTTTGTATCGTCCGCGAACTTACTAATCCACCCTTCCACTCCTTCATTTAAATCTTTACGCGGAGGGTGGTGGGTGCCTGGAACGTGTTGCCAGTGGAGGTGGTAGAGGCAGTCACGATAGTGTCATTTAAGATGTATCTAGACAGATACATGAATGGGCAGGGAGCAGAGGGATACAGATCTTTGGAAAATAGGTGACAGGTTTAGATAGAGGATCTGAATCGGTGCAGGCTTGGAGGGTCGAAGGGGCTGTTCCTGTGCTGTAATTTTCTTTGATTTTTGTAAATAACAAAGAACACAAATAGAAGAGGACGCAGAACAGAGCCTTGTGGTACACCACTCGTAACTGAACACCATGTTGAATATTTTCCGTCCATTACCACCCTTTGTCTTTTAAGGGTCAGCCAATTCTGAATCCAACCTGCCACATTTCCCCCTATCCCATGCCTCCTTATTTGTCTGCATGAGCGTCCTGTGGGGAACCTTATCAAATGCCTTACTTAAATCCATGTATACCACATCGACTGCTTTACCTTCATCCACACGTTTGGTCACCTCTTCAAAGAATTCAATAAGGTTTGTGAGGCATGATCTACCCCTCACAAATCCATGCTGACTATCACAAATCAAACTGTGCCTATCCAAGTGATCATAAATCCTATTTCTCAGAGCCCTTTCCAATAATTTGCCCACCACTGACGTAAGACTAACTGGCCTGTAATTTCCAGGGTTATCCCTATTCCCTTTTTTGAACAAGGGAATGACGTTTGCCACTCTCCAATCTTCCGCCACTATACCTGTGTACAGTGAGGATGAAAAGATCATCGCCAAAGGCCCTGCAATCTCTTCCCTCGGTTCCCATAGAATCCTTGGATAAATCCCATCAGGCCGGGGGACTTGTCTATATTTAAGTTCCTCAGAATTCCTAGTACATCTTCCTTATGAACATCGACCTCCTCCAGCCTGTTTCACACTGTCCTCCTTTACAACTAGGTCCCTCTCAGTTGTGAATACCGAAGAAAAGTATTCATTAAGCACCGCTCCTATCTCTTTAGGCTCTGTACACAAATTCCCTTTACAATCCTTGATTGGCCCTACCCTTTGGTCATTCTCTTATTCCTCACGTACGTGTAAAAAGCCTTGGAGTTTTCCTTGATCCTATCTACCAAGATTTTCTCCTGCCTCCTTATAGCTCTTCTAAGCCCTTTCTTTAGCTCCTTCCTAGCTAACTTGTATCCCTCCAGAGCCTTTTCTGTTCCTTGTTTGCTAAACCTTATATAAGCACCCTTCTTCTTAACTAGTCATTTGATCTTTCTTGAGAACCAAGGCTCCCTCACTCAACCGCATCTTCCCTGCCTGCTAGGGACAAACATATCGAGCACACACAGTATGCATTCCTTAAACAATCTCCACATTTCAATAGTGCTCTTCCCTGACAGCTGACAGCATCTGTTCCCATTTTATGTTACCCAGTTCTTGCCTAACAGAATTGTAATTACCCTTCCCTTAATTATAAACCTTACCCTGTTGTATGTACCTATCTTTTTCCATGATTATTGTAAAAGTAACAGAATTATGATCGCTACCGCCAAAATGCTGTCCTACCAACAGGTCTAACACTTGGCCTGGTTCATTGCCAAGCACCAAATCCACAGTGGCCTCTCCTCGTGTTGGTCTATCTATGTACAGTGTCAGGAATCCTTCCTGTACTGGACAAAATCCGCTCCATCTAAACTGTTACAACTAAAAAGTTTCCAATCAATATTTGGAAAGTTGAAGTCACCCATGACTACAACCCTGTGACTTCTGCACCTTTCCAGTATCTGCCTCCCAATCCG
>NC_063356.1:16347242-16376164 GCF_021869965.1 Rhincodon typus
CAACTATTGGGGGGGGGGGTGTGGTTGTAAAAAAAAAACCCAACAAAGTGACTGCTCCTTTCTTGTTCTTGACCTTAACCCAAACTGACTCTGTAGACATACCATTCTTGAACTGCTTTTCAGTAGCTGCTATACTAGCCCTGACTAGCAATGCCACTCCTCCACCTCTTTTACCACCCTACCTATTTCTTTTAAAGCAGCTAAATCCCAGAACTGCCAACAACCATTTCTGTCCCTGAGTTACCCAAGTTTCTGTAATGGCCACAACATCATAGTTCCAAGTACTGACTCATGCTCTAAGTTCATCCGCCTTATTTCTGATATTTCTAGCATTGAAGTATACACACCTCAAACCATCCCTGTGTCCACAATTATGCTCCATCAACCGCATTTCTTTATTAACAACCTCACTCCCTGTTGTATCTGTTGGAAGGTTGAATACCTCATCCACTGAATTACAAATCCAGTTCCCCAACCCCTACCAATCTAGTTTAAACCATCCCGTATAGCTCGAGCAAACCTCCCTCCCGGGATATTTGTGCCCTTCTGGTACAGTAAGGACGGGTTGCACCTGAACAGGTCCCACCTTCCCCAGAATGTGCTCCAATTATCCATATAATGGAAGCCCTCACTCCTACACCAGCCCTGTAGCCACATGTTTAGCTGCACTCTCTCCCTATTTCTTACCTCGTTATCATATGGCAGTAATCCAGAGATAACTACCCTGTTTGTCCTGGACTTCAGCTTCCAACCTAACTCCCTGTACTCGTTTTTCACATTCTCTGTCCTTTTTCTACCTATGTCATTGGTACCGATGTGTACCATGACTGCTGGTTGCTCACCCTCCCCCTTAAAGGATCTTGAAGACACGATCCAAGACATCACGGACCCTGGCACCCGTCAGCATACCATTCCGTCCACGGAACCACCTGCCAATGCCCAAATATGTTAGTTTCTTCCTAGCTCGCGTCCTCACCACTCCCGCCGCTGAAAGCAAGAAGGCCGCTGCTGCACGAGGCAAGTTTTTATACGGAAAAAGCCTTACCTTCCCGACAGCACCCTGGCTCATGTCCTCACCACTCCTGCCGCTGAAAAGCATTAATATATGTTGTAAACAGGTGCGGTCCCAGCACTGATCCCTGTTTAACCCCATTGGTCACGGGTCACTAACCTGAAAAAATAATCCGTTATCCCCATTTGCTGTTTCCTGGTCATTAGCCAATTCTCTCTCCATTCCAATATACTACCTCGAACACTGGCTCTTACCTTGTGACTTAACTTTTTGTAATTACTGTCTGAATCGTTCACACATGTTTGTAATACTGTTGTTTTATAAGTGTGTCTCTCATTAGTATAAACTTTTCCAGACTGTCCTCAAAGTCTCTTCCACATGGCTGCTAATGTCACTGTTATATCTTGATGTAAATTGCCATCACGTTATCTTATTCATTCTTAAGTTAACATGAAATTAGTAGAAACCCGACATAAGGGAAATGAAGCATAGTTGCACTGTGAAGTGGTCACTCAGTCTATGTTCTGTCCTGAGCTTCTAGTTGCCTGCCACTTCAACAGACTACCTTGTTCTCTAGCCAATATCTCCATCTCAGAGAAGTGGTCCTTGCAAGCCGGAAGAGCAGCTCATCATTCTCTGCTTGGGAACTCTACAGCGTTCTGGACTCAATATTGAGTTCAACGATTTTAGGGTTTGAGGCATTTTCTCCCACATCCTTACCCCAACCCACACACACAAGGCCTTGTTATCACATAGTCTGGTATTACACACAACCCATTGTTTGTCGCTAATAGTCCCCATTAACAGATATTCATTCTCCTAGGTTGAACATTATCCACTGTTTTGTCTGTCCCACTGTTTTGTCTGTCCAACTGTTTTTCTCTTTCTTTCGGCTCTATCACCACCTATCATTTACTCCTTATCCCTTTCCCCCATCCTATATTCTGCATAAAAACCAACATTTTCCTAGCTACCATCAGTTCTAAAGAAGGGTCACTAGACCTGAAATGTTAACTCTGGTTTCTTTCCACAGATGCTGCCAGACCTGCTGAGATTTTTCCAGCAATTTCAGTTTTGTTCATGAAATTAGTAGTGGTGTCGTAGATGCAAAAAGACTTATTTTCCAGATTTATTTCCTGAACAAATTTATTTTACTTTAGTTCTGAGGAAGGGTCACCAGATCCGAAATGTTAACTGTTTTCTCCTCCACAGATGCTGCCAGACCTGCTGAGCTTTTCCAGTAACTTTGTTTTTGTCCCTGATTTACAGCATCCGCAGTTCTTTTGGTTTTTACTTTATCTGCAGTGTTTCCTACAGAAGTCAATTTAGATTTAAAGTATTTAAAATATCTGAGTTCTTGACATTATTTGCAGGTGGAAATGCTAATTGATGGGGCTGGGATGATACACAAGACAAATATAATGTAGCATCCTGCTGCAAAGATAGAACCCTTTTCTCTTCAGATCACAAAGTCCAATTTCTGTAAACAGACAAGTCTCAAGGTCAATTAAAGTGGAGGTGTTCACAGGTAAATTGGAATGTCAATAATTGTTTGTTTTGTGAACTGGTGGCTGGTTGCATATCCATTGGTTTTCCCCATTGCTAACAAACTAAACTTTCATCTTTTTTTTAAAAAAAAACTGGTTTTCATGTGCAAAAATATATTTTGTTGAAAATTTGAACTTGAGAGTACACTGGTACCACAAACAACTTGCAGGTACTGAAACAGGCTCCAAGGCACACAGTAGGATGAGCAACATGTGTACTCTCATTCTGTACTGCAAACACACCGCCCACTGTATTGCTAAATGTGCCTGCAAGTGCCAGAAGTAGGCATTAAGCCTCCTGCATATACAACAGGGAACATTACACTGGCTTAAATGTCCATTTACAACTTTTTTCTGCCTAACTGCAATCATTGTTCTAGATGTTTGAGACAGACAACTAATGGTACTTCTCCCTAAATTCATGGGCCACTTGCCAGTGTGGTCTTGCTCCCTTTGAGTCTGCTTTCCACCTACATTGTCCAGAGCCTGTGCAGGTCCACCTTGATGCTTCTGGGATGAGATGTCTCTGGGGGAACAATTTGCTCTTGCCGCTCACCTTAAATAAACAAATGAAGCAAGCCGATCAATTTCCCATGGTCCTATTCTATTCTGTCATGGAATTAAAGTTAAAACTATAACAGTTACATCATCTTACATTTTTAACACCTTTAAATGCAAGTTTTATACTGCAGATGCTAGAAATTTGAAATCAAAACACAACGTGCTGGAGAAAGTCAGCTGGTCTGGAAGCATCTGTGGAGAGAGAAACAGAGTTAACGTTTAAAATCCAAAATGATTCTGCTTCAAAATGTCCTTCATTTCTGAGAAAGAGTCATATCAAATGCCTTGCCCCACTCCGATTCCTCCATTTTATCTTTAATTATAGAGACAGCAACTACAACAATCTTATTTGTACCACTGAATTTCTACCAATCTTCTGCTGAATTACTGGCAGGAAAGTGGCACATCCCCAATGGAAATAAAGTTCTTTTCCACAAACTCTGAGGTTGTATCAAAAATTATACATACACCATATCCTGGATTTTCTCAGAAGAGGTTAATTCCAAATGTTGATCGTGCATGAGTGGAAAGTGGGACGTCCGTGGTAATGTTCCAGGAGGTGGGCTCCTAATTTGTTATGGCCAGTGCTATCTTAAAGTTGCCAAACCCAATCCGGGGGCTGTACTGCATCATGGAGAGGTGGGGTTAGTGCTAAGGCTGCAAGGAGAACAAGAGGGCGCCTGCTTTTACTGATTCCCCCACAGGGGAGTCAGAAATACTTTTCTCTGCTGGGCCCAGGCAATCAGGTCCAGGCATGTCCTCCCAGTGACATGAGTGCTTTTTCCTTGGGCTGTGGGCAGTCAATTTCCAATGGACTCTTCTGGAAGTCTTGGCTATACCATCTTTTTGCAGCTGGTGGCCTCTCCATGCATGTTGGGAGATAGGTTTGTGATTGAGGAGGGGGCTGTTTTGCCACTGGCAAGGTGACAGCACAGCTGGCCAAAGTTGAACCCTGGATTATTTTAATTAAGTGCCTGCCTTCAGTTGTTACACAGCCGCACATTTTTCATTCTGCTCCTGTTACAATTGTACAGAGGCAGGATTGTGTTGGGCAGTCATATCGATGTGGCTCCTTGACTCTCACCCGGCCACCCTCCCTCCCAGGCTGGCACCCAATCACTCATGACCTATCAAAATAATTGGCTATTTATTAAGTAAAACAGTTCAACAACATGAAAAAAAAAGCCTGGCTATGCAAACAGTGAAACATCGGATCGAGTGAGGTACAATGATCTTGTATAACACCACACCTTGTCCTTCCTGTAACTAATTTGAGCAGGCATTTTGGAAATAATATGACAGCCATTTTGGGCTATGGGATAATATCATTGCTGCTCCTTGGCTGTCAGGCAAATGACTATAGTATCAACTTTTTTTGTCCAAATTCTTTGAGCAATCTGTTCCCCAAGTTTTTAGACATGATTCCAAAATGCCTTTATTATCCCCAAATGTGCTATTGAGTCTATCCCTGGCTGAGAACAGCTTGGTGATCTCATTCATTTGCTACCACCCTGACATCTGAACTAACTACTCATTAACAGGAGCAATTAGCAACCCTCTGGTCTTCATTCTGAATTGTGAAACATCTGTGCCTCCTAAGATATGTCATATGAGATTCAGCGTGAGGTTGCCAATTGGATACATAATTGGCTTAACGGCAGGAGACAGAGAGTGATAGTGGAGGGTTGCTTTTTGGACTGAAGAATTATTACCAGTGGTGTTCAACAGAGATCAATTCTGGGTCCTCTTTTGTTTGTCATTTATATAAATGATTGGAATGAGAATATAAAAGGCATGGTTAGTAAGTACGCGGACAACACCAAAATTGGTGGCATAGTAGACAGTGAAGAAGGTTTTCTAAGATTACAATGGGATCTTGATCAAATATGTCTGAGAAATGGCACATGGTGGTCAATCTGAGTAAATGCAAGGTTTTGCATTTGGTACAACAAACAAAGGTAGGGCTTATACAATTAACTGTAGGGCATTGGATAGTGTTGTAGAACTGAGGGACATGGGGTGCAGGTATATAATTTTTTGAAGTTTGTGTCACACGTAGAGAGGGTGGTTAAAAAGTCGTTTGGCACATTTACCTTCATTGCTCAGTCCTTTAAAGTTGGGAAGTCATGTTGAGGTTGTACAGGACATTGGTGAGGCGTCTTCTGGAATACTATGTCAGGTTCTGGTTACCCAGTTATAGGAAGGATATTATTAACCTGGAGAGTGTTCAGAAGAGATTTACCAGGATGTTGCCCGGTATGGAAGGTTTGAGTTATATAAGGAAAGGCTGGACAGGACTTTTTTCACTGGAGCATAGGAGGTTGAGTGGTGACCTTATAGAAGTTTATTAAATAATGACGGGGTGAGATAGAGTTAATGGTAGTTGTCTTTTCCCTAGGATGGGAGTTTTCAAGACTAGGGGGCACATTTTTAAGGTGAGATGAGAAAAATTTAAAAAGACATGAGGGGCAATTTTTTTGCAGAGTGGTTCATGTGTGGCATGAACTTCCTGTGGAAGTGGTGGTTGTGGGTACAATTACAATGTTTAAAAGACATTTGGATGAGTACATGAATAAGAAGGGTTTGGAGGGATATTGGCCAGGAGCAGGCAGATGGGATTAGTTTAGTTTGGGATTATGTTCAGCATGGACTGGTTGGACTGAAGGTTCTGTTTCCGTGATGTATAACTCTATGAATCTATGACATTGTTGTGATCAAGGAATGGAATAACTTTGTTTATTAAATTACATTTTTGTGTCAATATATTACTGCTTTACAATAACTATTCCTTACTTTATCCGGAGCTACAATATTCATATACATTTCCACTTAGTTAATTAAGCAATTGGAAAATACATTTTGGAATGTTCAGTAGAAATGTTAACCCTACAATCCAGGCAAAAACCAGCGGTTAAAATGCTCCAGGTTACAAACCTGACCTAAGCTGCCCAGATTTTGACTCAGAAATCCGAATAAGTGACTAGGCAGCCCACTTAAAGAAGCAGTCTATTTCATTCAGTTAATATCAATCTCCATTGATCCTTCAGAATTGGAGGCGATTGAAGTCATCCACTTTTGAATGTAGGTTTTCCACTGATCTGAGTGGAAAATATTGTTGTGGCTTCTCTGACAGATGAAGTCAAGAAAGAAGAGGATCATAGGTCAGATGAGACTACCCTTATTTTCCCTATGAGGCTAGATGGAGTACAAGTGCTCTTCTGGGCTCAAGGAGAGTTAAGGCCTACAAGCTTTCCTATCCTTACAGCTAAACAAGGAGTTCCTACCTCTGTGGTTGTTTAACTTGTTATTATTGGATTGTGCCCTGTATGTAGGTGTTGATCCTGTCATTGTGTTGTAAAGTGAGGAGTAATGATCACTGTGTGTTTTTCTCACTATATCATCAATGTACTGCCCTTAACGTTCCACTGGTTTAATTCTAATGGGCAGAAGATGGCTGCAGTGTGTCTCTAAATTCTATTACGGATTTGTTATCACCAGATTGAAGAACCACTCTCTATGGAAGCCCCTTGTTAAACACTTGTGTCTTTCTATCGCCTCAACCTCCCTTTTTAATCCTCTCTCCTTCTTAATATATTTCCCCTTCTTTGATTTGACATTAATTTTGTACCTTGTTAAAATGTTTGTTGGTACAAGGGATATGTCTTATTTGTGATTTACAATTCTAACTTCTCTGGATTTAAAATGTCCAGGAAGTATTTTGGGACTACTGCGTTCATGGAAGTACATATGATAGTCTTTGATTTGTTAACTGAAAAAGATGGACATGGATATGGTAGAGAAATTGTGTGTCCCTCTCCCATTCAATGGACATTTCCAGTCTATAGATATAGTTAATCAAGCTGATTAGACATGTTATAACACATGTCTAGGACAGATCTGGACTTGAACCTAACTTTCTAGCCCAAAGATAGGAATTCCTTGCTTAGTCATAGAGACAGCAACATCTTTGCAGTCAAGAAATTTCCAGTGACTGTTCCCCTGCAACAGGAAAACCATTAAACACACTGCAGGTGGCCTAAACAAGATGACGGTCAAAATTCCACCCCTCAGTGGGAAAAAGTCCGTCCTCGAGAGTTGCTGGCCAATCTGATAGACTGGCAGCTCTGTCAGATCCAGTAATGCCAATAGTGGATATTTTTGGGACTGCAAACAGGCTCAGGAAGATCATTGACTTTTGTTCAGAAGGACTTTAAGGACAAGAAAAATTGTCCACCTTAAGAAGGGTGTTAGGGGTGGACATGTTTTGGATGCCTGCCAGGGAGGTATAAATTTAGGGTATGATCTTACAAATGGCTGTCCCAGTTACCCAAAGGGCTTCCAAATGATATGTCCCTTCTCCTTCCTGCCTTTTCAACAAAAGCGTAAAAAAGATGCCTTCCTACTCTCCTTCGCCTGTCAATTTCCCAGAAGTGAGAGCAGATTAAGGTCTTTATGTTGGCATTAATTGGCTACTTAAAACCTGCATTAGGCTAAACGCCGAGTGCATAGTGAGTAAAGCACCCATCCTGCATTCCAGGAAACAGGTTGGGAGTGGACAGGAAGGCAATGGGATGGCTATTCAACATATTTTACATGCCCCTGCCCACATGCAAATGCACTGAAAACACACGCAGCAGGGAGTTATAAAATCCACCCCCATTTAAACAACAAGTCTATTAACGTAAATGATAAAATGAAGATGATTTTGATTTTTAAAATATCAAAATGAAGGCTTGGTTTTTGGTTGCAAATGAGATCTGAAAGTCTGTATTTCAGCTGCAGGTGCGTTTGGTGCAAGTGAAGGTAATGTTGTGAGGTCATGGACTGAGATCAATGCATCTTATCAATGTTCTGCAGACTGTAGGGCTCCTCTAAGTGGGGTCCCAGTTCCAACAGGAGCCTGATTGTTGGAGGTATGTTGTAGGAAGCCTACTTTGGTGCTGAAGCTTTATAACAGTGTACTTTAAGCAAAAGAGATCATGGGATGCATTTTGGTCACATGATAGTCAATGGAGTGGGGATCCAATGGTGTGGAGAATTAGGCAGCCACATTGTAACTGGAATATGCGATTGTGGATTAACTGGGTTAACTTCAATTTAGGGAAAGCACTTCTCATGGACTTGCTGGCCTCCTTTTAGGCTGCCAGAAAAATTCATCTGCCTGTAGTTAAAAATTGAATGACTGTTAAAATGAAGCTATGCAGTCTCATTGAAATATTCCTGCAAGTATGTAGTCTGCCTATCCCTCAACTTGCCTCTATTAAAAATAAAAATGGACAGATTAGTCCATGTTTAAATTAAATTTAAATTTCTATTTCATTTCTGACACATTCACAACCCAATCATTTGTAATTGTTAAGATTCAACCCAAACAGTCTGCCAATCTTAACAAAAACCAAAAGAACTGCGGATGCTGTAAATCAGGAACAAAAACAAAGTTGCTGGAAAAGCTCAGCAGGTCTGGTAGCATCTGTAGAGGAGAAAACAGAGTTAACGTTTTGGGTCCGGTGACCCTTCCTCAGAACTGATGGTGGCTGGGAAAACATCAGTTTATATGCAGAAAATAGGGAGGTGGGTGGGGTAGAGAGTAAACGATAAGATAGAGCCCAAAGAGAGAGAAAGACAGTTGGACAGACAAAGGAGTTGCTAACAATCAGGCTGGGAGGGTGAATAGTTGTTAATGGGGACTGTTAGTGACTAACAACAGCGGGTGTGTAGTGGCAGGCTATGTGGTAACAAGGCCTGGTGTGTGGGGTAGGGACCTGGGACATGGGAGAGTTTAGGCCCTAAAATTATTGAACTCAATATTGAGTCTGGAGGGCTGTAGGGTCCCCAAGTGGAAAATGAGATGTTGTTCCTCCAGCTTGCGTTGGGCTTCGCTGGAACACTGTAGCAAGCCAGAGACAGAGATGTTGGCCAGAGAGCAGGTTGGTGCATTGAAGTGGCAGGCAACAGGTAGTTCAAGGTCTTTTTTGCAAGCAGAACATAGATGTTCTGCGAAGCGGTCGCCAATCTTAATCAATTATAAATCATCTCAATGAGTAAGAAGGGCTCACTGTCAATGGTGAACATTTAAAATTGACCATTTATTTAATTGGCATCCATGCTCTAGGTCCTTTTTATTTGTTACAAACTCAGTGGGAATATAGAGCATTCAATCATTATTCTGCACTTGCAATATTGAGACTACCTCAACCTGTTGGAGTTTTTTTTTAACGTTATAGACTGGGGAGGTTCTATCTTAGCTATTCCTGAACACTGCTGTAGACTCTTTTAAATCAGGCAGGAATGAAGTACATCAGCCACTTATGATTCTGACATAAATGACATACATGCGCAATAGTTTCTAGTACAGATCCACAGAAGAGCAATCTGAAAGTGCTCAGAACTTCATCATAGAATTAAATTGTCATGAATGAATTTCCTTTCACAGAGTATATGACTGTGAAAGCTGAAAATGACTACCTGGTTTTACTGTTTAAATTTGCTCCATTAACCAGAAATATTTTTGAGATGTGGAAGTGAAATGTCTGCAGTTAGACAATACATGCACACACTCCAACTTAAAACATGGAAACAGTGCTGAGAACTGCACTGAACATGAGCATGTGGTATGGTACAGCGATATGGTTCATCATTCTTCCTGCTGCTAGTTTACACTGGTCTGTGAATCATCATCACAATGAGAACAATTTGTAATCTGAGTATGAACTTTTATAGTATTGGCTTTGGATACTATAGTTTAGGAAAGTAGTCTTTTGACACAGACAATACATGTAGTGCTGGAAAAGCCCAGCAGGTCAGACAATGCCCAGCGAGCAGGAAAGTCAATGTTTCGGGCCGAAACCCCTCATCAGGACTGGGGATGGGGAGGGAGAGGGGACCCCTCTGCTCCTTTTGCTCCAACCCCAACCTCACCATTAAACCTGCTGAAAAGGGAGATGCAGTGGTAGTATGGTGAACTGACCTCTACATCACTGAGGCCAGGTGCCAACTCTCTAGCATCTTCTTCTACCAGCCCCTCGATCACAATCCCACCTCTAATCACCAAGCCATCATCACCCAGATCATCAACAAGTTCAACACCTCGGGAGATCTCCCGTCCACAGCTTCCAACCTGATAGTTTCCCAACCTGCACCACCCGTTTCTATCTCCTACCCATGGTCCACAAACCCGACTGCCCCCGTCGACCCATTGTCTCTGCCTGCTCCTGCCCCACCAATCTCATCTCCCCCTCCACTCCATTCTTTCCCCTTTGGTCCAGGAACTCCCCACCTACATTCAGGACACAACCTATGCCCTCCACCTTTTCCAAATTTTTCAATTCCCTGACCCCCCCAACACCTCATCTTCAGCATGGACATTCAGTCCCTGTACACCTGTATCCCCCACGAGGATAGCTTAAAAGCCTTCTGCTTCTTCATCTCCTGTAGGCCCACCACGTACCCCTCCACAGACACGCACATTTGCTTGGCGGAACTGGTACTCACCGTCAACAGTTTTTGCTTTGATTCCTCCCACTTCCTACAAACCAAAGGGGTGGCTATGGGCACCTGCATGGGCCTGAGCTATGCCTGCCTCTTTGTAGGATTCAGGGAACAGTCCTTCTTCAACAAGTACACTGGCACCATCCCTACCTCTTTCTCCGCTACACTAATGACTGTATTAGTGCTGCCTTGTGCTCCCACAAGGAGTTTGAGCAGTTCATCAACTTCGCCAACTCCTTCCACTGCACCCTCAAATTCATCTGGACCATTTCTGACACCTCCCTCCCCTTCCTGGACCTCTCCGTCTCCATTTCTGGTAACCGACTCACCATTGACATCCATTTCAAACCCACTGACTCCCACAATTACCTTGACTACACCTCCTCTCACCTACCCTCCTGCAAAAATTCTATCCTGTACTCACAATCCCTTTGCCTCCATTGCATCTGCTCTCAGGATGTGGCGGTCTACTCTAGTACTTCCCAGATATCCTCCTACTTTAGAGACCATAGTTTCTCCTTTGCTGTCATTAAGGATACCCTCAACCGCATCTCCCCCATTTCCCACGCTTCTGCCCTCAAACCCTCTTCCTCCAGCAACAGTAAGGATAGAGTCCCTTAGTCCTCACATACCACCGCACAAACTTCTGAATACAATGCATCATCCTCTGACATTTCCGCCACCTACAATCAGACCCCACCACCAAAATGATATTTCCCTCCTCACCCCAGTCCTCTTTCCGCAGGGACTGTGCACTCTGCGACTCCCTTGTCAGCTCCACACATCCCACCAATCCCTCCACCACACCCTGTACCTTTCCCTGCAACCACAGTAGGTGCTACACCTGCCCATACATCTCCCCTCTCACCTCTGTCCAAGGCCTCAAATGATCCTTCCAGATCTGGCAGAGATTCACCTGCACTTCATACAACCTCATCTACTGTATCCTTTGCCCCTGATGTGGCCTCCTCTATATCAGGGAGACCAAACACAGACTCAGGTACCGGTTTGCAGAGAATCTGCGCTCTGCACCCACTAACCAACCCGACTTTCCAGTCGCCATCCACTTTAACTCCCTGTCTCACTCCCCTGGTGACATGTCCGTCCTTGGCCTCCTCCACTGTCAGAGTGAAGCCAAACATAAACTGGAGGAGCAACACCTGATATTTCATCTTGGGAGCTTACAGCCCAATGGCCTGATTATTGACTTCATCAGCTTCAAAATCTCTCCTCCCACAACCTGTCCAGCTTCCGACTGACCTATCCACTCCACCCGTCCTACTAACCAACCACAATAACCCCTTACCTGCATCACCAGCTTCAAAATCTCTCCTCCCACAACCTGTCCAGCTTCCGACTCACCTATCCACTCCACCCGTCCTACTAACCAACCACAATAACCCCTTACCTGCATCACCAGCTTCAAAATCTCTCCACCCCAACCTGTCCATCTTCCTCCTCACCTACCCTCCCCCCAGCCTCAACCCTCTCCCTCTATTTATTTCTGAGCTCCCCTCCCCCTCTCCAGTCCCGATGAAAGTTTCGGCCTGAAACATTGACTTCCCTGCTCGTCAGACGCTGTCTGACTTGCATTGCTTTTCCAGCTCCACATTTATTGACTCTAGCTTCCAGCATCTGCAGTCCTTACTGTCTGCAAGGACACATGTGATCTTCAAAACTTTGCAATAAGAAACACAGGGACAGTTCCTAATACATTAATAGTGATGAGACATATAATTCCTAGGCTGCACTGCTGTCATTTTGGGTAGGGGTTGGAAAATTTTATATTCAGTTCTGCATTATTTGTTATTTATGCATCTGCATATGTTACATCAGCATTAAATCTTCACACAACTGTAAATTCATGCTAACAACAAGTTTAATGACAATCTTGAATAACAGGATGTTCTGATTATATTTTCAGAGAATCCAAAACTAGTACCCATTCTGACAGAAATTCTTAAAGAGCAAATGAAAATTAACAAACATAGAAAGGACCTCACTGAAAAGAAACAAGAAATCCATGACTTAGAAAATCAACTCTTAGCAAAGTTAGAAAGTTGTGTTGATGGTAAATAATAGGAAAGACATTTTGGTTTTCTCTGTTACATTCTGCCAAGGCTGAATCAAACAATTAATTTCATGTTAAATTTGTAGTGAAAAGCTTTATGATCAGTAAAATTGAAGCATGAATGGTAAATGTCATGAAAGGAATATATTTGGGCCTGTTTCTTTTGTCCTTTTGGAAGCTGTACCTTCACATGTTAGTGCAGTTTGAATATAACACTTCATTGATGAACTGTTAAAAGATTCTGTATTGATGGATTTGCAAAAAATATCAATCAGTAAATTAGGTTCTACTCACACTTTTACTGCAGAGTTCCAGTCTGAATGTAATATAAATAATTCTTTATTTGTGTTTTATCTAAAAAAAAATGTTGTTGACCTCTGAATACATTATATTTCTGAATCAGTTTGAATAGAAATGAGATTTATCCAAAGACACAATGAACAGAATATTTGAGGTGTTCAGAACATTCTTCAAGTATGAATGTCATCAATTCTCAAAAGCTCTGTAATTGTCAATCAGCAATATTATGTAGTACACATTACTATTAAAATAAAAACACTGATTCATAATCAGTTGCCGAGCTTATTCCTCTATTAATGTGTCAGCCTTGTCTCAGTGGATAGTACCATCATGTCTGAGTCAGGCGGCTCCATGGACATTATCTAGGCTGACACATGTAGGATAATGGATAAGTCTCATTATTGTTAATGAACAGCATATGTCATTACTGATGCTGACATTGAGACACACTTGATGCTAGGGCAGAGCCTGCAATGGGTTACAGAAGTTCTCTCCTTTCTACTTGTGTATATACTGTAGCTGATAAACAAAATATTGGTATTCACCTGTATGAGGACAGATGTGACAGCCTCTGCACCCTCAATCTTCATCAGTCCAACTATTTGGCCCAAGAAGATGGAATTCCATTGTAAAAGGCCTGTATTACATTGCGACACAGACACTAATAGATTGTACAAAATCTGTATGTTCTCTACAACCAGTCACACTCAGTAAACAGCAGGTGATTGTGTACAGCTTACACACTCAACATTATGGTAGACTCAGTTGTCAGCCAGACACCCATTTTGCCTCTTCCTCCAAATTTGGTAAGGTCTCATATCAACACTGCAGTGCAGTACTGAGGGAATAATATGCTCAGAGGTGCTATCTTTTGGACAATAAATTAAAGTGAGGCCTGGCCTATTTAGGGAACATAGTACCATTTTAAAAGATCCATCGAGTTCACCCAGTGTCTGGGCCAATATTTATCCTACATTCAACCTCATTAAAGCAAATGTATCAGCCATAGAGTCATTGAGTCATACAGCATGGAAGCAGATCCTTTGATCCAAATAGTCCATGCAGACCATGTTCCCAAACAAAACTAGTCCCATTTGCCTGCGTTTGGCCCATATCCCTCCAAACCTTTCCTATTTGTGTATTTGCCCAAATGTTTTTTAAATGTTATAACTGTACCCGAGTCCACCATGTCCTCTGGTAGTTCGTTCCACATACAAACCACTATAAGGCCACCTCTCAGCCTCCTGGACTCCACTAAAGAAAACCTATGCAATGAATATTGCTTATTTTTATAACTCAAACCCTCCATTCCCAGCAACATCCTAGTAAATCTTTTCTGAACCCTCTCCAATGTAATAATATTTCCTATAGCAGGGCTACCAGAACTGTACACAATACTTTCAAAGAGGCCTCACCAATGTCCTGTACAACCTCAACATGACATCTCAATTCCAGTACTCAAAAGTCAGAGCAATGATGGCAAATGTGATAATGCCTATATGCGATGCAAATTTCAAAGAATTATATACCTGAACCCCTAGGTGTCTCTGTTCTACACACTACCCATGGCTCTACCATTAATTCCTGCCCTTGTTAGTTTTACCAAAATGCAATATGTTGCATTTATTCAAAAGAAAGAGTCATATCAAATTCAAAATGTTAACTCTCTTTCACTCTCCATGGATGGTCTAGACATGGTGAGTTTCTCCAACACCTGCTGCGTTTAACCTTAACATGTTTGAGTGATTTGCAGGCTACTGACCTATGCAGCTGTTCTAGTCATTGTTTACAGGTGTCAATATATCACAACCTCTCACACATCGGTCTCCTGGTTAACCTTAAATGATCAAGCCAACCCAAACTTGTTGTCAGGCAGAATTCAGCACAAGCCACATGAACCCCTTCCCCACTTTAATTCTTCCATTTTATCTTAAATTATATACACAGTAACTATAACATTCCCACAAAGTACAAAGTTTCTACCAATCTTCTGCTGAATTAAAGGCAAAAAGGAGACACATTTCCAGTGGAAGGAAGGTTCTGCTCCACAAACTCTGAGGTGACATTAGAAATGATATGCACACTATGTCCGTAGAAAGCATATTGCCTGGGTGCATAATGGCCTGGTATTGCAACTACTCTGCCCAGGACTGTAAGAAACTACAGAAGGTGGTACGCACAGCCCACACCATCACGGAAGCCAAGCTCCCATTCATAGGCTCCATTTATATGGCTCATTGCCATGGAAAGGCTGCCAACATCATCAAAGACATATTGCACCCCGTTAATGATCTCCTACAACCTCTTCCATCAAGCAGAAGATACAGAAGTTTGAACACATGCACCAAAAAGTTCAAGAACAACTTCTTCCCAGCCGTTAATAGACTGATAAATGTATTCTCTAACATCAAATAATGCTGATATTGTTAATGTTGATCTTGCCTAGTGCATGTCCTGTGCGGTGTAACCTCTATGCCTTACTCTCTCACCCTATGATCTGTATGTCCTTGCTTCTTACGATCTGCCTGTACTGCTCACAAACAAAGCTTTTCACTGTACTAGGTACACATGACAATAAATCAATCAATCAATTAATCAATCCGAGATTTTCTTAGAAGAGATTAATTTCGGATGTTGATAATGTATGAGTAGAAAGTGGGACTGCAATGGCAATGTTCCAGGAGGTGGCTTCGTAATTGGCTATTGCCAGTGCTATCTTAAAATTGCCGGCCTGTAGTGATTGGGACCAGGTTGATGTCATTAACAATGAGGTTCTTGATTGGCATTGTTAACCTGGACCAATCAGGAAAGCCTTGGCTGACTAACGTAACCAGGAGATTAGAATTTCCTCAGCTGAGGACTGACTTTGAGCTTGTTGGCTACAGCCAGTGTACTGTGCACTGGTAAGTAAAGGGTGATGTGGTGACAGGGCCAGCCCTCTGCAGTTGTTTCACAATCACAATCAAGAGCTCTGCTGCCTCATGGAGAGGTGGGGTTTGTGCTAAGGTTGCAAAGAAAACAAGAGGGTATCTACTTTTGCAGATGTCGCCACGGGGAGTCAGAAATACTTTTCTCCGCTGGACCCAGGCAATCAGGCCCCAGCAGGTCCCCCTAGTGGTGGCAGCCAGTTACACAGGTGTTTTTTCCTTGGGCCATGGATAGCCTACTTTCAATGGACTCTCATGGAAGACTTGGGCATGCTGTCTTTTTGCAGCTTGTGGACTCTGCATGCATTGAGTTGTTGGGGGGAATGGGGTTGGGGAGAGGGCTGTTTTACCACTGGCAAGGTGACAGAACAGCTGGTCAAAGTTGAACCCTGGATTACTTTAATTAGGTGCCTGCCTTCAGTTGTTACACAGCCACACACTTTTCATTCTGCTCCTGTTACAATTGTACAGAGGCAGGATTGTGTTGGGCAGTCATATCGACGTGGCTCCTTGACTCTCACCTGGCCACCCTCCCTCCCAGGCTGGCACCCAATTGCTCCATGACCTTTCAAAATAATTAGTTATTTATTAAGTAAAACAGTTCAACAACATGAAAAAAAAAGCCTGGCTACGCAAACAGTGAAATATCAGATCAAGTGAGGTACAATTATCTTGTATAACACCGCACCTTCTCTTTCCTGTAAGGAATTTAAGCAGGCATTTTGGAAATAACATGACAGCCATTTTGAGCTTTGGGATAATATCATTGCTTTTCTTTCACTGTCAGGCAAATGACTGTAAGTATCAACATTTTTCATGAAAATTCTCTAACCAATCTGTTTCTCGTTTTTAGACATGATTCCAAAATGCCTTTATTATCCCCAAATGTGCTATTGAGTCTATCCCTGGCTGAGAACAGCTTGGTGATCTCATTCATTTGCTACCACCCTGACATCTGAACTAACTACTCATTAACAGGGACAATTAGCAACCCTCTGGTCTTCATTCTGAATTGTGAAACATCTGAGCCTCTTCCTCTTTGCACTATCTCCCGAGACGTAGTTGTGATCAAGGAATGAGATAACTTTGTTTCATTTAAATTACATTTTTGTGTATGTAACTATTGTTGACTTTACCTGGTGCTAGAATAATCATTTTCATTTTCCGTTAAGTAATTAAGCAATTGGAAAATGCATTTTGGAATGCTCGGTAGAAATGTTAACCCTACAATCCAGGCAAACAACAGCAGTTAAAATGCTCCAGGTTATGAACCTGACCTAAAGCTGCCCAGATTTTGACTCAGAAATCCGAATAAGTGACTAGGCAGCCCACTTCAAGAAGCAGTCTATTTCATTCAGTCAATATCAATCTCCATTGATCCTTGGAGATTGGAGGCGAATGAACTTATCCACTTTTGAATGTGGGTCTTCCACTGACCTGAGTGGAAAATATTGTTGTGGCTTTTCCGATAGATGAAGTCAAGAGAGAAGAGGATTATGGATCAGATCAGATCACCTTTATTTTCCATATTTCCTTTATGAGGCAAGAAGGAGTGCAAGCGTTGCTCAGGGTTCAAGGAAAGTTGAGGCCTTCCTCCGTCTGATGAAGGGTCACTGGACCTGAAATATTCTCTCCGATTTCCCTGCACAGATGCTGCCAGACCTGCTGAGGTTTTATGGGAATTTCTGTTTTTGCACACTACACGTTCCCTCTTTTGAGATCCTCCCAGAAATCCCCTTTTCCAAACTTACTTAAATATCAACAGCCAACCATAGGCTACCCCTTGTATTTCTGTAGGAATGGGTATGAGGTGGACTTGGAGCATATAATTGAGTTAAAATTGCATGGGCCTCTGTTCTGTTGCAGCAGATTTCTAACTAGGCCAACCACCTACCGACTAGAAACCCATCCAGAGTTAAAATTTGGACCTGAACAAGTAAGTTATAGATATCAGGCTAACATCAATGTGATTATACTCCATCTAGAAAATATACATTTTGTTTATTAAAAAGAGTAATGCATTCAAATGAAAAGACCATACTGCATGGCAAAAAATTACCAGAGAGCAGAAAATGAGATAAAAGAACATGAATCTGAAGTTTTGTAACAAGGCTTGAGTTATTAAAAAAAAAAACAGGTTATGTTGTGTATAACAAAGTGTTGAGCTGGAGGAACGCAGCATCAGAGGAACAGGAAAGCTAACATTTCGGGTCGGGACCCTTCTTCAGAAAACGATAACAATACAATGTTATATCCACACTGGCACCAGATTTATTAATACATTGCTATTCAATATTATTGAGTGTTTGTACAGAAATCAGCTGCCACACAGTTCCTACATCGATTTCGTAAATCTACCTGTCGGATATTCCCTGGAATTTTGTTCGGGTGTCTGGAAAGGGAGTGCTGTGAAGAAACCTGTTCCAGAGAAGAGGCCCGGGAGATTTTTGAAAATGACCGCATCACTGTAAGAATTCCATTTAAACGTTTATTTTAGCCTCTTGTCCCATGCTCACCCTCATTTTCTCTTTTGCATTCTTTCTCTGATCACATCAGTGGGAAAATCGCAGGTACTGAGGATGATGGCTAGCTGCAATATGAAACTCTGATTACCTTATTTATTACAGCTTTGGTAGTCACCTCTAACTTTAGCTGACTTGGGAAGGTCATTGAACTGCTTATCTCGCTGAGCTGCCATATGGGAATTGGTAGAGGTAATATTGAGTGCCAAGGGAGCTTCTTTTTACTGTGTTCTGTTCATTGCTTTGGTTTATCTTCCTTCTCTCAGTATCAAGTTGCAGTTCAATCTTTTATTTACTTGGGTGAACAGAATTTCTAGATGTGAAACCTTGGTAGCATTGTACTCTTTTGCAGCACTCTTAGATCTACTTTTTACATCAGTTATTTATGTTATTGCTCAGATTTGTTAAAATCCCCTCTGCCTTTAATCTGCTGAAGCCATTTTCCTCAGGCAAAGACACAATGAAGATGTTGGGAATCATCCCCACATATGGTAGTGTTGCAAGAAAATATGTTCAATGGGCAAAGCCAGACACACCATTAATCCCGATTGTGCATGGTTCTAAATAAGAAAATTTAGGCCTAAATGTGTTTACCTCCTGTCCAAAGTAATAACAAGCATGGCATTGAACTGAAACTTTATACCAGGAATGCAGTTATATCAGATGGAAGAGTTATTCTGCAGTGAGGTATGTAAGCAAGGAAAATACGTGTGATTGTTTAACTAGTTATTTTTGGATTGTGCACTCAATGCAGGGGGTGATTCTGCCTTTCAGTGTTGTAAAGTGAGGAGCAATGGTCACTGTGTGTTTTTCTCATTATATCATCAATGTAGTGCCCTTGACATTCCATTGGTTTAAATGTAATGGACAGAAGATGGCTGCAGTGTCCCTTTAAGTTCTACTATGGACTTGTCAGCAAGGGATTGAAGAATCACTGTCATTCGAATCCCCTCTTGTGACACAAGCACGTGTCTTTTTATTGCTTCAACCTCCTTTTTCAATCGTCTCTCCTTAATACATTTCTCCTTCTTTGACTTGACATCAGTTTTGTATATCCCATGTGGTATTCTTTGTGTTGTTTATTGATCTTTCGATAAATATATAAATGTACATTATCTTTTAGTGCAAGGGATATATTTTATTTGTGATTCACATTTCTAATTCCTCTAGATTTAAAATCTCTCTTTTCTTTGCAGGATATATTCTGGCACTATCACAGTCGTGGAAGTATGTACGATAAACTTTGATTTATTAAATTAACTGAAAAAACATGGATGTGGATATGATAGAGAAATTGTGTGTCTACCTCCCATTCAATGGACCTTGCTAATCTATAGATATTTTTAATCAACTTGTTCAGACATGTTATGATATTTATCTAGCTCACGTAGGGGACTTGAACCTAACCTTCTAGTCTGGAGGTAGGGACTCCTTGCTTAGCCATATGGATAGGAGAATTGTATTTGTAGGAATGACAGAGACAGCAACATCTTTGCAATCAAGAAATTTCCAGTGACTGTTACCCGACAAGAAGACAAGTCCAAAACTATTGACCTTAATAAAGCCTCCATTCTAACATTAACACACTGCAGGTGGCCTAAACAAGATGACAGTCAGAATTTCACCCCTCATTGGGAGAAAACCAATCCTCGAGAGTTGCTGGCCAATCTGATTGACCAGCAGCCCTATCAGATTCAGTAGTGCCAGAAGTCAGTAGTGGATGCTGTAGGGACTGCAAATAGGGTCAGGAAGATCAACGACAATGTTCAGAAGGACCTTTAGGACAAGATGAATTGCCCACTCTGGGTGTTGGGAGTGGGCATGTTTTGGATGCCACACAAGGAGGTACAACCATGGGTCTATAATTTAACAGAGGGTTGTCCTAGTTGCCTAAAGGGCTTCCAAATGATATGTCCCTTTTCCTTCCCGCCTTTTCAATAAAGTTGTTAAAAAATACACAAAACCCAAAGTTGCTGGAAAAGCTCAGCAGGTCTGGCAGCATCTGTGAAGAAAAACCAGAACCGGACCGGAAACGTTAACTCTGATCTTTCTTCACAAATGCTGCCAGACCTGCTGAGCTTTTCCAGCACCTTCTGCTTTTGCTACTGGTTTACAGCATCTGCAGTTCTTTCAGGTTTTGTTAATAAAGATGCCTTCCTACTCTGCTTCACCTGCCAATTTCCCAGAATATTATGGCAGTGAAAGCAGATTAAGGACTTTATTTGGCACTAATTGGCCACTTAAGACCCACAATAGGCTTAAGGGCGAGTGTGGAGTGAGTAAATCACCCACCCTGCATTCTACGAAGTAGACAGGAACGCAATGGGTTGGCTACCCAACATGTTTTACATGCCCCTTCCCATATGCCTGTGCACCGAAATCACACCCAGCAGGGAGTTGTAAAATCCACCCCCATGTTAAACAACAAGTCTATTAACATACATAATTAAATGGTGAAGATTTTAATCTGGGGATAAAAATGAAGCAACACAGCAGGCCAGGCAGCATCAGAGGAGCAGGAAAGCTGGTATTTCAGGTTGGGATCCATCTTTAGAAATGGGGAAGGGGGAAGGGTTCTCTGAAATAAATAGAGAGAGGAGGGGTGGGGCTGGGGAAGGTAGGTGAGATGGTGATAGATGAGTGCAGGTAGGCAGTGGTGGGGATTGGTCAGTGAGGTGGGAGGAGTGGATAGGTGGGAGAGAAGATGGACAGGTCATGTCAGGTCAAGGAGGCGGGGATGAGAGGGAGATTTGGTCATGGGATGAGGCCGGGGGTGGGGAGATTTTGAAGCAGTAAAAGTCACATTGAGACCATTGGGTTGTAGGCTTCCAAGGCAGAATATGAGGTGCTGTCTGTGGGTGGCATCATTATGACACTGGAGGAGGCCCAGGATGGACATGTCACCCAGGGAATGGGAGGGGAAGTTGAAGTGGTTTGTGACTGGAAGGTGTTGTCATTTGTTACAAACAGAGCGCAGGTGCTGTACAAAGCAAAGGCATGTTTTACTTCTGCAAGATTATATTTACATATATTTGAGGCATCAGAAGCTTCCAGTAAGTGAGTGACCATTTAACTTCAACAGAAAGACCTTAGACATGGTCTTTCCCCACTGTGCCTTGGCAGCAGATGTCCTAAATTTCAGTGCATCCCTGACCACATAGTCCTGGACCTTGGAATGTGCCAGTCTGAAACACTCAGTCGAGGTCAACTCTTTGGTCTGGAAGACCAACTACTTTCAGGCAGATCAAAAAGAGTGTCTTTCGTTGAGTTGATGGTCCTCCAGGCGCAGTTGATGTTTGTCTTGGCGTATGTCCTGGAGAACAGACCGTAGAGCACAGAGTCCCACATCACGGAGCTGCTCAAGATGAACCTCAACAAAAAGCACTGCATCTCTCTCCAGACCTCCTTTGCAAAGGAACATTCCAGCTGGAGATGTGTGACAGTCCCTATCCCACTGCAGCCACTTCAAGAGCAGAAACTGGTGGTGCAGACCAAACAGGCTTACACAAAGGATCTCACAATTGTTGCCCTTCTCACCACCAGCCAAGTGATATCTTGGTGCTTGTTGGAAAATTCTGGTGATGAAGCATTCTGCCAAATGACTTTGCCAGTTTGTTCAGAGAACAAACCAAAAGGATCTATCCTCACCTTTTCCCACAGGGTCTCAAGGATGTTGTGCTGACCACTTCTGGATGGACTTGTAGTCAACTGTGTTTTTCTCTGCAAATTTCTCCATGAAGGATAAGTGATATCGAATGGTGCATTCTGCAGCACCAAGGCCAGTACCATCCTTCACAACACTGGCAACAGGTAGAACCTCAGTATGTAGTGACACATGGTGTTTGCTTACTGAGGGTCTACGCACAGCTTGATGCAGCCGCACACAAAGGTGGATATCGGATGAGTGTGGCATTGTGTACCTTCATCCCCCCTTATCCAGAGCTTTGTACATGGTGCCCCTCTGAACACAGTCCATCTTAGACTTCCAGATGAATGGGCCAGAACAGCGCCACATACAACATCAGGGAGTGTGCCTCAGACCTGATGACCAGGTTTTTACCTACAATGGAGAGAGTGTGGTACTCTCAAAAGCCCAATTTTTGCTTCACCTTGGCAATGCGATCCACCCAAGACTTGGCACACACCCCAACCCCTCTGAACCATATTCACAGCAGCTTTTGGTAGTCTGTCCTGATGGTAAAAGGGATAAAGGATCGATCAGCCCAGTTCCCAAACACATGGCCTTGCTCTTGTCTCAATGTACCTTCACTCCAAAGGCCAGTTTGAACTGGTTACAGATGTTCATGAGTCTGCAAACTGACAGTGGATCTGTGCAGAAAACAGCAACGTCATCCATGTACTGGAAGACTATGACCTGCAGGCGTTTGCTGCCTAAAATAGTCACCTCTCTCAGGCTCAAATCTTTCCTGGTGGGCTAAGCAAAAGGCTCTATACTACACGCAAATAATGCAGGAGAGAGTTGGCAGCATTCCTGACTCCAAATCTGATCGGGAAGCTTTCAGATTCCAACCTATTGATTGAGATTGCACTAACAATGTTGGATCCAATTGCAGATTCCGTCCCCAAAGCCCATTTTGGAGAGCACATCCCACATGTAGATGTGTGATATCTTGTCAAAGGCCTTCTCCTGGTCCAGGTTGATGAGGCAGAAATCCAATCCCCTTCCCTGCACATAGGCAATAGTATTCCCGAGGAGTGCAAGGCTCTGAGAGATCGTCCTTCCTGGTGCAGTCTGTGAATTATCATCACAATGAGAACAATGTGAAATTGTAGTATGAGCTTTTATAATATTGGCTTTGTATACTACTTGTAAAGTGGTCTTTTGACACGTGGTCTTCAAAACATTTGGAATAACAAGAAACATTGGAATAGCTTCTAATACACAATGGCAATGAGATACAATCCCTAGGCTGCACTGTTGTCTTTTTGGATATGGGTTTGTACAACTTTATTTTCAGTATCTGCATGCATTGGTTTATTTAAAGATCTGCTTATGTTACATCTCAACTAAATCTTCACATGACTGTAAATTCATGCTAATGATAATTTTATAGCAATTTGCCCTTGGTCTGAGTAACAGGAAGTTCTGATTATATTTGCAGAGAATACACTTCTACTATACCTTCTGGATAATGCAGCAAAAATTGTTGAAGGTCAAATGAAAATTTATGAACTTAGAAAGGAGCTCACTGAAAAGAAACAAGAAATCCATGACTTACAAGATCAACTCTCAGCAAAGTTAGAAAGTTGTGTTGATGATAAATAATAGGAAAGACATTTTATTTTCCCTGTTTGATTCTGCCTTAGCAGAATCAAACTATTAAGTTTATGTTAAATTCGTAGTGAAAAGCTTTTTGATCAATAAAATTGAGGTATGAATGATAAATGTTATAAATGCATTGTATTTAGGCCTGTTTCATTTGTCTTTTCATCTGTACCTTTAGATACTATTGTAGTTTGAATCTAATATTTAAGCTATAAAATTTTAAAAGATTCTGTATTGATGAATTTGTAATAAATTAGTTTTTACTCATACTTTTACTCGAGCGTTCCAGTTTGAATGTAATATAAAGTAATTACGTATTTGTGTTTTATCTTAACATGTATTATTGACCTCTGAATATATTATATTTCAGAATCAGTTTGAATAGAAATGGGATTGGTCCAAACACTTTACGAACTGAATATTTGAGGTGAGAGAGATAGTAGGAACTGCCAATGCTGGAGAATCTGAGGTAACAAGGTGTAGAACTGGATGAACACAGCAGGCCAGGCAGCATCAGAGGAGCAGGAAAGCTGACATTTTGGGTCTAGATCCTTCTTCAGAAATCTTTGAGGTTTTCAGAACAGTCTTCAAGTATGAATGTTGCCAATTCTCAAAAGCTCAGTAATTGTCAATAGCAAATATTATCTAGTACGCATTACTATTAAAAAACACTGACTCAAATCAGATGCCATGCTTATTCAGCCATTAATGTGTCAGAGTTACCTCAGTGGATAGTACCATCACTTCTGAGTCAGGAAGTTGTATGTTGAAGAACTAACACAGAGCTGATGCTTGTAGGATATGGATGTCTCATTGTTGCTAATGAGCAGCATACGTCATTACTGATGCTGACATTGAGAAACACTTGGTGCTAGGGCAGAGACTGCAATGGTGTACAAAAGCTCTCTCCTTCCCACTAGTACATATAGTGTAACTAGTAAATAAAATATTGATGTCCACCCGTATGACACAAATGTGTCACTCTTTACACTATCGATCTTCATCAGTCAAACTATTTGACCTAAGAAGATTGAATCCCGTGATAAAAGGCCAGCATTATGTTGTGACACAGGGGTTAACAGATTGTTCAAAAGCTGTATGTTCTCTACAACCAGGCAAACTCATTATCCAGCAGGTGATCCTGTACAGCTTACAAATTCAACATTAAAGGTAGACTCAGTTGTCAGCCAGACACCCATCTGGCCTCTCTCTCTCCATCTTTCATAAGATCTCACAACAACACTGCAGTGCAGTACTAAGGGAATAATATATTCAGCAATGCCATCTTTTTATGAGAAATTAAAATGAGGCCTGGCCTCACCACTTAGGTGACATAGCACAATTTTAAAAGATCAAGGGTGTTCTCCCAGTGTCCAGGCTAATATTTGTCCTTCATTCAAGCTTATTAAAGCAGATTATTCAGCCATTTAAAACCGAAAGAACTGCAGATGCTGTAAATCAGGAACAGAAACAAAGTTGCTGGAAAAGCCCAGCAGGTCTGGCAGCATCTGTGAAGGAAAAAACAGTTAACATTTTGGGTCCAGTGACCCGTCCTCAGTTCTGAAGTTTCTCAGTCCTCAGACCCGAAACGTTAACTCTGCTTTTCCCTTCACAGATGCTGCCAGACCTGCTAGGCTTTTCCTGCAACTTTGTTTTTGTTATTTAGCCATTACATCATTGTCGGTTATGGCAATTTGTTGTCAACAAAACGGTGCCAAATTTTCTGTACTACAACATTCAGGTTACAAAGTAATTCTGTGGCTGTAAAAGCAGTTTGGGACTTCCTGAGGTGATGAAAGACTATAACTTCCAATCCTTCCTCCTTTATCAATTTTACTGCATTCAGGCATCATCTTAGCTTCCAACTTCATTGAAATTATTTTATAGGATGTGAGTATCACTGGCCAAGCCAGCATTTGTTGCCCATCCCCAATAACTCTGGTCACCCACCTTCTTGAACTGCAGCAGTCTGTCCTGTACAGGGACATTCACTGTGCTGTTGGGAAGGGGGTTCCAAGATTTTGATTCCAGTAAAGGAAATGGTGATAAAGTGCCATGTCGGAATGGTGTGCACTTTGATGGGGAATTTGGTTCTTTTGTCATGCATCTGCTGTCCTTCTCCTACCAGGTGATAGAGGTTGCAGGTTTGGAAGGTTCTTTTGAAAGATCCTTGGTGAGTCCCTGCAATGTATCTTGTTTGACATACATAGTGCTGCCACTGTGCATTGTGGTGGAGAAAGAGAATGTTCAAGTTGGTGGATGAGATGTCAATCAAGTGAGCTGATTTGACCTGGATGGTATGAATTTTCCTGTATATTTTTGGAACCGCACTAATCCAGGCAAGTGAAGAGTAGTTCATCACACTTCTGACTTGTGCCTTTTAATGTGCACCTGCAATGTTGCTAATGATGACTTGTGAGTAAAGTTGCAGCGGATTAAATCCATCTCCAGGACCAATTCTGAAAATTGATCACCGTTCCCTCGCCCATGCTCAAGGTCTCAACTGCAAATCTCCAACTGAGGTCCAAATCTTCCCAGATGCTAAGTAACATTTTCGTCAAGTTTCACATTAGGTTTCTTTCTGTGAGGTGCAGCACATTTTCACACACAAACTCACCTCTTTAACTAACCACCACACCCCTATGGTGCAACTTTTATCTGATGCTAACCCAATTCTCCCAAGTCACTATAGCCAGATCTATTTGCCATAACCAGAATATCCCAGGATCTCTGATGCTGGTGTCAATTTTAGAAGCCTTTTACAGAAGTCAAGTACAGTCAGCCAGAACCAATCTGCTTAGTTGGGACATTTGCCCTACATATCAGATAAGGGAATATTGATCCCATGCTCTGCACCTTCCAGGGTGGCCTGATCTGAAGGGTGTTTCCATTGTCTGACAGAAAACTATTTCCCTTCAACTCTGACACATGGCCAATTGGTTGGCAGTGTGCTCGCTACGGAAGCTGCAGAGGTGAATTTGACATGGCTTAGGGCTATACAGCAAGATGTCCGCCCACATGCCCAACCCTTGATTGATTATTGTTGCCAACCATGACAAGCTGCATGGCTTTGTGTCTGCACTGAGAAAGCAAGACCAGGCAGAAGTATTATGAGCATCTTAACTCTTGCTGAGGAGGGGGAACTGCAAAATGGCAAGACAAGGCAGGGATGCTGGGAGGATCCAGGTAGGCGCAAAGAGAGTGAGTGCTAAGAGAGCAAGCAAGCAGTCCTGAGATACAACCTGGTTGAAGCAGTGAGCTGGGTGCCTGCTGAAGTACACCACAATGTCAATGTAACAAAATTACACTGATAGGTTCATTGCATCTCAGAGTGCAGCATTAAAATGCATAAGTGGATCAGAGATGTACCATGAGTGCGCAGTGACGTGTACTATGAGTGCGCAGTGAAACATACAATGAGTGTGTAGTGTACATGTAAGATGCCAAGGTCCTTGGACATGAGGTCCATGCAGCTGCTGCCCATGAATTGGGTCCTTAGACATTGGAGCCTGTTATCCAAATCGGAGGAGTAAATGGTAAGCTGGAATCTCCAGGTACCTGTTCTGACTTTCATATCTGGAATTGTCAGCATCTAGTTTCTGTCAGACAGGTGGCCAAATAAGAGAGTGCATATTAATGAGGTGAGACTAAGTAATAATGTCATTTTTTTTATTCATTCACAGGATGTGGACATCACTGGCTAGGTCAGCATTCATTGCCCATCCCTAATTGCCCAGAGGGCAGTTGAGAGTTGACAACATTGCTGTGGGCCTGGAGTCACATGTACGCCAGACCAGGCAAGGGTGGCAGATTTCCTTTCCTGAAGGGCATTAGTGAACCAGATGGGCTTTTCCTGACAATCAACAATGGTTTCATGATCATCATTAGAGTTCTAATTCCAGAATCTTTTTATATTGAATTCAAATTCTGCCATCTGCTGTGAAACTACCACCTCAGAATATTACCTGGGTCTCTGGATTAATAGTTAAGTGATAATATCACCTCCGCAGTTCCTCCCCTTTCGTGATGTCACAATCCATATGGGAAAGTGCCTGATAGTCCACTGTTAAGGCCCACTACTCCTAGGGTATTCACACAGGTTAAAGATTTAAATAAATTATTCAAAGTTCCCAGTTTAATCATTTGATGAATTCAGGTTAACAAAAAGCACTGATCGGGTTTCTGTACTTAACATGAACTGCTATTTATTACAAAGAAATGAATTCTAATTACAAGTTACCAAAAATATAACTTATCACCACAGCCTGCCTATGTGGCGCAATCAGTTAGCGCATTCGGCTGTTAACCAAAATGTTTGGTGGTTTGAACCCACCCTGAGGGGATGAGCTCCGTCACCTTCCCTGGTAGTCTAGTGGTTAGGATTCAGCGTTCTCACTGCTGTGGCCTGGATTCGATTCCCGGTCAGGGAATCTAAATTCTGCTCTGCTGTTTTTTTGAGGTGGCTCAGTCTTTAGCACTGCTGTCTCACAGCGCCAGGGACCTGGGTTCGATTCCATCCTCGGGCAACTGTCTTGGGGGAGTTTGCACATTCTCCCCATGTCTGTTTGGGTTTCTTCCGGGAGCTCCAGTTTCCTCCCACGGTCCAAAGATGTGCAGGCTAGGTTGTTGGCCATGCTAAATTGCCCATAGTGTTCAGGGAAGTGTAGATTAGGCGGGTTATAGGGGGATGGGTCTGGGTGGGATGCCCTGAGGGTCAGTGTGAACTTGTTGGGTAGAAGGGCCTGTTTCCACACTGTAGGGATTCTATGATTCTATGATCATAACTTGACTAGCAGAAACCCCTTCTTAAATCCTTACACACACATGCAGATAGTTACAGAAAAACAAACTTGGATGTTATTGGTGGAAGGGAAAAATATTAGGGAAACAATCGCACCTCTCCACAGCACTCCTGAGGTTCCTTTTGCTTCTTCCAAGTCCTGATCTCTAATTTCCTTATTTCCTGATTCTTTCAGTTCTCTGCTGATGGTCAGTTGATGTGGGCATTATCTAGTTTTTCAGTCACTGGTTACAGGCTACTGTTTACAGCAAATGGTGGAGGGAATAGCTAGCTGTCTTTCAGTTTTCCGTTACTTCACTGCAGAGAGAGAGATTCTTGTCTTCTTTGCACTCTGGAGGTTTCTGTACAGTTACTGTACACATGGGGTTAAAACTCACTCAGAGATAGTAGGAACTGCCGATGCTGG
>NC_063356.1:16376264-16376779 GCF_021869965.1 Rhincodon typus
CAAATAAACCTGTTGGACTGTAACCTGGTGTTGTGTGACTTCTGACAGATCTTGAATAGTGGTCAGCCACAATCTCTTCACTATATTTAAATAGAGTAGAGCAAACTGCCAGAAGGTCTGAAAGGAAACTGGCAAGTTTTCAAGAAGAAAATGATTAAACAATTCTAAATTTGTATTTTAAGGCAGTAGGCATAGCTTTTAAGGTAATTTTACTTGTGGTGCTTTTATATTTCAGCTAAACAAGCTTTTAAAGAAGAACCTGGCATGTCATATGAAAACAAAATTCAACGACAAAGTTTAGAAACTCAGCTCACTGACACAGGTAAATGTTAATTACTGTTATTTTAAAAATCCATCCACAGGATTAATTATATGCTAAAATGTTCCAAATGAGAAGTGGTGGAGTTGTTTGGGAAAACATGAGCTTTAATTGTCTCAGAGATAGTAGGAACTGCCGATGCTGGAGTTTGAGATAACAAGGTGTGGGGCTGGATGAACACAGCAGGCCAGGCAGC
>NC_063356.1:16377179-16402179 GCF_021869965.1 Rhincodon typus
TCCTGCTCCTCTGATGCTGCCTGGCATGCTGTGTTCATCCAGCTCTACACCTTGTTATCTTATACTGTACACATGCATTGGTTGCTAGACAGGTAGACAATCACAAGTGGAAGACGGACTCTTCCATTGGTGAAGTGGGTCTTTCATGCCAGTCTGAGAATTGGCACAAGAGCCGCACTGCATCTCTTGGGAAGGCCAGCCAAATCATCTGTTAATCAGGCATTTCTGAGGACATTGGTGGGGCTTCTTCCAGAATTAGGTCCTTAGGGTACGATCAAGGATCTAGGAGTGACATATGATTTGTAATAGGATGCAAGCAGAGAATGGGGTGGTGTTTGCTGGGTTGAGGAAGTCATGAAGGGAGGGGTTACAAGAAACAAAGATAGAGTTTGTCCCAGCAGACACAATCCATGCCCTTGGTCAGACACAGACTGCCTTTGATCCAGGCCACAGCCAGCTGACAAACAGCCTATGTTCTTTCTGTTTACAGTACAGACACAGTGGGGATGCATGCCTATGTTAATCGCAACAATCACGGAAAAAGGCTCTTAGATGGTTCTCAGTTAGTTACTTAAGGGCCTTAGTCGGAGGCAGAGTAGGAAGGTTGATCATGGAAGCCAGGCACGACACCACCCCACCCCAAATGTCCTTCCTGTCTCCTACCTCGTACTATTTCTGGGAACATGAAATTCTGCCTCATATCTGTAAAGTTTCAAGTCACTATGTATAGGCAACAAGAAACATATTTTTAAGTTTTAAAACTATTAACAAATAGATTTTAAGAGAATAACTTTGTTAACTTATTAAATTTACAGCTATTAATTAATAGTTAACTGTTAATAATTTACAGAAATAATCAGTGATGGAATTGAATGTTGCCAAAGTACAAGTATTGATCAAGTAAATATTTAATAATCTTGACCACTATCATTAACTCACTCTGCTTAGATTTATCCTAATGCTTTGTCTCTTAGTCAAAAGATACAGCATAAGACTTAAGGCCCTGAAATTTTAGAAAAATCAAATCAAGCCATTTTCTAAAAAAATGTCATTTTTGCAGAGATTGCATCTTCTTTCTGCAACATTACTGACAGCCTACACCTTGCTTACCAAATTGATTTCTGATAACTTAACCAAGTATTGCCCATGTTTTGTAGAAGAAGGTAATTAGAGAAACAAACTTGCTCGCAGGTGGGGAGAAAAGAAACCTGCTCAGCAAATTAAGACTCAATGTATTAAGTTTCTTTTTCTGATACTTATATTTAATCGGCCAGGAATTGTTCTCATTGCTCATTGCAACGTCATAAAGACATTCAAAACAAAGACAGTTTTGTTGTTTCTGCATAGAATGATTACAGCAACTGGTTGCCTCAAAGATATAAGAGAGGACTCACCCTCATGTCACACACAATAACACATTGGACAAATAACACCATTTCTTCATCATTACTGAGTGAGAATCTTGGAAATCTCCATTTAATAGCAGCATGGTAGCACCATCATCTCACAGACTACCGTAATTCAAGAAACCAACTAACATCGCCAAGAGAGCAGGCCATACTAGACTTGGTATTAGGGAGTGATCCAGGACAGGTGATCAATATTTCAGTAGGAGAATATATTGGGCTTAGTGACCATTACTCCATAAGATTTCAAGTAGTCAGGGACAAGGATAAAAGTGGCCAACAGGTGAGGGTGTTTAATTGGGTAAGGGCCAATTACCTCTAAATTAGACAAGAACTAGGGAATGTGGATTGGGAGCAGTTATTTGAGGGCAAATCTACATCTGGCATGTGGGAGGCTTTTAAAGACCAACTGATTAAAGTGCAGGACATGCATATCCCTACAAACCTGAAGGGTAGAAATGGCAGGATCCAGGACCCAGGACCCATGGATAACAAGAGAAATTGTAAACTTAGTCAAAAGGAAAAAGGAAGCATATGATAGGTCTAGGCAGCTACAAATTGACAAAGGCCTTGTGGAGTATAGAGAAAGTAGGAAGGAACTTAAACATAGAATTAGGAAGGCTAAAAGGGGCCATGAAATATCTTTAGCCAGCAGTGTCAAGGAGAATCCCAAACCTTTTTATGCATATACTAGAAAAAAGGGAAAGAATAGGACGCCTCAAGGACAAAGGATGAAAGTAATGTGTGGAGCCACAGGAAGTGGGAGAGATCCTTAATAAGTACTTTGTACCGGTGTTCACTGAGAAGAAGGACATGACTGATGTTGAGGTCAAGGATGAGTGTGTGAATACTCTACAGAATGTCAATATATTAAAGGAGGAAGTTTTGGGTATCCTAAATTGCATTAAGGTAGACAAGTCCCCAGGGCCAGATGGGATCTATCCCAGTTTGCTGCGAGAGGCAAGAGAAGAAATAGCTAGGGCATTAGCAGATATCTTCACATCCTCCTTGACCACAGACAAGATTCCAGAGGACTAGAGATTAGGCAATGTCATTCCATTGCTTAAAATTGGAAGCAGAGATAATCCAGGAAATTATAGGCCAGTGAGTCTGAAATCTGTGGTGGGGAAGCTCTTGGAGAAGATACTGAGGGACAGGATATATGCACATTTGGAAAAAAATGGACAAGTTAGCGACAGGCAGCATGGTTTCGTACAGGGAAGGTCATGTCTCACCAACCCGATCGAATTTTTTAAAGAGGTGACAAAGATAATTGATGAGACAAGAGCTGCGGGTGTAGTTTATATGGACTTTAGTAAAGAATCTGATAAAGTCCCACATGGCAGATTGGTACAAAAGCTAAAATCACATGGGATTCGGGGTGGACTGGCTAGATGGATACAAAACTGGTTTGGTCAGAAAAAACAGAGGGTAGTGGTAGAAGGGTGTTTTTCAGAATGGAGACCTGTAACTAGTGCTGTTCCACAGGGATCAGTCTTAGATCCTCTGTTGTTTGTAGTGTATATAAATGATCTGGAGGAAATGTGGGTGGTCTGATTAGTAAGTTAGCAGATGGCACAAAGATTGGTGAAGTTGCTGATAGTGCCAACAATTGTGAAAAGATACTACAAGATGTAGATAGATTAGTGACTTGGGCACAGAAATGGCAGATGGAGTTTAACCCAGGCAAATGTGAAGTGATGCATTTTGGAGGATCAAATTTAGTTGTGAATTATACTGTTAATGGCAGATCCCTCAGGAACAATAACATACAGACCAATCTGGGCATGCAGATCCACAGTTCCCTAAAAGGGGCAACATAGGTGGCCAAAGTGATTAAGAAGGCATATGGCATGCTTGCCTTCATCTGCTGGGTAATGGAGTACAAGAGTTGGCAAAACATGTTGCAGCTATATAAAACCCTTGTTAGGCCGCATTTGGAGTATTGCGCGCAATTTTGGTCACCACGTTACCAGAAGGACGTGGAAGCTTTGAAGGGAGTGCAGAGATGGTTCACCAGGATGTTGCCTGGTCTTGAGAGCATTGGCTATGAGGAAAGGTGAAAAAGACTAGGATACTTTTCATTGGAAAGACAGCGGCTGAGAGGAAACCTGATAGAGGTCTACAAAATTATGAGGGGCATAGATAGGGTAGATAGTCAGAGGCTTTTTCCCAGGGTTGAAGTTTCAATTACAAAGAGGCACAGATTCAAGGTGAAGGGCAAAAGTTTAAGGGAGATGTGCAAGGAAAGTTTTTCACGCAGAGATTGGTGTGTGGTGGAAGGAGGCACATTAGTGACATTTTAAGAGGCATCTAGATGGTTACATGAATTGGGATGGAATAGAGGGATATGGACTGAATAAGGGCAGAAGGTTTTTTTTTCGTTTAGTCAGGGCATAATGACCGGCACAGGCTTAGAGTGCCGAATGCCCTGTTTCTGTGCCGTACTTCTCTTTTGTTCTTAAGTCAACTAGAGATGAATTATAAATACCAATCTTGCCAGCAATATCAAATATTCCTCTAAACTTTGCCCATATATAGCTGCACAACAACCCAAGGGATATCATGTAGACCGCTCGAATGTACGCTTTGAGATACTGTGATTGTGTTGTTGTTCAAGAAGAAAATTAAAAGATGTGATATACTGTACTGAACTGAACTACATTCCACAGGCCTGTGGAAGAATAATTAAAGTGTCAAGAGCAATTAGATGTAAAATGTAGCTAAAGCTTAGAATTAGAGGTAGGAATGATGGGAAAATAGGTCAAGTAAGAGATATGCGACAAATTGTTGCATATCTGTAGAAAGCTTAGAACCTGTTGTTCAATGTTTACCCAAAGCTTAAGACATGTTCTGTTTAAAGATAACGTATCAGCAATCAGATGTGGAACCATGACGTATGACATGTCATATGACCTGCCTTAAGGAGATGTGATGAACTGTGTCCGTGCTTATCTGCTTGTAACAACTGTCTCAATTTATAACGGCGTGTATAAGTATTGCCTTGTTTTTGTACTTATCGGAGATTATGAGCTTGACCTTTTGTCAGTGTTGGTTTCCCTGTGATATCACGAATAAAGCCTCTTTACCTCGAAGTCTAAAGCTCCAGTGTGTGACTAAATTAATATCTTCAATAATCTGGTGTAATCGGCAGGATCCCTATCTTTACCGGATCCGGACAAATTGATACGAATAAGAGAAAGGAGTTTGCGAGGAATTTGAATTTCCCCGGCTGGTGATCCACGTTGAGCCACCCTGATCTGATCTCGGGGAGATTGGAAAGACGGGACGGGCAAGACCACGTGCGGAAGACCGAAACTCGTTGAGAAATAAATGAACAATTAGGACAATTAGAACGAAAGAACAAAACAGTCTGGGAGACTTCGAGGAATGAGGTATAACAAGATCTCGGGGCTGGGGAAGGGTGAATTAGTTTGTAAGATTAGTGTATAAGAAACGTAATTATAAATTGTTAACACTCATTTAAATTTAGAGTTTGATCTCTTGGTAAGTGGGACTTCTTAAATCATAGGTAGTCAAAGAAGCTAAGAGATCCGAGGGAAAAGAGTTTCCTGTGAAACTGAAAAAGGCAACTTCAAGGAGGATTCAGGAAATCCAGAAACAGCGCTAGCTGCTTGGGGACCTGCTGGTTCCTCGCAGATCGCCTGGTGATAAGGTTTGGCTGGAACCAGGAGATAGCAGGTACTCTGGTACATTCTCTAGTGATTTGTACGGGTGGTTGATTTGAAAAGGATACACTTTAGGAAAAGTGAGATAGAGGCTAGGAACGGAGACCCAAACTGGGATTATAACTATGTGATTACTTGTTTTGATAAATGGTTGGAAGTGGCCAGGCGCCATCAATCCCCGAAACCTGAAAAAGACAAGGCTACTGGTGATGGTAAGAATATTAAGCTGAGTGCTCCTGCTACTGGAATGTATCCAAAGTTAGAATAGTCTGATGAAAGCAAGGATCAGGTTGTGCATGATATTCTCTTGGCAGCCGCTCTTAGGGACCGTTTCCCCTCACCCCACCCCCGCCCATCGTGAACCTTCACTTAATGACCGAACACCTTTAGGTCACCTCTTCAGACACAGTTGGGTTAGAGATCCGAAGGCGACGGGCAGCTGAACGGGCGGGTATCCCCGACAGTGTTCCTAAGTAGTATGGTTGAACAATACCCCCGCATAATGATAGGGGAAGTTCCTGTATTAAGCCCCGGACCCCCTCAGATTTGAAGTATGATAAATAAAGCCCCGAACCCCCTTTTTTAAAAAAAAAACCGTCCCGTTTCATTAGTGGTTAGTACAGACGTGTCAAATTTATAACCCCTTGCCCGGTGATGTGCTGTTACTATTGAAAGTTGCATATGGCACTTCCTGGCCAGCTGTTAAAGATTTGTTTGCCGTCCCACCAGGACTCCAGGGTGACTGGGCCCCTGCTGATGACCAGGGAAACGAGAGTAGAGACGCTTAGCTCTGGACACGCGCTAAAGATGCCATCACTAATGGAGCTAGGCAATATAGTGGTTTTGGCGAGATGACCTATTGCATTCAGAAAAAGGGGGAAGCAGCTGACAGACTTCATTGCTAGGTTTAAGGATACTTGGGAATCCAGTCCTGAGGTGTTTTGCGCCCGGCCCAGAGTCTCTGTAACACCCCCATATTGCCCATTCCTAAACTTGGTATAAAGGGCGAGTGGTGTTTCGTCCCAGACCTACGCGCCATCAAGCAGATTGTGGTGCCTGACACCAATGTTATTTTGTCCTCCTTACCCCCCGATTCGACTTGCTACACAGTAATTGACCTCCGCTCAGCCGCCTTTTCTATTCCTCTGCATGAGGATAGCCGACCTTTTTTGCATTTACTTAGTGGCAGACAGTATACGTGGACCCGGCTGTCTACGCCGCTGTCCGTGCAGACCACCTCAAACTTCTCTACTCTAACAGCACAGTCTTACAATAAGCGACGATTTATTAATCGCCTCTATTGACTGTCAGCTGTGAAAAAGACTCAAGTTGCTTTACTGTATCACCTGGCGATTAAAGGGCACCGTGTCTCCGCCCCAAAACTGCAGCTCTGTCAGCCTTCTGTATGGTACGTAGGCTTTATTTTGGAGAACGGCACACGTCGGTTGGGTCCTGAACGAGTTGCAGCGATGCTAAAAGCCCCCTTGCCCAGTAAACAGATGTTATCCTTTCTTGGTATGGTTAATTATTGCAGGCAATGGATACCCGAGTACCGACGCGTGGACGCAGTCCTTCGGCAGACTACCTTGCGGGGACATCCCACTGAAATTGAATGGACTGAAGAACGTCAGAGCCTTGGCCGAGCTTAAGACGGCGCTGACTCAACCCCCCCTGCCCTGGGCATTCCAGATTACAACAAGCCTTTTGCACTGTGTTAGTGAAAAGGAGGGGTTTGCAAGCGGCGTACTGACTCAAGAACATGCTGGACTCGAGCGGCCGGTAGCATATTATGCCTCCCGTTGTTAGAGGAATGCCTGGTTGTCTGTGTGCTGTTGCCGCCACTGCTGTCATCTTAGAAAAATCCCATCCTATTGTTTTAGACCACAAATGTCACTTTGGCCCCCGATGCAGTGTTAATACTGCTAAATTCGGCGGCGACTCAACATTTTACTGCCACTCGCCACATTGGGTACAAGGCCATGTTGCTGTCTAAGCAAATGTCTCGTTCTACCGAGCTCCCTCACTAAACCCCGCCACCCTTCTCCCTGATAGACCATTGTCCACTGTAGACCATTTGCCAACAGTACAATAGGGGGAAAACACCAGACAAGTACCGGTGTTATCATCCCTAGATTTGGAATACTCGTTAAAGTGAACAGCAATAGAGGGACACACTTTATGGGAAAAATGGTTACAGCCCTGACACAGGCCATGGGATTTGAGTGGAAGGTGCACATACCTTACCAACCCCAATACTTCAGAATAGTAGAACGAGTCAATGGTACCCTTAAAAAAAAAATACCCTTGGAAAAAGTCTGTCAGGAAGTTGGTTTAAAATGGCCCGAAGCTCTGCTTGTTACTCTTTACACCCTAAGGAATCAGGTAAATAGAACAACAGGTCTAACCCTGTTTTGAGGTCTTAATGGGATGATCCATGACCACAGGCACCAAGCCCCCAATGACAGGGACTGATGTGGCATTAATTTGGGTCGATGAGAAAACCTTACAGTATGCACAGTCCCTAAGTGAGGCGGCCCGGTCAAGTCCTGATAGTCTTTGCAGCACTACCAAAGCCCAAGGAGGGGAATAACTCATCCATTTAAACCTGGTGACTTTTGTATATATCGAAGCACTTGAAAAGAATTCGTTCTCTCCTAGGTGGAAAGGTCCCTATCAAGTACTACTGGCACCTGCACTGCTGTCAAAGTAGAACAACATCAGGATTGGATTCGTGCTACTCGGTGCAAACTGCTGAAAGATAATGTTGCTCTGGAAGACTAAAGACCTAAAAAATGCAATGGCTTCTAATGACTCTTGTCTGTCTCCTGGGCAGTCCAGTTAGATCCGATGTGCTGGCACCAGTTAGAGTCCACCTACCTTCCGGCCCCTAATTCCTTTTCATCCCTCAGTTACAAATATGCATACGGCTAAATGTCTCCTCATGCTGGGTGTGCACTCGCGTCCCGATTCACTCAAAAGGGGGAATCCCCTTACAACCAATCCCCTTTAATGTCTCCGAAGTGGCAGAATGGATCATTCGACAGAATGAATCCCTAAGGGCTGGTGTTTGCATGGCTGCTACATCTTCCGCAGAGAGGGGGATATATTGGGTGGACATTTAAGGCACCTAAAATGAGTGGGAATCGGCAAGGTACAACTTTTTAACATGTAAAGGTTGGTATCAAGCTCAATTTAATATTCCCGTATCCCACCATATGTTGTTATCACTAACACGTTAAGGGTGGGAAAACTGGTAAATTCCATTTGCCTCACTAGATTTAACCTTGATGGTTGGTTTATGGGTCAGAGTAATTGCACCCAATATTTTAATGTTACGCCCAAGGCTTGGCCTCCATCCAAGCTTAGGTTTAATAACTTCACATCTGCAGGAACTTTTGACCATGTTTGGTTTCCTGATTATGTAACTCTGTTTATCCCTTATAACAGATTCTGCCCATGGAACATGAGATGTTTGTGACTGCAGTCCAAGATGGAAGTCCAGACGATTGAGTGGTGAGCTAGCATCACCAGGAATCAACTGACTTTCACGTTGGGAATTGTCACTCTCTATTTTCTATTTGGCAGGAACTGGGATATGTGGGAAACTGCACATATCAAGACATGATTTGGCAATAATAGCATGCTAATGCAGGCAAATAGATGTAAACAGGCTTCTCTTCACTTACTAGTGGAATTCTTGTATTGCTATTCAAAACTTGGTTAGAGAATTGGACTATTTTCTTAATGTCAAGAACCCAATTTCTGTGATCTCACCTTATTTGACTCACTGATACCCAGATTATTCAGAGGCTGAGAACATAATTGAAATTGCTTTTGTGGTCCTTTGATTTTTCCCTAATTGTAATGGTGTCTTTTGGTGCTTACTTGCCATGATTGTGATGCTTGATCTGAACTGTCAGCATTTTACTTGCATCGTACTTTCCCCATATGGAAACTTTCTTAAAATTGTCCTCTTGCCGACCAGGGATTTCAGCTTTATACACAGAACCTTTTTATGTCTGTTCACAACTGCAGCTGAACCCCGGCTTGGGACTTCTCCTGCAGGTCACTAGCGCCCAATGCTATTTGTAACTGAGATAGTAGGCCTTGGAGTGGGAAATGCTCCAGGCTGTTCTGAACAATCTCTTGCTGTTGTATTTCTCTTACCCGGTCTGAAATGTTTTTACATTGACTGTAGATTCCATCTTTTGCCATAAGGTTTTCTTCTGTAAGATTTGTAAACTTTCAGCCTCTCCAGCAGCAGACTGTCTGCACGAGTAGCCCTCTGATAGCTGTGTCTGGAAAAAAAACCTTCAGACCTCCACCATTACCAGTGTGTAAGATACAGCTAAATGAAACCTTATCATTCGCTACCATGCCGTAAGGTGAATCCTCATCATTGCTGATCATGTTTATGAACTACCCAGTACTGGCATCATCCTCTTTCTTGATAGGGATCCATAGGACCTACTACTTGTGGTAAGATAGAAGAAAGCCACTTGGTAATCTAATGAGGTAGTAGGAACTGCAGATGCTGGAGAATCTGAGATAACAAGGTGTAGAGCTGGATGAACACAGCAGACCAAGCAGCAGCAGAGGAGCAAGAAAGCTGATGTTTTGGGCCTAGACCCTTCTTCAGAAAGGATGAGCATATCTAACTACCAGTGCCAAGCATGCACCTTTGTTATGCACCAGACCAAATCCCCTTCAAATATATCAAGGTGATAGCCTAGACCCTTTTCTGAAGAAGGGTCTAGGCCCAAAACGTCAGCTTTGCTGCTTGGCCTGCTGTGTTCATCCAGCTCTACACCTTTGTTTTCTCTGGTAATCTAATGAGAAGAGGTTCTTGTCTTATTGCAACAAATGGCAAGTTCCATTGGTATGATAAACATTGTCACAGAAGCTCTGAGGAGGATCTGGATGGTAGGTCGCCTCTTTCAAGATTCAAAATTTCTCTCCCACCAAATCCACAAGACATCAGCATAATGGATGTTACTTAGGGCATTCTTCACCATTAACCCTTTTAGGCCTATGCATCTTTATCAACAATTAGCACAATAAATGGCACTTTTGGCACTCGGTCATATTAACCCTTTTAGACCCATAAATAATGAGTTCCCCTCCATGCTACAACACTATCCTGATGTGGAAATATCTTAGTTGTCACTAGAACAAAATCCTGAATTATCTAACTACCAGCACCAAGCATACACCTTGTTATGGACCAGACCAAACACCCATTAGATATATCAAGGTGATAGCCTAGGCACTAACTTTTTTTTACCTTTTATTTAAAGGCAAGTGTAAAATGTACTTCACTTGGTTACAAAACACAACTTTTAGGAAAACACACTTTATTCTTGCTTTACAGTTTCTTTTTTTTTCATAGAATCCCTACAGTGTGGAAACAGGCCCTTTGGCCCAACAAGTCCACACTGACCCTTGGAGCATCCTGCCCAAAGCCATACCCCTATAACCCACCTAATCTACACATTCCTGAATACTACAGGCAATTTAGCATAGCCAATCCACCTAACCTACACATCTTTGGACTGTGGGAGGAAACCAGAGCACCTGGAGGAAACCCACACAGATACGGGGGGAAGAATATGCAAACTCCACACAGGCAGTCGCCCGAGGCTAGAATTGAACCTGGATCCCTGGTGCTGTGAAGTAGCATGCTAACTACTGAGCCACCATGCTGCCTTAATATCTGTTGAACTTGATATTGATTTCACGTTAATAGGTGGTTATACAGAGTTCCCAAGCGGAAAATGAGATGTTTTCTTCCAGCTTGTGACTGACACAGATGTCGGCCAGGTAATTTTAGTTGTGTTGAAATGGCAGCCAAATAGAAGCACATTTTTGCTGACAGAAAGTAGGCGTTCTGCAACATGATTGCCCAGTCTACACTTCCTCTCCCCAATATACAGGAGACCACACTGAGCAGTGAATACAGTAGATGAGATTGAGGTAATCTCTAACAGAATGAGAACAATAACAGAAATTGCTGGGAAAAACTCAGCAGAAGCTAATGCTAATGCTGCATTCTCTCCATTGATGCTGCCAGACCTGCTGAGTTTCTCCAGCAATTTCAGTTTTTATTTCTGATTTCCAGCATCTGCAGTTCCCTCAGTTTTTAGAATCAAAATGATGGTACACTTTAAAGTCATCTGCAAAAGAATGGCAGGTTTTGTAAAGTGATTCAAAATTAAGTGCATGAGTTGAGGAGCATAAATTAAAATAAAATATACTTTTATTAATAACAAGAAAACATCGCAAAGAAAACAAACATGTATAACCACCTACTAATGTGGTTGAAGCATTATTGATAAGTTTTGCAGTAGTGCTAAGCCAATAAACTAGAGCACCAGGCAGCACTGCATTGAAACATTCATACATCAGCAGACACTAGCAAATGAATGTATTAATGCATGATGGATTAATAAACTGATGGAGCAGTAGGTATCAGCAAATTGATGTGTCAGTAATTTAAAAAATTCATAAAGCACTGAGCACTCCAGTAGGTCCACAGCTAATAGACCAGTGGACTCGCAAATTAATTAAAACCCCATTAACAGTTCAATGGAAGAGCAAAAGGCAGTGATTTGTACAACTTCCTTCAAAAAGGTTGTGAGCATCTAACACGGATTTGGTGACTGTAAAATTAAATTAGAAAAACTAAAAGCCTCTAATGCTTCACAAAGTTTGCTAAGATGGACATATATATATGGCAGAAATGAAACAGCCTCAAGGATAGACACTAAATATCAGAGAAAACAAACAGGGTCTGAAGCTGAAATTAGGTGCTTAGGACAAAAAAAACCAGGGAAAACAGAATATGTGAAGGGAGCAGGCTGTTGTAAGAGACCCAAAATGGATAGGTTGGAGGGCATGCAGGCAGGAGGTGCCAACGCAGCATAGTTATTGAGAGAAAAACACGGGTTTTAAACATACAGAAAATACAAATATAATCTAACCATTTGGGAGGGAAAATGAAATGGCACATAAACATGCAGCTGTGTTACCTCATATCATCAGTTAAGAAGGCATACTTAGCTCCAGTCCAATGTCCCATCGCCATCTAGCAGCCAAAGACCCCATGACTAGTGTGACAAATATTCATGTACTTTTTTTCCAATCGGACATGTTGACAAGAAAGTTACTTTATTTTTTACAATCAATAACAAAATGATCACAACAAATCATTACGTGACAAGTTCTGTGCACTTCAAAAACATCATTTGAGAATCATTTTCATAAAATCTTAGACACAAAATATGTCTCACAGACCTTGTTATAAACTTGGCATTAAGAAAACACATTAAAAAATACAAGGACCTGGGCACAAATATGCAAGGAAATTTTTCAAACAAAAACCCACCACATGACACAAACTGCTTTACAGTTTTGCAATACAATACTAGTTGTTCCTGTCCCACCCATTGATTTCATATGCATGTACAACATAAGATTTTCCAGCAAACCAGAATTATTTTTTACAATTTGCCCACTTTGTCAAAAAGTATTGCTCTTACATTCACACTGAAAAGGAAGGAAGGAAAATTGCTCCTCATCAAAAATAACATATTGGGCCACTGTATATCAGGCACTTGAAACAACGTACTGAATTCAAGGTCTTCGATGTTTCAAAATCACATTTCAGGCCTGGGTTCAAGTCTCACGTGTGTCAAGGTGTGTAATGACATCTCTAAACAAGTTAGCTTGCTTGAGCTAATCATTACAATGTATTGTGTTTTGTAGATAGTGTTACAACTATGACATTTATAATAGATATGACATTTATAACATTGTTACCCTTTGATATCATTCTTTAATTTACAGTAAAATGAAGTGTCATTTGATCTGTTCTGAAGCCTGCATTACAACAAGCTTAAATGGGTTGATTGTTAGAGATTAAAGGCGGGAGGGCAGACTGTTACTTGGATGAAGATGCAAGGTGCTTACACTTGGACACAATTCCAGCAGCTATCTTTATCAACAGTAGATGGACAGAGTCTCCAAAGTACCAGAAATAGGCTCAGCGTCACATTGCAAACAGTTGGAATTAAACTGATAGATTGAAGCACAAGATAATAAGAGTTGGGGTCTCAAGGATGACTAACATTTCTACCTGGATACAAGACCTAGATGATGCATCTACCATTAAAAAAATAGGCTTTGCGAAAGGAAGGGTCTGAGACATTCTTGAAAACTCACAAACAAGGTTAGTCTGCCAGGATCTGGAAGAGAGAGACCAGCTACAGGCCAGAATTCTCTGTGGTTCAATGCATAGGAATGTGAGTGCAAGTTCATGTTCTGAATGACCAAATGCCTACATTAAAACAACGTTGGAAGATTCACATAGTTTACATTGGAGGAAGAAGCTGTGATGAAGAAACTTAATCTCAAAAATATCCTTCTCCATGAAAAGCTCCCAGTCTGAGTAAGGAAAGAATAGATGTAAACCCTAAAGAATTAAGAATCACCTTCCCCTGGTCCTGGGAAAACAAAATGTCTATTTAAAGAGCAAAATGAAGTAAAAGAATGAAGTAGTTTTACTGTGTGCTACAAAGAGGAACATTCTGTTTCAAGGTTCAAAGTACAAGTTGCACATAAATGTAATGTTTATCTAATTGTGTTTTTAGACTTTTGTACAGTAGAAGTCTTAACACATGAAATCTTGCTGTGTCTTCCTTTTAGCAATTAACAGAAATTTTATTTTTAAGAAGTTATCGGTTTCAACAGGGATTGCAACAATCAATTGAGAAGAACAAATGAGTGACACAGTTTCATTATGCCTTGTGTTGCTTCTTCAAAGTTCTGAATTTAAAATCCAGCCCTGATCTCTCTTTGGTAAATAATGTGGATCTTAGCTTTGGACCTCAAGAAGGCTTTGCCTAAGACTGTCTTGTATTGAATTAGGTGATCTCAATCAGTTGAATATCCTGCCCAAAATTACCAAGCACACACATAAAAAATAGTATTGTGACAGAGAACAGCTATATGTCCCATAGAACTACAATACCTCATTATAATCAGCCCCTCAGACCGCAATCAGTGAAGACAGGCAACAGCAGCACCTCCACAACAATCCTCAACACTGACGCCACCATCCCCATCCCCCCCCGCTTCCCCCCCCCCCCCAAGGATGCATACTCAGCCCCTACTGTATTCCCTGTACGCTCATGACTGTGTGGCCAAATTTCATCTGAACTCCATCTACAAGTTCGCTGATGACACCACTGTTATTGGCTGGATATCAAACAAAGACGAGACAGAATACAGAAGAGATAGAATGCTTGGTGACATGATGTAAAGATAACAATCTCTACCTCAATGTCAGCAAAACTAAAGAGCTTATCATTGACTTCCAGAAGCAAGGAGGAGGGCACACCACTATCTACATCAATGGAGCTGAGGTGGAGGTGTGAGAGCGTCAAGTTCCTAGGAGTGACGATCACCAATGATCTGTCCTAGACCTCCCATGACGACGCAACAGTCAAGAAGGCACAACAATGCCTCTTATTCCTCAAGAAGCTAAGGAAATTTGGCATACTCATAAGGACCCTCGCCACCTTCTACAGATGCACCATAGAAAGCATTCTATCTGGATGCATCATGGCTTGGTACAGCAACCGCTCTCCTAAAATACAAACTAAAGAAAAGAACTGGTCTAACTTTAACTCCACTGGCAAACTTAACAGATTAATAGATTATTTAACTACAAAACAGCAACTGTCCAAGATAGCAATAGCCCATAAACACACCCTTGGCAAAGGCAAATTCCGTAAAATAGATTGTCTCACATGCAATGTTTCTCCAATGCAGAGGAAAGAACATCAAGAGAAAACCCTGGCAGAGAAGGAGAGAACGCAAGCTTTTTTCTATGCCTGAGAAAAATGTATGGCAGATTCAAAACCCATAACTACTGAAAGCTAAACTAAAACCCTGGTTCTATGGGAGCCTGACTATGCTACTTCTATTGTTCTAACTTTAAAAAAAACCAAAGGTCTCACTAGCTGTTTTCTTTATTGGCTTGGAACAGACTGCTTAGAGCTTGATCTCAACCTCTCTTCATAAAACAAAAGGACAAAATACACCTCTTAAAGCCATAGTATTATCACAACCTACTCCACACAGAATTCAATGGTTGAAGAAGATGGTCACCATCATTTTCTTAAGGGTAATTAGGGATGGATGATAAGCATTGGTTTTGTTTGTGACACTTTGTATTCCCTTATTAAATTCAAATTCGTAACACCATATAAAATCAAAGTAAATCTAATTTTCTTTAAAAGTTGGGTGTTAATTGTTTTACAGAATTAGAACAGACTTCAGGGGTGTGCTAAATAAAAACTAAAAGAATTGCAGATGCTGTTAATCAGGAATTTCTGAGGAAGTGTCACCGGACCCGAAACGTTAACCCTGACTTTTCTTCACAGATGCTGCCAGGCCTGCTGAGCTTTTCTAGCAACTTCTGTTTTTATTCAGGAGCGTGCTGTTATATTGTACTGAGCCCTTATCATTCATATGGCATCCACAGGTTAAGAAGAATCAGCTCAGTTGGTTGGATGACTGGCTTGTAATGCAAAATGAAACCAACAGTTTGGGTTCAATTCCAGCACTGGCTGAGGTTATCATGAAGACTTAACTTTGTCCCTCACCTGATGCATGCTGACCATCAGGTCAAGCCATTATCAGTTATCTCTCGCTAAGAAGAGACTGGGTCAATGGTGACTTTATCTTTGCCTACTCCTAACTCACACAAGGAAAACAGGAAGTGGGTTGTCAATATCCCAATGTCTGTAATCTTGGAGAGGTTTTTACCAGAATTAGGGTGTTATCGATTTTAAGGCAAATTGACCTTTAAAAAACATTCGTTAATTATTACTTAGATATTTGCAATAAGTAAAAAACATGAGCTACACTGCAAATAATGAAACAACATTCACAATTGTGCAAAATCCTCTTGTTTCTGAGACTTAAGGAGGTATTTTGAAATGAACGTGAATATTATTTTGAAGTATGAGACAATCTTTTTGTTTCTCTTTTGGTCCTCTCAGGTGAACTGCAGTAAGTAATTGTAATCATAACTCATCAAAATATAATGAGGTGATTTCTTAAGAGAGGAGCTTCATGTAACTGTACTTTTCAATTATAAATCTCGTTAGTAATTGATTAATTAAAAGCATCGCTGGTATTAATTTTTGGTGTTGCTGATACAGCATATGACAAATATAACTCTTAAATTCAGTTACCTTACGTGGTTCTAGGATGACTGTGCAATAAGCAGGACTAAAGCTGAAGGAAAATTATACTTTACATTTCACATAGACAGTCAATGAAGTTAGGCGAGACACATGGAACTATCGTAAGAGAAAGAAAATAGTCAAAAGGAAAGTAACTCTTAGAAATGAATGTTCTAGTCATCCTGGAGCTCCATTTTGAGCTATACAAGATGTGACATTCACAAGTTTTCCACTGTTTTTCCCTAATTGGAGAAGTAATCTCACATCACTTTCAATTTATACCATTTCCAGTTATATGGAGACAAAATGACGTTCAAAAAGTTCCTAGGTCATGCAAAGAATTTAATAATATTGCAAATAAAGCCACCCTCCCTGATGATGTTTATTTATAAAAGGTATTCAGATCTATTTTTCATTATCAGAGAATGACAAGGAATTACTTTATAATTTGGACATCATGCCTCTCTATCTGAGTAGGTACTGGACACAAACTAATACCTCTCTAGGACAATGCCCCAAAGACTTTGCAAGCGTTTTCAGAAAAACTGAGTATCAATTGAATTGTTAGATATTTACTGAAAATTCATTTTGCTCTGCTACCTAAACGAGATTTAAAATAACAATACTTGTGCTGCAATCAGAATTTTTGTCCAGAAGCATCTTGGAAGCCATCTCTTTTGTTTTCCGAAGGTTTTCCGAAGTCAGTAGTGGCAACTTGTGTATCTGATGACAGCTTTGGCATAAGTGAAAGCAGTAAATGCACATTTAAATTTAGTCATGGTAAGGCAGGATTAAGTTCTCTGATAACATTATCTCTCATGGGACTTGTTTTATGCTGATTGTCAGAGAATCTATGGACGTGTAGACAGAGAAACACCGTGGAATTGAGGTAAAAAGAAGTGAACCAACATACTATTTTGTTGTCAGACAGGCCTGTATTCTTGTTCCTATTTCATGTAATCCTATGAAGGCTTAACTGTGTTAGTTATAATATATCATAGGAACAATCTTGAGTCATGTGGTTCATCTGTGTTCAGAATATGCTTATTTATCAGCGAGGTAGGGATTAATCAAGAATCGTCAGAATGGCTATGTTGGGGTAGATCGAGTGTAACAAATTTGATTGAATTTTTTGAGGACATGACAAGGTGTGTAGATCAGGGTAGTGCAGTTGATGTAGTCTATGTGGACTTCAGTAAGGCTTTTGACAAGGTTTCACATGGACAAACTGGTTAAGAAGCTAAGAGCCCATGGGATCCAGGGCAGTTTGATCCAAAATTGACTTAGGGTGATGGTTACAGAATGGCTTTGTTACTGGAAGGCAGTGTCCAGTGGCATACCACAGGTTTCATTGCTGGGATCCTTGCTGTTTGTCATGTACATTAATGATATTTACCTGAATGTAGGAGTTATAATCAGTAATTTTGCGGATGACATGAGAATTTTTAGAGTGGTAAGTAGTGAGGAGGAAGCCTTAGACAAAAGGATGTCATCGATGAGCTGGTCAGATGGAGTGAACAGCGACAAATGGGATTTAATAGTGAAAAGTGTGAGGTGATGCATTTTGGGGGGACTAACAACGAAAGGAGTACACATTGAATGTTAGGGCCTTAGGAAGTACAGACGATCACAAGGACCTTGGTGTGGATGCACATAGATCCTTGAAGGCTGCAAGACGGGTAGATAAAGTGATTAAGAAGACATATGGGATATATGCATTTATTAGTCAAGGCATTAATGCAGGAGCAGGGAAGTTATGATGAAGCTGTATAGGATGTTGGTTAGGCCACAGCTGAAATACTGAGTGCAGGTGTGGCTGCCCAAGTATAGGATGGATGTGATTGAACAGGAGGAGGTGCAGAGGAGATTCACGAGGATGTTGGAGCGATTCATCTCTGAAGTGAGATTAGATAGGCTGGGACAAAAACAGAAGTTGCTGGAAAAACTCAGCAGGTCTGGTAGCATCTGCAAAGAAAAATCAGAGTCAACGTTTCAAGTCTGGTGACCCTTCCTCAGAACCCAAATTTTTAACTCTGATTTTTCTTCGCAGATGCTGCCAGACCTGCTGAGCTCTTCCAACAGTTTCTGTTTTTGTTCCTGATTTGCAGCATCCACAGTTCTTTTGGTTTTTAATTTAGATAAGCTGGGACTTTTTTCCTTTGAACAGAGAATACTGAGTGAGGAACCTGACTAAGGTGTACGAAATTATGAGGGACTTGGATACAATGGGTAGGGAGACATTTTTCTCCTTAGTAGAGGGTCAATAACAAGGAGACACAGTTTTAAGGTAAGGAGCAGGAGGTTTTGAGGAGAAATCTTTTCAGCCAGAAGTTATCAGAAGCTCACCACCTGAAAGGATGGTAGAAGCAAGAACCCTCACAACATTTAAGAACAATTTGGATGAGCACTTGAATTGCCATAGCACACAATGCCATGGGCCAAGTGCTGGAAAATGGGTCAAAATAGATAGACACTTGATGACAGTTGCGGACATGATAAGCTGAAGGGCTACTTCCCATGCTGTAAAAACTCTATGACTCTACAATTACATATGTGCTGGAAACAGCAAAGGAAAGAGTTTTTCATGTGTATCATGTGGATAATGGTTCTCTTAACCCACTACGATTTAGTGTTTTTGCAGAAATCACATGCCAGCACCTTCCTTTCTCGGATCCGGAGGGCTAATGATGGCCTGGAGGAACTACTACACGATAATATGGAAAGAGAATGCGTTGAAGAAAGGTGTTCTTCAGAAGAGGTTCAAGAGGTTTTGAGAAATTCTCCAATGCCTGTAAGGATTGCATCTAAAGCAATTCAATCTTAATACCTGCTCAGCAGAATCAGTGGTTTAAAAGCACAAAGCATAGGATGAGGATTGGACACCTAAAACCCATTTCATTGGCAACACTTGGAGCATTATTGCCCAAAATAGCTGCTCAAAAGCACAACTACAGGCTGCTTCAAGCAAAGCCTGCCCAACAAACATTACAAATGACTGTAACCTTCCTGTGGTAGCTCATCCTAATCCCATACTGTAGCATCTAATAGTTGCTCGTGACCTTCTCCTTCACTCCTACAACTTCTCATAATTGACACTAACAGAGTGCTTACCTGATCTGACTGAAGAACCTAGTTATCTGACAGTTGTTGTAACAAAAGCAACAACCTGACATTTCTTTGTACTTCACTGGCTTTTCAAAATGCAGGCTGAAATAACTCTACAGACATTGGTATCCCCATCGTCAAGTCACTCTTTATTTACATGTGGGCAATCCTTGACTCTGGCACAGCATCATCAGAGTCAGCACCTAGAGCTTCAGGATCTCTGACATTCCTCTTTTTACCTGTCAGTCAGGGCTCCCTGATTGGACCAAATTAAAACTCCCAATCATGGAATCCATATTCTATGAGGTCCAGCTGGCTGACCTCATTACAATCACTATACAGGCCCAACTAACTTGAAGAGTTAGATCATGTCCAACTGGAAAGGGTTAGGTTATAATTTGACATTCTCAGAGTGTTCAAATAGAGAGCGTTCCTGAATTTCAAGGCCACAAACAAAGGAAGATGAAGATCCCAGTAAGCATGCTAATATTTCTGTTCAGAAAATCAGTGTCTAAAAGTTACTATCAACAATGTTGATAAACAAATGTATGATATGTTAGCATAAATCCCTTTCTATTGCATTTCAGCCAAGGCATTAACCATTTAAAACAAACTGATTAATGCTAAATTAAAGAAGTGTGCAGAGGAATGTTAGTACACCTGCTAATGTCTCATTAGAATATATGTAGCTAAGTTACATGATGATTCAGGAACGTAAACATAAATGCAACCTTACTGTCATTATATTTCCTCATGTTTTAAATATGCTTTGTGTTGATGGGCATCTTTAATTATCATTTGCTTTGGGAGCTTCCTAACAACCCAGCACTGGACCACTTAACTCTTATAACAGATTCATATGTGGAGTTGATTAATAAGAGATGATTACAGTACATACAAGGACCAATTTTATAAATTCAAGGAACCATGTACACTGGTCACACATACTGGCAAATTCTAGAGCAAAAATTGTTGATGGTGAAACCATTGGGCTGAAGTTTCTTAGTCTCTGAATGTTGTGGGCAATGATGGGAAGGTTGGGAATTACGACAAAAGTGAAAAGTTGAAATTCTGGATGTTGAGAAAACAAGGTCCAATTTTCCACTTGAGGCTATAATAGCTGGTTGAGAATCTGGCTAGTGAATAGTGAGGGGCCTATTGCATGCATTAATGAGCATTAACATTTATTAATTCTCTAATCGCATCTCATTTATGTTTAGGTTGTTATTTTCCCAGTTATCAGGGAGAAACTAGATAGCGCCACTTCCCAATTTAACCTGGCAGCTGCAGCTCACAAGCACCTACTCCAGGTGTCCTTCTTGGCCAGCATTCCCCCAACAACACAGCGCATGCTCCTTTGGCAGCAACCACCTGAACCCTCTCTCCATAGGAGTCAGCAATGGCTTCACTACTTCATCATGGCACATCTTGGACTAATTTACAATATGGTTCAACTTCTAAATTCTGCACTTTGGAGTTCACGGACAACTTTCATTCCAATGTGGCTGCCAAGTCATTTTGGGCACAGGGAATTGGGCTATTAAATTGCTTTCTGAAGCCATAGTGCATACTTAATAAGGTGATTGGTGCAAAATTTAGCACAAAATGATTTTAGGGCTCACAAAGTATGACCCTCCATGAAATTCCCCAAAATTGATATTTAGTCCAATTTTATGAAAATTCAGCCTATTGTTTCCAAGTATGTGGAACAAATGAGTAGGACTCCCAAACAACACTGCTCATTTGTAATATCACTCCTTATTATTAAGAAGCATGCGTCCATCCATGTGCTGCACAAACTAAAATAAGATTTTTTTTTGCAGGACCAATTTTGGATTTCACCTAATGGTATGTTTTTTTTTAGAAAAATCAATCTGATGCATAGATTGTACTTTAAGTATATTTATTTTTGAATTTCTTTGCTAAAACAACAGACAGAGAAAATTCACACAAACACATTTAAATATTCAGTAAGAAATATCACACCACTTGAATTTAACCCATTTGGAATTGTTAGTGAGGAGACAATTAGTTATCTCATTCAATTAATTATGCAGTTAGGGATAGACACCAAAAGCTGGCCATGTCCATATTCCATGAAAGAGTCATGAACTAGTGTTGGGTTTCAAAATGGCTGTAAAATAAGGAGGTGATCCCTGATGCCTTTCGATAGGCTGAAATAGATGTGCTTTTCCCCACAAGCAAGAAGAAATTTGACATCATAAGTAACAGGTCTGATGTAACTTAGGATGTAAGCGGCAGAGTGTGATACCAAAGACTTGGATTCAGTGCAGAAAACGTATCCATAAACTCACTAGTCAAGACTAATCAATTCTGGCCCTTCATGCCCATCTCTTGAAATGTAACTGCACTTGCAGGACCTTAAAATTAAGGCTACAAAAACCCATTATGAGCATCTTATAAATATTGACAGAGAAGCATTTGATCTAGCTGATATTCAAAACCCCAAATTAGCATTCAGTTGATCCCTTAAATGATCTAGCTTTACACACTGCACCTCTAAATATACACAGTAGATATTACTTACCATATATTGGAATGGGATCACCTTTTCTTGCTGTTGCTGGGTAAAAATCATGGAACTCTCTTCCAATCAACACTGAGTGTACCTGCCAGCCATCCACCCATGGACTGCAGTCATATAAGGAGGCAGGTGACTATCACATCTTCAAAGACAATTAGGGGTGAGCAATAAATGCTGGCAAAGCCAGTGACATCCACATCTGCAATCGAATAAATTTAAAAAATCCTGAGAGGGTATCTTTTCTGAAATTGCTTCCTTCCAACTGAACAAAATATGCTTAGTCCATCTGCATTAAAGAATATTCTTGTGACAGATACGATGATGGATCATGAGCAAATGTTTCTTGTTTAATTGCAGGTACAGCGTTTATATTTCTAATTGTTTAAAGAGTCTCTCCAGGTTCAAAACAGTTTGTATGTTATTCTTTCACCAGAATATAATACAACCAAACATATCAAAGTGCAAGGTACTGGAAAGTGGACCTTTTAAAGATCATTATTGAACATGGCTTTATAGAGTAACATATGAGTAGGAGTGTTAAAGAGGTTTATTTGTCATTTTATACAGATACAGCCTGAAATTTGTCACATTTTGCATGCTGTCTTATACCAACCCAATTTTTATTGCATGAATGGTGTCATGATTTCTATGTTTTTCACTTAATGTAAAGATGAACATTCTTTAGAAAATCTTTTAGCTGAAATGACAATGTCCCTTTAATACAAAATGTCTTTTTTTTGAACAGGCAGCATTAAACCACTCCCCTGTTTTCTGAGCCAATGTAAGTTTATAATACAATTCACTAAAGAGTTGAAAAACATATGGTTTTTTTCTTGGAAGGAGGATAAACACAAAGCTAAGCAACATAAATATCATAACTATCATCATTCTATGAAAGGATTGCAATGAAATAATTCATGTGGTTATGAGACATTGTCTACTGCTTTTCAGGGAACATAGGCTTAAAATATAGCCAAAAATAAGGAAGCAAGCGAGGCTGAGAGATATAGCAGCCAGGAAGCGTGTTTCTCATGAGTGTGGATATGTTGTAAATTTTTATCAACTTAATTTACCAGCTGAATTAGGAGCCGTTGGTTGGGGGGGGAGGGCAGCTGGGGATTGGTGAACCTGAGCCAGAAAATGTGCTATTGGTGATGTTCATCAGAAGGGATAGGAGCTGAAAATCTTGGAAGGTGAGGTCAATGTCAGTGGTGGAGGTGAGTGGAGAGGGGGGGAACATCACCAGTTCAATTATATGGGACAAGGAGCCCAACAACTGGATATTATCAGGGCCTGGACCCTGTGCCACTGTCTTTTAATGTGAATGCACTAATTACGTAGGAAATGAGCTTAGAAACTGGTTAGTGGTACCGAGTTTGGCCAGGAACTGCCTGCAATGCACAAGCAACAAAGGAAATGGCAACAATGTTGGGACCTACCTTTGCCTTGCAGAGAAGACAGGCCTTCTCTGAGAACCAGCAGCCTCATTGAGTGTAAAGCTGACCAAAGTCCAAATAGGTCAAACATATGAACTGGTGCCAGATCCTACAACTCTTGAAGATCTCTCAAATGAAAAAAAGAAACTTTGATTTCTTCTGCCTTTGAACACAAAAGATGTGCACTAATATTCATTAATCTATACAGATTCAGCAGTTTCAAATTTGAGTACTTGCTCCTGGCCTACCCAACCTATTAAGAAGTGCCTTAAGGAGGTTAATTGGCTGTTAATTGGAGGCAAATTCTTCCCTTTTGCATTCCAACCTCCTGTCCTCCCATTGAAAATTGTGTTGTGTTCCAGAAGAGGTAACATCCAGTGTCACACTCCAGGAATTAAATTTTCAAATTGTGCATCACCATGTCACAACTTCATGGCAGCTGAAAACCCATCAACATTTCTACTAGCAATCACATAGAGTATGGGTATTCTGCCCATTTTTTAAATCTCCTGGCAGCGATACTGCTGACACCTCCAGCTGATATTCAGCTGATTCAACATAAAGTAGAGTTCAAGTTCAGGACCTACCTGGGTTACGGTCCCTCCTATGGGGCTAATTATATGTGCTGCTATTTCAGAACACATTCTCTCTGTCTTGTTGGTCCCTCTGGAGAGCATCACAGTACATTTCACTGTATAGACTCTTGAAGAATGCAATGCATTGGGATCTTGTGAGGGGATTCTTGTGCATGAAACAAGAAATGTTAGCATGAGATGCAGCAAGTAATTAAGAAGGTAAATGGAATTTTGGCCTTTATTGCTAGGGGATTTTGCATTTTAAAATATATATTTTAAAATACGTTGATGAGGGCCCCATTTGGAATATTGTGTACAGTTTTGGTCCCTGTACTTTAGAAAGGATATATTGGCATTAGAGCCAGTTCAAAACAGATTCACTAGGCTGATTCCTGACATGAAAGGGCTGACTTATTGAGAATGGATGAACAGGTTAGGCCTTTATTCATTAGACTTTAGAAGAGGAAGGGTGATCTATGGAAACATACAAGATTCTATAGGAGTTTGACAAGATAGATGTTGAGAAGATGTCTCTACTAGTGTTATATAGTTACGAAATAAGGGGACACTCATTTAAAGCAGAGATGTGAGGGGATTCCTTCTCCCAGAAGATAGTGAATGCTCTGAATTCTTTATCCCAGAGAATTGTGGAAGCTAGATCACTGAAATTGTTTAAATAGGATGTTGATAGATTTTGGACTTGTTGGGAAATTGAGGGCTGTGAGGAAATGGCACAAACGAGGGATTCAAGCCAAGGGCAGATCAGCCATGATCTTATTGAATGGTGGAACAGGCATGAGGGACCAAATAGCCTAGTCAGGTCTTATTCCTTATGTTCTTATTTCAAGAGATAATACTCCTTGTTCCAACTGCCTTTGCTTATTGTTTGTGAGTTAACATGAAAATATCCTCAAATTTTAACCGTTCAAACGCTATCCTGACGATAATTGTAAATAAATGAATAATTGGAATTTTTACAAACAGAAAACAAT
>NC_063356.1:16407179-16462315 GCF_021869965.1 Rhincodon typus
GGCGTGCACATAAGGCGTCCCTTCCTCATAAGGAGAAAGGACAGAGCCAAGGAGCACTCAGCTGCTGAGGTTCCACTCTCAGAGGTCTCCTCACAGGACACTCCAGATGTGGCCTGGTCCACCACCTCCAGAGATTGGAGATTTAAGCTGAGGAGGGGCAACTTGCACCTGGCAAGTGGAACCCCAGTCTGTTCAAGATACAAATATTCATCACCCAACCAAACCTTCAGAACTAATGGGCTCCATTGCTGAGAAAGCTCCTTGTAAGCCATTGTAGAAGCAGGAGGACACTAAGGTGTCATGGAAGGGCGAAAAAGAGAAAACCTATTGAGGGCACTTCGGATGCATTGGTAGCAATGTACAATACGTGAACTTGAACATTTGCATAAATTTCATTGTTTTGGTTTTCCGTCTGCTTGCTTGATTATCTCTTTAGCTGTGAAAGCAATGCTCTAGCATGATGCCTAACTCACACCCACTGAGGATATGCCAAGGATTTTTGACTGTTGAAAGGCCACTGCAGCGTGTGAAAGCAAGATGAACAAGGTTAATATAGGGCTATGGGATTTGCTATCATGGTTGCCCTCATCCTGAAACATCACTATATTTTCCCTGGCCTATGTGTCCAAAAATGCTGGTGTGAGTCAAGTGGTCAGCAATATTTGGGGAAGGAAGGTATGCAGCAAACAGGAAACTTAAGCGTTACGATGGGCCAGGGATAAGGAGGCACACAAGTCTGTGTCCTGTAAGGTGCAGGGGTCTATGTGTAACATTGTTCTCCTTCCTTGTGACCTTCCCTCATACCCACTTCCCCCCTTGCAGCCATTCTTCCCCATTGCATACTTTCAATTTCCAGCATGATGGAAGGTGACAGTGAGCACACAACCATCAGTGGCTTCCAACCACCACCTCTACATGTCAGTTAGGCCCTGAACATCTATAACCAACTCTTTGAACTTACTGTTGCCTCCTCTATAATTGTCATTAGCCCCTCCACTCCAGCCTGCAGCCAAAAATCCTGAGGAACAGTTTGCCAAATCTCCTTCACATAGCAGCAGCAACCCCTCGCCCATCCCCTACTCCTTCACCCTCCAGAATGGCTACTATGGAGCCAAAGGACTGACAGTGACAAACTACCTACTCTGTAGAGGCACAGACCCATTCCCCTGCCACCGACTGAAACACCCTGATCTGACGACCAGCCGAGGGCAATTCCCAGGACTGGCATCAGAGGCTGCCCATTACTACGCCAGGACCCCCTGACTCCATGTACTTCTGTGAGGACAACTTCTCTGAGACTTTGAGACGCAGTTGTTTGTTTGCTGCGCGTGCAGTGTACTGCCATGCAAGCTGCAGTCACATAGCGCAGGCATGAGATTGACATAGCCGTTCAACAAGATGACTGAGGAGGGATGAGTAGGAGCACAAGCTGCCCTGGTTGTGTTACTGCACTAATCACAATGACAAGGCAAGGCCAACCATAGATGGTATTAAAGAAGATTGTTGCTAAAGCTGTACAGGGGAGGACAAGATGCCTCCATTTGGTGCCCACCACAGGGGAGACAGAAATTTGACCTCTCTTTCAGGCCAGCAGGCTGACCCTGGCACACAGAGGAGAACTCCATTCCACCTCCAAAGTTGCTATTAGGGCAATGGGAGCAGCCTTTGCCACATGGGGCCACCCTTTTAGCCAAGTAGCCTCCAATTCCAATGGCTCCAATGTACTCCACCTGAAAGCCTCAGAGAGACTGCCACCCCTCATCTGGCAACCTTCCCATGTGACATTGGCAAATTGCAACGGTCTCACAAAATGGCCCCCTTAAGGACCTCTAGTTATTTAAACAAGCTGTTTGTCTCTAGTTGGTTGTTAACTCCTATGTTTCCAGTCTTGCCTCTAGTAAAATGATCCAGAGTTGGGACTACATTGATGGGGTAGACCGCCTCAATGTTTCCACCATTTTACCAGCCTTCACTTCCCCTTCTCCTAGTGTCAATGATGTACCAGTAAAATTCTACCCTATGTGAAGCAGTTACAATATGTATCTGCATCAAGATAACGAATGATATATTTTGCTGATACAGTCAATACTGAAATAAATGCTCTGTGAACTGTTGTGATGACATTTCAAAATAATTGGTTACTTATTAACCAAAACATTTCAGTAACGATAGTAAAACACTGACTATACAAACAGTGAAACATCAGTTTGAGTGAAGTACAATTATCTTGTACAAAATTGCATCTTGACTTTGCCATAAATTTGAGCAGGCGTTTTGGGAGTAATATGTCAATCATTTTGAACTATGGGATAATATCATTGCTTCTCTTTGGCTGTCAAGCAAATGACTGTAAGTATCAATGTTTAACACAGTATCAATGTATCTCAGGTTAATTCTTCGAGGAGTCAGATTTTAGACATAGATCCCTTGTTCCCTCTATTGCTCCCGTACACAGTGCTGAGTTAGTCCCTGTCTGACAATATGTTGATGATCTGATGTGTTCCCTGTCACTTTGACTCTTGTATCCACTACCCATTGTCTGTTAGTGATTGCCACATTCAATTTAATATGTTTAGTTATAGCAGCTTGGTCTGTAACCTTTTGTTTCATATTTTGTTGTCTGTTAAGTTTTGCTGTGCGGTCTGGACTATTCACCTTAACACATTGTTCTTTTTAACAAACCAAGTGCTTGTTTTCTACAGCTGGGCTGGAATCAAGACTCTCAGGCCATCATTCTCAATCATGAACCGTCTGTTTTTCCTCTTTGTACCATCCCCTCAGACAAGTTGAGATCAAGGAATGTGATCACAATACTGTTTCTTGAAAATTAATTTTTTTGTGTAAATGCAATTACATTTTGTGCAAATATATTAACAAATACAACATTTTCATACACCTTTTGCTGGTATTATGTGGGATGAAATTACTGATATATTGAATGGTTTCCATTAGGGCAATTGGATTATGGCATTTTGATTGGAAAAATGGTCATTTTAATGCTACCCATTTGGGTGTAAACTTGCGGGGGGTGGATGTGTAGTTAAAACTGTTCCTGATTATTTGCCCATTCTAGAGCTTTGCACAATTTTGACTCAGGCTCCTGGAAGGGTGGCTAAACAGCCCAGGCAAATGCACAGGATTTTCATTGACGTGTCCTGACTGGGGACCAAAGAAGTCATCCACTTCTGACTGTCAATTTACCCCTGGCTTGAGTAAATAAGATGCTGTGGCTTTTTCACCAGGTAAACATTCAAGTGAAAAGAAGATCACGGATCAGATGAGACCATATTTATTTTCCTTATGAGATTAGGAGGACTGCAAGTGTTCCTCTGGGCTCAAGGGAAGTTGAGGTCTCTCCAGCACCAGGCTCCCTGTTCCTTCCCTCTTTTGAGATCCTCCCAGAATCTCCCTTGATACATCTCCTTGACTGATGGCAGTCAACCATGGACCATTTCCTAACCAAAAAAGAACATTCTGTTGTGAAGAAGAGTCATATTGGACTCAAAGCGTTAATTCTGGCAGATCTGCTGAGTGTCTCCAGAAGTTTCTGCTTTTGTTTCAAATTTCCAACATCTACAGTATTTTGCTTTTATATGGGTCACTTCATTTTCTGCAGAAAGAGGTGTGAGGTGGATTTGGCAGCAGGGACATGAGTTACAATTGCTGGGCCTTTTTTTTTCTCTTATAGCGGGTTTCTAATCCACTTACAGTCCACCTGCTAGAAATTCCCACCTAGTTAAATTGGGGTTTGGACATGTAAATTGCAGGTACCAAGCTATCACCAGGAACAAAAACAGAAGTTGCTGGAAAAGCTCAGCAGGCCTGGCAGCATCTGTGAGGAAGGGTCACCAGACCTGAAACGTTAACTCTGATTTTTTCTTCACAGATGCTGCCAGACCTGCTGAGCTTTTCCAGCAACTTCAGTTTTTGTTCCTGGTGATAGCTTGGTACCTGCAATTTACATGCCCAAGCCCCTATTTTAACCTAGGTGGGAATTTCTAGCAGGTTTACTGTAAGTGGGTTAGAAACCCGCTATAAGAAAAAAAAGGCCCCAGCAATTTTAACTCATGTCCCTGCTGCCAAAACGCAGCTTCCTCAGTTCTGAGGAAAGGTCACCGGACTCAAAATGTTATCTCTGATTTTTTCTTCACAGATGCTGCCAGACCTGCTGAGCTTTTCCAGCAACCTTGTTTTTGTTCCTGATTTACAACATCCGCAGTTCTTTCAGTTTTTACCAAGCTATCATCAAACTGATTCCAGCCCATAAGCCATAAACAAACAGTTTGTTAAAAAGAATAATGTATTAGAGTGAAAATTCCACACCACAGCAAAAACTAACAAACAATAAAAGGTAACAAGGTGTAGAGCTGGATGAACACAGCAGGCCAAGCAGCATCATAGGAGCAGGAAGGCTGACGTTTAAAGGCCTAGACCCTTCATCAGAAATGGGGGAGGGGAAGGGGGTTCTGAAATAAATAGGGAGAGAGGGGGAGGCGGATAGAAGATGGATAGAGGTGAAGATAGGTGGAGAGGAAACAGACAGGTCAAAGAGGCGGGGATGGAGCCAGTAAAGGTGAGTGTAAGTGGGGAGGTAGGGAGGAGATAGGTCAGTCCAGGGAGGATGGACAGGTCAAGGGGGCGGGATGAGGTTAGTAGGTAGGAGATGGGGGTGGGGCTTGAGGTGGGAGGAGGGGATAGGTGGGAGGAAGGACAGGTTAGAGAGGCGGGGACGAGCTGGTCTGGTTTTGGGATGCGGTAGGGGGAGGGGAGATTTTGAAGCTTGTGAAATCCACATTGATACCATTGGGCTGCAGGGTTCCCAAGCGGAATATGAGTTGCTGTTCCTGCAACCTTCGGGTGGCATTGTTGTGGCACTGCAGGAGGCCCAGGATGGACATGTCGTCTGAGGAATGGGAGGGGGAGTTGAAATGGTTCACGACTGGGAGGTGCAGTTGTTTATTGCAGACCAAGCTGCTATAACTAGAAACATTATATTGAGTGTGGCTATGTTTGACAGAATTGTGAGGAAAACGCTTATTTGTGTTTTTTTTTATTTGAGACTGTCTCTGCAGCTGAGCAAGGCTAAATAATTAATTATCAATTTAGTTACTTTATGACTTAACCATTTCAGGCCAAAGTACTTTAACACAAAAAGAATTTTTGAATGGATTCGCACAATTTGTCCCAAAATATTTCGACAAGTTTCTGTGGCAGGTCTATTTTCTGGGAAATTTTAAACCAGCAACTCCAGTAAAATTCCAGCCTAGAGTCCTGACTCTTAACATACTTCAAAGAAAAAAGTTTGCATTTATATAGTACTTTTCACAACTTCAAGCTATTACAATATACACTTCAACACAACAACATTATCATGTGTCATAAAGCGGAGGTTGACCCTTCCCCCTCTGTGAAATAGAAGTGAAACGCCCAAAGAGGAGCACCTCACCCTGTAATCTGTGAAAGGGAGTGTGAAAAGTGGTGTGACCTGCTTTTCAGCAATTTCTAGTGGTTAAATAAAATAAATCCCTGACACTCACTTTACAATCAACAAGTAACAATTTATTTATCTAACTCTAACAGTGAACAAATTAACTAAACTATTAACAAGCTGACTAAATCCCTTCTAACCATTAACTATTCCTGAATAAAACAAGATTCTAATAATATACCCTTACAATAAATGCAGAAGTCCCACTTATATAAAGTACAATAAAAAAATAGAATTTAGTCTCTCAAAATTATAGCCAGGTTATGGAATGTTCTGTGCCTTCTCCTCAATTCTTCTGTCAGGATTATTAACTAGTTGTGCCTTTGGTACCTTTGACATTTAGATGGTACTTTCTCTAAGACCTAGAGGAGACTGTGTGAGCCAGTGATTCTCTCTTGGGACTTGAGAGCTGTTAACTCTGGCAGATGGCATCAGCTCTTTTGTCTTTGTCCAACTGTCCTCTCCTTTTATACCCTTGATGACATATCAATTTCTTACAATATGATTGGTTCTATGTTGTCAAAACCATCAGATTTAAATTTAAGAGATAGCAAGAATTGCAGATGCTGGACTCAGAGCTAACACAGTATGGAGCTGGAGAAGCACAGCAGGCCAGGCAGCATCAGAGAAGCAGGAAAGTTGACGTTTTGGGTCAGGACCCTTCTTCTGAAGAAGGGCCACAGGGATCAGTGTTAGTACCATGATTGTTTACAACTTACATAGATGATTCGGAGTTCGGGACCATGTGTAGTGTACCAAAGTTAGCAGATGACGCTAAGATGTATCGTAGAGCAAAGTTTGCAGAAGATCTGAAAGTTTACAAAGGGATACAGATAGTTTAAGTGAGTGGGCAAATGAGTGGCAGATGGAATTCAATGTTGGTAAATGTGAAGTCATCCATTTTGGTAGGAATAAGAGTAAAAGAAACTATTACTTGAAAGGTAAAAAATTGCAGCGTGCTACTGTGCAGAGGGACCTGGGTGTCCTTGTGCATGAATCGCAGAAGGTTGGTTTGCAGGTACAATTAAGAAGCTAATTAAGAAGGCAAATGGAATTTTGTCCTTCATTGCTAGAGGGATTGAATTTAAAAGCAGGGAGCTCATGTTACAGCTGTATGGGGTGCTGGTGAGGCCACACCTGGAGTACTGCATGCAGTTTTGGTCTCCTTACTTGAGAAAGGATTAATTGGCACTGAAGGCGGTGCATAGGAGATTCACTAGGTTGATTTCAAAGTTGAGGGTTGGCTTATGAGGAGAGAGTGAGTAGACAGGGATTATATTCATTGGAATTATAGAAACATACAAAATTATGAAGGGAATAGATAAGATAGAAGCAGGGAAGTTGTTTCCACGGGCAGGTGAACTAGAACAAGAGGGCATAGCCTCAAAATTAGGGGGAGCAGATTTAGGACTGAATTGAGGAGGAACTTCTTCGCCCAAAAGGCTGTGAATCGGTGGAATTCCCTGCTCAGTGAAGTAGTTGAGGCTTCCTCATTGAACGTTTTTAAAGCTAAGGCAGATAATTTTTTGAATAGTAAAAGAATTAAGGGTTATGATGAGTGGGTGGATAAATGGAACTGGCCATGAAAAGATCAGCTATGATCTTATTGAATGGTGGAGCAGGCTTGAACGACCTGATGGCTTACTCCTACTTCTGGTTCTTATGTTTTTATGGTACCTAAACAAAACTGCAGCTTAGCCTGTTAACTGTGTGGTCTTTTGATACAAATGCTTCAACTCAGGTGCTCTCTGTGTACGTGCAAACCTTCAAGCTGCTCACAGACATCCCGTTTAAATCTCTAAGTATTGAAAATGTGCATCATCTTTTAAAGGGACCATGCAATGCTTCCCCCTCTCCCCATTCCCCAACACTGTACAACACCAAATTCTAACTCCCTGCCTCCCAATCCGCAAGTACTCTACTCAACTTTGCAACACATGGTACAAAAAAAAACACATAAAATCCACACAGGCATCTGATTTAGTATCACATTATTATTCAAAATTATGTAGTTTTTTTAAAGAAATCAGCTGCTGCACGGTTCCTATCACGATTTCGTAGAGCTAACAAATGGAGATTGGAAGAGATTACGTCCGGGAATCTGGAAAGAGAGTGTTTAGAAGAAACCTGTTCCAAAGAAGAGGTCCGAGAGATTTTTGAAAATGATGAGAAAACCGTAAGGACTAAGCTTTTCTTATTCATTCATGCGATTAGGAGTCACTTTTAGGCAGCATTTATTGCCCATCCTTAATTGCCCAGAAAGTAGTTGAGAGTCAACCACGTTGTGTGGGCCTGGAATCACATGTAAACCAGACAGGTAAGGATGGCAGTTTCCTTCCCTAAAGGACATTAGTGAACCAGATGGGTTTTTCCGACAATCAGCAACGGATTCATGGTTAGATTTTTTTTATTGATTTCAAATGCCATCATCTGCTGTGGCAGGATTCAAACCTAGGATGTTATCTTGGTCTCTGGATTAATAGTCCAACAATAATACCACTAGGCCATTGCCTCCCCTAGTTTAATGCTTCCTGTCTATCTCTCACCTGTCCTTTCTCATTTTCACATTAATAATCACGTAAGTGGGAAGATCTCAGATGTTTAGAAGAGTGAGCTGGCTGCAATATGGAACTTACTATTTACATTGCTTGTTTTGAGTATGGCGTTATCTTTGGTAGCTCCAGAAGCTCACTGAACCATTTATGTCATTGAACTGCTATATTGGAATTGGTAAAATTGGTAGAATTGGATACTGCCTTGGATTGACTTCCCTCTCACAGTGCCAAGTAATAGATCCCTCTTTAATTATTTCGTTCAACAAGACTTCCATGTCAAAGCCTGAAGCCATGGTCGTTTTGTGTCCTGTTGCAGCATCCTTAGATCTACTTCTCCAGAAAACAGTTTTATTGGATAGGTTTCAAATAACTTAATCCAATCCACTGAACCCAGTTCCATGAGGCAAATCCCCACAAATGGTGTTAGGATCCTGCCCTACATAGAATAATAATTGATGAAAGGCACACCAGGAGAAAAGTGCCGTCTGTTTGTGTTTCTATTTGGAAAATGAAGCTCTGAATACCCTTACCTTTTGATTAAAGGAGAGACTGATTTAAAACAGTAAACAAGAAACATGATCATTTTCAAAAACAGTTAGATTTAAAATGCCAACTTCATTAAGAATTGTGGAATGAATGTAATTGTTGACTAATTGTTGTGTGGAGAGTGCAGATTAGATTCTCATCTGATCAATGTCTGCTAAACAATGTACTAGAGGGCACTTAGTATGAAAACAGTGCTTGTAGCATGTAAAGATATTGCACTTTGTTTCAAGTGAAAAGTAACCTTAAATAGTGCTGCATACTTCTGAGCCCCAACCATGCAACAATTAAGTTGAAGTTAGCCTGAGATTCTTTAATTAGGAACAATTGATTTTTGACCTTAAAAGTGCAGAATTATTAATCTTTTGTTTATTTCTTTCATTCAAGGACATTTTCTGGAATTTCTACACAGGTATGTCTTCTCTAATACATCACAATACAAAGTATTGTGCTTACTTAGACAAAAGTAGGTTCTGACATCAAAAAAGCCATTTTCCTGACTATGTGACTAGATCAATATAAATAATTGACTAAAAATTAAAAGTAGTTCAAAGATAGTTTCATTCCAGAAAGAAAAATTAAAGGCTTCACAACCTCATGATGTCCCAAAGCACTCTGTAATTGGTGGAGTAGTTTTGAGAAGTGTTTTACTCAGATAAGCCGCCTTAAAGATATTCCCTAAAAACTTGATTAGTGAGCAGGTAATCGGTTTTAGTAACATTAATTAAGGATCAAACATTTGCCAACACACAAGGATAATTATGCTGCCCTTTTGTATAGTGCTACAGGATCTTTTGTGTTCACTTTAGACAGCATCTTGGGTTTCAGTTTAATGTTTCAGCCAAAGGCCATCACCTTTTACAGGCTGCATAACCTCAGAACTACACCAGCTTGTTAGCCTAGAATTCGTGCTCAGGTCTCCAGAGTGAGTGACACCAAGAATTCTCTTTTCTGGTTTCTGAAGGTCTAATTAGTATTATGTGGCCTACCAAAACAAATAATACTAATGAGTAGAAGTCAATGTCCTGAAATTTAAAAAAAACACGAAGTGCTGGAGAAACTCAGCAGGCCTGGCTGCACCTCTGGAGAGAGAGAGAAAAACAGAGTTAATGGGCTGAATTTTACCAAAAATTGCTTAAGACCATAAGACGATAAGACACAAGAGCAGAATTAGACTATTCAGCCTATTGAGTCTTCTCTGCCATTCGATCATGGCTGATATATTTCTCAAGACAATTCTCCTGCCTTCTCCCCATAATGTCTGATCCCCTCAATAATAATACCTCTGTCTTAAATACTCTCAATGATTTGGCATCCACAACCTTCTGCAGTAATGAGTTCCACAGATTAACCACCCTCTGGCTGAAGTGTCAATTTTCTGAGTATCAGGAAGGATTTCTGTCTGTGAGCTCTAGCAGATTATCTCAACAGAATTGTCTGCAGCTGCCTTTATTTTGTATGCACTATGCCTGTATGGTGTTCTCCTCTCACTGTCATGCACTCATCAATGTGGAAGTGTTTGCCACTGCCAGGAGCTCTCAGGATTCCAGGCATTGGTGCCTTATTTAAAGTTTGACCATGCAGCATTTTAACTAACTTTTATTTTAGATCTCTAGAATGCATTGTACTTTGCTCTTACTTGATTCAACACTCTATCTGAGTAATATCTGACAAACAGCTAGCCTAAGTTTTGAGTTTAAAAACTGAAAGAACTGCTGGAAATCAGAAACAAAAACTGATGGAAAATCCTGCTGGAAAATCTCAGCAGGTTTGGCAGCATCTGTGCAGAGAAATCAGAGTTAACAGTTCTGTTCCAGGAACCCTCCCTCACAACTAGTTCTAAGCTTTTCCAGTGAATTTCTATTTTCGTTAAGCTTTCAGTTTGTTGATTTCCCAATAATAAATCTACCTTTTTTTAAATTCATTCAGGGGATATAGGCTTTATTGCCTATCCCTGGAGGTGGTGGTATTCTGCATTCTTGAACCACTGCAGTCTATTTAGTTTAGGGACACCCACACTGCTGTTAAGAGAGGGAATTCCAGGATTTTGGCACAGTGATACTGAAGGAATAATGACATATTTCCATGTCAGGATGGTGAATGGCTTGGAGGGGAACTTTCATAAAACTAGCAAGAACTTGACAGTTGCTGTTTTACAGCAGATCTACAGACCATTCCATTAGTTTATGGGTAAAAAATGATGCATATAACTTCAATACTTGTCAAAATAATAACCCTTTTAGTTGTGAAACATAGTGGCAGAAAAGAGAATAGGTTTTTTTTAGTGTCAACTTCACAGACAGTTCTGTTCCATTTGGGTAACAACGGGGAGAGCATAAAAGGTTGCGTAGCTGTTTGTCAGCATATTGAACCGCATCCTGAATGCTCCTATCATGGTTAACAAGCCAAGGCATGAGAATTGAACCTAGAGGCAGGAACTCTTCCACTGGACCACAAGATCTCCTAGAAAACAGACAAAAAAAATTAAGAAAAAGCAGATGATGAATTACATTTTCAACATTAATGGTCAAATGCAGAACAGATTCAAACCAATTCCCCTACCTATTACTTTAGTGGGTGACTTATATCTGCGGATATTGGCAGCCGAATTTTCAACACTTTATGATGGCTACATGCAGAGAACAATTTATGATAAGTCTAGAAATGCATGCTTTACTTGATGTCAGATCAAAATAAAAACTCCAATTTAATTTCTCTTTCTCAGGCAGTAGAATATGTGATTCATCTCCATGTGAAAATAATGGGCTGTGTGTTGATCTGTATGGTGAATTTTATTGCAAATGTCTTGGAGGATTTAATGGAACACACTGCGAACAAGGTCAGAGAATTTTTATCACAAACTTTATTCTTTCTCTCAGAATTCCCATGGATTCCCCAATCCCAATGGTGTCACTAGTTATGTACTGTGAGGGCAAGGCGTTCTTAGGTTACCTGTCATAATCCATTTGCATAACTTGAGTGCACTAATAATTGGTGCAGGCCTTCCTTTAGCTCTTTCTCTAGGTCTTGCACTGAATCAGACGATGGTGACAACTGCGTGGTTTGGATTATGTTGACTGGGAACAGGCTGTCTGTCTGCTGTTGGAGAGTAGCAACTAAAACGTCAGCTTTTCTGCTCCTCTGATGCTGCCTGGTCTGCTGTGTTCCTCCAGCACCACACTTTGTTATCTCTGATTCCAAGATCTGCAGTTCTTGCTATCTCAAACATAGAATATCACTGCAAGGGGAGTTTGGTTAAGTAACTGATAGAACATGTTTCTTGATTTGCCATAAGGGCACAACACCAACCATATCCCCACAACCCACAACTTCCATTGCAGATCCTCCTGTTTGTGGCACAAGCTCACACTGCCCAGATTTGTGAGCATCCTTCCATTGGAATACATTAAGGCCTGATGAAGAGAACCATGAGAGCAGAAAGGCTTGAAATATTCTATCTTCCAATAATTACAAAGCCCTGGCTGGGCTTGCGATGAACCCAAGTGCTGGTCAAGTGAAATGGAGAAAGTTCCCTGAAATCCTGCAATAGCATTGTGACAGCAGAGACTTGACACAATTGTTATTTTTTACCTGTTCATAGGATGTGGATGTCATTGGCTAGGCCAGCATTTATTGCCCATTCCTAATTGCCCTGGAGAAAGTGGTGGAGAGCCGCTTTTTTTATTCATTCACTGTATGAGGGTGTTGCTGGATGGGCCAGCATTTATTGCCCATCCCAGGCAGCATTTAAGATTCAACCACATTGCTGTGGGACTGGAGTCACATGTAGTCCATATCAGGTAAGGTTGATAGTTTCCTTCCTTAAAGGTCATTTATGAACCAGATCGGTTTTCTCAACGATCGGAAATGGTTCCAGATTTTTGTTGAATACAAATTCCACCATCTGCCAATGGCGGGATTTGAACCCGGGCCCCAGAACATTACTTGGGTCTTTGGATTAACAGTCCAGCAATAATGACACGAGGATATTGCCTCCCCAATTTCTTCATCCAATGCAGGGTAGGGTCATCCACAATGCTGTTAGGAAGGGAGTTCCATGATTTTGATCCAATTACAGTGAAGGAATTGTGATATATTTCCAAGTCAGAATGATATATTACTTGGAGGGAAACTTGTAAACGATGGAGTCCCCGTGAATCCGCTGCTGTTGTCTTTCCAGGTGATAGAGGTCATGGGTTTGGAACATGCTAATGAAGGAGCTTTGGTGAGCTCCTGTAATGCATGCTTCCACTGCTCATCAGTGATGGTGGATGACATGCCAATCAAGCACGTCACTTTGTCTTGGATGGTGTCAAGCTGCTTGAGTGTTCTCGGAGCTTCACAAATTTGGCTTCGCCCCATTTCCTCTTTGCTGTTCCTGATAACTGACTATACACCAAACACAACTGAGAAAAATCTGGTTGGTGACTCTTGTATATTTTCAATACAATTTATAATGCAAAAAGGCATGACAATATCACAATGTAATTTTACATCCACTTCTGTCATGTATTTCTTTCTCTCATTGAGAATAACTACAAGATGATTAAAAGTCAAAGCTTTGTGGATCATTAAATGTCACGGCAGTTTAGGACAGATAACTGTTGAAGTGCGCACAGTTAAGATGGATAGATAGTCTCTGTATTGCTCTACATAATGATTCAACATTCCTAGATCATTTAAAAGTCATGTTTGTTATTTTGAGGGCATGTCATTCATGATGCTAGATCCTATTGTCTATTGGCAAAATGGCTACTGATAGAATATTAGAATCTGGCATCTGGTTGAAGATTGGGGCTGCTTCCTTCCTGAAAGGACAACGTTAAAGACTCTGTACCCGATGCACATAGAATTCAAAACAGAAAAAAAACTGTTTGTGCAACTAGAAGTAAACAACTACAATCCAATAGCAATTACAGGGACGTTGTTTCAGGATGGCATAGATTGAAATCTAATTATTGAATGGTACATGGCACTTTGAAAGGACAGGTCACTATAGAAATGTAGATGGGGTTTCTTTGTTAATTAACATTGTTACTAGAATTATAAACAGGCATGACCTAAATTTAGTAAACCAGGAAGTAGGAGCAAGATGAGAAATGATAAAGGAAAGAGGACACTTGTGGGAATAAAATACAAGCTCCCGAACAGTAACTACACAGGATAGAGTATAAATACAGAAAAATGTCAGTTTGTCAGAGAAGTGCAGTGACAGTCATTGGGGATTTTAATCTACATATACACTGGAAAACCAGATGAACAAAGATACCATAGAAGACAGTTTCATACAATGTTTTGGAGGTTATTTCTTAGAACAGCACATTTGAAGCTGACCAACTGACCAGACCTGTTATAGTACATAGAGATTGGATTAATTTATTATCTCACCGTGAATCCACCCCAAGGTTGTAGTGATCATAAATGATTTAATTTTCTATTCAGTTTGAGGGACAGAGAAATGAGTCTGAGACTATTATTTTAAACTTGAATAAAAGCAATTCTGGTTGAAATCAGAGCTAGCTAAAGTGAACTAGCAAATTGGGTTAATGGATAAGTCAATAGAGATGCAATAGCAGACATTTAAGGGGATATTTTGTATTGTACATTGTGTAACAGACAAAGTATTCACTTTTAATAACTGGGCATCCTCTGTGCTTGTGGTCTGTATTTGCTCCACAACACTGACAAGGACATTTCGAATCTGATGCTTGTACCAGTCAGTATTGGTTTACTGAAAAGATTCTGATTTCCAGTGCTAAGGTTGATCTTCCCCTGTTAATATTCATCTGTTATGCTTTCTGACATCAGTTTCACTCACCATTTGAAAGGCTATCTTTAAAATAAAATCTTCTTTGGATGTAATAAATCTGACAAAGAATCATCAGTAAATCAGCCAACAATTCTGTCTTTTATGAATTCTGATTTAAAATCACCAGTGTTACATTTCTACGTGTAAATAATGATAATTCTTATAATTAATGAAATAATCTATGTATTTCCCTGGATGCTAAGCTGTCTGATAAAATCTTGCTCTTCCAATTGTTTCATTTGTTCTAAGATTAATGTAATTGTCAAAGGCTTTTAGTACTTCTTCAAAAGAACCTGTTGTTTGTTTTACCCCTTAGTGAGTTATAACATCATTGGCTGTACTCTGAAATGCAGATCAAAATGCACAAACATGTTCAATTTCTAATTTAAGTATCTAATTTTGAAGCTATTCTGTATTTTAACTATTATTTTCTCAAAGATGTCCAATTCAGTGTTCTTTTTGTCAATATCTGAAATTAATCTTCTTGGTAATTTTATTTCTCATGCCATGTCTTTGTAATGTGATTATTTTGTTTCCTTGCTTAAAAGAGTTTTATTTTGCAGTAATGTAGTGCTGCTGCTGTGCGCTGCTGTACTGCAGGTTTTCCCAGGATTTTCAGGCTCATCAGAGGATTCCATCTTTCCTACATTTTCACTGGAAAATTGATTTCCTTTAAATTCATTTCCTTAAGACCTTTATTGAATTACCTCTGCTGCCTCTATCTTTAATCCTGTATTAATGATAGTTTTACTAAATTACTCCCACAATTGACAGTTTTATTAGATGAATCCTACTTCTTCCTTTTTTTTCTGTATGATTCCTGCTTCCCATTGATTTAAACACATTTTTCTTGCCTTTGATGTTGCTTTTATTGAAGAATCTATTACCTTTTCTATGGCTTCAATTAAATCTCCTCCCTTCCTTTATCTGTTAGACTATGGCTGCTTAGGCTTTTCTTCTGCCCTTTCATTACTTTAATTCTAGCTTTGCGGTATCCCTGAATCTCAGTTTAGGTTAAGCCCTTAATTTCCTTTGTTGTAATTGTGCCTGCTATGGCAATGACACTCGACACGAGCTGTAGGTGTTTTCTTTATTTTTCACTCTCCTAGCCTGTAAACCCACGCCATCTTTTAAAACTTTGCCCTAGCTCAATACAGATTTTGACTTTATTCATTGTGTGCCATTGTCCAATCACTCTCTGACTTAAGTGTGCTCTGACAGACAACCTCCACCTGTTGTAGTCTGTCTCTGCTTTGGTATAATTAATTCTCTTTCTCCAGGGAGTTTCTCACTCAAATGCTGCAGCATGTCTCTTAGCAGGTTTCAAATGCTTTTGTGATTTACTGTAGAGTATTTCTTGTTTAATCTTATCACAAATGTTTCTGCTGTAAGGTTCTTAAATCTTCAGCTTTTCCCTGTTGCTGTCACAAGAATGAGTGACTTAGTGGAGTCTGAAGAACCAAAAAAATCTTCAGACGTCCACCACTGTCAGCATGTTGCGTGAGATTGCTGAATGAAATCAACACTGCTGTTCACCATGTTGTATGTGCAGTCAAACTGAGTCTGCACCTCATCACTGGGTAGGTTTGCTGCCACAATCCCCTTTAGATATAAGGATCGACAGGGTCTGCTTGCTCAAGTGTGATTAAGAAAAACCACTTACTGGACTAACTAGAAAATCTCTTGCAAAAGTAGTTTATTACTTGCTAGCAACTAGTTACTGGTTACATTGATATAAAGAACAAAGAACAAAGAAAATTACAGCACAGGAACAGGCCCTTCGGCCCTCCAAGCCTGCGCCGATCCAGATCCTCTATCTAAACCTGTCTCCTACTTTCCAAGGATCTGTATCCCTCTGTGCCCTGCCCATTCATGTATCTGTCTTGATACATCTTAAATGACGCTATCATGCCCGCCTCTACCATCTCTGCTGGCAACGCATTCCAGGCACCCACCACCCTCTGTGTAAAGAACTTTCCGTGCATATCTCCCTTAAACTTTTCCCCTCTCACCTTGAAATCGTGACCCCTAGTAATTGAGTCCCCCACTCTGGGAAAAAGCTTCTTGCTATCCACCCTGTCTGTACCTCTTATGATTTTGTACACCTCAATCAGGTCCTCCCTCAACCTCCGTCTTTCTAATGTAAATAATCCTAATCTACTCAACCTCTCTTCATAGCTAGCGCCCTCCATATCAGGCAACATCCTGGTGAACCTCCTCTGCATCCTCTCCAAAGCATCCACATCCTTTTGGTAATGTGGGGACCAGAACTGTACGCAGTATTCCAAATGTAGTTGAAACAAAGTCCTTTACAACTCTAACACGACCTGCCAATTCTTGTACTCAATACCCCGTCCGATGAATGAAAGCATGCCGTATGCCTTCTTGACCACTCTATCGACCTGCGTTGCCACCTTCAGGGTACAATGGACCTGAACACCCAGATCTCTCTGTACATCAATTTTCCCCAGGGCTTTTCCTTTTACCGTACAGTTCGCTCTTGAATTGGATCTTTCAAAATGCATCACCTCGCACTCACCTCGATTGAACTCCATCTGCCATTTCTCCGCCGATCTCTCCAATCTATCTATATGCTGCTGCATTCTCCAACAGTCCCCTTCATTATCTGCTACTCCACCAATCTTAGTGTCATCTGCAAACTTGCTAATCAGACCATCTATACCTTCCTCCAGATCATTTATTTATATCACAAACAACAGTGGTCCCAACACGGATCCCTGTGGAACACCACTGGTCACAGTTCTCCATTTTGAGAAACTCCCTTCCATACAACTCTCTGTCTCCTGTTGCCCAGCCAGTTCCCTATCCATCTAGCTAGTACACCCTGGACCCCATGTGACTTCACTTTCTCCATCAGCCTACCATGGGGAACCTTATCAAACGCCTTTACTGAAGTCCATGTATATGACACCTACAGCCCTTCCCTCATCTATCAACTTTGTCACTTCCTCAAAGAATTCTATCAAGTTGGTAAGACATGACCTTCCCTGCACAAACCATGCTACCTATCACTAATAAGCCCATTTTCTTCCAAATGTAAATAGATCCTACCCCTCAGTATCTTCTCCAGCAGCTTCCCCACCACTGACGTCAGGCTCACCGGTCTATCATTACCTGGATTATCCTTGCTACCCTTCTTAAACAAGGGGACAACATTAGCAATTCTCCAGTCCTCCAGGACCTCACCCGTGCTCAAGGATGCTGCAAAGATATCTGTTAAGGCCCCAGCTATTTCCTCTCTCGCTTCCCCACCACTACCTACCTGCTATTACCAGCAAATTTTGTTATTGGATACTATTCTTAATGGGCATTTTGTAGGATCCAGATAGAATTGAAGAACATATAAAGTCTTTGTGGTCTGTAATCCAACAGGGAAAGCTTTGAAGATGTGCACTCTGTAAAGGGACAGACAAATCTGACAAAGCCCATGAATCTGGCTGATGACACTTCTATGACTCACCTCTTAAAGGAACACCATCCTAGCATAACACACAACAAAAATAATACATAATACATACCAATATTTCAGGAAATATTTTTGTGCTTATTAAAATGAGGGGCATTAATGAACAGTATCCAGTCAGGAACTTAGTTTAGTATAGTCTAGCTAGTTACAGACTGATGTTTCCTCTGTTGCCCTGTAATGCCACGCCACTGCCTCAATATAATGGCAGCTGTCTGTACTGCCACTTGTCCATTTCTCACAGCCTGTGGCCTTCCTTAATGAGGCAGATTTTGTGTCACCTTTTAAAGCTGGCTTACATAGAATGGGATAAAGGGCCTCCTTCTGTATGGTTCTATGAAACCTACATAAAGGCTATCGACAGCCAGCAGAGACTTTTCTGATCATTCTGGGTTTGAAATCAGGTCTCAACAGGAAAAGGCATTTGTCTACACTTCTGTACATTGCATCTATGTTCAAAAGACTGAAATATTATTACAAAAGCAGTACATAATGTGGTTTATAATTAACATATTTATATATTTTTTAGACATCAATGAGTGTGAGCTCATGAACCCTTGCCCACCAGGAACCACGTGTGTAGATGGAATCAATAAATTTACCTGCAATTGTCCAGCTGAAGGGTGCTATTTATTAAGCAACTACACAGGATTTGACCACACTTTTAATTAAATGTACAAGTTTACTTATAATCAAGTGGAGATGAGACATACGTTTTCTAATTGGTAAAAGTCAATCATTACCTGTGATTACTGATCTCTTGTGATTCTGGTATTACAGAGTGATGTATATCACGTCTGTCATCAGTACAGTTAGATGATACTTAATTTAGTTGTCAATGCAACAATTTTTAAACTTGTTCCAAGAATAAAGCTACAAGTGGAACTTGTTTCATATTAATAATAAATACTAACACTTCATATCTCCTGTGTTCCTGATTTAAGTGAAATAACAAATTCAGTTTGAAATGTGGCACTGTTTGAAGATCTACTGTTATTCCAACATATTGTAGAAAATGATCATTTGTAATGCATAGAAAATTATTTCACGTCACAACTACAATTTCATTTACCTTATAAGACTGAATAAACTAAACAGGGTGCTCAACATTGCAAATTGTATTTGGTCTATTGGAAAAATCCAGCTTCGATTCCTTTTGTATATGTATTTTAGCTGTTAAAATGTCCATGGAAACGAACCATCCAAAGGAATCAAATTAACTGAACAGCCCAATGAAGAAACCAAATGGACAATAAATCAAATATAGGTGAACACTAGAACAGCTTAGCATCTGACAGAGTGAGGCCCAACATCCAGTGAAAAATATATGTATATTACACATTAGTGAACAGATGACACAGAGATAGATCTTACAATATATGTGGCATAATGTTCAGTCACAAACTCCTTCAAAGCTCTGCTTTCCTTTGATAGAGTTGTAGGTCCGTTCTTCATCCAGGATTTAGCCATTGACAGTAATAGGGTCTACTGATTATGTTCATTCAAGTATGAGCAGAAATTTCAAAACTAACTGTAGACTGTTATCAGATGTCACGTTTTCCATCATTACCATAAAACAATTGTACATCAGGAACTCAGCACATAACCAGAGTCCAGTACTGGCATGAAGTCTGGGGAGACATCTACTTTTAGATTATCCCCTTTAGAACCCTAATTGATTGTAGAAGAATCTATTGCGCCTATACCCTGAGATCGGAAAGTAATTAGCCATTGTTCTTAAGCTATCATTGAGATTTCTATCTGTTAGAGAGAGAGACAAGTAGTTATTTGGAGATAGTAAAAACTGCCAATGCTGGAGTCTGAGATAACACAGTGTGGAGCTGGAGGAACACAGCAGGCCAGGCTGCTTCAGAGGAGCAGGAATGCTGACGTTTCGGGTCGGGACCGTTCTTCAGAAATGGGGGAGGGAAAGGCAGTTCTGAAATAAATAGAGAGGGGGGGGTTGGGCTGTGGAAGGTAGGTGGGATGGTGATAGCAGGTAGGTAGTGGTGGGTATTGGTCAGTGAGGTGGGAGGAGCGGATAGATGGGACAGAAGACGGACAGGTCAAGGAGGCGGGAATGAGAGGGAGGGTTGGTCTTGGGATGAGGCCAGGGGTGGGGAGATTTTGAAGTTAGTAAAGTCCACATTGAGATCATTGGATTGTAGGCTTCCAAGGCGGAATATGAGGTGCTGCTCCTCCAGTTTCCGGGTGGCATCTTTGTGACACTGGAGGAGGCCAGGATGGACATGTCGTCCAGGGAGTGGGAGGGGGAGTTGAAGTGGTTTGCGACTGGGAGGTGTTGTCGTTTGTCGCGAACTGAGCACAGGTGATCTACAAAGCGGGTTAGGGTTAGGGTAGAGCTTTGTCACAATGACGCCACCCGGAAACTGGAGGAACAGCACCTCATATTCCGCCTTGGAAGCCTACAACCCAATGGTGTCAATGTGGACTTTACTAGCTTCAAAATCTCCCCACCCCCAGCCTCATCCCAAGACCAACCCTCCCTCTCATCCCCGCCTCCTTGACCTATCCGTCTTCTCTCCCACCCATCCACTCCTCCCACCTCACTGACCAATCTGCATCACTACCTACCTGCTATCACCATCCCAGCTACCTTCCCAACCCCCCTCTCTCTATTTATTTCAGAGCCCCATCCCCACCCCCACCCCCACCCCCATCTCCAACCCCTCCCCCATTTCTGAAGAAGGTTCCCAACCCGAAATGTCAGCTTTCCTGCTTCGCTGATGCTGCCTGGCCTGCTGTGTTCCTCCATCTCCACACTGTGTTAAGTAGTTATTTGGCTTGTGGGACACAACTAAGGATCATGCATGAGGCAAGACAAAGCAAGGCAAGGCCTCCATGAACTACCACAGCCAATACCTGAACAGGATTAAATCCACATTGTTGGCATCACTGCACTACACTCCAGCCATCTGTGTTAAGTCCACCTGAAAAATGTAAACTTGTTCCAAAATGCTAAACCAGCTGCCTAACTGGCAGTTTATTGTGCTAAATAAAATGATAAAAGACCAAATAAACAATGTGACCTATAAGTGACAGGGACAAAATATCATTTTTGGCTTAGTCGTAACACCTTAACCTTTGAATCTGATCATTAATCCAAATCCCATTCCAGAAATTTAAGCACATCATGGAGATTGACATTTTGGTGCTAAATCAAAGGGAGTTATATCATATTGGAAGTCCTTCACGTAAAACATTAAATTAAGATGCCACCTCAGGATTACTCCTAGTGCCAGACGCTAATGAGCATAACAACAGGAAGATCTGTTGATTGAAAACATGGCTGGAGAACTGGTATAACAGGGAGGATATCAGGTCTCTGAGGCATTGAGACCAGTTCTAGGAAAATGAGTCCTATGCTATTTGGACAGGTTACACCTTAATGAGACTGGGATTGATATTCTCGCAGGGAGATTTGTTAGTGCTGTTGGAGTTAGTTTAAACCAGATGTCAGGGGGATGGATCCTGAGGGGTAACCCAAATTAGAAGGAAGCAAATTTTCTAACAGGAAGTAGAAAAGCTGCAAAGGGATGCAGAAGACAGGAGAAACAAAGCCAAGCATTGAGTATGCCTAGGATGTGGAATGACATCAAAAAGACAAAGTTAATGGCACACCACCAGAACACACTCAGCATTCATAACAAGATAGATGATTCAAATAGAAGTAAATGTTTATAGCATAATTACCATTATGGAAAATTTGGCTGCATGGTGACCAAGATTGTGAACTGAATATTCAAAGACATGCAATGTTTAGGAAGGTCAGTCAAAAAAGAATAGGAGATGGAATTGGTACTGATAATACAAGATGGGGTCAGTTCATTAGTAAGGGAGGATCTAAAATTGGAAAAACAAGGTGTGGAATCTGTTCAAATGAAATTCAGAAACTGCAAGGGCAGCAGAAATTGGTTGGAGTTATTTATAGCTCACAAAACCCTAGAGGTGATGTAGGCCATGGTATTAATCAGTTGATGAGCAAAGTATGTACGAGCAACACAGTAATCATCGCTTACCTCAATCTGCATATAAACCAATTGAGCACTAAAACTATAGGGAATATGTTTCTGGAATATCTCAGGGATGATTTTCTGGAGCAGCATTTTGAGGACCTGACCAGATCAGGTTATTTTAGATGTCATAAGGAAAAAGGAATAATGAATAATATCATTGTAAAAGAGATAAGAACCACAATAAAATTAAATTTTACTCTTGTTCAAAAATGAGTAGTGAGTACTTAGAGACTGGGAAAATACATCAAAAGGCACAAGCGTATATAGGCAATGGACAGTCTTTAAATAACCATTCCATAACTTAGAGCAACAATACATTCCCACAAGAACAAAAAATTCAAAAAAAGGACAGTCAACTGTGGCTGACAAAGCAAGTTAAGGATTGAGTAAGATTAAAAAAAAACCATAAGGAGGCCACAAATAATAATAATTCTGAGGATTGGAAAGTTTTTAGAATGCAGCAGAGAACAACCAAGAAACTGATAAGAAGGTAAGTATACGATATGAAAGCAATCTAGTAAAATACCTAAAAATAGACTGTCTCAGCTTCTACAGGAATGTAAAAATGAAAGCTTTGGTTAACACTTTGTGAGCCCAGTAAAAGCAGAGTCAGAAGAGTTTACAATGAGGAATAGAGAAATAATGGAGAGGCTAACAGATTACAAAAACAGAAGTTACTGGAAGCTCAGCAGATCTGGCAACATCTGTAAAGAAAAAACCAGAGTTAATGTTTTGGGTCCAGTGACCCTTCCTCTGAGGGCAGCAGACATTGGTTGGAGTTAATCATAGCTCACAAAATCCTAGAAGTGATGTAGGCTATGGTCTTTCTCGCTTCATTCTATCACCCTATTATCTTTGTATGGTATGATCTACCTGTACTGCACCTAAAACCAAACTTTACATGTACCTAGGTACATGTAATGATAATACACCCAAATCCTACAATTACCTGTGTTTTCCCTGCAAACCTTGATTCCCGTCCTGATCAAGAATTGAACCCAAACTCATGGATGTGAGCTTAAACATATGCAAAAATCTTACAGCAGAAGGTAATTTAAAACTAAAACTGCAAAGATAGACAGGCACAGAGCCTGAGATAACAAGGTGTAGAGCTGGATGAACACAGCAGGCTAAGCAGCATCAGAGGAGCAGGAAGGCTGATGTTTCACGCCTAGACCCTTCTTCAGAAATGGGGGAGGGGAAGGGGGTTCTGAAATAAATAGGGAGAGAGGGGGAGGCGGATAGAAGATGGATAGAGGAGAAGATACAGACAGGTCAAAGAGGCGGGGATGGAGCCAGTAAAGGTGAGTGTAGGTGGGGAGTTGGGGGTGGATAGGTCAGTCCAGGGAGGATGGACAGGTCAAGGGGGCGGGATGAGGTTAGTAGGTAGGAGATGGGGGTGGGGCTTGAGGTGGGAGGAGGGGATAGGTGGGAGGAAGAACAGGTTAGGGAGGCGGGGACGAGCTGGACTGGTTTTGAGATGCAGTAGGCGGAGGGGAGATTTTGAAGCTTGTGATGTCCACATTGATAGCACTGGGCTGCAGGGTTCCCAAACGGAATATGAGTTGCTGTTCCGGCAACCTTCAGGTGGCATCGTTGTGGCACTGCATGAGGCCCAGGATGGACATGTCGTCTGAGGAATGGGAGGGGGAGTTGAAATAGTTCGCGACTGGGAGGTGCAGTTGTTTAGTGCGAACCTAACATAGGTGTTCTGCAAAGTGGTCCCCAAGCCTCTGCTTATTGACACACGTGCGCGCGCAGAGCGATGGCTGGCCCGATCCAGAGGCGCATGCGTGTGAAGCGACGCACGCGCGGTTTGGGGGGAGGGTGACCCTTTGGGCGGCGCGCGTTGGGGATCGGGAGTTTTGCTTCGTTCGCGGTGAAAGTGGGTGTTTTAAAAAATATATCGATTGTGTAAAGCCGAAGCGTTTCGCTTTGCTTGGTGGAGCTTGTGGGAGAGGGTGATTGGGGTCCGGGGGGAGATGGAGGAGGGGATGGGGTGATGGTGAGGGCGCAGGGCCCGAGCAGTGATCACACAGCCTGCGCCATAAGCCCTCCCCTGAGCAACATGCCTCGGGTAAAACAGCTCGGGGTTTTAAAACCCACTGGCTCCTGAATTGACGGGTGTGGCACAGCCTCCCCGCTTTGGTGGGGAAACGGTGGCTGCTATAAATTTTCTTCAGAAGGGTCTGAAGCTGACCCGAAACGTTAGCTTTCCTGCGCCTTTGATGCTGCTTGGCCTGCAGTGTTTCTCCAGATCCACACCTTGTTATCTCAGATTCTCCAGCACCTGCAGTTCCTACTATCTCTGCTATAAAACCGTCGTGGCGTGGGAATTCCAGAAGGGTAGGGTTGAACCCTGCAGTTACGTTTCACTCTGTCTTAAAGGACCAGAAAGCTTCAGTGGCGTCAGATTTAAAAAAAACCCGAAAGAACTGCGGTTGCTCTAAATCAGGAACAAAAAGCAGAAGTTGCTGGAAAAGCTCAGCAGATCTGGTTGGAGGCATGCCTTAGATCAATGTGATTGATCTCCAAGAGCCATAACCATTTTGTGCCAAGTCTGACTCTTATCTTGAAACGTTAACTCTTGATTTTTTTTTTTCTTCGCAGATGCTGCCAGACCCGCTGAGCATTTCCAGCAAATTCTGTTTTTGTGGCATCAGATTGCTGCCTTCAAATAGGCACGAGGGAAGAGGAATTTATTTATAGGGGTTCGTGAATATTGGAATGCAGGAACGAAAACCGACGTGGGAACACAAAGTAAAACTTAACTGCCCTTAGCTGACTCAAATTTTTCAGAGAAGGATTTTGAAATGGCTCACCCCTTTTGCTGGTACTAAAGATTATGAGGGAGAGGAGACAATATTAGTTGTCTTGGTTCGCTGTCCGTTCTCCCTTTGAAAAAGAAAGTGGAACAGGATATAGGAATTGGTTATTGCTTGGCAGTAACGGCGCCAAAGAGTTTTATTCTGCAAAATATCTCTGTTGCTGAAGTTAGTTTATTCATGATCTTCTTATCTGCAAATAGATTTGTCTGTTTTCTACCACAATGGAGACTACACTGAAAGAGCAACTGATCTTTGCTGCACAGAAAACTTTAAGAATAAAACAAAAGAAGAATTTTTCTGCATCGTGTTGCTTGAATCTCTTTGCTGAGATCCTAGCTGTGGATTCGGAATTGAAACCCACTTTCCTGTTTGATTACAGTCTAGCAAAAGCGGAACAGGTCCAGAACTACATCCAGGAGGTACAGAAGACCAGGCTTCTTTCTCAACATTTACATATCCTCAGCATTGAAGAAAACGTACTGATAATAAACTTAAACAAAGCCATCAGACATTTGGAAAGAACATTGCAAGAAAACAGGGTTCCAATAATTGATGTTTCTGCGGATAGGCCCAGTCCAATACTAGCTGAGACATGTGTCAGTAACCAAGTGAAGGCCCAGTTGGATCTAATTTTGAAGCACTTGAAATCCCAAGTAATTCAAAGAGGAAGATGTGAATTAGGTGTTGTTAGTGCAAGTAAAATTTTCTCTTCAGAGTGGAATCTATGCACAATATTTGGATTTCTCCTCGGGTTCCCGATTTCCTACTGGTTTGATTTTACTAAAACTTTTGAGAATTGTTTGAGCATGACTGAGCTTCGGGTTTTCTCTGCCTCTGCTTTCTGTCACCGAATCACTAAAAACCTCAAGCATCAAATGTATTCGTTCAGTATCCCGGAAATCCTTTACTTGGAGTTACAGAGCACTGTAGAAAGTTGGAATAGAGATCTTCAGTCAGACTTTACCAAGCAGTCCAATTTCTCTGAACTCAGTATTTCCACAGAGATCACCTGTCAGCCTGCAGTTACACTTTAAATATTATGTGCAAATTGAATATTGTCATTCGCTAATTAATTTTAAGAAGATAACTAGTGAGGATGCTGGAAATATGAAATAATAACAGAAAATGCTGAGAGTTCAGCAGGTTAGACAGTATCTGTGAAGTTCTGACAATACATCATAAGACATCTCTGGGAATGATGCCTCACCAGTTCAATATTTATTTCCACTTAATGGCAATTCCTTTTTTTTTTGCAAGTGCAACACTGCTTTGTTTGTACCAGTCACAAGGTCTGCATAGATACAATAATAACTCATGAAATCATAAAACCTGTGAAAATTATCAATGTCCAAAACTAATTATAGACACAATTATGAAATTCAACAATGAGTATTGCAACAGTTGACAGACTTTCTGATGTCTATTCAACCGTTTAGCCTATTTGATAACTAGTAAATGCAACAGAAATATTGCAGTGTTTTCATTTTTGACAAGCACTAATATTGTTCTAATTATATTTACTGTTACTATATTTTTGATATGTTTGTGAAGCAAGGCATTTGTATTAAATTTCTTAGATTGTCCATCCATATTATAAATGAATTGGTACCTTTTATTTGTCATCTGATTGAATCTTCATGATTCAAACATTTCTGCTTTCATTGAAGTGACTGGAAAAGCATGCTAAATGCTGATCTCTGTGTATGTGGAATTTCTTAACGTAGTCCGCAAACAGCCTTGTTCCAGGTTCAACCAATGTCCCATTATTCTGAGGTGGTTTTCTAGAGTCTTTTGACTTCCAGTCCCATCTATTGGCTCTTCCAAGATACCTTGGAATGTTGGTGGACCACCTTGTTTTCTAAAACGTTTGAAGAGGCTCTCTGGATTTATCCTTTTTTAACATAAGCATTAACCCATGTACTTCTGAAGAGATGTTAGAGATATTTCAGCCACTTTGTTTCAGGATTTCCAGCAATTCATGCGTTGAAAAGCCAAGAAGAGACCAATTCAGAAATTCACAGCCTATGCCATGTTATCAGATGATTTCTTTACAAGAGATGCTGTAACACAACAATTGCAATAGCAGCCACTGTTATTTCCAATTCCTGTGTTGTTGTGGCAGTTTGCCCATTTGAGAAACAGAAGTCATTGGTGAATTGGTACTTTTCCAGTTTGCTGCCTGAAAGCGGTCCTTGTAATTTATTTACTGAAATGCAGCAAAATGCTGTCTTTTTTTATTATGTGGGTGAGACATAAGCCTAGAGTGTGCCACAATCATGCAAGGATCAAAATCCCATCCTTTCATGTTAAGCTGATCCACACACTGCCTATTCAACTAAGCTATAGGAAACTTGTGATACCCCAAAATAACTTGAATTATTTAGTCATGAAATCTCCAAGGTCAGCTTTAGTCTCAGAGTTACCAATGATTGCATTATGTACTGGACCACGTACTGCAGTGAACAAGTAAATCAAAATGAAACACTTGTAGATTTATATGTCTGGTTGTCTTTATACTTTTATAATTTTTATCTAAAATACTGGACTGAAATTAGATATTAGTGGAAAATATGATATGTAAACTTAATTTTAGATATTTGTACTCCAGTGGTTAAAACCTCTGTACAACATTACTATTTTGTTTGGTTATATTTGTTTTGCTATTGTGATTGAATTATTCTGTTTCAAGTCTGTGAAGTAGAATTGGGCTTTCACAATCAACTGCAGTAGAGGCGAGCAGAGCTTAATCTAATGCATGTTAAAGTTGTTTTGGAAATATTATAGAACATAGCTGTGAATGTGCTACATAAGTTTTCAAATTTACTCCAGACATACATTTATAAATAAGAACCAGAAAGAGGTATATGAATGGTAGGGCAGATGAATTCTCCTGATGCTTGTCTGATCTACATTTGAACCAGGATGGGTAACTTCTGTAGACAACCATGGTCCAACTACAGGTGACAATCTACTTTTTAAGTTCAGAATTGCTTACATTGTGTTTTTTTAACAACCACGATTGTTCACTTGGAGTCATTAGGATCAGAGGTATCTCAACTGACTTCTCTCAGCTTCCACCAGAGGGGGCTAAACTCCAGAACCTACAGTAAAAACCAAAAGAAGTGCGGATGCAGGAGTTCTGAGTTCTCAGGAAGGACCAAAACGTTAACTCTGATTTCTCTCCACAGATGCTGCCAGATTGCTAAGTTTTTCCAGCAATTTCTGTTTTTGTTCCAGAACGACAGATTGGGTTTACAGAGTTCATCTAGCCCTCCCAACCCAATGGAAGTAAGGCACTCAAGGATATTCTTCCTGATGGTTTGAAATATAATTGTTTTTTAACTAGCTTATAATTTTCCCAATATTGTAAAGTTCTAGGTGAAATTCCTCATAAAATATTTCCCCACCAAAGAGAATGGGAGGAGGGATTACTGAGTGCTTGATCCTGAAGATTAGATGAGACAATTTAAATGTTAAGTAAACTGAAATGTAATTCTACAAAAAGGCATGCCGTTTTGGTTGTTTTACAGAGAATGTAAATTGCAAAGCTAATAAAATCCTAAATCCTTGTCCTTTTTGCTACAAGCAAATCCAAATGTTGACCTCTACTTAATACAAATGCAAGTTTTTAATGGAAAGCAAGGATATCCATCAAACATCACAATTATCTTTGTCCTTGCGAGTGTGAGATCTGTTAGGTTCATACAGAGTGAGGTGGACATGACCCATACCAATGTGCTTCCCCCACCGAATCTAATTAACGTTGAGATATTTATATATTTTTTGTGACATACAGTTAAGAGGTGGTGTAAAAAAGATCAAAAGGTACATTCCTAAACATTAGAGATACCAAGGTGTAGAGCTAGATGAACACAGCAGGCCAAGCAGCATCAGAGGAGCAGGAAGGCTGATGTTTCGGGCCTAGACCCTTCTTCAGAAAAGCCCATTCCCAAACATTATCCTGTATTTGGTGAGAGGGCTTTCCCATTGTGATTAGGTTGCCCATTCAGTTTTCAAGAAACATTCCCTTAATTTATCCTTGAAATTTATCTTTGGGAAAAACAGTCATATTGGTCAACCTGTTTGGTTATGATACTGTGTCCAGTTAGATAATGAAACTTGGGCCCAGCATTCCTTTATCAGATTGTGGTCTAACATAATTAGCATTGCATGCTAATGTTTCTTGTCATCGGAAGGATCACTAGGGTGGTGGCTTTTAACTGCGTACAATCGTTAACAGCAAGTGTGCATTGTTGTGAAGGGAATGGACAATGAAATGCCTGGTTAATTTTGTCTTTAGAAGAATGCAGCTTGCTTGTAAGGTTTATTAAAAAGTAACTTACAATTTCTTGCATCCATCCCATCAATTTTAATCTTATTATTTCACAACATTGTCTTCCTGCCTTTTTCTTCATTTATGTTCGCAAGTAATTTGGAGCATTGATCAACAGCAATACAGAAATACTGTGATTGAAGTTGCAACTCATGCTCACCAATTTTGTGACTTCATTCTGGGATCATTGTCATTTTGTTCCCTTTGGGAAAGCCCATAGAAAAGGCATGATTGTTCTATCCTACTCAGGGGAATACTTTCAACAGCTGTACAAAGTCTTACAACAGCAATGAGTCGAATATTGCATGCATTCACATATCTTCAATTAAAATACAAATATTTTAAAGATGAATCGTTAAACTATGACTGAAAATCAGGATAACCTTTATAATAAACATTTATATTGTACTCTTTATGAAGCTCATTTGGTGTGTAAAATAGTACAATCGTTATATGTGCCCTTGGGATTAAAAATAATTCACAATATAAAGTTATGTTTAGTTCAGTGAGCAAATATTTACATGGTTATTTACACCACGTGACAAAAGTTCTTGGAAATCCTTATTGGATTGTTGAATTATTTTACCAAATTTATCTGTATGATTTAGCAATTCTAACTAGTTGTCATGTGCACACACCCAGATAGGACTATCATCATTACCAGCAAAAACAGAAGTGCTAGAGAAATGCAGCAGGTCTGGCAGTCTCTGTAGAGAGTAAAACAGAGTTAATACTTCAGGTCCAGTGACCTTTTGTTAGAACTGCCATCATCATGTGAGTGCAAACAAGCTTTGCCAGCAGTAATGTATCATTTCTATAATCATTAATTGTTTTGCTCTCTGCTCATTATTTTGAAAATATATAATTTATTCTCGTCCTCCTAGTTTTCTTTGATTACCTTTTATGGGCCACCCATGGCAGAAAGAACAGTGCTGGTAATCAAATTCAAGGCTATTTTGAGTGCCAATGTTTTAGCAAAAATATACTTCTCTAACAAAATACCTACAATTATATTGCAAACAATTCAAATCGGATATTTCATAAAATACAAAATTCCACATTTTTCAGTTGAACACTTTGCACTCTTAGGTGCCTCAATCCAATTGCGAAATTGGAACATGCACTAAATATGACGAACCATAATCATTCCGTTTGATGCATACAGCCTGAGGCATTCTATGGGTTATCTGCACCTTGGTACATTATGGCAGAAAGACCTTAGTGGCCTTTCCCTATTGCGTCTTTGTGATAACTGCCTTAGGTTTTACTTTATCTTTTAGCACACAGTCCTCGTCATTGGGATGTCGTAGTCTGCAACACTTAGTTGAGGACAATTTTTTGTATTGCAGGACCAACAAGTTTCAGGCAGAACAAATAGCATCTTTCACCAACTTGATGGTCTTCTAGGCACAGTTGATGTTTGTCTTGGGGTATGTGCCTGAGAGCAGCCGGTAGAGCACTGCATACTACAGCAAGGAGCTGCTTGGGATGAATTCAACAAAACCACTTCATCTCTTTTTAGACCTTATTTGCAAAGGCACATTACGGAAAGAAATATCTGATAATCTTCACCATGACAGCTGTCTTGAGGGTAGTGTATGGGAGCGCTGAATGTCTAGGCATGCATGAGTGACCTGACAGGGAGTGCCATTCTCACAACCAGCAAACTACATCCTGGTGCTTGTCAGAAAGTTCTGGCAAAGAGGAATCTTGGCAAATTACTTTAATAGTCTGCTCAGGGAAGCATTTGACTTGATCAAACATTTCCATTTTGAGCAGAGCTTCAACAATGTGCTGATCACTGCCCGATGGACTTGTGGTCAAAGGCATTTTTCTGTTCAGATTTTTCCATGAGAAACAGGTGATGGGGTACATTCACACTACTTAGAATGGTCAGCAGCAACGTGGCAGGACCATCCTTTACAACATTGGGAACTGGTAGAACTTCAGCATGTAATGACACCAAGGGTCTAAGCACAGCTTAAGGAAATGCAGTGTTTGCCAGCAACTAAAATGTATGCATAATTAAGGCCCTATGAAGCCCCTCTTTTGATTTTACTCCATCTCATCCATTCCTGTAACAAGATGGTCATTTTTGGATATCTGGCAGAATTTGAAATGAGCATGGATTTCATCATTTCAACATGTCCAAAGATGCTGTTCTATTCTGCAGCCAATATATTAACATGTTTGCATGCATCTTAAAATGCTTGTGAAAGATTAAACATCTCAAGACTAGTATCATCTTAAAATGTAATTTTATTGACAATGTACAAAGAAAAATAATATTTTCAGTTGTCATTTTTTATGTCAGTAAACAATCCTCATGTGAATACTTTTTCATTCCTTTATGACTTAACAATGAAATAACAAGACAAGACTTCAACAGTATTTTGTTGATATGGAATTTGTTTTCCATGGTTTCTTTTATGCAGCCTTGGCCTAAACAGTAGTTTAACACTCAAAAGTAAGAACCACAGGTAGACGAGAAATCTGGTTCCTTACCTTTGAAGGGAATAAAGTATTTTTGACATGCAGCTTGTGAACTTCATGTGGCACCTGAACACTTCAGGTTAAAAGTCTGTATGAATTGCTCATCAGTTGATTTGTTAGACCAGGCTATTATGTGAATATTGCATTTGTCTTTGGAAGTATGTTGCTGTTCCTTCACTTTACTGGATCAACTTCCTGAAATTTATTAACCTAAGGGTGTATATACACCATGTGGATTGCAGTAGTTCAAGAAAGGTGCTAATCACAACCTTCTCAAGGACAGTTGAGGACAGGTAACAAATGCAGGCCTTGCCTGCCATGCCCACATGCTGCAAAAATAAACTTTTTTTTAAAAAAGCCACAATAGACATATGATTCTGATATTGTAAATGGGCAATAGGTGAACATCAAGTCCAAGATAAAATAAATAAGCTGTGACATTGATTATGGTGGCATTATTTTCCACATGTTTTCAAATGAGCATCAAAATAAAGTATTAAACACTTAAAATTTTTATATTGTACTTGGGTTTAATAAGACGATATGGCAGTTTGAAAAAGCATGAAAATTTTTATATCGTACTTGGGTTTAATAAGATGATATGGCAGTTTGAAAAAGCATGTTGAATTGGTATTTTAAATGTAAACATTTTTTCTTACTGGAGGGAGAACTAGAGCTCATGAACGGTAGATATGTACAAAAATAAATGAAGTTCTTTTCAGTTAATTTACACATTCATTTTATTGATCACCAGAATTACTTTATAAAAAATAAAACCTTTGGGAAATCAGTAATAACACAGCTGACTTATTATTTGATTCTCCTGTGTAAGTAAGCTTCAAAATTGTGATTCTCCATTTTTTTAAATAACATATGCTGAATGAAATCTCTCAATAACTCCCAATACTGATTAACTGTTTAGTGATAGGTTTTGACCTGAGTTGAATAATTATTTGGTAGTTCCAGTGTAAATCTCAATTCTTTCACTAATGAAACTCCGTTAACAGATATCCACTTGTTGCTCTCAACTTGTTTGTCAAGTTCTTATTTTAAAACTCTAACCAGAAGATAAATTGTGGTTCTTCTCAAGGACTCAGATTTGGAGTTTAGGTAGGCATTGACCATGTTGGACAATTCTCTCCACTTTCAATAAAGTAAATCTTTTACTTCATTTTTTTAAATGAAACTTTGGTCTCACTGGCAAGGGCAATATTTGTTCAAATCTATAATTGCTCTTGAACTGGATGATTTGCTAGACCATTTCAAAAGGCAGTTAAAAGTCAGCCACATTGCTGTGAGTCTGCTGACTTATCTAAGCCAGACCAGATCTCTTTCCTTAAAGGACATTATTGAACTAGGTGAGTTTTTTAGGCAACTGATGGTAGTCTCATTGTCACAATTACTGAGATGAGCTTTCAATTCCAGATATATTTCTTATTTAATTTAAATCCACCATGTTCCAAGGTGATATTTTCACCTGTATCCCCAAAACATTAGCCTCAGCTTCTGGATTACTAGCTTAGTGACATTACCACTGTACTGCCATCTCTCTAAAATAGTTATCCTCTTTTTTTCTCAATCAATGAGAACCTTATCACTGGCATTGGGGTGGCAAATGTCAGTCAGGAAGGCTGCTGCATTCCCTGTGCTGATATTCCTGTATAATCCATTAGTAGACAATGCGTAAATAAAAATCAGATTTAAAAATCACTTATTCATTTTTGCTTCCTCCAACCAAAACAGTGATGACACTTGGGCTTCACTTGATCGCTGAAGTATGTCACATAGGCAAGCAGTCAGAATTCCACATATGATAAGTTACAGATCTCAGTCAGTTTGGCAAAGACAAGCGGCAAGCCTGTGTTCTGTGAGCTTATGTATTGATCCAATGTAATAATGTCTTTCATGTTCAGTAGATAATCTTTGCAAATGATGAAAATACTACTTTGAAGATATTTGGTGGTCAAAATGCTTAAGCAAGTTTCTGCTGGTAATAAGATGTGCTTCAATGCAACTTCTTAAAAAGAAATATTGTCGAAATTTGCCCAGAGCACTGCCAACCCTGCTGCTGTTGCTGCCAGTATGAGGAAGGTCACACATCGACAGCACCTCCTCTAGAAGAGACAAAAACATTCAGGCAATAAATTACTGGATAGAGTGACCCAAAAATATACCTGGATATGTCTGCCTATACTAACTCTGGACCCTGATTCCATTTAGAAATGTTCATTGACAATGTTGTTGCAGCTTTAGGTGTAAGCAATTATTCATATTTTTCATGAACACAATTAGCTGGCTTTTGTTTACTATTTCCTAAAACTATACATACGATGAACATTGATCATTCATGCATTTTCTCCCATCTTAATGACTTAAATTCTGGATTTTTTTTATGTGCACCTTAAAGATATAAGTTACATTATACAACATAAATTGTCAGCTTAAGTGCTACACGTGCAGCGTTACATTCTGTTGGGGCTTGTGTGATGCCTAGCTGCATTATGTATTCTAAATTCTAGATGAATAATAGAATCACTGTTCAACATGAAGGACATGTCCCACAGTGATATGTTCTATATTGAGATTAATGAATTTCCATCCTCAGGCAACCATCTGTGTGGACTTTGCACATTCTTCCCGCGTTTGCATGGGTTTCCTCCATGTACTCCGGTTTCCTCCCACGGCCCAAAGATTGATTGGCCAAGCTAAATTACCCATAATGTCCAGGTGGATTAGCCATGGGAAGTTCAGGGTTACAGGGATACGTTGGGGTGGGGTGGGGTGTGGGGGGTTGCGGGGTGGTGGTTGGGGTGGGGCAGTGGGTCTGGGTAGGATGCTCTTCAGAGGGTTCATGTGGATTCGATGGGCTGAATGGCCTGCTTCCCCACTATAGGGATTCTAGGATTCTATGAATTACAAAGCAGAATAAAATCATGAAATCACAGTATTTTCATGCAACATATTATATTGTTCTATATCCACGCTATAACATTAGGAATCAAGGAAGAAGTGTAAAAGTGCTTATTGTAGGAACATTTAGAACATTGATCTTTCACGGTTTAGTAACGTTCAATCTTAACGCACGCAAAACCCATTTAAAATTAGGTCCTTTATTTCTGTCAGATCTACAGCTTCCTACAACTGCTTCCTGTCCATCAATAAAGGTCATGTTATACCGTAAGCTAATGATATGAAATTATAATGTTTAATGCAGCACCTTTTGCTTGTTGTTAGCTAACACTATTATATTATGTTGCTTTTCCAGTCTCCCTTATCTACTACACTTTCTCAGCTTCTCTCTTTCACCAGCCTGCTGCACATTATATGTTCTTGGGGTTTTTGTTTCCCCTCATGTGTTGTAGGTCATAAACACCATTTCTTATTTTTCTCTTTCTTAACACCATTATAATTTTTGTTCATGAATATTATTCTTTCTTTTCCATATAATAATGAGCTGTTTTCCTCTGAGTGAGCTGAAACATGCCAAAATGAAGACCCCTTGTCTCCCCTTCTCACTACCCTAAATTAATTAAAATTATCTTTTGCTTAACAAACAATGGAAACTTTCTCATTAACACACTGACTATGTATGCATTTCATCTCATGCTATTTCTGGGCCGTGTAAGTGCTAGTTATAGAGTCGTAGAATCATACAGCATGGAAAAAGACCCTTTGGTCCAACCAGTCCATGCTGAACATAATCCCAAACTAAACTAGTCCCACCTGCCTTCTACTGGCCCATATCCCTCCAAACCTTTATTATTCATATATTCATCAAAATGTCTTTTAAATGCTGTAATTATACCCACATCCACTACTTCATCAGGAAATTCATACCACACACGAACCATCCCCTGTAAAAAATTTGCCTCTCATGTCTTTTTTTAAATCTCCCTCCTCTCACCTTAAAAATGTACCCCCTACTCTTGAAATTCCCCATCTTAGGGAAAAGTCAACTACCACTAACTCTTTCTATACTTCTCATTATTTTATAAAATTCTACTAACTGATAATTCTGAAGCTCGTAGGAAGTTTGATGTTAAATGGCACTATATTTGTGCAATTTATTCTTCTTATTGTTGCAATGAATTATTGGAAAGTCCACTATTTGTAATCTATCTTTCACCCAATCAAGTCCACTGTAAACAAATTTTTGCCATTAAATTACAAATATTAATAATTTTGTTAATTTACTTACACAATCAAAGATGCCTGGTAGCAACCAATGGACTAGAGTCAAAGATGGATCAATACAGCATGGAAATAGACCTTTCAGTCCAACTTGGCCATGCTGACCAGATATCCCAAATTTATTTAGTCCAATTTGTCAGCATTTAGCCCATATCCCTCTAAACTCTTCCAAATCATATACCCATCCAGATGCCTTTTAAATAGTGTAACTGTACCAGCCTCCACCACTTCCTCTGGCAGCTCTTTCCATACATGCACCACCCTCTGCATGAAAAAGTTGCCCCTTAGATCCCTTTTAAATCTTGCCCCTCTCACCTTAAACCTATGCCCTCTAGTTTTGGACTCCGCTAGCATGAGGAAAAGACCTTGGCTATTCACCCTATCTATTCCCTTCATGTTTTTATAAATTTTACAAGGTCACTCCTCAGCCTCTGATGCTCTAGGGAAATTAGCCCCAGCCTATTCAGCCTCTCCCTATAGCTCAAATGTTCCAACCCTGGCAACATCCTTGTAAGTCTTTTCTGAACCCTTTCTAGTTTCACAACATCCTTCCTATAGCAGGGAGACCAGAATTGAATGCAGTATTCCAAAAGTGGCCTAACCAATGTCCTATACAGCTGCAACATGACCTCCCAACCCCTGTACTTAAAGCACTGACCAATACAGGCAAGCATACCAAACACCTTCTTCACTACCCTGTCTACCTGCGACTCCACTTTTAAGGAACTATGAACCTGCACTTCAAGGTCTCTTTGTTCAGCAACACTTCCCAGGACCTTACCATTAAGTGTCTAAGTCCTGTCCTGATTTGCCTTTCCAAAATGCAGAACCTCACATTTATCTTAGTTAAACTCCATCTGCCTCTCCTTGGCCCACCAGCCTATCTCATCAATGTCCTGTTGTACGCTGAAGTAACTTTCTTGGCTGTTCACTACGCCAACAATTTTGGTGTCATCTGCCAACTCACTAACCATACCTCCTATGAGCCCATCCAAATCATTTATATAAATGACAAAAAGTGATGGATTCAGCACTGATCCTGACTAGCAAAAAGAGGTACCAGAGTGGATTGTTAGAATTGTAAAATGAGCTGCTGACGTGCTATCATCAACTTTTTTCTATTATTTAATATCTCTACCTTGTGAAATGGTTCCAATAATCCATTCACACTTAAGTTGTTCAAGCCAACACTGCCTGACAACTGCTTACATGTTGTCATATTGTGTAGTTTATGCAAAAATATACCAGTAAGTATGGCACTCCAAATACCAGAGATGTTAATCCTATCTATAATAATTCATGCTTATTTGTTTATTTCAAGAAAGATTCAAACAGATTTCTAAAATAATGTAAATATTGATTTATTTTAATTATGTAGAATTTATTCCAATGATGAAATGTAATAGTTTTCCATTTCGAGTGACTAAATTTTTTCCTGTTTTGGAGACAGAAATAAAAATTATTATAATCATGTCATTAATATCAAAACTATTGCAACATCTCTTGGTTTAATTTATAATGTAAAAGCAACTTTAGCTTTTCTCTCGCCTTGTTGGTGCATACTGCATTAAATAGGCTACGATTAAGAACAGTTTCACACTAATATTATCTGTTGGTTCTATTTGCACAAACATTTCTGTCACCTGCTTGTTTCCTCAAACATGTCCCAAAATTTGTCCAAAGAGACTGCAAATGTTTGGTTTCTACAAACTAACTTGCTTGCCCTTTATTGTCATTACTAACTTTCTGTTAGTATATCTAATAACAATCCCTTTTTTAAAAATAAAGATGACATAGGAGGGTCTAGAAAGATAGGTGCCAGCACCATTAGTTTTAGAATGTTCTAGCAAAGAGCTGCTGCCTGCCCAATAAACCCAGGGGCTTCTTTTATGATGTAAACTTTATGGGTATATGAGCCACAAAGAAACAGAGTAGATAGCTGAAGATTTCTGAAGAAGGGTCCAGACGCGAAACATCAGCTTTCCTGCTCCTCTGATGCTGCCTGGCCTGCTGTGTTCATCCAGCTCCACACCTTGTTATCTCAGACTCCAGCATCGCCAGTTCCTACTATCTCTGAGATAGCTGAAATAATTGTGATGTGGTAGTTGGAATGGGAGGAGGCTTGTGTAGAACAAAGACACCAGCACAGACTAATTGGGCTGAATGGCCTGTTTCCATGCAATATATTCCATTTAATGTCTTTGGTTCTTTGTCTTTTTAAGTTATGTTACCAAATTAATTCAAAGCAGAAGCACCAAACATATACAAAATTTTGATGGGTTAATATGGGAATAAAAGGTTATTGATGATAATTGAAAAAAGGTTAAATACATTAGCTGAAACCAAGTTTATTGAATTCATGAAAAGGAGGCACCTATATTTGATTGCATGTCTTAAATCAAAACCTGGTGAGTTATTCCCTGCTAACTGTTAATCTCTGGTATTAGTGGCCATTTCTCACCTTGCATTCCCTGCTAACTGTTAATCTCTGGTATTAGTGGCCATTTCTCACCTTGCATTCCCTGCTAACTGTTAATCTCTGGTATTAGTGGCCATTTCTCACCTTGCATTGTGACTGCAGAGGATTTCAGAACCTCACCTGGGTAGGTTTCTTCTGAAAACTCTTTGACTTGTTCTGATGATGCTGCATGTTTTTTAAAAAGGCACTATGCTCATTTTGCATAATCGTAAGCTTTGAATGGAGTTCAATGCACTACAGGATTGATGAGAAAGAATGGATTACACAAACACGGAAAATAATATGGCTCAGAAACAGAATCAAGAGGCAACAATCCTTACCATTAGTCCTCAATGTGAAGGAAATCTCCATAAATAAATAGAAAGTTCCACCTCCAAAAATGAGCATGGTTAATACTTTGTACTATTTTAATCTACATACAGGGATTGCATGCACTGTTTATGCATTGTACATCTTGTGTGATGTGACTGTAATGACTATGGAATCATCAGACCACTAACAGTCAGGATGGACCCTCCTCAGCTGAAAACTGAAAATGCCTTTTTCCTCACTTAGTTTTCGGTAGAATGCAAACTGAGAAGGAGCAAAACGATGCCTGTATACAAACATGATTTATTTATTTATTCTAGAATTCTCTTGATTTCTCCACTAACAACTAATGAAATTGAACTGAAATCTCTGTATTTAACTGATCATATCATTTCATGCCATCATAGAGGAACATTAAACCAACAACCATGGGATGTGCATTTCAGTTTCTGAGAGGAAATTTACACTGATATTTGACGTGATGTGAAATTTCTCATTCATTTCTTCCATTAATCCAGGGATGAAATCAGGGAGGCAGCCCTTATTCAGCAGGTGGCAGAACTCTGGGGCAGCAGCAGGCAATTACAAATTGCTGTCCATCAAGGACACAGCACACATCCCCCAGAACTGCAGGCCCAATCTGAGGGGTGGCAGCTCAGCAGTCTTGCAGTGTTACTGCTAACAGTGACCGATGCTTACACCTTCAGATTGACAGCAACCTGGAAGTGCTGCTAAATTTTGAGGAGGAGGCCAGGCAGGCAGAAGGGCGTGGCAGGTGGGGGTGGGCACAGGTGGTGGTAGTACTATTGCTGCCAGGGCAACCGTTGTCACCAGCAGCCCTTTGAGAGTCATGTAGTGTCCTTTATGGAGGCCCTCTCTTGGAAACCATTGGGAAGCTGCCAAGGTTTTCCAAGTGTCCTCCCATATGGTAGCAAAATAACTGCAAGGGCTGAATTGTATAAATTATCCATTCAGTGACATGGACTTCCCTGGCTGGGTCAGCATGATTATCCATTTCTAACTGGTGGTGAGCAGCCTTTATGAGTTGTTGCATTCCATTTGCTGTAGATACACACATAGTGCTGTTAAGGAGGGAGTTCCAGGCCGCTATTCAGTTCATTGAGTGACTCAGTTGACTGGGAGATGAGTGGACCAATGTTCCTACTACTCACAGTATGCCTCTGTGATGGTTAGATATCAGGCTTTTCTCCTAACTCCTTCCCTATCATACTTGCAACACTCCCACCTCAAAGCCTAAATCCAAAGTTGGTGGGAAAGTTTAACCCAATTATTTCTTAATCAGTCAACCTAACTTCTCGTGACTGAACCTTATGGTGTGAAATATGACTTCTATTTCAGTATTAGACAGGTATTTAATATTCATGAATGTTAATCTAAAACCACAATGCCTAATGCAATCTAACTGTGCTATTAGTATTTCAGAAAAGGCAACTTGTAAGGCAGCTGTAAGTATAAATAAACTAAAATATTTCAGTCAAGTATTCCAATATTAACCTTTGATTCTAATAGGGAACCTCAGCATCAAAGCCTTTTAAAAACAAACACTCTCAAAGAATTGTCATAAAACAACATTAAACTTTTCATAGGTTTTGGTTTCTATTTTTGCACATATGAGGCTGTGCACATAATATGTTATATATAATGTTCAACGTAAGGTTGCTTGAGCAGATAATTATTTTCTCACCTCTTCCTCTTTGGCATGAAGTAGAGTTGACTGCTTTTCCAATTGATTGCTCAGTTTGTTGACCTGCAGTTGAAGTGCCTGATGCTGGTGTTCACTCCTGGCACTAAGTAAGTCTAGAATAAATCAAACCCAAGTTTGACATTGATAATCAAATGCTGAATTAATCTGGAGTGACTGTGATCTCTTCACTAACCATTCTGTTGCATCGCTTTCTCCTGCTCTGTTGCCTGGATGGTTTTCTTCTGCAACATCTCTGCAATTTGAAAAGTATTGAATAGAATTATTTTCAGGTGCACAGTTATTGTCTCACTTCAGTTGAATTTCATGCCTATTCAAAACCAGAGCTAAGAGATGTCATGGAGCTGGAGGTTTCTCCAATAGCTGATGATGTGACAAAGCTTGGGCTGAGGTGCACACTGTGGCAGGAAATTTAGATTGCTGCTCCCCAAGTCTTCTGGAGGCATTACTGTGGCAGGAACTCCAGTTCTGGAAAGCTCCTATTAATCCCCAGTGAGTTGGGAACTGTACTATAACCACCCTCCCTCCCCCTCCTACCAATTTTACAATAGACAAGATCTTTCTTTTGGGTCCATGGCAAAATCTTCCTGCTGCCAAACTTTCACATCACCTCCACTTCCTACCGGGTTAAGGTAAGAATCTGTCAAAGCCCATGAAGCTAAAGCCTGGGAGTTTAAATCTACTGGACCTTACATTGTGGAAGCCCAGAGAAAGATCCTATGTACCTCAGTCGTTATCTGGATAATTAAAGGCAGGATTTAAACCTTAGGCTTCTAGCTGCTGAATTTTGGTAATTTCCTGATGAATTTCTTGATTTTAAATTGTGTTTGTTGAAACTTTTTGGGGGAAATTTCATCTGAGGTGAGCATGACATTGAAAACATTATTTTCGTTCATAATGGCAATGTAGTACAAAAGAAACTCTCTTTAATTTACACACAGAGGAAAAGACCCTGATATGGTGATAATTATTATTTTTCATAGACCACAATCCCAGCTGATAATAAATTCATTCAATAACAATCAACCTTGGAATTGTTCTCAAAGAGTTGAGCTGTGCTGGCCATTTCATTAATTGTTCAGTGATCTAATGAAACAATTTAGCTGGGATACAAATAATGCAAAGCATAACAAAACAGGCTAAATCTCATTCACATCCAACTAATTCATTGGATCAATCATGTCATACAAACAAAACAGGAAACAATATTGTCTTTGCAGATGAACATTACTGCATAAAGTGGTCTGCAGTGAATATTTGAACAAGGATCAAGGGTAGGCCATTTGGCCCTTCAAGCCTGCTCTGCCATGGTTCCATCTTGCCAGAGGAAATTAAAACTATGCAATGAATGCTGGTCTTGCTAGCAGCATTTACATGGTTTCAATTCATGTGATGTAGGTTCGTTTTTCCTTTGTAATATAAATCTATAATGAAATCAATGCTGCAATAACTCACTTGGCTTTCAAACTTGAAACCTCTACCAAATAGAAGGACAAGTGCAGCAAATGCAGGGGAACACTAACACCACTTAAAGTTCCTCTCCAACTCACTCACTCTCTTGACCTGCACGTACATTGTCATTTCTTCACTGTGGCTGTGTCAAATCCTGGAACACGCTTCCAAGTAGCACATGGGTGCCCCAACACCAGACTGACTGCAGTGAATATTTGAACAAGGATCAACAGTAGGCCATCCGGCCCTTCAAGCCTGCTCTGCCATGCTTGCATCTTGTCAGAGAAAATTATGCAATGAATGCTGGTCTTGCCGCCAGCATTTACATATCATGAAAAATGAATTTAAAATAAGTCAGGCACTTACCCTGTAGGCTAGTGATTGTAGATGCCATTATCTGTTCCTGCTCTTCGGTTTTCTGTAATTTTGCTGGAAAAGAAAGCAAACTATACTTACTCCCCAGCTTACATGATAGCTGCATGTGGGAAAAGTTTCAAAACTTTCCAAAGTCAGTGTAATAACTCAGAAATCCCAACTAGAAAGAAACATCATTTATCATTGAACACCAAAATAGAGCCTCTACTCATGGCATCAATAGGCTACAGCCTGGGATAGACAGTACTGCTGACCCATCAATAGGTCTGCTTTATAAAGGGCTCAGATAATGAGTTTCACATGGGCAGGACACTGTCTGTTACCAAAGGAACTCATATTCAATGAGTTCCACTGAGAGATTAATGATTTCCCATGCGGCTTGAAGGGTTTATCACCTCCTTCCGAGTTCAAGGATTCCCCTTCACTCCTGTGATGATGGGGCCTCCTGTGACATTTTGCCCATGGCCCCATTCCTATTGCTTCCCAGGTCTGGTTGAGGCGTGTATAAGAAGTAGGCGAATGTCTCTTCCGTGACCATCATTGAAGAGTCCATCCTCAGTGACATGTCGGTCAAAACAATTGTCTCTGTGGAGAGTTCCTACTGGAGGTGTTGATGTGCTTTTTTTTGTGATCTTCTCCCCAGTTTTGACCATGTATGATATGGTCTTGTATTTTTAAGGATAACTCTCGTGATCCTTGGAAAGCGGTCACTGAAGTTCCTTATGTGGACCATATCTTCCCCCTATTAATTTTTGAGATCTAGAAAAAACTTCAACTCCATTATGTTCCTTTGAATCAAAGCCCCCTTTTATGGTCTTCACCTTCTCCTCAACAGGGTATAATCTGTCCTTGTTGACTCTGTACCCGAGGTACATTACCTCATTTACTTGGAACACTCACTATTCCCTTTTTAGCTGGATGCCAGCCTCAGAAAAATGCAGCAAAACCTCCTCCAAACTCTCTACAGGTTTCTTTGCAGTAGCTCCTGAGATTAAAACGTCACCCAGACAGACTGCCACTCCAGGCACCCCTTGGAGGATATTCTCCATCACCCTTTGAAAGATGGCACAAGTCAAAGATACCCCAAAATGGCAAACGAGTGTTCTCATACAGTCCTCTGTGATTATTTATAGTGATATACTTCCTGGAAGACACCTCCAGCTCCAGATGGAGGTGGACATGGCTTATATTCAATTTAGTAGATAGGTAAATCCTCAGCCAGCTTTTCATACATGTCTTTTATGTGTGGCATAGGCTCTCAGTCTAAGTGGGAAACTCTGTTGACTGTCAACTCATAATCCCCACAAAGATGGACCAAGTTGTCAGGTTTTACAACTGAGACTACTGGTGTGGCCTATTCAGTAAATTGTGAGCATGATGTTCCAATTCAGTCTCTGGCTCGTTAAGCATTGGTTTTTTTTATTATTCATTCATGGGAAGAGGGCATCACTGGCTATGCAGCATTTATTGCCCATTCCTTATTGCCCAGAGGGCAGTTCAGAGTCAACCACATTGCTGTGGGTCTGGAGTCAAATGTAGGCCAGACCAGGTAAGGAAGGCAGCTTCCTTCCCTAAAGGACATTGGTGAACCAGGTGGGTTTTTCGACAAGCGACAATGGATTCATGGTCATCAATAGATTGTTAATTCCAGATATTTTATTGAATTTCAATTCCACCATCTGCCATGGCGGGATTCAAACCCAGGTCCCCAGAACGTTATCTGGGTCTCTGGATTAACAGTCCAGCAATAATACCACTAGGCCATTGCCTCCCCTATGCTTTGAAGTATTTAGCTGCTTCTGGGTATACATAAATCTTTTGGCACCTTTTAGTTTCCTGGCACCCTCTTGGAACACTTCAGAATACTTGCCAAAAATTTCATATAGATCATCAGTATCTATTTTAAATCCAGGCAGATCTTCTGTAGCCAGTCCCTTCTCAAAAGGTTGGGATCTGACCTTTGCACGACCATTAAGGGGAAATCGGATTATCTGTTGTCCATGGATAATTGGAATTACAGTGGTCCCGCAAATAAACAAGGCCTCCCTAGTGCATGGAGAAAATCTAGCCTTGATGTGTCACAGACTTAAAGGAAAGATGATCCATTGGAGTTTCCTAAAGGTTTGCTCCCCAACAATATACATGGCAGTACCTACGTCTACCTTCATATCTAGGGGTGGCCATTTACCTGAAGTTTTATGTGAATTGGTACCACTTCCGCATCCTGGGACTGATTTATTTGCAAAGTCCTGTTGTGAGGTGGCTTCACCCTTTGGCTTGGGCGGGTACATGTTTCACTTGTTTTTATAGCCTTGTCTGGGGCAAACTCTATGGCCACACATGCAGCAAATGGACATTCTTCCCACTTTCTGTATTGTGCAGAAACTTCCCATCCAGTTCTGGAATTTTGTGGCCTCCGACTCCAATCACCCACACTTGGCAACCAACGGGAACCAAGAATGTTGTTCGCTGGGGATTTGCTCTGCAGTATGGAGGTAACCCAAGGTGGAGGATGGGACCATCTACAGAACCCTGAAGCTTCTAAGCCCCTTTTTCACATTTTCATGGGAAAGGGCTAGTTCTATGGCTTTCTTGAGGTTCAGTTCTGGTTCAGTCAGTCACTTCCTTTCGGTTGCAATATTATTAATTCCGCAAACTAAGGGATCCTGTGATGTTTCCCAAAGTGCCAACCCATGCTCACAGTGTTCTGCTAATTTATGCTGTTCCATCAAGAATTCAATAAATGGTTCCCCAGGAAATCTATTTACAGTGCTAAACCTGTGCCGCTACAATATAACACATGATTCAGGCTCACAGTAGTCTAGTACCATGTCTATCAGTTCACCAAAAGATTCTGACTCCAGGGCTGCCAGGTAAGTTAAATTCATTATGATGTTGAAAGTTGGGGCCCCACAAGTGGTCAGGAGGATTATGTCTGTGATCCTCTTGTATCCAGTTTGCCTGAAAGAAAGTATCTCATTCTTTCTTACTGGGTTCATTGAAAGACCAGACTGTCTGAAACTTTTCTTCACCCTCGTCACCAACGCAATAACTCAAAGTCTGACTGGAAAGGAACATCATTTATTGTTTAACACCAAAATAGAGCTTCTACTCATGGCATACAAAGGCTAGTTTCTGCCCAGGACAGACAGTTTTGCAGACCCATCCTTGAGTCTGCTTTATAAAGGGGTCCAGGGTCCAGTGATGAGTTCCTGCTGGGTAGGCCATTGCCTGTTACCAACAGAACTCATGTTCAATGAGCTGCACAGGTAGATTCATGAGTGATTCCCCATTGGCCTTGTAGGGGTGATCACAGTTAGATAACATAAAACCAGAGGAAATACATTGCATGACCGTACCATCTGACAATATGATTTAACCTTGAGTTTCAGGAGATCATCCTTGAATGATGCTGTGGCCACAGATTTAACCTATACACAGTTCTCTCAAATGCTCATTTTTGCTTTTTTCCAGATAGCAGCACTTCCTTGTTTGCAACTGGTCGATGATATGAACTTTGTTGACATCCATACAACATGCAATTGGTATCTGTATTTTTACTAGAGCAATATTCAGCCCCAGTTCTGGCCTTTGACACGAATGCTGCAGCAGAACCTTTAACTCTCTGACATCAACGAGACGTGTGGGGAAGGGTCTGCGTCATTTTAAGTGCTACTTTCTCACTGTTGTAGATTTTTTTGCCATTAGGTTTTCACCTCCGCCTGTGCCTACTATGTACTCAATTTAGGAAGCAAGTCATAAATCACAGAATTCATTGCAGCTCACCTGCTAACCACTGGCAGAGAAAAGCCAGGCTGTAATTGAGAAGAAGAAAGGTATTTCTTAGGGCTAAAGGAGTCTAAGGATATGGGGCAAAAGTGGGAACCGGGTACCGAGTAGGATAATTAGTCATAATCATATTGAACGACGGAGTAGGCTTGAGTGACCAACAGGCCTACTCCTGCTCTAATTCTCTTTGTTCCCATGAGTCAGCACAAACCCATTTCTCCATCCAGATAAGAATAGCTTCTTGGAGAAAGTTCCTGAGAAAGATCAATTTCACAAAAATTTCACACTGGCACAAAACATCAGCCCTGCAAAACCATGTGGATTACATTTCAGCACAAGTGTTGGGATGTGCCCACAGGAGTTTCTGACTACAGGGAACGTTCTCTGATTTCCACATCAGCATCTACACCACTAATATCTTGAATTGCTGCTCTCAGAGGGCTGGATGACCTGAAGAAGGGTCCCAACCTGAAACGTCAACTTTCCTGCTCCTCTGATGCGGCCTAGCATGATGCGTTCCTCCAGCTCGACACTTTGTTATCTCTGGCTCTAGCATATCTGCAGTTCTAGCTATCTCTAACAAAAAAAAAAGGAACTGTTTGGTTTCAGTTTTGCATCAACCCTCAGCCAGCCACTTGCATCTTCCAGCAGACCACAATTAGACTGAAATTAACAATGATTTTTTTTTAATGCATCAAATTCAGGAAGTTCATTGTGCAGATTTATTTTTAATTTCTAAATTTTCTTAAAAGTTATTTTGAATGACAAAGGTCTGAGCTGCATTAACCTTTAGCCTGAGACTGAAGCATGTCTCTGAGTCTTCTATTCAATCAGTAATGCCTACGTTAGTGGTTAGAATCTGTTGGCTTGCTATGTAGACCTATGGGCACAATTTTCCAGACACAGTGGTAGTCTGCCTGGAAGCGGGAAGTGAACTAATTAGGTGGGTTGTTGGTGGACCCACCACTTTCTTGCCCTTGTCTGAATTGAGCTTTGTCTTCTTACCCCACTGCCAATTGTGGCTCTTAGGTGGTCAATTAATTTTACTACCAATATTCAAATTCTTTCTTTCCTCCAAGGATGGACTTTGATAGAGACAGTCCTTAGATATTCTAGTATCCTGAAACTAGATAAAGAATCATTTATTTGCTCTAAATTCAAGGACCTTAAATTATGTTAGTTAAATAAGTTAATATATCACAATGAATCAGACTAACGAGATTATCATTACTTTCTCACAAATATTTTCAACGTTATAGAACAAATGTACCTATTAAAGTCAATGATTTCAATTTGATTATAGGCTACCTTATCAGTTATAAACACCCTGTTGCATTAATGCTGACTATTTGATAGTAAACCACATAAAATGATATACTGTTAAACAGACACCATTTCCCTTCCCTCCTTGCCCAGATAAAAACAATACCTTTGCTTCTTAGAAGCTGTTCTTGCTGGAGTTCATTTTCTTCTCTTAATGCATCAATTTTATCCAGGAGTTTCTGTGTCTCATTTTCTATATCTTGGAATTTTGTTTGTAAATTTCTGAGCAACACGCTGTCTTTTTCTGCTCTCTGAAAGAAAAAGAGGATGAAAAGACAGACAGAAAAAACACAAGAGTAACAGAAGAAGAAGAGCAATAAGCCATACCATGAGGAAAGGTAGGGCAACATTTTTTTCTTATGAGATAATTTGTGAATAAAGTATTAAGTATGTCCTTCAGTGACTTCAATTTGCAGTTACTCTTCTTTTGCTATGGCAGCTTTTTGCATTTTAACACAAGATAATAAGAGCTAATCTGTTCTAAAACCCAATAAAACCCTCAACAAACCATTGTACATATTACATTGTCTACAACTGTCCAATATTTGGGACACATTATCAACATCCTGGTTGTGACCATTGAACAGAAATTGAATTGGACCAGCGATATAAATACATGGTTACAAAAGCAGGTCAGAGACTAGGAATGCTGCAGTGAGTAATTCGCCTCCTAACCCCCTTAAAGCCTATCCATCATTTACAAGTCAGGAGAATGATATTCCCACGTGCCTGGATGACTGCAGTTCTATTAACACTCAAGAAGCTTGACATTGTCCAGGATAAAGCAGCCTGCCTAATTGGCACCACATCCACAAACATTCACTCCCTCCACCCCTGATGCTCAGCAGTAGTATTGTGTGCCATCTGCAGGTTACACTGCAGGAACTCACCAGAAGTTCCTTAGATAGCATCTTGCAGATGCATGCCACTACCATCTGGAAGGACAACAGCAGCAGATGTATGGGAAAACTACCACCTTCAAATTCCCTCTTGGCCAGTCACTGCTTTGAAAATGTAACGCTGTTCCTTCTGTGATTGAATCAAATCCTGGAATTCCCTCCCTAATGGCATTGCTGTACCTACAGCAAATGAACTGCAGTGGTTCACGAACACAGTTCAGCAAGACCTTATCAAGGGTAACTAGGAATGGGCAATAAATGCTGACCAGCCAGTCACACCCAGATCCCAAGAACGAATATTTTAAAAAACTGTATTTAGTCAGTACGCTGGATACTCCCCTTGATCAACTATGAAATACTGACTTTAAAACCAAATAATAGATTAGATACTTACTCTGTAAGCTCTCGGTTCATGAAATACTACCTCATAAGTAACCAAAGTATGGATTACTAACACTGTCTGTATTTAAACAATGATATAAATTACTCCTTAGCCAGCTAACATTTGGGATACTTTTCTGCGACATGCCAATTTTTAAGTAATTCCTTCTGAAACCAGCCTACAGATATTGACAATGTCTTCAGGGACATCAATGACTTTGCTTGTTCAATTCTCTGTTCCTTCAGTTGAGAAGAGGAACTGGTAATGAAACAAGACTTTAGCATAAATTTGATTTTCCACTCCATTGTTCACTTAGCTTGCTAGTATAATACTGAACTATTCAGCAAGGAAAATACCAAGTTAAATTATTGCACATTCATGAACAAAAGCAGTGAAAATATTCCCAGATTTGGGAGCATGTGTTACATTCAAACCTGAAACAAGATGATAATTAATATATTTCTTTTATTTAATGAGGCACCAACCATCGTTAGTCAGTCTGCAGTAGCAGAGTTCATGCAGATCCTGAGGAGTTTTAGTGAATGGCTAGAACTGAATGTCTGCTTTTTTTAAAATAGAATTGCTACAGTGTGGAAACAGGCCATTCAGCCCAACACTGACTCTTCAAAGAACATTTCACATTACCCTGCCCCCCTGCCCTCACCATTCCTTTCATATGGCTAATCCACCTCACCTGCACATCTCCAGCCACTATGGGGAATTTAACATGGCCAATCCACCTAACCTGCACATTAGACTGTGGGAGGAAACTGGAGTACCTGGAGGAAACCCACTCAGACACAAGGAGAACATGCAAACTCCACACAGTTACCCAAAGCTGGAATTGAACCCATGTTGCTGGTGCTGTGAGGCAGCAGTGTTAACCATGAGCCATCATGCCACCCCTAATCATATGAGTCACAGACCTCTCAGTATCTGGTGAGAGCAAGGGGAATTATACTGCAAGCTGAGATTTTCTTATCAACTCATTATTAGATCTAGTGTGCTTCAAAGATTAGCACTGTACTGATTCGACAGTGAGGCAGTTTTGCCAGTAAAGGAGTAATTGTGTTAACACTAGCCTCCCTCTACCTCACTATGAATCATATACTTTTGCTGGAAGTTACTACCAATGAGTATCAATGTCTCCTGAGAGACAAACCTGCCGTGGATATGTGGCAACAGGTTGTAGAAAGCAGCCACTTTGTCAATTACAGTCAGTTCTGCAATAATGCTTGTTTCTTCAATGCGAATTGGCTTTAACGCGATTGAAGAAGTTAGACCACCATACGCAGAATGTATTGGCTACAACGCGATTCTGGCTTCATTAGTTTAATGCGATTTTCTTACAACGCAAGATCGCAAAAGAACGTAACTATCGTGTTAGATCCGAACCAATTGTATTGGAATACTAGTGGTATAACTTTTAATTTTTGATCTGTTGGAAAATGTAAGCTAACACTTTCAGCTTACTTAATCAATTTACTTTTAAAATTAATGAGTTATTATGCACGATGACGCTAAATTACCTGCAGTTTAGTCTGCACTATGTGCAATTGGTCTGTGGTTTCTGAGTGCCTGGTCGTCAGTTCAGCGCAATCTGCCAGTGCTTTATTGTAGGACTCCTTCCAATGAGAGCACTCCATCTCTGCTACACTCAGTGATCTCTGAAAACAAGAAAGCAATATTCATACATCTTCACAAATCAATTATTTTGGAAAAGGTATGATTTGCTAGATATGGTTAAATTCTGCCTCTCTTCACTGAAGGTTGACCTTATTTCTCGCTTCCGGCACTTTGCTGAATTGAAGATGTAGAAAGTGTAACCAAACACATTGATTTGTATAAATGTAAATTTTCATGTTTTTAATAAGAATGTTACTTTAATTAAAAAATTGAAATTAAAGAACAAAAAAGTCATTGAACTAAACATGCACATGAACTAACTTATTTACCATACATTAACAGGATATCATTTGAAAAATAAACTAGTTCAAATCAAAATTCCAATCTTAGCTTGTTTGAAGCTGTTTTAGAAATGTAAGTTTTTGGTGCTTCTCACTCTTAAAAATCAATTTGTCTCCTTGGATTGTGATTTGCTTCAATCTGTTCATTCTTAGTTCTGACTTCAGTCATTTCCACAGCCTTAGCAGCTGGAACTGAGTTCTTGGTCACCTCCAGTTTTTAACTTTCTGTCTCTTACCTGGACATTGGCCAGTGTTTGTTCAGCAGCTGTTTTCTCTTTGATTGCTTTCTGGAGTGATTCCTTAGCAACGAGCTCATACTTGAGTTTTTGCTGCTGCATTTCGGCCATGGTTTCCTTCATACTGTCTCGCGAGTGATTCTACAGTAAACAACAGATGCTGCTATTTCCCAGCTATTCACACAATGCAATCTGAAGGTCAATATTAACGACCAGGTAACTTCAGTAGTTTATTGTTAGAAATGTTAATCTAATCAGTTATTTATCATTCTATGCACTTAAGTATTCAGTTCCCTTTGATCACAAAGGAAGGAGAGATAGCTGTATGGATTGGAGAGCTATTCATTTATTTCCCTGCAGCTTTGGAACTTAATTGTTTAACAACATTTAACACAACATTTTGTTTTGTGGAATTGCAATGGACTACAATGCCCCAGAGTGAAATTTCATTAAGATTTCCTGCACCAAATGGTAGGATATAATAAAGAGTGAATAAAAAATGATTTATAAATCTTTGGGGGAAATTTAAATTGAAGCAGATTTCAGATGAACAAAGAGAAAGGCAAGTTTAAAATTAGTTGAAAAGTGGAAATTTCAGTCCAGGAGCATTTTAACTTTCTGGCACATTTAAATACATCTTGAAATGGGTGGGAAGATGGTGCAAAGTGATAATAGCTGGGAAAAACTGGGTGGCCCTTGACCACCTGCCAGCTCTCCAGATGGAGGCAGGGTGAGGGTTGGATCTCACAATAAACGAAGGTGGGAAAAGACCAGGAGCACTGCAACTTTCTTTATGGGGCCTGGAAGTTATGTTTGTCCATCCCTAGCCTCTTGGAGCCTTGGCTTTCACCTACCTGGAGGACCTTTTAGCAAATCCCACCAGATGAATTCTTGCTTCAACCCAAAGGGTGGCAACAATGCTTTCTGCACTCACACCCAAGTTAAAATGCTATTTATCCCCTATTGATATCATAGAATCCTGACTGTTATTCATCCACAACTCTGAGTGAGTCCAGTAGAGTTTACACTAACTTTCATTAAAACTAACAACATTTAAATTGGAACCAAGGCACAAATGGAGTGGGAAATGGAGCTCTATTTTAACTGCTTGCTGGCATGATTTATGGTGTGTGATTTTAAAAAAATAAATATCATTTATTTGAAAGTTTGGATTGTGAACTAGTAGCATGTGGGTTTTGGTGTGTGTGGATGAAAGAATTCAATAATTAACTCATCAGCCTTTCTGGAGTCATTGTTTAAAAGAAAACAATATGAGAAAAATAACTCCTGGAGTGTTATTGGGAATTTGTTAGCACTTGGAGAGCTTTGAACAACATTAGATTACTTTCAGTTGGAAGGATCCTTTTTTTTTGCTTAGGAGAAACAGCTAAAGAAGTTATATGTGTAAAATAGTTTCTCCTGAAGAAACAGTTTGGAATTATTAGAAATAGGTTACTTCAATGTAAGGAGTTTAATTGAAAAGTTCCAGATCAGAGGTGCTTGGTTAGAACCCTGAAAAGGTTATTGAAAGTTGAGAAAGTCTAAACTCGGTTGTGTGAATACTAAAGGAAGAGGATAGCACATTATCAAGACTTGGAATTAAAAGAAACAGTTAAGTTAAACTCTATAGTTGCAATAGAGAAATGAATTCTCTCTGGTGATTAAGTACCATTGGGAGCAGTTGGGATAGGTAGAATATTGTATTTTGCTGTATGTTTTGAAATCTTTCAAATTGTGTCATTTGTAAATAATTTTGTTTATTTTATTTTGTCATATTTTGCATAACAAACTTCTGTTCTATTATTAAAACTAAATCTGCAGAATTGCATGTTTGTGTTTCAGTGAAAGACTGTTTTGTAAAATAAACAAAAAAAAACAAATTTGATCTATTAAGCCAGATTTAAGTCTGTTTTGTGACTCATCCAGCTGGGATCATAACACTGGCTCTGTTCCCACTAAGCAGGGAGCAGGAAAGCTCCCACAATAGTGTTGGAGCAAATCCATGAGTGGATCATTGAGGACTTCAGTTCTGAAACTTTTGTTCTTAATTTTGCTGAGCTCAACCAATGAACTTGCAAACAAATAAAAACAAAGAAAATGAAGTGCTAGCATATCCATCTGGCCTCTTCAATATGGAATCACTTCTGCAGAGCAAGGCTCCTATTTGTTTTATTCACTATACATCCCTTCCATATTACCACTCGCTGACACATAAAAGACCAAGAAAACAGATGAAGCAGAGATCAATTTAGACAGGAATTGTACCTCTTCATATTTAGCTTTAGATTACATTCCTTTACACATTTCATTTTCTAAAATCACATGACATCAGGTTATAGTCCGACAAGTTTATTTGAAATTACAAGCTTTTGGAACACAGCCCCTTCGTCAGGTGCAATGAGAGGAGAGCACACAGACACAGAGTTTACCGGCAGAGAGATGAAGGGCAGAGAGATCCAAGGATCATACAACTGGTGTGAGTGGAGTGAACAAACCTAAACTGGCTGACTGACTGCCTCCTGTTGAATCTTTAATCATTCATACATTCCTGCATTCTAGAAATTGCAGAAGCAGGATATGGAGAATGCTGTTAGAAAGGAGACACAAGTTTCGATTGAGTAAGATGCAAATTCCAGAATCTGTTTCAAGTCACTGCCCCAAGATAATTAAAGGTTTCATCAGTGACTGCCTAACTTTCCAAACTTCAAACAGGCAGAGCAATAGGAATATATACAAAAGGTGACATCTCAGGTCAGACACTGAATTGTAGGTGTGAGGCTTTGTTCAGAATCTGTCTCAGAGTTTTAACCAGGAATCAGGCTGGTTTTATTGTGAAATCAGGAATTTATAAAATGCCACACTGACTGACTGTGATTACAAATTGTGTGTTTCTTGAACAAAATAGAATGTATCTGCAAATAGACAATCACCTTGGATGAAATGATTCGCCCCATAGGTTTATATGGGTGTGTGTGCTCGAGAGAGTGTGTGTGTGAGTATGAGAAAGTGTAATGTATGAGAGCATGTGTATGTGAGAGAGTCTGTATGTGAGTGTATGTTTGTGTGTGAGAGAGTGAGTGTGTGTGACTGTGTTTGTGTGAGAGTGTGTGTGTGTGTGTGACAGTGTGTGTGAGTGTATGTGTTTGTGTGTGTGTGTGTGTGAGTGTGTGTGAGTTTGTGTGTGACAGAGTGAGTGTGTGTGTTGGTGTGAGAGAGAGTGTGTGAGTGTGTAAGTAAGTGTGTTTGAGCAAGAGACAGTATGAGTGTGTGTGTGTGTTTGTGCGAGAGAGTGTGTTTCTGTGTGTGTGTGTGTTTGTGTGAGAGGGATTGTGAGAATGTGAGAGTGTGTGTGTTTGAGTGCATGTCTGTGCGAGTGTGTGTGCGAGTGTATCTGTGTTTGTGAAAGAGAGAGTCTGTGTGTATGTGTGCGTGTGTGTGAGTGCGTGTGAAAGTGTGTGTGTGTCTGTGAATGTACAAAAGTGTGTGTGTGCTCAAAAATGTTTGTGTGTCTGTGTGTGAGAGTGTGTGAGTGTGTGTGTGTGTGTTTGTGCGGGACAGAGAGCGTGTGTTTGAGTATGTGTGTGTGAGTGTTTGTGTGTGTGTGTGAGAGAGAGAGAGAGTGTGTCTATGTGTGCGGAAGTTAAATGAGAGGGCTGTCAGAAAATGAAATGATGCGGAGGTGCCAGTGTTGGACTGGGGTGGAGAAAGTCAAAAATCACACAACATCAGATTATAGTCCACCAGGTTTATTTGAAAACACAAGCTATCGGAGCACAACCCCTTTGTCAAGTGCAATGAGAGGAGAGCATACAGACCCAGAGTTTATAGGCAGAGAGATGATGGGCAGAGAGATCAAAGGATCATATAACTGATGTGAGTGAACAAGCTAAAATGGTGGACTGACTGCACTCCACTTTTTTTGACTTTGTCCACCCCAGTCCAACACCAGCACCTCCAGATCATTCCATTTCTGACAGCCCCCTCATTTAACTTCTGCTTCATTCTTCTAGTTTATCATTTACTCCCAAATTCATGCTCTGATTCTCAATCACTGTAAATAATACTTCACAATTTAGGCTCTGAAGCCAATTCATGATTTTGAAAATCCTCATTGGATCTCCCAACTTTTAGTATTTCAGTGAAAATATAGCCCTGGTGTTTTACACCTTTAGTAGCTGTTTCCCTGTGTCATTGCAGTGAATTTTCACTGCACTCTTTAAATAACTCAATTATCTTTTATTTTGGATTACCAATACCAATTTTGACCTAATTAATATCTCATACATATCTAACATTACTCCAACATTTTTCCTTCTAAACATATATAAAAGACATTTTTAACTCAAAGATTTATAGGAACCAGCTCAGTTAATAATGTATTTCTTTAAATATACTTTTCTTTCTGTTACCTGTGTCCAGGTGTGTAACTGATTTTCAAGTG
>NC_063356.1:16462325-16489365 GCF_021869965.1 Rhincodon typus
TTTTCTTTCTGTTACCTGTGTCCAGGTGTGTAACTGATTTTCAAGTGACTGCAATTTGCAACGCATTGAGTCATCGTCCAATTGTACCTAAAAAGGCAGAAATAAAATTTAATCCATAGCAAATAGCAAAGAGAAGAGTCCAAATGATGCTGGGCTACAACATGTTAATCATTAGGAAATTCATCTCATCTTTAGCCAGGTCATGTCTGTTTATTTCATTGACATTACAATGTCATTTCAACTCCTGCATTTGTGAAGCTGATAATGGGGCCAACTCAAATGCTGCAAGAGCTCCAAAAAAGGTCAAGGTAAATATGAGTGAACAACTTGCAATCCTTCTATTCCTCCTGTTGCTCACTGCTTGCCCCACCCCTACTCCCAACCCAGTCAAAGGATGCCTTGGGTCATTTTAAGTTATTAAAACTTGTGTTTGTATCACCTTTCATAAATTACCATATAGCTGCCCGATTTCTCAGTTAAGACACATGTGTGAGAGAATGTTAAAAAAAGACTATGGGAAGACAGAGAGATAAAATCTAAATCAGAAAATACCAACTAGCTTTTTTTTTAAACTATCTCCTTGTATTATGACAAATCAACACACCATAGTCTAAGACTGAACTGAGCACAGAAAGAGTATTCAATGTTATTGCAACATCAAATATTGCCATCAAACATTGTGAGGACATTAAAATTAATTAGATATTTTATTTAAAATGCCAGAGAGGAGCCTTGTTTCTAGTGGTAGCCTCCTACAGAGCGGATGGAGGCTATTCAGCCCATCAAGTCTGCACTGACCCTCTGAAGAGCATATGAGCCAGAACCAAGTTATTTTCTGGTAACAATCTGTTTGGGGGTCAAGTCCCATCCCAGCATTTGATGGTCACGGAAGGTGGTGATTGTCAACCTGTAAATCTTTCCATCATTCCTTTGTCAGACAATAAGAATGAGAGTTTCCTGGTGAGGTATCCTTGACACAGAGTGGAATCCTTCATGGTATGGCTCTGGCACCACGTTAACAACCTATTCCAGGAAACACAGATCATGAAGGGGGACGAAAGCATGTTGTTTGTTTGCCTTACACAAACTTCTACAAGAACGAAAGGAATGAGAGCAGGAGTAGACTGCATGGCCTATCAAGGCTGTTCTTCAACACAATAATGGCTGAATTTGATCTCCAGCACCATTTTCCCTTCTGGTCCATATATTCCACACTTAACACGAGATACCAAAATTCTGCTTATCCCAGTCTTTTGTACTCAATGATGAAATCCACAACCTTCCAGGATAGAGAATTTCAAAGATTCATAACTCTTTGCGTGAAATAAGTTCTCCTCATCTCAATCCTAAATGATTAGCCATACTGATCACTCCCATGTTTTAAATTCCCTAACAAGCAGAGACAATTGTTCAACCTCAACCCTGTCAAACTCCTTTAGAATTTTTTATTTTCTAACAAGACTATCTCCAATTCCTTTAAATTTCAGAGAATAGAGGCGGTATCTCACCAAAGGACAAATAAAACATATTTTTGCAGTGGCATAATTGTACAGCAACTTATTCTCTTAGTGTGGTTGATCTAAATAAATAAATACAAATACACCGGCCTTATGAATAAAAGTGGAGAATTTTGCACATTAAAATAATTACAGCTCAAACTGAAATACTAAAATAATTACAGAAATACTGCTTTGTGCTAGGACCTGCATTAAAGCCAACATAGTATTTTCCTGCCAAATTGAATCCAGCCTTCTGTCTGGTGGAACCTCCATTTTAGGAAATTTGTTTAGCTAGAAGTATATTTTCCTCGGATGGTGATGGCTAGCACGAGGGGACATAGCTTTAAATTGAGGGGTGATAGATATAGGACAGATGTCAGAGGTAGGTTCTTTACTCAGAGAGTAGTAAGGGCGTGGAATGCCCTGCCTGCAAAAATAGTAGACTCGCCCACTTTAAGGGCATTTAAATGGTCATTGGATAAACATATGGATGATAATGGAATAGTTTAGGTTAGATGGGCTTCAGATTGGTTTCACAGGTCAGCGCAACATCAAGGGCCGAAGGGCCTGTACTGCGCTGTTATGTTCTATGTTCTATGTTCTATGTTCTATGTTCAAGCAAAAAAAAGCTTATTGACATAACTTGCACCAACATAGTCTCTTCAAGACATAATTAATGATGATCAGTTTACAATCTACTTATAATTAAAAGAATACTGGTCACACCATACTAGTCTGGACGTATATCACCATTCTTTCATTGTGGTTGGGTCAAAATTCTGTAAATGCCTACCATCTACAAGCCTCGTAATAACAAGGACTCCAGCAGTTCAAGAAAGTCAACTAGCATTTCTCAGAGAAACTAGGGACAGACAGAAAATGACAGTTTTATAAACATTTGTAAGGCCTCTTGAGTAAATATCCAACAAAGTATAAGATTTTGTTTTAAATAACCTGTAGTAATCGACAATAGATCACCCGCTCTGTCCCTACCTTCCATGATTTTTCTGCTGCCTGCAAAACTGTTGCAAGAAGCTGTTGAAGAATAGTGAGCTTCTGTTTAAGCATTAGCTCACGATGCAGAGCTTCCTATAAAAGAAATATACATTCAGTGTTCATCAAACTTTAACAATCTGATAAACTCACATTCTTGTTTGTGCTTTAAAACTCCATTAAATAATTAAACCTTCAGATTTTGGATTACAGTAGTATAAAACCAAATGTACTCATCTACTTTTCTTACTCCTTCACAGGATGTGGGCAAAGCTGGCCAGGCCAGCATTAATAGCCCATCCTTAATTGCCCAGAACGTCTAGAATTACATCTGGAACAGACCAGGTAAGGATGGCAGTCTTCTTCCCTAAAGGACATTAGTGAACCAGGTGGGTTTTTCTGACAATTGACAATGGATTCAGGATCATCATTAGACTCTTAATTCCAGATTTTTTTAAATTGAATGCATCGCAGGGTTCGAATGCAGATCACCAGAACATTACCTGCGGATTTATAGCCTATCAATAATATCACAAAGTCATTGCCTCCCCTTCCAGAATGCATAAACTCACATTCCCTGACTGGGAATCGGACCTGGACCATGACGGTAAAAGCACCAAATCCTAACTACTAGGCCACTTTGGTGAATTAGAAGTGTACATTTTTATGAGATTCTAAATTGTCAATACTGTCTTCAGAAAAAGGTCTTGTGAGATATTACCTTTAGGTATTCAGACAGCTGCTGGATCTCCTACAAAACATAAATTACAGATAAAATCAATTTAAAGAACCAAAATTTGGTGTGAATGAACAAATGGTATTCAACACACTAACCTTCTTCTACATTAATCTTAATCGCTCCACTTAAATGCTTCTTGACTGACCAGAGATATTAGCTCCACTGTCCTATTCTACCAAACGCTATCTGCTAGATTAAATATTAAGTACCATTTGTGAGGTAACAATGAAATACTCTGGATGTTGGAAAGCTAAAATAACAGAAAGTGCTAGAAATATTCAGCAGAGCTGACAGCATCTGCATCAGGAAAATCAGAAGAGTTAACTGGAACTTCTTCAGCTCTGATAAAGAGTTACATTCAATTCAAACCATTATCATTTGTGACATATCTCCTGACATCGATTTAAAGCTTGCTTTTTTTTTATCAGGTGTTGCATATCACAATGACCTACAATGATGCTTGCAACATTTCTACTCCACTGAGTATCTTAAATATCTAACCCAATCATCTCCTTTCAAGACTGAGAGCTCAAGTCTTTGTAATTTCCCTTCATATTTAATTAGGAATAAGAAATTAACGTTATCTTCTCTTTGTACCTTGTTTAGGCCTTGGATATATGCATTGTACACTGATGACTAGAACCCAATTTCAGTTTGGGTTCCACCAGGGCCAGTCAGCTCAACATTATTACAGTCTTGGTCCAAACAAAGACAAATTTCAGCATTGATGAAGGAATGATTGTCCAAAGACAGCAGTTGACTTTGTGTAGTATCAAGGAGCCCTAGAAAATTTGAACTCAGTGAGAATTGGAGAAGAGCTCTCTACTGATTGGAGTTATTCTTAGCAAAGAGGTAATTGTGGTTCAAAAACAGAAATTGCTGGACAAACTCAGCAGGTCTAGCAGCATCTGCATGGAGAAAACAGAGCTAATGATAACTATTTCAGAGATACTAGGAACTGCAGATGCTGGAGAATCTGAGATAACAAGGTGTAGAGCTGGATGAACACAGCAGGCCAAGCAGCATCAGAGGAGCAGGAAGGCTGACGTTTCGGGCCTAGACTCTTCTTCAGAAATGGGGGAGGGGTTGGGGGTTCTGAAATAAATAGGAAGAGAGGGGGAGGCGGATAGAAGATGGATAGAGGAGAAGATAGGTGGAGAGGAGACAGACAGGTCAAAGAGGAGGGGATGGAGCCAGTAAAGGTGAGTGTAGGTGGGGAGTTAGGGAGGAGATAGGTCAGTCCAGGGAGGACGGACAGGTCAAGGGGGTGGGATGAGGTTAGTAGGTAGGAGATGGAGGTGGGGCTTGGGGTGGGAGCAGGGGATAGGTGGGAGGAAGGACAGGTTAGGGAGGCAGGGATGAGCTGGGCTGGTTTTGGGATGCGGTAGGGGGAGGGGAGATTTTGAAGCTTGTGAAGTCCACATTGATACCATTGGGCTGCAGTGTTCCCAAGCGGAATATGAGTTGCTGTTCCTGCAACCTTCGGGTGGCATCGTTGTGGCACTGCAGGAGGCCCAGGATGGACATGTCGTCTGAGGAATGGGAGGGGGAGTTGCAATGGTTCGTGACTGGGAGGTGCAGTTGTTTAGTGCGAACCGAGCATAGGTGGTCTGCAAAGCGGTGTTCATCCAGCTGCTGTTTGGTAGTACTATAACCTGCAAAGTTCTAACTCCATGTCACACACATCCTGAATTCAAACCACAGCAAAACCTTTTGTGCCCGCTTGGAGCTTTTAGAAGGACAGCTGGGGGAACTAAATTGGGTGGAAGGTAAAAATTCAGTTTCCCGATGGTGGATTGAAAGCTTTCCAATTAAGTTCTTGGAAACTTACAGGCAGATTGTTGCCCTTCATATTCAGGAACCTCTTTTGCATTCATTAGCATGTAATGGATACTTATTAATATTCCAGTCCCCTGGAATTATGTTCACAGTGCAGTCTTCCCTGCGTCAAAATCCTGGAATTACCTCCCTAACACCATTGTGGGTCTACCTACAGCATAGGGACTGCAGTGGTCAAGAAAGCAGCACACCACCACCTTCTCAAGGGCATCTAGAGGTGGCCAACAAATGCTGGCCAGCCAGCGACGCCCACACCCCACAAGTAAATAAATAAAAAACAAGTGTGTTCACAAACCCAACTGTATTTATGAGGCACGGACCTGGCAGGGTAGGCATCTTCCTCTGAACTCCAGTGAGTACAAACTTTATCCAATATTTTGGCTTCTTCATAACCAGAGATTTACAATGTAAGGGGTGAAGTCTCTCCATTTCACTCAGCTCCTGATAAGTCTCAGAGCTATGCAGTCTTACTTTTGTAGTTTTCATATTGCTTATAGTGTACGAGGTAAATGTTGACCAAGCCCTCTTCCCAAGCAAGGCAGCCACACTGGCTGATGTCAGTAAATCTCACAGGCGTGGGCTAGTGGGGCTCAAATAAAATGGGATCTAAAAGGAAAAGGGCTATACTGAAAAGGTGGCTCAGGAGGAAAAGGTTCACTGAAAAATAGACTGGTCTGGGAATGGAATTGAAAAGTTCCATGGTTGCTGGGGACACGGAAGGAACCTGGGTATGGAGGGAACAAACTGGGAGGGTCACAGTGATAGAGGCAATACAGGACAAAGAGTGAGAGCTACATATTAAGGATGGAAAACACAATCAAGTAATTAGATATGATGGGCAGGGAGAATGGGTAGGTCAAGGTATTAGGGTAATTGTGGGCATAAACTAAAAGAACACAGGGGAAGGTAAATGATCTGCATGAGATTGGAATCGGGGGAAAGAGCAGGCATATGAAAGGAAATAGTGAAAAGGATGATAGTTACAGGGGAGATCAAAGAAGGGCAGCAATGTGGGGCAAAAATGAATTCAGAAGGGGGCAGATACAGGGAGAATGACTCACATAAGTTTACAACCATCATCTTTCTCTGAGTGCCTTTGATTCTCGCCATAGGTGACAAACTGGTCACATGGTTATTGACTGTCAGACGCCCCAGATGGTGATAGGCCCAATCACCCAGGTTAATTATTAATTAGCCACTTATGGGCCTAAATTGGCAGCGGGGTGGAAGATCGTGCGTAGGCTTTACTGCACAGAATTTAATTCTGGTGGAGGTAATAGGGCAAGGGGTTTCTCGTGTACCACCATCCCAGCTAATTACATGCTCTTGTCATCTCCAGGTTTGCCACCAGAGAGAGCAGACAATTCTGCTAAATGTTTCAGATCCATGGTCTTCCACCAATCATGATGGGTCATCAACCTGAAATATTTACTGTTCTGTCATTTACAAATGCTGCCAGATCAGCTGAGTGTGTTCCAGCATATTCTATTCACTGGGTAATCTGCTTGCTTTGTTAATTGTTACTAATTGATTCAGCCTAGTCAATATATAATCTACTTCTATTTTAAATCTTTTTACAGCCTGTCTCCAAACTAGTTATATATTGTGATCACTATTTTGTTTAAATCACCCTTTTCAGAGATATTGTTACACACCTCTGGAGCAAGTGGGACTTGATACTGGGCCTCCTGGCTGAAAGGTAGGGACACTACCACTGTACTAGAAGAGCCCAAAATGCTTTCCATTTTCTACCCCAGTGTGTAATTGAGATCAAGGCTATGAATATTGATATCAGGTAGTTGTTGCTTGACTTGTTACAAAATGATCATTCAGTTTCATAGTAAGTAAGACGTTCTTAATGTCCCACTGCGATTATTGCTAATGTTGCTGCTCATTGTTTGTTATCAGTGATGGCCAAATAAGTTTTACTGCATTGTGAAAGATCTGAAACATAGTGCACCCCTGCAAGACCACTGATGTATTTTTACTTTACCTTATCGAGAACAGCCACGCCGGATCTATAAATGAAAAATTGAAAAAGATATTAGAGACATTCACCAGCAATAGCCTGTTTCTTCTCTGTAAATGTTATATGCACCCATATTATATTTAAGGATACATGTGGGACCTATGTGTCAATGATAGTTTTCCTTCAGTATGTACTCCATACAGTGTTTTACATTAGGATAGCTTATGGGGGAGGGAGCAAAAGGTTTAGCAAAAATGAACACCTTTGCTCACATTGCTCTTTCCCTCTTGTATAGTAGTTTGAGTTCACTTTGATAACTTTGCAGGAAGCAGGAAAAGATTTCAAAAGAATTGGCAAATTAATAAATACTCAGTCAGAAGTCACATGACACCAGGTTATAGTCCTGCAGATTTATTTGAAATCACAAGCTTTCAGAGCGTAGCCCCTTCAGCAGGTGAAGCCATGTGATGAAGGAGCAGTGCTCTGAAACCTTGTGATTTCAATAAACCTGTTGGACTATAACCTGGTGTTGTGTGACTTCTGATTTTGTCCACCCCAGTCCGACACCAGCACTTCTACATAATAAATACTAAACAATGCATAAGAGAGTTGTATACTGGTTAGAGTCAACCTTCAAAGGAACAGCGTGAGTGATGCTAGGTCTGCACATACTCTGTTTGTTGGCTTGCTTCTTTCCTGATGAGTTCACCAATTTCACCGGGAATACCTGAAGGCATCTGTGTGGCTGATCCAACAGAAATGAGAAATTTTAGTTACATAGTACAGTGACAGGTAAAACTCCCCAGAGCAACCAGTGTTATTAACATTGATTAGAGACAGAAAAAAACTGCAGATGCTGGAATCCAAGGTAAACACACAGGAGGCAGCATCTGGAGGAAATGAGCAGTCAACATTTTGGGTATAACCCTTCTTGAGGACTGGATGTTGGGGTAGGGGGAGCTGCAGATAAAGAGAGGGGAAGGGGTGGAGATGGAATGGTGGTGATAGATAGACACTGCTGGTAGGTATGACCTGATTGGTCGATGGGAGGGATGAATCTGATTGGTGGCTGGAAGGGAGGGTCAGAAAGTGGAATGGAAGGGAGGAGGTGGGGCTGGAAGGGAAGGCGGGAGATGGGTAGCAAGGTTATCTGAAATTGGAGAACTCAATGTTGAGTCCTCTGGACTCTAGGGTGCCCAGCCGGAAGGTAAGGTGTTATTCTTCAGATTTGTGTTCCGAGTTGCTGCAACACTGGAGGGGGTAGAGGACAGACATGTTGGAGGGGGAAGTTGGGCAGGGAGTTGAAATGGGCAGTGATCAGGAGGTTAGGTTGGCGGTTACAGGCTAGGCAGAGATGCTCGGTGAAATGGTCACCTAGTCTTTGTTTGGCCTCACGGACATAGAGAAGACCACATCGGGAGCACTGGATGTGATAGACTAGGTTGGAGGACATGCAGGTGAAGCTCTGTCTCATTTGGAAGTGCTGTTTAGGGCCCTGGATGGAGGTGAGGGAGGTGGTGTGTGGGCAGATGTTGCATCTTTTATGGTTACAGGGGAAGGTACTGGGTGGGTTGGAGTGGTTAATGGGGAGTGTGGCGTGAACTAAGGAGTAGCGAAGGGAATGGTCCTTGCAGAAGGCAGAGAGGGGTGGGGAGTAGATGTTCCAGGCGGTGGTGTCTAATTGGAGTTGGTGGAAGTATTTGAGGATGATACATTGGATGCAGAGGCTGGTGGGGTGGAAAGTGAGGACAAGGGGTCCTTATCCTTATTATGTTTTGTGGGGGATGGTGGTTAAGAGCTGTGGAGAGGGGAATGGAGGAGGCGTGGTGGAGGGCTGTCTGGAAGACAGAAGGGGGAAAAGACCATTGTTTGAAAAAGACAGACATTCAGGATGCTTCCTCACTTTGCATCTCACCAGCCTCCACATCCAACATATCATCCTCAAACACTTCTGCCAACTCCTGCTCCTCTGATGCTGCTTGGCCTGCTGTGTTCATCCAGCTGTACACCGTGTTATCTCAGATTCTCCAGCATCTGCAGTTCCTACTATCTCTGAACCAATTAGACACCACCACCCAGAACATCTTCTACTCCCCACAGCTCTCTGCCTTCCGCAAGGACCATTCCCTTCGCCACACTCCCCACCAACTATTCCAACCCTTCCCCTGAAACGTTAAAAGATGCAACACCTGCCCACACACCACCTCCCTCACCTCCATTCAAGACCCTAAACAGTCCTTCCAAGTAAGACAGAGCTTCACCTGCATCGCCTCCAACCTGGTCTTATTGCATCTGGTTCTCCCGATGTGGTCTTCTCTATATTGGTGAGATCAAACGTAGACTATGTGACCATTTCACTGAGCATCTCCAACTGGCCTATAACGGTCAACCTAACATCCTGCCCGTTTCAACTGCCTGTCCCACTCCCTCTCCGACATGTCTGTCCTCTACCTCCACTAATGTCACAGTGACTCAGATTGCAAATTTGAAGAACACCACTGTATCTTCTGCCTGGGCAATCTACAGCCTGGAGGACTCAACATTGAGTTCTCCAATGTCAAATAACCTTGCCATCCATCCCCCACCTTCCCTTCCAGCCCCACCTCCTCCCTTCCATTCCACCTTCTGACCCTTCCAGCCACCAACTAGATTCATTCTTCCCATCGACCAATCAGGTCATACCTATCAGCAGTGTCCACCTGTCACCACCATTCCGGCTCCACCCCTTCCCCTCTCTTTATCTGCATCTCCCCCTACCCCCACATCCAGTCCTGAAGAAGGGTAATACCTGAAACATTGACTGCTCCTTTCCTCCAGATGCTGCCTGGCCTGCTTTGTTCTTCCAGCCTCCTATTTGTCTACTTTGTTAACATTAACTTGTTTCTATAACAAAGTGTGACATTTGCCTCTTTTACAATAATACATTAGTAAGTAGACATTGGGCGGAATCTTCTGCTTGGTGGTGGCATGCTTTGAGGAGGGAAAGGCATTTGTTTAGGCAGGACAGTGGCCTTACCTCACTCTCTCTGCTTATGTGCACCAGATTTAAGTTCGGGCCTACTGGACCCAACTCCAATTGAGGTACTTAAGTCGCCTATTAATGACCACTTAAGGCCCTCATCCTGCCTCTACTAGGGTTAACCTACCTGTAGGTGGGCTTGTTGCCATGCAACAGGAACTAAAACTGTGCAATTGTCTTGTCATGTAGTGAGCGTGAGGTCAAGTGTGCAAAGGCACTCAGTGCCCGATCCAAGGCCAAGTCATTGGGAAGGGGATCCCACTGAGAGACAGATCTCTGCCTTTGCTGCTGAACTCCCCACATTCCTCTGCCTGGGACTCATGACCTGTCAATGCCCCACACCCTGTGGCCTGGGCTGGTCTGCAATCTTGGGTCTCCAGTACCCATCCTCTGGCAGCAGCCAGAGTTTACCCAGTGACTTTGCTGAGCACAAGAGCTGCCAGTTTCTGATGGGTCAGCAGCTCTCGATACAGGACTTTATCCCTGGGGTCTTGGTTCAGTGGCCTCCCAACTGCCTGATTGACTTGTGGCTTGGCGGGTTTCAAGAAACTATGAACCTGCTCTTCAAGGTCTCTTTGTTCAGCAAAACTCCTGAGGACCTTACAGTTAAGTGTATAAGTCCTGCCCTGATTTGCCTTTCCAAAATGCAGCGCCTCACATTTATCTAAGTTAAACTCCATCTGTCACTCTTTCGCCTATTGGCCCATCTGATCAAGTTAACATTGTACTCTGAGGTAACCTTCTTTGCTGTCCACTACACCTCTAATTTTGGTGTCATCTGCAAACTTACTAACCATACCTCCTATGTTCACATCCAAATCATTTATATAAATGATGAAAAGCAGTGGACCCATGACCACAACCCTGGTCACAGGCCTCCAGACTGAAAAGCAACCCTCCACCACCACCTTCTTTGACCTTCGAGCTAGTTCTGCATCCATATGGCTAGTTCTCCCTGTATTCCATGTGATCTAACCTTGCTAACCAGTCTACCATGAGGAACCTTGTCAAAAGCCTTACTGAAATCCACATAGGTCACACCCACTGGTCTACCCTCATCAATCTTCTTTTACTTCAAAAAACTCAATTAAGTTAGTGAGACACAATTTCCTATGTACAAAGCCATGTTGACTATCCCTAATCAGTCCTTGCCTTTCGAAATACATGTAAATCCTATTTAGCTTTTGCCTTACTACTCTACTTAGGTGTAAACTCCCACCTTTGTCCCTTTTTGAAATTCTTTTGATGGTTGAGTCATCGTGTTGCAGTGGTACTCTGGTGCAGAAACGGAAATTTGAATCCTTTGCTCCCCAGTGAGTGGGTTCTTTAGTTAACGGGGTGCCATTGCTGCACAATATGAACTGTGGAGATGTCTGTAAACAGGAAAGGAGAACTCATTTAAAAATTCCAGTTAGCAACAACTCTCAGGAGGAGATCATCACAGGATGGGGACAATTCCTTCACATATATCAAAATTAAAAATCCTACTTCTCTGCAAATGTGAGCATTAAACATTATATATAACAACAAGGGCTTTTACTGAAACCATACCAATGATTGAAGAGATTTTTAAATGCAGCTGAGTAGAAAATTAGTCTTGTTTTTCACTGAGGAAGTGACATTCTGATTTCTAATTTCTGGTTTCTTGATACAAATCTGCATGTTTCTGTATAATTGGCCCATGGGCAGCCTAATTAATCTTCCAATTGGTAAAAGAATTCCAGTTTAATTTACCAGATAGTAAGGAATGATAAATGTCACTGATGTTGAATATTATAAGGTACTCAATGTTAACATTTTAGCAAGTGACTTTCACCTGCCCTGGATGGGATTTTCAAGTCGAGACTTTTGAAAGTTTCCTGTTTGCAAATATGTATCGGAAAAGAAAATCGTAGGGTGATATGTCGTTTTTAAAAAGTGATTCATCTTCAGATTAAAAACAACAATGTCAAAACTCCCACAGGGCAGTGAAATTTTGTGAAATGTCTGCATTTTCTGCATTGTAGAAATAGATTTACAGATATAAGTCACCGCATCAAATGTCGAACAAGTCAATGTGAAATAGTCTGCTCACCCTAATGGGGAGTCCTCTTGACTTTTTAACAATTCAGTCCCTACTTCACTGCATTGAGAGCTGAGTGGATACAACTTACAAATACTGGCTGCAGTGGAAGCTGTCAGTGGTAAATTATTGTTTCAATTTGTACTGAAGTATATTGATTCATAGACTGGACGTGTCTGGTATGGCAAAGCAAACACACTCACTTCAAGTTGACTGATTATAGCGTGAACTTTGCTGTCAATACTTTTGAGGCAATTGCCTGAAATTTCCTCAATTCTATTCACACTAACATTTACGCCAATGCCTATGGCAATCTTGTCAATGGAACTTACACCCAAATTCCATATTTAGCATATTTGTCTACTTTGGAAATTGAAAAAAATTAAACAAATGAGATCCAGGACCATTAGAGGCAGTAGTGAGCAGGCTGCTTTCTTCTACCAACGTTGCCTCACCCTCAGAGACCATTGGCTGTTTTCCTCCTTCTTTACTATTATTATGCAGACGGTATCTCCAGCTGCATAGTCCTTCCGAACATATCCCTAACAGCATTATGGATCAACTCACAACAGGTGGACTGGAAAGGTTCAAGAAGGCAGTTCACCACCATCTTCTCAAGGGCAGCTAGGAACAGGCAATAAAAAAGCTGGAACAAAAACAAAGTTGTTGGAAAAGCTCAGCAGGTCTGGCAGCATCTGTGAAGGAGAAAACAGGACGTTTCGGGTCCGGTGACCCTTCCTCAGAGCTGCCCACATCCTACAAATGAATTAAAAAAACACACACAGATACTGAATGCATGGGTCAGCTTGTAGTAAAGATTTGCGTTGATTTATGAAGAAAATCTTTTTGTCAAGCTCCAGAAATTTGTATTTCTCTCATATCAGATGACTTAGAATTTGCTATGCCAACATTTTGATTATTATTCTGCTATGGTGTGGCATTGGCAAAAATTAAGGAACCTGGTAACCGCTGTTCTTTTGCACTAGAGATACATGAATGAGCAGCAGAGGATTCTACAGACCTAACACAGAAGTGACACTAAGCTTTAGAAAAAGTTATTTTATAGGATGGGCTGAAGGACTAAAAGTTAATGATGATATTCAACAGCTGCATGAGAAGATAGATTGTATAGGATGGGCTGAATGGCTAAAACTCTTGATGATATTTGACAAGCTGCATAACCTTCAATGAATCCCGTGAACATTCTTTTATGAGCCAAAGATGACGCCTGCGGCGTGTTTTCCCATCCTGTTTTTTTCTGTACCAGCCAGCAGTTTTGTCTTTCTGTATCTGCTTTCTTTGTGCTGGCTCTTTTGTCGGACTATATAAGAGGAGAGAGAGAGAGTTTCAATCCAAAGCGCAGGACTTTGTCTCAGCTCGGAATCGTGAATGGTGCCAAGAACGAACCTAAGCCTCCAGATCAGCCATTGATCAAGGGACTCCGACAGGCAGGAGGGCGTGAGACTTGTTACTTTTTCTAGAAGGACATGAGACTTGTTTCTTTTTCCTTTTCTCTTCCATTTATTATTACCACTATATTCATTTATTATTATTAAATAAACATTCATATTTAAGCAAATTGCTGTGGTTGAGCCCTCTCTTAATTATATTTACTCAAATCTGAAAAGAACTGCTTGAAGACACGCTATGATCCAAGGCATTTTTGGCGACAAGGATGGGATTCAGGAAAATGTGTAAGAGAAGGGAAAGACATCTCCGGCCTTCTGTATTCCAGGATGGAATGCAGCAGACTCTGGATTTGGGTCTGTAGCTAGCTTGTTAGCAAAGTTAGGAACCCCGTAAGGATGCAGGACGGTTATAACCAGAGAACAAGAGATAACTAGAGACAGATTTCTACACTGTGCAAGTGCACTGAACCTTATAGAAGTTTTACCTTATTGTGGTCTGGTTTGAATGCACCTTTGTTTGTTCGTTGCTAAATGTTATCTTGTACAATTTGTGTCTTTTGTTCCCTGGAGCTCGAGTTCTGGGGATACTTTGATGTTTTAGTTTGCATTTTGGGAATATCTGGTGATTTGAAAGTTTGTTGTGTGTATGTATCTGTGTGAAGCATGTATGGTTAATGTAATATCCTTTTAACAAATCATCAGCGGTTGTATAAAGCAAAAATCTGTGATGAGTTATTGATATAGAATTTGTGTCTTAAAGCATGGAAAAAATTCATTTCTTCAAATTAATCATAGGTGATTAAAATTAACTGGGAAAAAATAAAGCCAAAAAGAATCTCGGATAGATTTTAGTCCCAGAAATGACCATGTTTGGAGTTTCATTTTCTGGCCAGAGTGAACTTCCAAATACTGTTTTAACATGAGTGAATCTTTAATTCCGAATGATAAGATTGGATCATTATTAACATCCAAGTTATAAGGAAATTAGCATGCTGAAACTGCAATTGCCTTTGTGCAAGGAATTTAGGAAAGACTTTTCCTTCCTTTAAGGAGGAGAGACAGATGATATAATTACATGCAGGAGATTACCCCCAACTCTCTTTTTGAATCCATAGTAGATTAACACTAATTAACCCATTCTGCTTGACATGGAATGGATGGAGCTTGTTTGTTTTGTTTTAGATATTGAAGACACTGAAGGCTGAACCCATTTGCATAATTTCAACATCGCAACACCGTGATGAATGAGACACCCACAACCCATCAAGCCATTCATCAGTGACACATTTCAGTGTTGGGGAAGTACAGTGGAAATATTAATTGTAGTGAGTGTCAGGAATCTCAAAACCACTGAGCCTGGGTACACTTAAGCACATCATGACAAAAACTATAAAGACTCATATTCCCTGGTATTCTAAAACATTTAAATGGGATGGTTACCTAAAAATTTAAAGGGATTCTGGGAAATGATAAAATGCATGCACACAGTCTCAATGGTTCAATACATAAAAATGGTTAGTGACTTTAAGGGAGTAAACAGAACATTGAAGGTGGACAAATTTACATAGAGATATATCAAATATCTGGAATGAATTATGAAGTAATTTTAAAAAAGTGGGTCATCTTAGATAAAGAACAGACAAAGTATGTTGTGCCTGAATCAAACATAAATGTTTGACTTCTGTTTTAAAATATAATAAGACTATGTTCCATGGACGAGAAGTCTCTACAGTGGTAATAGTTAAGTTGCAAAATTGGATGAAATGAAGTAATTAAGGGTGGAGACTGGTGGCAGAAGACAAAAAAAAATTAGAGCAATGGGTTGAAAGCAGCAATTCAGCTTAAAATGTTACAGTAGTGAAAAGGAGGTTTAGATGAAAGCATGAAACTGATAGCTTTCTCTTGGTGATATTTATGTCCTTGTCCTTCCTTTAAGAGAACTGATTTGGTGATCAAGCCACTATCTGGGTCATTGGGAACATACTTGGAGAGACAAGTAAACCTTAATAGAATCCCTACAGTGTGGAAGCAGGCCATTCAGCCCATCAAGTCTACACTGACCTGCTGAAGAGCATTCCACCGAGACCCACCCCCATCCCATCCCTGCATTTCCCACCCTCAACACTATGGGCAATTTAGCATGGCCAATCCACCCAACCTGCACATCTTTGGACTGCGGGACAAACCAGCGCACCCAGAGGGGACCCATGTAGACATGAGGTGAATGTGTAAACTCCACAGACAGTTGCCCAAGGGTGGAATTGAACCCAGGTCCCTGACGCTGTGAGGCAGCTGTGCTAACCACTGAGCCACCGTGCTGCTCCAAACATCCAGATCCTTGACTGCCGGCAGTCAACCATGGACCATTTCCTAAACCAAAAAAGAACATTCTGTTCTGAAGAAAAGTCTGCCCTACACCCAAAGTGTCCAATGAGAGCTGCCAGTTCACTCCGAAGTGTAGCATTGGGGTGCACAGCAATATAGTGAGTGGATCAGAGGAGGTTCTAGTCAGGATGCTGCATGTTAGATGCCAATATCCATGCTTGCGGTATATGCGGTTACTGGCCACAGAGCATACCCTGATCTGTTCGTGACTGCTGTTCAAGATGGAGGGCTAGAAGAACAAGTGGAAAGCTGAAGTCACCATGTAACCACTGACTTTCAGGTCAGGAATTGTCACCATCTAGTTTCAATCTGGTGTGTGGGAGAATGGGAAACTACGTATAAATGAGGTGAGGTGAATTAATAACTAATGTTATTGCACACAAATAAGCCTCACTCGCCAATCATGCACCAAATGCATAAAGGTGGATAAATCCCCAGAATCTGATCAGGTGTACCCTAGAACTCTGTGGAAAGCTAGGGAAGTGATTGCAGGGCACCTTGCTGAGACAGTCGTATCACCGATTACCACAGGAGAGGTGCCAAAAGACTGGAGGTTGGCTAACGTGGTGTCACTATTTAAAAAAGGTGGTGAGGAAAAGCCAGGGAACTGCAGACTAGTGAGCTTGACATCGGTGGTGGGCAGGTTGTTGAAGGGAATCCTGAGGGACAGGATTTACATGTATTTGGACAGACAAGGACTGAATAGGGAAGTTCAACATGTCTTTGTGCGTGGGAAATCGTGTCTCACTAACTTGATTGAGTTTTTTGAAGAAGTAACGAAGAGGATTGATGAGGGCAGAGCAGTGAACATGATCTATATGGACTTCAGTAAGGCTTTCAACAAGGGTCCTCATGGTAGACCGGTTAGCAAGGTTAGATCATTTGGAATACAGGGAGAATTGCCTCCCTAACGGCATTGTGGGTCAACCTACAGCAGGTGAACTGCAGTGGTTCAAGAAGGCAACTCACTGCCACCTTCTCAAGGGCAACTAGGGATGGGCAAGAAATGCTGGCCAGCCAGTGATGCCCACGTCCCACAAAAATGAATAGAAAAGAAAGAACTAGACATTTGGATACAGAACTGGCTTGAAGGCACAAGACCGAGGGTAGTGGTGGAGGGTTACTTTTCAGACTGGAGGCCTGTGACTGGTGGTGTGCCATTAGGATCACTGCTGGGTGCACTGCTTTTCTTAATTGATATAAATGATTTGGATGTGAGCACAGGAGGTATGGCTAGTCAGTTTGCAGATGACACCAAAATTGGAGGTGTAGTGGACAGTGGAAAAGGTTATCTCAGAGTACAATAGGACCTTGATTAGATGGGCAGGTGGGCTAAGGAGTGGTAAATGGAGTGTAATTTAGATAAGTGTGAGGTGCTGCATTTTGGAAAGGCAAATCAGGGCAGGACTTGCACTTAATTATAAGGTCCTCGGGAGTGTGGCTGAACAAAGAGACCTTGGGAGTGCAGGTTCATAGTTCCTTGAAAGTGGAGTCGTAGGTCGACAGGATAATGTAGAAGGTGTTTGGTATGCTTGCTTTGATTGGTTAGTTCATTGAGTATAGGAGTTGGGAGGTCATGTTGCAGCTTTATTGGTTAAGTCACTTTTGGAATACTGTGTGCAATTCTGCTCTCTCTGCTTTAGGAGAAATGTTGTGAAACTTGGAAGGGTTCAGAAAAGATTTACAAGGATGTTGCCAGGGTTGGAGGGTTTGAGCTATAGGGAGAGGCTGAATAGGCTGGGGAATGACCTTATAGAGATTTGTAAAATCATGAGGGCATGAATGGGGTGAATAACCGAGGTCTCTTCCCGGGGTGGAGGTATCCAAAAGTGGAGGCTATAGGTTTAAGGTGGGAGGGAAAATATTTGAAAGGGACCTAAAGGGCAACTTTTTCATGCAGAGGGTGATGTGTGTGTGGAATGAGCTGCCAGAGGAAGTGGTAGAGGCTGATACAATTACAACATTTAAAAGGCATCTGGATGGGTTGATGAATAGGAAGGGTTTACAGGGATATCACCAAAATGCTGACAAATGGGACTGGTTTAATTTAGGATATCTGGTCAGCATGGATGAATTGGACCAAAGGGTCTGTTTCTGTGCTGTACATCTTTATGACTCTATGACTAGCTAGATCCAACACATTTTACTCTCAACGTTGAAAAGCTCAATCGTGTCAATCTCACAAAATTATAGCAACTTTCTCGCCAGTGCCCACATCATCCATTTCCCTTCATTTTATTGTGTTTTGTTCCTGCTAATGCTGCTGTGTGTCAAATTTGATGATATTGTTGTCAACATTGGCATTCAACTGTTCCTCAACCTCTAAATGGTTCACCACCTTGGACTAATCTGCAAGGACTATAGTTCAAGATCTTTTTTTGGGGCACTTTTCATACCTTCCTAGATGTTCCTTTGCTTCGTGGCCCAAAAGCACTAATTTACTTGGGTACACCAAGCAGACATCTGTTATGCTGAGTGTCTGCTTCATTGCACTTCTTTTGTATTTCTGGAGCTATCTACATGTTTGGGCAGAAAATATCTGCCTGAAACACTTGAGGCCATTTAAAAATTATGTAAATAATGTGAATTTACTATTAAAGCCTTTGGCTCATATATGAAGACTAACTACTTGGTGACCATCATCACATAGCATTTTCAGTGGAGTGGTGGGGGAGTTTATAGTAGCTGATATAAACATGATTTTTTGAGAAAAGACTCAGTTGCATAAATAATTGCCTGTTCACTTTTGGGCATTCAATAACACTCTCTAGGCAATTACTTTTTTTGCAAAAACAGTATTGGGATAATATTGCAAGGTGCACTCTCCATATAAACCTCATTAACAGTGAGCGCAGGTTAGAAATTTGGCAATGCAATGCTGCAACCCCCTTTGTCTTTTGTTGTTCACAATTAGCCAAGGCATAATGTCAGAAGCTGAGCAAAACAAAACCTACAAATGCCAAGTTAGTTACTGCAATGAGAAAGGAGGTCGTGAGGTCCTGTTGATTTGCTTCTGGTAAACCTGAAGATTAATGGACTGATAATAATCCACATTGTGATTACTCCTACAGTGAAACAGTCAAGCAATTATGTACTATGGTATCATTGTTAATTAAATATGGGTCATAAATTTCATGCTGTATTTAAAGCTGTATCACTAAACAGACCTGTTGAATGAGATTTCCAAACAGAATAATTACACCAATTAAAATTCTCCCAACCTTTAGCCCTTTAAGTTACCAAATCATTATAGTCTAAGGCATCATGCGGCACAATGGCAGTGTCCCAGCCTCAGATCCAGAATCTGAACAGGTTGGTTAAAAAACAAATGTCCATAAAGAAAAGAAAGATTAAAATTCATAATAGTCTATTCTTTGCTTGGAAATTGGACAATTATCCAAAGTAATCAAACATCATTTGCACTGTGCTGGTTCTAGTGGTGTCCGTGACCTTATAAAATGCCCAAAATCGTTCATTATAGTCAGCATTCTGCACAGAGATATTCTTGTTCATTACCATCGGTGGGAGTTAAGGTGGGTAGCGTAAAAAAGTCAAGGCTATTCCTGACAGTTAGCCTGTCATCATAACATTAATGGAAAGCTAAGACAAAAGGATAAAGATTCCTTCAATCATCTTCCAAGATTTGTCTCAATGTTCATTACAATATTTGTGAGTATGGTCAATCAGAGTTTCTAGTCAGGATAATTATACTGATAAGAAAATTGAGAGGCACAGAGATGAGAAAACTGGTATTCATCTCTGAGTCGTGGAATTGATTGAAAGAATTATAATTTTGCCACCATTGACAAGTGCAATGAACTTTGAGAGCCCTGTTCTGAGTTGATACGAGCGCAAAAGAGCTCCAATCACTGGGAATAACTTGACTATCTGAGAGGCCTTAGAGATTGCTGGTTTGAAAACTGAAGTGCCACAAGGTTGGGTTAGAGAGATTGTCAAACTGGTGTGAAGCATCTCACCTTTCCTATATTTGGCCATGCTTGTGACAATGACTGCCAGAGTTTAATTCTTCGTTTGTGTTTGTCAGCCAGAACAGCATCAATGTAGATTTTACAAAATGCAATAGCTATTGTTGTGATCCTCATTTATTAAGAGGATGTTGTGGTTGTTTTTGAGGCCCAATGTTTCATACATAAAAAATAATTATACTTTTGAAGATATTTGCGATCAGATTTTGAAAGCCGTAACACAGCCAACACCACAACTTTAAAAGGCAAACAGTGAAATCACATAGAATCCCTACAATACAGAAGCAGTCTCATTTGGACCATCAAGTTCATGCTGACCCTCCAAACAGCATCCCACCCAAACCTGCACCCCTACAATATCCCCACAACCCTGCATTTCCCATGGATAATCCACCAAACCTATACATCCCTGAACACTATGGGCAATTTAGCATGGCCAATCCACCCAACCTGCACATCCTTGCACTGTGGGAGGAAACCAGAGCACCCAGACATTTGGAGAACGTGCAAATTCCAAAAAGTTGCCCAAAGGTGGGATTGAACCCAAGTCTCTGGTGCTGTGAGGCAGCAGTGCTAACTGCTGAGCTACTATGCTACCTGATAGCACAAAATAAATCATTGGTTGGTGAGAAAGGGCCAAAAAGATATTGGGGAAAATAATTTAGTCCAGTTGATCTAATTAGTCATTATTTTTAAATAATGAGGTAAAATATACTTTGGTTTCAGAATCAATCAATCTCTGTTTGAACGGTTATGCTGAATTTGTACAATATCATCCATCTTTAATTTTTAACAGTTGACGGTTATTGTTATGTTTCGGTTGCCATATCTATTGATGTAGATAGTTTTACCTGACTGACTGCAGCTAAATTCTGTTGTGAAAGCTTCAAACCTCCTTCCGGGACTGGAGCAGAAAGCGTAGCAGAAGTGGCAGCTGTTGTTGCCTTTTCCACTCTGTGGCGGCTTGATTTGGCAGGCTTTTTTTTAATCTCGTCTTCATTGATTGTTAAATTCCTTCGTTTCAGAAACTGCACTTGTCTCGAGTTTTGCTCCACATTCTTCTCCCTTGGAGTACTGCGGCAGGTTGTGGTGTTATTTCGACCGATGAGATTCAGATGGTTCTCATGTCTCCGCTCAAGTTTCTCATCATAGCTTTCGGAAAAAAACCTTCTCTTTTTGGATGAGCCAGATCCCCCTGGGCTTAGACCTCGCTTTGGACTGCCCCCCATCATTCTGAGGCCTGTTATATCACTAGTCATTTCTTCCAATGCTTTAAAACACTTGTAGGACCAAAATGATTAATTTGCTTGCACCCTGGGCAAACGATAATGGCGCCAAAAACACTATACAGCTTTCGCAATTTCTTTTTCTGAGCTCCTTACAGTTTAATTTCGCTCTGATGTTTGCAAAGTGCAACAAAGATGGTAAAACTGGACAAGGAATTTTCAGCCTACTTGAGTTTAAACATTAGCTCCAGTAACAGACTATATATACTCAGGATAAATATTCTGATTGTGTACTGTTTTATAACAGACAAATATACATGAAAAATAACTTAATTCTGAACAACGCGAAAAAGTTTTTGGAACTATTTCTTTCTCCACTTTATGGATTACTGTGCTCTTCTTAATGAATGAAGCACGATTCATTTATCGACTATTTGTGATGCCAATCTTTCTCTGTCTTTCCTGTCAGACTGACAGATTGTTGCTCTCTGTTTACAGTTGCCACTTCCAATGTCCAGGTATTCACTCACTCAGCAAGTAAGAAGTTAACCAGGGACTCACTGCTCACAGTCTCACTTTGTTCGCCATCCATATATAAAACAGATTTGAACTTACTAAGCCAGAGATGGAAAGAGGCACAAAAGCACTGTGAACAGCCAGATAAAATGTTAATCCTTGGGCCCTGCTCACAGCCCTGGAGCCTGCAGGTGCTTCAGCTTTTCATTTTGATTCCTATTAATTCTTTTTCCAGCCAAGTTCTTCAGATGATCAAATCTCACTTCACCTCAGCTGCAAAGTTAGTCAGAGAGTGATACCTATGCCTGGTTTGAGCTGGGGATCAAATTGGGTCCCAGTAAACTAGTCATTTGCTTCCACTGCGCTCACGGTTCTTTGCAATTTAAAACAGGAAATATATCTTTTTTAAATAAACCACCACGCTTCTAACCTTCTTCCTGTCGCTGTCTCTCAAACTCAACTAGAACATGCGGTTTCCTCACCGTTTTGTCAGTTGGATCCCTCTCTTCACTGTTTTACACAAGTTTCTTTTGTTTACTGATATACCTGACAAACACCTTCGCATCGTACTGAGCATTCATTGTCGTCTAAGAGCCAGTGTCTGCCTGAGCACACTCTTAAAGGCCTAACTTTGTTCCTGTAATGTGCTCTGCTCCTTCTTTCTTGTTCTCTCTTCAACTCTGCCCGCCTCGCGACATGCAGTATCTCAACAGCACACTGACAGAGATAACCCAATTGCACAGGATATGGTGCCTTTTAGGCTCTGAGCTCTGACAGATGTTTATCAGTTTTTGGAATGGCGGAGGGGATAGAGTTTGTGAGAAAAATTAAAAATATTTTAAACACTCCCAGAAATCTAAACAAAAACGGCTATTGTCCTTTCTCCTGAACACCACCAAATGTTAGCTGATGCACTGCACCATACCACCTAAAACTGCAAACTGTTCCTGCCACACACTGGTATGTTTTATTTTTAATTTAAGCCTGAAGGGCTGGTCTAGTTTCATATCTTAAAATGTATGACATCTTGTGAAACCGGTTAAAAAAAACTTTTTTTAAAAAAGGATGCCAATTATGTGTGATATCATCCCTTATTAAAGGGGAACTTGTATTTGTAAGTCAGGTCCACTAGGCTGTTGTTACAGCTCATTATTCAGCTCCCATTCAGATTTTACCATATGGACTGCAATTATTAAAAATTGAACCACTTACAGAATATTCTGTTGAGTGCATTTGTTTCTGGTCTCTAAATTGAGTAGGTCAGAGGGGTATATTTATTTGATTCTTTGACTGAATACTCAAAGCAAGCTAACAATATCCCACGACCAACACCTTACAGATGAATCAAATGTTGAAAGGAGGAAGGAAAGACTATGTGGGAAAGAAAATATTTCAAACACACTCTGAAATATTTCAAAAAGAACCACTGTTGTCCTTTTCTTCAGCAATACCACTAAATGTTTTCTGTGACACACTACATTGCAACATCAAACTGCATATTTTTTCCTGCCACACACATTCTATTTTAAACTGGAACCTTAAAATGCCATCTTAAAATGTATATTTATTTTGCCAAAGAATTGTAAGCAATCACAAAATGTTACTTCACATCTTTTTTCCTCTATTTTACAGAAAGATGTCTATACCTATTTTTGACTAAACTATATGAATCCCATGTATAAAAAAGTGTGATTGCTAGTAAACCTACCAGGAATATCATCCTGATATTGGGTAAAATAAAAAATCATATGGATTCTACGCCAGTGTTTGACACAAATGCTCTGACTGCAAAATAGCCAACACCTTTTCAGGGAAAAGGAGCATTGTTTACCTATGAGTTTTACACAGACCATTCATTTAAGTGACAGTGAAGCACTTTAGGGATTAAAACTTTGCTGAATCCATTGTTTTTCGGTGGACACCTATTGTCAAACTTTCAGTAAAATATTATTCTCTCAAATAGTGATGAGGAGGCCTAGGGTTGGTATTAAATTGAAAATAACTGAGGCCGCTATTGTTTACTTCTCCATCCTACACCCACGTCTTGGTGCTGCTGCCTTAAATATTTTCAAATCAAGCCAATGTCATTGAACACCTCTAAAGCAAAAGGTGACTTGTACCTAGGCCTTCTGGCTCAAAAATAGGGACACTACCAGTGTGCCATAGGAGCCCTATAGATGTTACTGTTTCATGCAATTGCAATGGCCCTGAGGGTAATTAAATAAATAAAGCATTTATTCAAAGATTTTGACCAATTACACTCTTAAATTGGCTTTCATAGAATTACTAATGAGGATTCAAAGACTGTTTGAGAATCTTTCCTCCTCTACTTCAAACAATCTCGTTTAAAAATCTATTTAGCGTTAAAATGAATTTCAGTACAAGGAGAAATAGTTACGTCAGTAGAAATCTACAGGCCCAGTCTAATAGACTGGAGACAAACACGTTCCTAAATAGCAGCTGGTGGAACTTAAATTCATTTAAAAAGAAACTGGAATTGTAAAGTTAAGTTCTGTAAAGGTGACTATGGAACTATGATCAATTGTTGTAAAAACCTATTGAGCTCACTAATGTCTTTTGTGGAAGGGAATCTACCATCCTTACCTGGTGTGGCCTGTACATGATTCCAGATCTGCAGCAAAGGGATTGACTCTTAACTGCCCTCTGAAATGGCCTAGCAAGCCAAGCACTTGAAGGATGGATGTTCGGACATATAGAATAGGAGCAAAAGTAGACCATTCGGCCACTTGAACGTTCTGTACAGTTCAATAGCTGATCTGTTTGTATTTGAATTCGACATTCCCATCTACCACAATAACCCTTGATGCCCATGTCTAACAAGAATTTATCTATCTCCATCTTAAGAAAATATTTAATTAGCCCATCTCGAATGTGCTCTCAGGCAGAAAATTTCAAAGTTGAACAACCGTCTGAAAGGATGACTCCTATTTTTAAAACAGCGGACCCTAATTCTGGACTAATCCAGAAGAGTAAATATCTTTTCCACTTCCATCTTGACAAAACTGTTCAGGATCTTATGCACTTCAACCAAGTCACCCCTCATTCTTATAAACTTCCGAGGAAACAAGCACAACCTACCTTCATAAGAAAACCCAGTCATTCCAGGCATCAATCTCGCACACCTCCTTTGAACTGCCTCCAATTCATGTATATCCTTGCTTAAATAAGGAGACCAAAACTGTGTATAATATTTGTGATGTAGTCATACCAATGTGCTGTATAACTGAAATGTAACATCCTTGTATTTATGAACATTTTGTCACGTAGTAGAAGGTAGCATCCTATTGGCCTTCTTGTTTACATGTTGTATCTGCAAAATGACTTTTAGTGACTCATGCAGTAAAGAGCAATAAATGGAAATGTTCCCAGAAAAATTGAGGAGTAACACTGAATGTGATCACTCCAGAATAAGATGTTGTAACATATATTTCTAAAACAGCAAAAGATAATTAGATTTTATGGTTATGGTTGCAGAAACAATTTCAATTGTTTATTGACATTCATGTAGTTACAGAACATACGTTGAACATAAAAGAATAAATATTTGTCTTTAGGGCAGCAAAATAATTTGGGTGTATGCTGCTCTGTGCATATTCATCCATTAAGATGCTTGTTAACAAAATTAATGCCTATGGGATTAAAGGGACAGTGGCTGCATGAATATGATAATTAGTCAAGGAGACAGATAACAGAGTGCAGTGGTTAACTACTGAATTTTCAGATTGGAGAGAGGTAAACAGTAGTGTTGGAGCCACGGAGGTTCGCATTAGGACCATTACTCTTTTCAATAAATTACAGTGACCTTGGCATGGGAATGAAGGGAATATTCTCAAAAGTTTGCAAGATGACACAAAACTCAGAAATGTAGTAAACAACAAAAGAAGACGGTAACAGATTTCAAGAAAGCAGAGACTAACCAGTGAAATAAGCTGCCTCACAACAGCTGATGAAATTTAACTCAGAGAAGTGAGAAGGGATACATTTGCTATAAGAAATAAAGAGAGGCAATATGCTTAAATTTGAATCAGAGACAGTAGGAACTGCAGATGCTGGAGAATCCGAGACAACAAGGTGCAGGGCTGGATGAACACAGCAGGCCAAGCAGCATCATAGGAGCAGAGAGGCTGACGTTTCGGGCCTAGACCCTTCATCAGAAAAGGGGAAGGGGAAGGGGGTTCTGAAATAAATAGGGAGAGAGTGGGAGGCGGATAGCAGAGGGATAGAGGAGAGGATAGGTGGAGAGGAAACAAACAGGTCGAAGAGACGGGGATGGACCCAGTAAAGGTGAGTGTAGGTAGGGAGTTAGGAAGGGGATAGGTCAGTCCAGGGAGGACGGACAGGTCAAGGGGGCGGGATGAGGTTGGTCGGTAGGAGATGGAGGTGCGGCTTGAGGTGGGAGGATGGGATAGGTGGGAGGAAGAACCGGTTAGGGAGGCAGGGATGAGCTGGACTGGTTTTGGGATGCGGTAGGGGGAGGGGAGATTTTGAAACTTGTGAGATCTACATTGATACCATTGGGCTGCAGGGTTCCTAAGCGGAATATGAGTTGCAGTTCCTGCAACCTTCGGGTGGCATCGTTGTGGCACTGCAGGAGGCCCAGGATGGACATGTCGTCTGAGGAATGGGAGGGGGAGTTGAAATGGTTCGCGACTGGGAGGTGCAGTTGTTTATTGCGACCCGAGCGTAGGTGTTCTGCAAAGCGGTCCCTGAGCCTCCGCTTGGTTTCCCCGATGTAGAGGAAGCCACACCGGGTACAGCGGATGCAGTATACCACATTGGCAGATGTGCAGGTGAACATCTGCTTGATGTGGAAAGTCTTCTTGGGGCCTGGGATGGGGGTGAGGGAGGAGGTATGGGGGCAGGTGTAGCACTTCCTGCGGTTGCAGGGAAAAGTGCCGGGTGTGGTGGAGCTGGAGGGGAGTGTGGAGCGGACAAGGGAGTCACGGAGAGAGTTGTCCCTCCGGAAAGCAGATAAAGGTGGGGAGGGAAAGATGTCTTTGGTGGTGGGGTCGGATTGCAGATGGCGGAAGTGTCGGAGGATGATGCGTTGGATCCGGAGGTTGGTGGGGTGGTACGTGAGGACGAGGGGGATTCTTTTTTGGTTTTTATTGCGTGGACGGGGTGTGAGGGATGAGGTGCGGGAGATGTGGGAGACACGGTTGAGGGCGTTCTCGACCACCGAGGAGGGGAAGTTACGGTCCTTGAAAAACGAGGACAACTGAGATGTACGGGAGTGGAATGCCTCATCCTGGGAGCAGATGCGGCGGAGGCGAAGGAATTGGGAATAGGGGATAGCATTTTTGCAGGAAGGTGGGTGGGAGGAGGAGTATTCTAGGTAGCTGTGGGAGTCGGTGGGCTTGAAATGAATATCGGTTTC
>NC_063356.1:16489765-16502074 GCF_021869965.1 Rhincodon typus
TTACTGGGTCCATCCCCGTCTCTTCGACCTGTTTGTTTCCTCTCCACCTATCCTCTCCTTTATCCCTCTTCTATCCGCCTCCCACTCTCTCCCTATTTATTTCAGAACCCCCTTCCCCTCCCCCTTTTCTGATGAAGTGTCTAGGCCCGAAACGTCAGCCTCTCTGCTCCTATGATGCTGCTTGGCCTGCTGTGTTCATCCAGCCCTGCACCTTGTTGCTTAAATTTGAAAGCAGGTGCAGAACTAGAAACTTGGAGGTGTACATTGGAATTTTTTAAATTGTCAGGACAAGTTGAGATTTCCGTTTAAAAGAAAAGCATATGGGAAACTTGGTTTTATTAACAGAGAAATAGAGTTCAAAGGCAATGAAATTATGCTAAGCCTCCGATTGAGAATTAAAAGGATGCAGAATAGAATTACTGGAATCATAGAAGGGATAAGGTTGATGTGAAGAGGCTGGAGAATCTGAGTTAGTTCTAAGAGAAGGTTAAAATGGTGATCTAAGAGAAGTCTGAAATTCTATGTAAAGAGAAATTGTTTCCAGGTGGCAATGGACAGAGATTAAAGCTGATTTAAAAAAGAACCAGAGACAACAGAGTTTAAGAGCTGCGAGGTTATGCTGCAGCTCTATAAAACCCAGGTTAGACCACACTTGGGAATATTGTGTTCAGTTCTGGTCACCTTAGTATAGGAAGGATGTGGAAGCTTTAGAGAGGGTGCAGAGGAGATTTATCAGGATGCTGCCTGGACTGGAGGGCAGGTCTTATGAGGAAAGGTTGAGACAAGTAAGGGCTTTTTTCATTGGAGCGAAGAAAGATGAGAGGTGACTTCATAGAGGTGTACAAGATGATGAGAGGCTTAGATAGAGTGGATAGCCAGAGACTTTTTCCCAGGGTGGAAATGACTATTATGAGGGGGCATAATTTTAAGGTGATTGGAGAAAGGTATAGGGGAGATGTCAGAGGTAGGATGGGAGTGGTGGGCATGTGGAATGTGTTGCCAGCAGTGGTAGTGGAGTCAGATACTTTAGAAACTTTTAAGCGACTCTTGGATAGGCACATGGAGGATAGTAAAATGTAGGGTATGCAGGGTAGTTTGATCTTAGTAGGACAATAGGTCGGCACAACATCGTGGGCCAAAGGGCCTGTACTGTGCTGTACTGTGCTGTACTGTTCTATGTTCTATGTTCCATGTTCTATGTTCTATTAACATATGGAAACTTTATTTTAGACAAATTATTGTGGTCTGGAACGTGTTGTCTGAAAGGGAAGCAGTTTGAAATAATAACTTTCAACAAGGAATAGGATAAGGTTTTGAGTGGGTGAATTTACAGGACTATGTTACACTCAGAAGGTATGAAGTGAAACCCTAACATGTCTTTCTTTAAAACTATATTCTCCTATTTAAACAAAATAAATGGACACTCTGCTGGACTGACAACATGGCTGCCACCAATCCCATGATGTCAGTTGACTATAAATTCTCGTAAATTTTAATCAGCATTAACCACGAGACTATAGGGGAGGCAATGGCCTAGTGGTATTACCACTAGACTATTAATCCAGGAAACTCAGTTAATGTTCTGGGGACCTTGGTTCGAATCCCGCCATGGAAGATGGTGGAATTTGAATTCAATAACAATCTGGAATTAAGAATCTACTAATGATCTTGAAACCATTGTCGACTGTCTGAAAAACACGTCTATTTCACTTAATGTCCTTCAGGGAAGGAAATCTGCCATCCTCATCTGGTCTGGTCTACATGTGACTCCAGACCCACAGCAATGTGGTTGACTCTCAATTGCCCTCTGAAATGGCCCAGCATGCCCCTCAGTTCAAAGGCAACTAGTGATAGGCAATAAATATCACTGATGCCCACATCCCACGAGTGAATAAAAAAAAGCTTACATCTTCCTCCTAGAACACCAGATTCCTTACTGGACTCCAATTCACATGAATTAACACCAACAGCTTAATTTTTATAATTTGCAATTGTAACTTACTTGTTTTCCTATTTTTCTTTCTTTTTTCACTGTATGCTTGTGTATACTCAACCAATCCTCTGGATTTTGAATGCATTATTAAACCTGATTTTATTTTATCTCTAAAGAATTTATGGTCGGTCAATTTTAAATTGGACTTGACAAACATGGTTTGGGTAAATAAACCACCACCTTCTAAGAAGGGGGGAGGGAAATGAAATCACCTCTGTGATAATCAGAAGAGAAGTAGAACAGTAAAACCAATTCAGTTCACCTCTCCCTCTTTCTGTGACACTATCAAAGTGTCAGTGAACTGTGTAGCTTTCTCCTTTACAGTATAAATCTACAATTCTATGAATCTAAAATAACAGAACAGAACATCATGAGTTATACACGTGAAGTCTTGACTTAACAGTTGCACCTGCAAATTACTGCACCAGGAGAAACATTTAGCTCCTGGTGGTGATGCAAATGAAAGGGATTCATAGTGCTCTTTGCCAATAGCACTAAAGGTAACAAAAGTCAACCAGACTTTTCTTGAGTAACAAGTTTGTCACATTCCTGTGTGGTTACAGAAAATGCATCTATTACACCCTTTAACAGCAGCAATTAATTTGCTAGCACTGTGTCTTGTCTGAGAGTGTTAGCAGCACACACTATGTAATCTTAACACTTTCCCCATCTCACCAGCCTGAGACATTTCTCAGCCTTCCCAACATTTTTCACTTCTCTTCAGCGCCATTTCCATCCATCTCAAGCCCCATCTGTTTTAAACGCTGACCCTTCCTCCCACGCTGACTGCTAGAGTATCGCACTTCTTTTGTGCCTCACTAATTCATTATGTGCCATTGTGTCCAGCTCTACTTTTCTCCAGTTCTTGCCAGCAGTAGACAGACTCCAGGGTCTAGTGACAGCTCTTTCTGCCAAACCAGATTAGCTTCAGGCCTGCTTTTCTGGACCTCCTCAAAATATTTATCTGTCTCTTTAAATATAAACTTTTAACACCGCCCCACCCATCCCACTGACATATCTCCACCACTCCCTACCCGCACTCACCTATCACCATCCCACCTACTTTCCCCCCCTCTCTCTATTTATTTCAGAACCCCTTCCCCCTTCCTGTTTCTGAAGAAGGGTCGCGACCCGAAACATCGACTTTCCTGCTCCCCTGATGCTGCCTGACCTCCTGTGTTCCTCCAGCTCCACACTGTGTTGATTCTGACTCAATCATCTGCAGCTCTTCCTATCTCTACTAAAGTTTTACTTTTGTTGTCCCTGACATTAATCTGACATTTGCACTCATGAACAGGTATGGGGGAGGGGAATTCAATTGTGGAAACCGGAAGTCTCTTAACTTAATTGCAACACATAATTTTGAATTTGGGGTTTTGCATTTCCAATAGCACAGCAATCTGAATCCACACCCACATACACCACAACCTCAGCTGCATTGAAAGGCAAAATGTAATAATGGAAACTAGAGGTACTGATGGTCTGTGCTCAAGGATGCATTATAACAGGCAGTTTAATGGCCTAATCAGGGTAGAAAAATAGAGAACATTTACAGAATTAAATCTCAACTTTCTATGGAAACATAGAAATTAGACAATAGGATCATGTCTAAGCTTTTTGGTCCTTGAATCCTGTTGCATTATTCAATATGATCACAGCTGTTCATCCAACTCTGTTCCCGCTAATTCTCCATACCCTTTGATCCCTTTCACCCTAAGAAATACATCTATCTCCTTTTGGAAAACATTCAATGTTTTGACCTCAACCACTTTATTTGCAGAAAATTCCACAGCTCACGGCTGTCTGGGTGAAGTAATTTCTCTTCATCTCAGGTGTACCCCCTATACTTGGACCGTGAACAACAAATGCTGGAGATCAGTGGGTCAGGCAGCATCCATGGAGGAACAGCAAGCTAATGTTTCAACCCTAGATGACTCTTCATCAGAGCTGAAGAGAAATGTGGAGGGGACAGCATTTATGCTATAGTTTCGGGGGATGGGTAGTGGGTATAGGGTGCTTGTGCAGAAGAGGTATTGATAGTTCAGATTAAGTGATTGGAATGTGAGAATGGCAGACAATGGTGTGTCTCCTGCCAGACTTGAAAGGACAGTAACTGGGATGGGGGGAGGGGAGGACATGATAACAAACGAAAGAAAAGGGAAAAAATGGTTCAGTTTAAATATGTTGAACTGAATATTAAATCCAGAAGGCTAGAAAGTGCCGAATCTGAAGCTGAGATATTGTTCCTCCGGTTTGCATTGTGATACCCTAGGACACTGCAGTATGCCTAGGGCAGACAAATGGGCATATGGGCAGGACACTGTCTTAAAATGACCAGCTATGGGAAGGTTGGGGTCCTCCTTGTGCACAGACCAGAGGTGTTCTGCAAAGCAGTCACCCAGTCTGTGTTTGAATTCTCCAATGTAGAGCAGGCTACATTGGGTGCAGCAAATACAATACACAAGATTAAAGGAGGTATGGGTGAAATGCTGTTTCACCTGCAAAATTGTTTAGGGTCTTGGATGGTGAGCAGGGAGGAGTGAAGGGGTAGGTGTTGCATCTTCTGTCATTACATGGGAAGGTGCCTATATAGTGAATAGCTGGGGTGCAGTCACTATCCCTGCAGTTTAAGCCCTAAACCCCTTTCTGTCTTACCAAGCATTCTCCATTACATTGCTCAATTTTCAGCAGCTGCAACATTGCAATATATATTTCTTCATATCCCCATTTATCCATCAATCATTATAACTCACACCAATCCTTATACAATGTGATGCACTCTGTCTCATTATTACCCATCCTGAAGAGACCTTAGCTAGACCTTATTGAGATGATTGTGCACAGTTATGATCCTCACACTGGTGTTTAGATATTTGAACCGTTGTTTACTTTTATGTGGATCTAAAAAGACTATGTAGCAACAATGGGGGCTAACAGAAAATGTTTGCAATAAATGGAAAAATGTGGATTGCTAAAAATGTACAATCAGAGCATTGGGGGAGAGGTGGTAGTGCAGTGATAATGTTACAACACAGCGATAGCAAGGCAAACCAAAGGAAAGTTGCGTTATCTTCAAGGCCAGTTCCCAACAACTAACATCTGCCTTTGCTTTCTTCTCCTTTATTACTAGAAGCTGTTCAGCTCTTAACCTCAGCTCACAGTTCCAAACCAAAATAAAAATGATAATTAAAAAAAAGAAAATTAGTAATGGTTCTTAACAATGATGTCACTGGTTTAGAAATCTGGAATCCCAGGCTAATGTTTTGGACTCTTGTGAAGCAGTGGTAGGGTCCCTGCTCTGAGCCAGAAAGTTCTAGTCCCATTACACAAGATGTGCATAATACGTGCATGAACAGTCTGATTCAATGGACATGCAATTAGACAGAAAAATATGAGTAATATTACAACTGTGATCATTCAGGTTAATGTTTTCCGAATAACAATGAAATACTGTGGATGCTGGAAATCTGAAGTAAGAACAGAAAGTGCTGGAGATACTCAGCAGGTTTGAAAGCATCTATGGAAATATAAACAATGTTAACACTTCGAATCCAGTATGACTTCCAAAGAATAGTCACACTGGACTCAAAACATTAAGTCTAATTCTCTCTTCACAGATTCTGCTAAACCTGCTGAATTTCTCCAGCATTTTTTATTTCATTAATGTTTCTCAAAATAACTAGTTTTCTCTTTTTAAATAGTGATAACTGCATCTATGATTATCTTGTATCAGAATTCCAGCATCTACAGACTTTTTTACCTCAGTATAATCTTGTTTTACACAGTAGTGAACAGTATTTTCCTCAATGTCAAAGTATCATTGTGTTGCAAAGTCATAGACACCTACAGCACAGAAAAGGGCCCTTTGACCTACCACATCTATGCCAGTCAAAAGCAAGCTCTTAACTATTTTAATACCAGTTTCCAGCACTTGGTCCATGGCATTGCATGTCTTGGCCTCCTAGACTTTAGTAGAGAGAAATGAAAGAATCATTTGTTTCCTGGCATAAAACTTTGAATTAAAGCCTATTAGAATCCGAAAATGGCTCATTAGAGGGTAGATTTCGCCTCCTTCTTGTCACAGTTGCATTTGATGGGCAAAAGTGTAGAACATCTTTCCCCTGCCATTTATTGCTACTTTTACAGAGATCACAATATGATGTTGACTTCATTTTCCAACCTCACCATCTGACAAAACCACATCCTGCTTCCCTTCATGACAACTAAATCTTGAGGCGATTATTTCCAACAAAGACCTTCAGCTGCTCTCAGGTTAAGCTGGTAGGAGATCCTGTAGGTATGTTTTTCTTGCAGTAGCTAGTGAGTTTTTAGACTGAAGGCTTTAAAAATACTTAATAGTTGGGCTATCATAGGTTCTTAACAATGGCTTTGTGTTCACAGTTTCCTCTGGATAAGTGAGGCTGTGTAGAATTAATGTTTGGAGTTTCGAAGGATAGAAGTACTCTGATTGAAATATGTAAGGTTCTGAAGGGGCTTTATAGATAGACACTGAGGCTGGAATCTTCTGCTCTCATTGCTGGTGATTTTAAAGAAGGGAAGGGAATTCAATTAGGCAATGTGGTCTCATGACTGAACCCTTCCTGTCTTAAAGAAAATTAACTTCTGAGCAATGTTGACCTTTCTGCCCTGCTGTCAACTGAGGCCTTTAAGAGGCCAATTAGGGATGATTTAAAGATCTCATCCTGCTCTTATTAGAATTAAACCTAGTTACAGGTGGACTTGTCCTTTGTCTGGAGAGCAGAGATCATGGTGATTTTGTCTCAGAGATAAGGGATTGTTATATAGCTCTAAGATCAGGTGAAATTGCTTCAATTGGTGTGAAATGAAATTAAATTCATGGCAAGAAGCGATACAGGGTCAGAAAGTATAGAATCTGTGTGGGTAGATTTGAGGAACCTCAAAGGAAAAAAAGACCCTGATGGGAGTTGTATACAGCTTTCCAGCAGTAGTCAGGATGTGGGATGGAAAATAAATCAGGAGTTAGAAAAGGCATATAAGAAAGACACAATTACAGGTGGATTGAGAAAAATCAGGCTGGGAGTGAATCCAAGGAAAGGAATTCATGGAATGTCTACAAGATTTTTTTTTGGAGCAGCTTGTAGTAGATCCCACTAGGAAACAGGCAATTCTGGATTTGGTGATGTGTAATGAGGCAAACTTGACTAGAGAGCTTAAGGTGAAGGGACTCCTCAGGGACCATGATCATAATATGATAGAATTCACCCTGCAGTTTGAGAAGGAGAAGCTGGAATCAGATGTAGTGGTATTACAATTGAGTAAAGGTAACAACAAAGACATGAAGGAGTCACTGGCCAGAGTTGATTGAAAGGTGGGGGAGGGCTAGCAGGGAAGCTGGTGGAGCAGCAATGGCAGGTGTTTCTGGGGATAATTCAGGAGGCACAGCAGAGCTTTATCCCAAAGAAGAAAGAAACATAATAAGGGAAGGGCAAGGCAACATGGCTGACAAGGGAAGTCAGGGACAATATAAAAGCAAAATAAAAAAGTATGCAATCTGGTGAAGATTAGCGGGAAGCCACAGGAATGAGAAGCCTTTAAAAACCAGTAGAGGATAACTAAAAATGCAATAATGGGGAAGAAGATGTAATAAGGGATAAGCTAGCTTGTCATATAGGGGAAGATATCAAGAATTTGTTTAGATACAGAAAAGGTAAGAGTGAGGAAAGAGTGGACTTTTATTAGCTGGAAAATGAGGCTGGAGGAGTAGTACTGGGTGACAAAGAAATGGCGGAGGAACTGAATGTGTACATTGCATTTGTTTTCACGGTGGAATACATCAGTAGCCTACCAAAACTTCAACAGAGTGAGTGTAGTAGCAGAGGTGAGTGTAGTGGCCATCACTAAAGAGAAGGTGCTGGGGAAGCTGAATATATTGAAAGTGGATAAATCACCCAGACCAGATGGACTACACCCTTGGGTTCTGAAGGAGATAGCTGAGGAGATTGTAGAGGCATTGGTGATGATCATTCAGGAATTACTGGAGTCAGAGAGGGTCCCAGAGGACTGGAAAATGGCTAATGTACCAGCCCTGTTAAAAAGGGCGGGAGGTAGAAGACAGGAAACTGTAGGCTGGTTAGCCTGACCTCGGTTGTTGGTTAGATTTTAGAGTCTATTATTAAAGATGAGATTGTGAAATACTTGGAATTGCATTGAAAAACAGGGCTGAGTCAGCGTGGCTCCATCAAGGGAAGGTCATGCTTGACAAACCCATTTGAATTCTTTGAGTAATGAGCAAGTTAGACAAAGAGAGTCAGTAGATGTAATCTGTTTGGATTTCCAAAAGGCCTTTGTCAAGGTGCCACACAGGAGGCTGCTAAATAAGATAATAGCCCATGATGTTAGGAGCAAGGTACTGGTATCAATAGAGATTTGGCTGACTGTCAGAAGGCAGAAAATGGGGATAAAGGGGTCTTTTTCCAGGATGGCAGCTAGTGATTAATGGAGTTCCTCAGGGATCAGTGCTGAAACCACTACTATTCACATTATACATTAATGATCTGGATGAAAGAACTAAGGGTATTTTTGCTAAGATTGCAGATGACACAAAGATTGTTGTAGGAAGCAGGGAGGCTGCAGAAAGACTTGGATGGGCTAGGAGCGTGGGTAAAGAAGTGGCAGATGGAATCCAACGTGGGAAATTGTGAAGTTATGCCCTTTGATTAGGCAAATAGAGGCATAGACAATTTTCCAAATGGGGAAAGAAATCTGAAGAACAAAGGGACTTAGAAGTCCTAATTCAGGATTCTCTTAAGATTAACATACAGGTTCATTTGGCAGTTAAGAAGGCAAATGCAATGTTAGCATTCATTTCAAAAGGACTAGAATACAAGAGCAGAAATGTACTGCTGAGGCTGTATAAGGCTCTGGTCAGGTTGCATTTGGAATATTGCGAGTTTTGGGCTCTGTATGTAATGATGCATGAGCTGGCACTGGAGGGGTTCCAGAATAGGTTTATAAAAATGATCCTTGAGATGAAGGGCTTGCCATATGAAGAGCTGTTGAGGATCATGTTCTCAATATAGTTTAGAAGGATGAGGGTGGAGATCTTTTTGAAACATACAGAATACTGAGAGGACTAGAAAGAGAGGACATGGAGAAGATGTTTCCATTAGTAGACAAGACTAGGGCTTGAGGAATCAGCCTCAGAGTGAAGGGACAACCCTTTAGAACTGAGATGAGGAGGAATTACTTCAGCCAAAGGGTGATTAATCTTTGGAATTCATTGCTGCAGAAGGGTGGGGAAGCCAAGTCATCGAGTGTATTGAGACAGAGATAGCTAGGTTCTTGATTAGTAAAGGGATCAAAGGTTACCGGGAGAAGGCAGGACAACGATGTTGAGAAAAATATCAGCTATGTTTGAATGGTGGAGCAGACTTGATGAACCAAATTGTCTAATTCTGCTCCTATATTTTATGACCTGAAGAGGATGTTCTGCTTCATTAGGTCCGTTCCCGTGAAAAGTACCAACTTTTCCTTGTCTGACAAGTCCACGGCAGATGTCAGGCACCATGCAAAGAAGCTGTGGACTAACAGTGTTCTTCCTGATACACAATGCCATATTAAAGATGGCGCTGGAGCCAGGAATGCCAGTCAATATCCCAGCAGTGGCGAGTTGTTCTGGAAACAACAGGTAGCAGGATGGAGCAAGAATTGTGTAGGTGAGATGCCATTGGAGCAGGGTAGATAGTTAATGAGGCGAGTTTAAGGTACGGTGAGAAAACCTGCCAGACATCACAGAGAGAAGCTCTGTCTAAAACTTGAAACTGGAATTTAGCCAAAAAAAATTCAGCCCAAGTTTTTAATTTTGCCACTCCCTTACATAGTGCAGTATCGTAGCTTAGCCTCCAGGTCAATAACTCTGAGGCAAAATTCCTGCAGCTTTACACACTGAATGCAGATTTGTTTGCCCCAGATTTTACTGGCATCTGGAAGATCCCACATTCTGCATTCGCAGCACTTCACTTTCCTTCCATTACTAATGTGTTAATTAATGAGTAATTGCTAATTAATTAATTTATAATTAATACACTCTACACTTCCAGACAGGTTTTAGCACTACCAATAAACTTTACAACACTGATGAAACAATATAACATTAACAATTCTGATAAAACTTCCACTTTCTAACAATAGTGTTACCAGTTTACCTGCTCTTTTCTGCTGTACAAAAAAGTGGAAACCCAATTCTGGAGGCTAAAATATAGAGAAGTACAGTAGAAGAAAAGAAATTCCCCACACCCTTCACTGAACTCTCCATTCAGCATACTTTGTTGCAGCAAACCTTACTTAAGCGTAGCCTGCAGCTGAGTTGACAACAGCCAGTCATGTAAGCTACCATTAAAGAATGAACAGAATCAAAAAAATCTGGAGCTGGAAAAGTATAGCAGGTCAGACAGCAACCAAGGAGCTGGAAAGTCAACGTTTCAGGTCAGGACCCTTCTTCAGGACTGGGGAGGGAGAGGGAAGCCCAGAAAAATAAGCGAGGCGGGGGGGTGTGGGGGCGGGGTGCTGAGGGTAGGTGAGATGGAGATAGATGGATACAGGTAGGGGGTTATTGTGGTTGGTCAGTGAAAAGGGTGGAGTAGATAAGTGAGTCAGAAGATGGACAGCCAGGGGTTGGAGAGATTTTAAAGCTGGTGAAGTGAATATTCAGGCTAACAAGGTGGAGAGCTGGATGAACACAGCAGGCCAAGCAGCATCAGAGGAGCAGGAAGGCTGACATTTTGGGCCTAGACCCTTCTTCACCTTGTTATCTCAGATTCTCCAGCATCTGCAGTTCCTACTATCTCTGAATATTCAGGCTATTGGGCTGTAAGCTCCCAAGGCGAGATCTGAGATGTTGTTCCTCCAGTTTGCGTCTGGCCTCACTCTGATAATGGAGGAGGCTAATAGCCCAATCTGCCAGTTGCCATCTACTTTAACTCCTCCTCCCACTCCCCTGCTGACATGTCCATCCAGTGACCAACCACAATAACCCCCCTACCTGCATCCACCTATCTCCATCTCACCTACCGTTCCGCAACCCCACTCTGCTCCCTCTATTAATTTTTCTGGGCTTCCCCACCCCAGCAAACCTGAATTAGGGTCCCGACCCAAAATTTGGACTTTCCTGCTCGTCAGATGCTGTCTGACCTACTGTGCTTTCCCAACTCCACATTTTTTGACTCTATCTTCCAACATCTGCAGTCCTTTCTGTCTCCAGGTATTAAAGAATGACTGAGTTCTGAGGACGGGTCACTAGACCAGAAGCATTAACTCTGATTTTTTTCTTCACAGATGCTGCCAGACCTGCTGAACTTTTCCAGCAACTTCTGTTTTTGTTCCTGATTTACAGCATCCGCAGTTCTTTCGTTTTGTTTTATTAAAAGAATGACGAATTTGCTATGGAAATACAGCATGTAATACAATGTAGTGACCATAAGGTGGTGCTAACGGGCTTCCTGGTGGTCTTAACTCTACATGAGAAACATTTGGAGACACAAGCTAGTCCCAGAGTCATTCAATGCATGATTTTACAAAAGTAAACCTTCTTAGTTGAGAACACTTGAAAACACCAGAATTATAAAGGAAACAAAAATGAACTTATCAAATTAAATCATAACGTTATTTCCTATGACTACTTTATGTTGCTCATCCATTGCTGAAAGCTTCATGTGCCCGTATTCCTTTTGCAGCCCACCCTTGATGGATTCAAGGCAGTAGAGTGATCATCCTCAGGGCTGTGTCCAGCCTGGACATAAGACCATAAAATGTAGGAGCGGAAGTAGGCCATTCAGCCCATCAAGTCTGTTCCGCCATTCAATGAGATCATGGCTGATCTGACAATCCTCGCCTCCACTTTCCTGCTTTTTCCCCATAACCATTGACTGATTAAAAGTTTGCCTATTTTAGCCTTGAATATGCTTAATGACCCAGCCTCAACAGCCATCCGCAGTAAAGAATTCCACAGATTCCCTAAATAAAAACCAAAAGAACTGCGGATACTGTAAATCAGGAACAAAAACAAAGTTGCTGGAAAAGCTCAGCAGGTCTGGCAGCATCTGTGGAGGAGAAAACAGAGTTAACGTTTCAGGTCCGGTGATCCTTCCTCAGAACCCTTTGTTGTTGACACAGAAATGATTGATGCATTAGCAGACCTGCCAGAGAGCCTGTTGTCACTGTCAAGAGGGATGGACAAATTAGCCTTCAAATTGGCAAGGTTTTTTTTTGTGTAGAGCTTGGGGCCCATCCTTTTAACCATGAAAGTGGCCACTTCTTGAGCCAGCCATGATACAGCA
>NC_063356.1:16507074-16572396 GCF_021869965.1 Rhincodon typus
GGTCTAGGCCCGAAACGTCAGCCTTTCTGCTCCTATGATGCTGCTTCGCCTGCTGTGTTCATCCAGCCCTGCACCTTGTTGTCTTGGTTATACATAGATGTTCAGTATGTTCCTAAAGGAGGTGTCACATCATCCCGGTGGCTTATATACAGCCGTGGGGGAATGAACAGCACTTCACAAGAAGGAGAAATGGTTAGGATTTTCAAACATCAGAGATTATAAGAAGGCACTTCTCTGACGACAGAGAAGAGGGAATCTCTGAAACAAGCAAGATCAGGCTCCACCATTCAGTAAATTAAACATTACTCAGCTGGTCACTAGCTGAACTGTATTCTGTAGCTACAGATGCGATAATTCAGGGCTGACTGAAAAATCGAAAATAATTCAATTGTGTGAGCACTGGAAAATGTGTCCTTGAAATCGGCCAATAAGTAGCCACAGGGCAGAATCCCTGTATGCTTAAGGATGGTGGACTGACTCAAAGCTGGAGGGTCAAGAAGGTTGTCTAATTACAGCAGGATGCCTTAAGTAAGAGTGGGCACCCCACCATGGAGGTGACCTCTCTCCTACATTTTAATATTTAAGAAATGCCCTTAGCTGACAGGCCGCCATTGTAAAAGGGGAACAGCATCCACAGGTTGACCTGTGACTGCGACTAAAGACAGGCTTGGAGTCCTGGCTCTTACCACCTTCAGGCACGTACATTATTTCCGAATTCCTCCACAGACACTGAGGTCAGCTAGAAAATCACAACTGGTGTCTAAAAAGAGACCTCTAGCAAACTCAGTTGGTTACATGTCATTTATGGGCATGTAGACCTGTTAACAACCCTTGACCCACACTAGCTCCACAAAAATCACCCAAGGATGAGATGGTGTCAGAAAACTGGCATGCTGGCCAACATGAAATTTTGTGCTCATCCATCTTCTGTGCTCACTCCATTGAGGACTAAAAGTCCTTGCCCAAGGTTCACACATGAGAGTCTTCAGACATACTAGGAACAAATACCTAATGCATTTTTCTATGATTATTCACATTTATATCACTGGAATATCTTTTATGCGAACGGTTGGAATATGGCTAAAGAGCCCAACTTTCCATTTTAAAGGGTGGGGAAAACTATTGACATCAATGCATATCAATTCAATAGACTGAACAAGGGTTCACTGAAGTGAGGCCTAAAGCAACGCTTCTGACTCTGAGGCAGGAATGACTGACTGGAAGTGACTATTTAAATATAACGTTCTAGGCTCCACCTGAAGGGGAATAAGAGCACTAGATAAATTCCACCAGAATGCCTTTGTTGCACCTCTGGGATGACCATAGAAGAAATGTTGGTGTCCTTCTTGAAGCCAGCTTTACAAGCATCAGGCAAAACAAAGTTAATTACAATGGATGCAACGTTGTATCATCATGGCTGAGAAGTGTCTCCCCTGTCAAGCCCTGTTTTCACAACTCCCAAATGACTAGTGTTCCAATCGAGGCCGGAAAAGATACTACAAAGACACTCTAAAGCTCTCCTTGAAGTGCAGCAGCATTAACATTAATGATTGGGAGGAGCTTGCTACCAGTCACTCCAAATAATTGTTCAATAAAAACTTGTTCATCAAGCTGCAACAAGCTCTGAGACCAAACATCTTAATGATGAGGCAGAGAACAAAGGAAAGAAAGCAAATTCTGCTCTCCAGGTTGTGTTATCTTTCGGGATATATGCCCCATGCTTATTTTTTATTCATTTGTGGGACATGGGTGTTGCAAGCTGGCCAGTATTTATTGTCCCACGCCTAGCTCCTCTTGAACTGAGTGGCTTGCTAAACCATTTCAGAGGCCAGTTAAGCATCGATCACATTGCTTTGGTTTGGAGTCATAAGTAGGCCAATCAGATGAGATGGCAGATTTCTTTCCTTGAAGGGCATTAGTGAGTCAGATGGGTTTTCTCCCCAGTAATTGACAATAGTTTCATTGTTATCATTAAACTCTTAAATCCAGATTTTTATTGAATTCAAATCCCCACCCCCCAATCTGGGATTGAAACTCAGGACCCCAGAACTTTAACTGAGTTTATGGATGAAGAGTCGAGCGATAACACCATTAGGCTATCACCTCGCCAATTCCTCAATGTGCCCAAAGAGCAACAGGTTGAAAATAACATGAATATAATAACATTTTTAAAATATGAAGACCCAAAACTCACAACCTGAATAGACATCATCATCAAATCGAGGGACAGCCAACAATGAGAATTATGTTTTCAACTATTTTTTGTGGTTTTTGAAAGTACAAATGGATAAGAGCACAACAAAAGCAATCTGTGATCTACATGACCATGGGAAGGAGCAGTGTATCCCTTTCACCATTCTGATTGAAGGATTGTGAAATTAACAGCACACTCGCATTCAAACTGATGCAAGAACATGGAAATGTTTCAGGGGAAATTACACAGCTCTGGGACCAAATTCCATGGTTTTTATGTGACATTTTTCTGATAAGCACTGATTGAGACAGATAAGACAAGGTTTCCTGTCTGAAAACTGACCTATGGACAGGGTATTGAACAGAAAATCAAATATATTCTTCATGCCAACATTACTGCGCAATTTATCATTAACTAGTCTGCTTACTCTGGTTGTTTCAGACATCTTATAAACCTCTTTTTAAATAATACTTTAACTTCCTCCACTAGAACTTGATTAGAATATGCAATTTGTAATCATATGCAGTGCTTATGCACATTTTGGCCATTTGGTGTCATTAAATAAATACTTGAAGATTATTTTAGGCACCACCGTGAAGATATGTGACAGTTATATGTTCACAATAAAAATGCAGCATAATGCTTTTAGAGTAGTACAGTTTTCACTGACACACTGCATTGCATGAAACTGTTTCACTGCACTAATATAGGTTGCCTCCCATCTTCCAGCCTCCATATTCTTGAACTCATTTAAAATTCTGCTGCTAGATCCTAAATTATATCAACTCCCATTCACCCAGTGCTCACTGCTCTACATTAGTTCCCAATCAAGCAATACCCCATGTTTTTATATTCAAGTCTCTTAGTCTTCAAATCCCTCCATGATCTCTGCCATTCTTATCTCTGTAACATCTTCAAATGCTACAATTCTAGTTTCTTGAGAATCCGCTATTTAAAACACAACAACATTGGTAACAGTGCTTGCATCAGCCTGGGCTCTAGGATCTGAAGTTCTTGCTTAAACCTTCCTGTCTCTTTACTGCTCTACCCTCCTTCAGGATAATCTTTAAAACCTCCTTTAACTAAACTTTTGGACAATTGTCTTAATATGTTGCTCAGAGTCAAATGATGTTTGGTAATGCTCCTATAAAACATTTACTGCTTTAATTGTTCAATATAAATGTAAGTTGTTCCTTTTATCCCTCAGTCAAGATGTAACACACTGAAAGGAAACATTCTAGCAAGCTTACACTGTTCATGTACTTGATATTATACAGGTAAGTAGGAGACAGCTTGACAGATTCTTCAGAAACATCAAAGCTTCTTCAAAAGCTCCCAGATACTCTAAACTGCTGACACTATGTTGCCATTTAACATACTGCCCAACTCCACCAGCTTGTTACCTGGATTGTTATTTTATGGATCCCACAATTCTAAATAGGGCAACTCTTTGTAAGTATTAGATGTGGCTAACTGTGCAAATGCAAAACTAGCTATGAAGAGCCGGATTCTTTCTTTGTGCTTCTACAATAATTATATCATGCATAAATGTCCCTGCTTGCTTAAACATATCTGAACGAGTGCTCTCAAATGCATTCACTGTGCACATTCTGAGCACCCGGGTGGAATATTTGTTGGAGTGATGAAAATATTGAGCTTTCATACTATGGTGATAAAAACTTCAAAACTGAATGGCATTCTGTGCCATCCTAGGTCATGTTCGTCCAGGACTTACAGACTAAGATTCCCCTACACCCTCTCAGAATTTTTTCCATTTTTTAAATGGTTCCAGATCCCACTTTATTGAACTGGTCCCTCCTGGAAATTCCATTCCTTCAACTCTTACCTTTTAGGGGAATGTTAGTAGAGCTTTCAGAAAATCCCACCATAAACCCTTCTCATTTCTTTAACTGTTGATATATTCTCAAAGCCCATCTATTTCATAAGGTTTTCAGTCATGTCGTCTCTCACATCATGCAATTGGTTTTATCTTTTCCCTCTTTGTGCATAGCACGTTTGAGAAGTCGTGTGCATTAAAGATTCAATGTGCCCTTCAGCAGTGAGAATACTTTTAAAGTTTAAGTCACCATAGTCCTAGTGAACCATTGGGCTGCTCTCTCATTAAAAAGACAACTAGTGCTGTTTTAGAGACAACAGTGTGGAACTGGAGGAACACAGCAGGCCAGGCAGCATCAGAGGAGCAGGAAAGCTGATGTTTCGGGTCAGGATCCTTCTTCAGCCTGGCCTGCTGTGTTCCTCTGGCTCCACACTTTGTTATCGCTGACTCCAGCATCTGAAGTTCTTGCTATCTTAGTGCTGTTTTAACCTGAGGCTCACCACATCTCAGGCAAGGGGACAGTTTGAGGAGAGTTTTTTTTTTCCCCACACTAACCTCAGCTGGTGTGAGAATTGAAGCCACTGGCTCTGTCACAAAACTAGCTGTCCAGCCAACTGAGCTAACCAGCCCCCTTACTGCAAAGATAGTTGTGAAAGATCCTATACAAATGAAAGTTCTTGTCATAGTTTTAAATGTCCTTATAATAAATATGATTCTAAAAAATGTGGTGACTTTCAATGGAGATTATAGTAAGAAACTGGGGTTGTTTCAAAACTGCCTCTGATAAAGTACAGCACAAAACATCAACTCCTCATAAATATGCGTTTCTTTCTTTTCCTTGGCATACAGACATTGTAACTTGCAGCTCTTACACGCAATTTCTTTTACTAATTTAAATTACTTTATTAAAAGGTTCTGGGAAAGAGTAGAAAAAGTACAGCTGAGCAGCGTGGTAAGCTGGCAACAAATAAGGCTCTGGTAACTCTCTTTCTACACCAAATTTTATATTATTCTATCGCTACAGGTATTTGTTGCACAACTTTTTCCCCGAACAAACTTAGAAACCCGTACTTCCAGCAATTAGACAGACCATTTGTTATATTTGATTAAAAATTCAGTTTATTGAATGCAGAAGTGCACATAAATGAAATACTGCACAACAGTATATATTTATGTATATAAAAAACTATTCACAGATACCAGAATAATATAAACGCATAAACACTGCTGCACAGCAGCAAATTGCTGCATCTGCGAACTCATTACCGAAACTCCCTCGGTTTGAGTTTGCAGTAAATCATGAATCTCAGTCACTGAAGGCTGCACTGCAGCCCAGTCCCTCATATGCCTCAAGCTTCAGGAGGCATGTTTCCTGTATGATCCATTCCTCACTAGCTGCCTTTGTTCTGCTTGCAGCTTCTTCTCCTCTTTGCTCAGCTTTCTGGGAATTAAGCGATCCAGCGGCTGCTCCTCGTCCTCCCCGGACACAAACGGGGAGCAGACGGTCTCCACCAGTCCTATGACCACCCCAAAGAAAGCCAGCACCGAGCCCACCACGTAAAGTTTCACCATCTTCCTGTTGGGTTTTTGGCTCAGCATTTCCTTGGCGAAGGGTATCAACTCGTTCATGGTTTCCATATCTGTTCCTGCCTAAAATTCAAAATAAAGATGGTTGAGCAACAAAACAATTCCAATTTATTTACGGCAGTTATCGTTAACAGTTGACTACATGTCGCTAATTTTAAGTAATCGGGCATATACATTATAGTGCTTTTGTATCATTTGCAAAAGAACCCAGTCTAATAATGCATCTGATGAGTAAATAAAAAAACATACTTAACAATGTATCTGTCTGTCTTTCAACCTGTTTGAAATAATGATAATCTTACCTGGATTATTTTCCTTGTAATAGTTGAATGAAAGATGCACTATTCCACGAGCTGGTCGACTTTGATTGAGCTCATCGATTCCACTCCCGCACTGTATCAGAGTGTGATGTGGGTGACTAGCAACCACGCCGTCCCTTTTTATCCTAACTCCCAGCGACGTCACGTTCAGCACGTCCGCCTCGCACGTACTGTCCAGGAGCTCCAGGCAAACATGCAGCTTGGTCACGTCCCGTCCACGCCAGCCACAGCGGGAATTGCCCAGCCCCCTTCTCCCACTAAATCCCCAAGTCCTGTGTGCGAGCAGAAATCTTTCATTCAGCCAAAAATGACTCTGAATCTGACAGCTGAAGCAGCTGTCGATTTTAGACAGGCAGATAACTTAAACCAACTTCTCAATCTCAACCTTAAATTGGTAAGACCTCTCCTAAATTTATATCATGGGGTGCTTGCAGATCAATAACCAACGGATCTAGCCCAATTTGCTCTCTGTCTCCGAATAACTCTCGTTCTGAGTCAGAATGACGTAGGTTTTGACTAAAATAAAATGTTGCAAGTGCCGGTAAATCTGAAAAGCAGGAAACGCTGGAAATATTCAGCTGATGAGGCTGTGGAGAGAATCAGGCCAATATGGGAAAATAGAAATGTAATAGGTTTGAGCAAGTGAAAGAGAGGAGGGCAGTGGAAGAGCAAAAGGGAAGGTATGTGATGGGAGTGAAGGTATGTGATGAGGGTGGGGGGCCGAAGAGATTAAATAACAAAGGTTTTGTGGAAATGGATAAAATAGAGAACAAAAAGTATGTCCAAATGATGTTTGAATATTTTCATTGAGCAAAATGAAGGATCCAAGAGAGAAAACCAACAAGAAATGAGAATTGAAAAGAAGGCAAAGGTCATGATAGGAAATTGTCCAGACAGCTGTAGAATACAGAACTGAAAGATCAGATGTTTCCTCTCAAGTTAGCATTGTGTTTCATTGGTACATTGACTTTCTTTCATTCTGACAAGTGAGGAGGACACTAGCAGGATGTTGCCAGGTATGGTAGGGTTATAGAGAAAGGCTGGAAAGGCAGGCACTATTTATTAACTGGAGCTTAGGAGTTTGAGAGATGATCTTATAGAGGTTTATAAAATCATAAAGGGTATAGATAGGGTTAATGATAGGTGTCGTTTCTCTAGGATGTGAGATTTCAAGACAAGGGGGCACATTTATAAGGTGAGAGGAGAGAGATTTGAAAAAGACTTAAAGGGCAATTTTTTTACACAGAGGGTGGTTCATGTGTGAACTGAATTTCCTGAGGAATTGGTGGATGTGGGTGTAGTTACAAAATTTAAAAGACACTTGGATATGTGCATGGATAGGAAAGGTTCGGAGGGATATGGGCCAGGAGCAGGCAGATGGGACTAGTTTAGTCTGGGATTATGTTCGGCATGGACTGGTTGGACCAAAGGGTCTGTTTCCATGCTGTGTGACTCTCTTGACAGATGCTCAGGGTCACATTTATGGACTATAAAGAGGTGTTCCCCAAAGCAATCACCCAGTCTGTTCAGAAGAAGGGTCATTGGGCTTGAAACTCTCTTTTGTCTCCACAGATGCTGCCAGACCTGCTGAGTTTCTCCAGCAATTTCTGTTTTGTTTTTTGATCTTCAGCATCTGTCGTTCTTTGTTTTATTACCCAGTCTGAGCCTGCTGTCTCCAATGTAGAGGAAGCAGGGAGCTTATTCCCACTGTCTGCCTCAATCAACATAATAAAAACAGATTACCTGGTCATTATCACATTGCTGTTTGTGCGATCTTTGCTATGTGCACATTGGATGCTACATTACCACAGTCACTACACTTTAAGAAAGTACATCACTATGTGCAAAAGTGCTTGAGAACACAGGTGGTCCGGAAAAGGGCTATGCAAATGCATTTAGAATTTCACTGGAGGTTTTTCATTGAAAACACAGGTGATGAGTTTTTCTGATCACAGCAAGAATGTACAATGAGGCTGAAAGTAAAACAAACTGAGTAACTGTTCATTCATCAGCTACTGAAGCAGTCCATGTCCAAATGCAGCAAGGCCTGGTCAACATCCAGGCTTGGGCTGACAAGTGGCAAGTAATATTGCACCTCACAAGTGCCAGGCAATGATAAGAGAGAATTTAAGCCTTGCCCTTGACATTCAGTGGCATCACCATCACTAAATCCCTCATTGTCAACATCCTAGGGGTTACCATTGACCGGAAATTGAACTGGACTAGCCATATAAATAATGTACCTTCTGGAGCAGGTCAGAAGCTAAGAAACTTACAGCAATTAGTTCACTTCCTGACTCCCCAAAGCTTGTCCATCATCGACAAGGCAAATGTCAAAAATATGTTGGTATATTCCCCACTTGCCTGGATGAGTGTAATTCCAACAACAGTTAAGCAGCTTGACACTATCTAGGACAAAGCAGCTCACTTGATTTGCACTGCATTTATCGCCTTCAATAACCTAGTCCAAGCTCCTCTGAGCTGGTCTGGAAGAATCCCTTGAAATTCTAATCAAGATTACACTTCCATTATGGTCATGGCCATCTCCTCCTCCTATTCAGTCTTTTCCCCCCATTTTCTTGTGCCCTCTGCAAAAAGGAAGTGATAAAGATTGAGGTAGTGAGTGAAAGTGAGCAACTGAGTGAGGGAGGGTGAGTGAGTGAGTAGAGAGGGTGAGTAAATAAATTGGTGAGGGTGAGGGTGAGTGTGAGTGACTGGGTGAGTGTGGATGAGGGTGAGTGGGTGAGACTTAGGGTGGATGAGGGTGTGAGTGGCTGATGGTGTATGACTGACAGGATGGGAGTGAGTGTTTAAATGTGTGGAAACAAGTTACTGTGTGAGATTGAGGGTGACCCATGCACATTATCTGTCACTGGTAAATTGCAACAGGTCACAGTCAAGGATAGTAGGAACTTTCTGAAGAAGGGTCCAGACCCAAAATGTCAGCTTTCCTGCTCCTCTGATGCCGCTTGGCCTACTGTGTTCATCCAGCTCTACATATGGTCACAGTCAAGGTCTGGTGATGTGTTCAGACCCAAAATGATGTCTAGTTATAAAGTTGCTCATTTTTGTAGTTGCTCCTGGAATCCCCTGGTTGGAGGGCAGTAGGCAGAGATGCATTTTCTATTGGGTTCAATTGATCTTTCTTTCTAAGATGTTTCTACCTTTAGAGAGAATCCAAAGCTAGGGGCCTTAAGTATAATACTAAGAAATGTAATAAGGAATTCAGGAGAAACATCTTTGTGCAGTGTAGTGTGAATGTGAAACTTCACACCACACAGAATAATGAAAGCACCAAGTATGGATGCATTTAAGGGGAAACTAGATTACATGAGGGGAAGAGGAATAGGATACATTAATATGATAAGCTCAACTAAGTTGTGAGGAGATTCCTGTGCTGCATAAAAACGGTATAGACCTGTCATGTGCTGTAATTCTGTATATAGAATTTAATATAATCATGTTGAATGACTTCACTTCTAAATTTTGTAGTACCTCATCAAAGTGACCATTTTTCCACAAGATATTAAATAGCAGCCAGCTGTTGTGGAATGGTTGCTGTAGATTCAAATCCTGCCCTCACCTTTCACCTATATGCTTGTACTTTTCTGCCAAGGTCTCTAAATATAGGCCAGGAGCAGAAACCCTGCTCAACCCTCACATCCCTTTCCCCTGGCATTAGATACATTGAAATCATTTTATAACTGCAATGTCACCTTGGCTAAAATCAACTAACGTTCTGAATGCAAAGTCTCGGAATTGGGATTATACAGACTACATGGTTTATTATCATGCAGTGTTTACTCAATTAGCTAGAAATTCAATTTGGCTATGTTGTCTTACTTTGTAAGTACAGATAAATTTCTGCACTCTCTAACTTTTAACAATTTGACTCAAACTTTAGTAAATTGCAAAATCAAGTGACGATTTTATTGATATTTGTAATTGTGTGCCCCGGAACAGCATGCACCTAGATCGGTAAATAGTACATTACTGAATTTTTTCTTCCAAATAGTGAAACTATTACATTTTGTAAATAAGATTATTTACATTCTGCTGTACATTTGGAATCAACATCAATTGTTCTCATTCATCTACAGGCTGCCTATGTAAAAATGAACCCGTTCACCCAAGAAGGGGGAGGGGAAGGAAGGAGACAGGACGGGCTACAGCATCAACATATGTGTAGAGTATCAAATTTCAACAGACAGCAGTGGCAGTAATTTCCCGGTGAAACAATCTGAACTAATTCACCAATCGAACATTAGCTTCAAATAGATTAAAGATCACAGACCCCTTCTCTCTGATGCACATTCTCAACCCATTCAATCTTTAATTTTAATAACTGGGATGTAGTAGCAGATTTATTGCCCACCCAGTTCTAAGCACTTGGATTTGGTGAGGGAAAACAGCCCTAAGGGTAAAGCAGAAAGAGAAAGATTGGAGAATAGACCATAAAACCAGAAGATGTAGGAGCAGAAATAGACCATTCAGCCCATCAGGTCTGTCCATCATTGAGTGAGATTATGGTTTATCTGATAATCCTCAACTCTATGTCCTTGCCCTATCCCCATAATCTTTGATTCTGTTACTGATTATAAATCAGCTTATCTCACCCTTCAATACACTTGATGACCCAATCTTGACAAACCTTTGTGGTAAAGAATTCTACAGATTCACTACCCCTTGAGAGAAGAAAATCCTCCTCATCTCTATCGTAAATGGTGACCCCTTACTTAGATTATGCTCTCTGGTCCATGACTCTCTCACAAAGCAAAACAACTCACCACATCTATTCCAACATCCCTAAGAATGTTTCAATAAAGTCTTCTCTCATTCTTCTAAACTCTAATAAGAATAGCCTCAACCTACTCACTTCTTCTCATCATGCATAGAATCAACCCAATGAACCTCTTGTAGACTGGCTGCAGGGGTCAGAAATAGGGAAAACACTCATGACATGGAGAAAGAAGAAAAATTTATGTGTAGGGAGACTGAGGATTCAGGGTTGGAATGTGAAAACAGTGGGAACTGAGTAAGGAAGGAAAGTGGAAATGGAGATTTGATAGGGAGAGGGAGATTTGAAGGGTTGGAAGGAGGTGGTGGAACAGAGATTGAGTATAGTAAGGAATCAGATAGGGATTTGGGTTTGGGAGATGGTATGAAGAGAGGTAGAAGCTGTGTAGATCAAATGTAGAGACCAGTCTTTTCTGCAGAACCTGAAACAAAAATAGCGGAATAAGTGGGAGAAATATCACGAGAGAAGCAGCCATTAGAATGGTGAGTGAAATCTGAGGATTTTTCTTTAGGTAAACATGGACAAATTAATTCCATTGATGAACAAATGGGGACCAAAGGAGATGGACCATACCAATGGAAAGAACAAAAAAGAAAGAGAAAAAGGAGACCTTTGAACAGAACCAAGGAATGAAATCATCACAAGTGGCTATTGAGGTACAGTCTAGAACATCATTTAAAAACATTAGAAGACATTTTTGAAAAGGAGGAATATTTAAGGCTTGAGGAATTAGGTTATAGGAGAGAGAGCCAACACTAGCACCATGGAGTTGAATGGTGTCCAACTGTGCTACAATTTTAATGATTCTGTGTGAACATTACTTTATTGAATCCAAGCCCAGGGTGTAGTTTATAAATGTTCACGTTAACTCCATGACAATGTGTTCCGGACAACAAGCTCACTGCCCAATGAGTGATCAATGATGGTCAGTGTTGGATGCTTTAGCGTGTAAAGTGCAAGTGCAGATTGTTTCAGACTGAGGTTTTCAGCTCAGAATTGTCACCTTCACATGGGGTGATGGTCCAAATTAGTCTGTGATAGATGGAGAGGGACACGGGGCTCTTTAAAAGTGGCATGAATTGTGAGCCTTACCACAACTTTTGCATTGAGGGTGATTTTGGCTGTACTTGGGGTGACCAACTATGGGCTCATAGGAGTGCTACAAATTACAGGTAAGATATTGTGGTATTAAAGCTATTACCACCTAGTTATGCATTAACTATCAATGAATAAAGTATTAGTGTTGATTATGAGGAATTATGCTGTAACGTCAGCCTCTCTGCTCCTATGATGCTGCTTGGCCTGCTGTGTTCATCCAGCCCTGCACCTTGTTGTCTCGGATTCTCCAGCATCTGCAGTTCCTACTATCTCTGATTCGATTTTAACCCCACTGCGAAGCCTCTTCTAAGGATGCCTAACCTGAAGAAGTTACCCTCCTCCCTCCGGACAAACCTCAAGGGCTCCCTATTTATTTCAAAACCCCCTTCCCCTCCCCCTTTTCTGATGAAGGGTCTAGGCCCGAAACGTCAGCCTCTCTGCTCCTATGATGCTGCTTGGCCTGCTGTGTTCATCCAGCCCTGCACCTTGTTGTCTATGCTGTTACTAGTTTGCTTTTACTTCTTGATGTGACTTCATTTGATGGAATCTTCTTCTATTTGTGATTTTTCTTTGGCAAATCTCTCCCAATCTTTGGTTTAGTTTCTCCTCATCCCTGACCTTAGTTTCCTTTCTTGTCAATCTTCTAGTTCTCTGAATTTCTTGCACTATTGCTTGCATGAAATCATTTGCTAAGACAAAAGAGCATTTGCAGATGTGACATGATTAGAAGTCACGTGATTGAATATTACATTGTAAGCATGTTAGATGATTGTCCATAATGTGACAGCGTGGTCAGATGTCACATGATCAAACCTCCAGGAATGCCTCCAGAGTGAGTTCGCGACTCTGCACACAGGCAAAGAGCACAAATGGCAATCTGATCCAAATGTAGGAATCTGGGGCTTGTAGCAGACTCAGGCCAAATTACATTTACAAAACTGGCCTTGCTTCTTGGTCAATGATAAAGAAATGGTGCTTATAGTTTATTTTTGCTACAGCTAGCCATAAATGTTTCAGAGCTTCTGAGTGGGCACTCTAAAGTTATATTTTCAGGGCCAGAGAGGTTATTTTTGTAGTAATTAAGACATATCACACCATTAAAACTTCACTTTCACCTGAATGCAGCAGCCCTCATATTCTCTGATATGTTAAGTGGTTAAGTACAGCAGATTCACACCCTAATGTGGATTTCAATATTTGACTCTATTGCAAAGGTACTATCAGATGACAGCTTGTGGCGGAAAAGACAAGTTAGACAGGAACTTCTAGATTTCTGTACTTAAATCTGTGGACTCAGGAAGTTGTTGTTTGATTTACACTTTAATAACGATGAGTGCTATTATCTCAGTCTCACTCTTAATAAAACTCCAGGCAAATAATGCAGCAAACATATTGATTTAATAGCACCTGAAAAACTTTCATTTCATTGTTTAGAGATTATCAAAAGAATAACCTGAAATAATTAATAATGCATGTTTTATTAATCACATTTGTTATAATTGTATAAAAGAGCTGTTAAAAACTTACTTTCTAACACAAAGTGGATGTGTTCAGGTAAATTAATTGTGATAGGTAGTACAAATGTTGTAAAACCAGATGAATTTTGCTGTTGCCAAACTTGTTTCGTTGTTTTGATTCTCTGAAATGCAACACTTGTGCTTGGAAATGACACCGAGCACCTAATCTCGATCTCATTATTTACAGCAGTGAAATGCCATTCATCATGGCTAAGTAGTGAATGTAAATAAACCCATTCACCCCAGTTCTTGGACAGAATCCAACTTGTGAATTTCACTTGCTGTCCTCCACTTCTTGCCATCTTGAGTCACAACAGATGATACGGGTGGCACAGTGGCTCAGTGGTTAGCACATCTGCCTCATGTCACCAGAGACTGCGTGGGATGCTGTTCAGAGTGTCAGTGTAGACTCAATGGGCCAAGCACCTCTTTCTGCACTGTAGCAATTCTAGATCTTGTACTTCAGGAGGATGTGCTAATTGGTGGCTGCTAAGGAACAAGCTATATTTCTACCTAGAAAATTCACCTGCATAATGTTGCTGCCGTTGGAGCTATAGAAGTCAGAACAAATGAAAAGGCCAGGCACACTTGTATGTTCTGTGCCGCACACAATATTTATGAGGGCATTTATGTTGTTGTGATTTATGTGCAGCAGAAAAGCTAGGAGAGGGCAGATTGGGACATCAGCCATGGTTGACATAGCACACATTCTGAAAATCTGGGCCTCCTGGGTCCAATTAATCCCCTCTCCTAATGATCCTCTGTTTAGACTGTAACATGGTATTGAGATAGGAGCCAGGCTGCAGAGAGGGGAAACTGTGTGTAAAGGAGGAGGCCTTACACACCAAGGTTATTCAGCGATAGTAGGAACTGCAGATGCTGGAGAATCCGAGACAACAAGGTGCAGGGCTGGATGAACACAGCAGGCCAAGCAGCATCATAGGAGCAGAGAGGCTGACGTTTCGGGCCTAGACCCTTCATCAGAAAAGGGGGAGGGGAAGGGGGTTTTGAAATAAATAGGGAGAGAGTGGGAGGCGGATAGAAGAGGGATAGAGGAGAGGATAGGTGGAGAGGAAACAAACAGGTCGAAGAGGCGGGGATGGAGCCAGTAAAGGTGAGTGTAGGTAGGGAGTTAGGAAGGGGATAGGTCAGTCCAGGGAGGACGGACAGGTCAAGGGGGCGGGATGAGGTTGGTCGGTAGGAGATGGAGGTGCGGCTTGAGGTGGGAGGAGGGGATAGGTGGGAGGAAGAACAGGTTAGGGAGGCAGGGACGAGCTGGACTGGTTTTGGGATGTGGTGGGGGGAGGGGAGATTTTGAAACTTGTGAAATCCACATTGATACCATTGGGCTGCAGGGTTCCCAAGCGGAATATGAGTTGCTGTTCCTGCAACCTTCGGGTGGCATCGTTGTGGCACTGCAGGAGGCCCAGGATGGACATGTCGTCTGAGGAATGGGAGGGGGAGTTGAAATGGTTCACGACTGGGAGGTGCAGTTGTTTGTTGCGAACCGAGCGTAGGTGTTCTGCAAAGTGGTCCCCGAGTCTCCGTTTGGTTTCCCCAATGTAGAGGAAGCCACACCGGGTACAGCGGATGCAGTATACCACATTGGCAGATGTGCAGGTGAACATCTGCTTGATGTGGAAAGTCTTCTTGGGGCCTGGGATGGGGGTGAGGGAGGAGGTATGGGGGCAGGTGTAGCACTTCCTGCGGTTGCAGGGAAAAGTGCCGGGTGTGGTGGAGCTGGAGGGGAGTGTGGAGCGGACAAGGGAGTCACGGAGAGAGTTGTCCCTCCGGAAAGCAGATAAGTGTGGGGAGGGAAAGATGTCTTTGGTGGTGGGGTCGGATTGCAGATGGCGGAAGTGTCGGAGGATGATGCGTTGGATCCGGAGGTTGGTGGGGTGGTACGTGAGGACGAGGGGGATTCTTTTTTGGTTTTTATTGCGTGGACGGGGTGTGAGGGATGAGGTGCGGGAGATGTGGGAGACACGGTTGAGGGCGTTCTCGACCACCGAGGAGGGGAAGGTTATTCAGCGAGCATGTTTCCTGCTTCCACATCAGCCAGAGATATACCTGAGTCACATGTGATGCAGCAGGAGGTGGTCACTGATCTGTGACGTATCTACATCCATAGAGTAGGGCAAGGACAATGCTGTCAGAGACCAACAAGTTGACTATGCAGTTCAAGTTCCACCTTTTTCCTAAGTTGGAGCAGGCAAAAGTGCCAACATTTCCCACTTAACTGTCAGTTACTGCATAGGGAGGTGGCAGAGGTCCAATACACCAAGACAAGGGATGTCACAGTCTATACTTTAACGACAAAGTTGCAGGAGAAGATAGTGGGATTATCAGTAATTCAATGAACTATCACCTGCAGGTATGTGATTCTGTGGATGTGATATGTTAATGGAGAGAGGTACCAGAACCACAAGAATTACCATTCCATCAACCGGCAATCAGTATATCTGTGCACGGGATACCATGTCGGTGAATATCTGCTGTCCTGGCAGCAGTCATAATATCTTCATTCTGAGACAGTTGGTCCACTGTTTTTGTACCACCATGACAAAGCATACATACAAAGCTGAACTATTTGTCCTTGTGCATTCCCTTAGTCCCTGCCTTGGTCAAGTTAGAAAAAAAAGTTGGATTAAGATTTTCTTTTATGACCTCACAACATCCCAAAACACTTTATAATTAATGGAGTACTTTTTAAAGTTATTCGTTATTGAATTTTAGGATTAGCATTGCCTGTTCATACAATGCACAATCTCTCAAACAGCAATGAGATAAATGATCAAGCAATTCATACTCTTAGACAGTAATTGAGGAATAAATATTGGCTGGGACATCAGAAAAAATAGGATGAACACACCAGGCCAAGCAACATCAGAGGAGCAGGAAAGCTGACGTTTCGGGACTGGACCCTTCTTCAGAAATGGGGGAGGGGAAGGGGATTCTGAAATAAACAGAGAGTGAGGGGGAGGCGGATGGAAGATGGATAAAGGAGCAGATAGGTGGAGAGGAGACAGACAGGTCAAGGAGGCGGTGTTGGATCCAGTAAAGGTGAGTGTAGGTGGGGAGTTAGGGTGGGGGTTGGTCAGTCCAGGGAAGACGGACAGGTCAAGGAGACGGGGATGAGGCTGGTAGGTAGGAGGTGGGGGTGGAGGTTGAGGTGGGAGGAGTGGTGAGGTGGGAGAAAGGACGGACAGGTTAGGGAGGCGGGGATGAGCTGGGCAGGTTTTGGGATGCGGTGGGGGTGGGGGGGAGATTTTGAAGCTTGTGAAGTCCACATTGATAGTATTGGGCTGCAGGGTTCCCAAGCTATGCCTGCCTTTTTGTAGGATACGTGGAACAATCCCTCTTCCAAAGCCACACTGGCCCTATACCCCACCTCTTCCTCCATTACATCGATGACTGTATCGGCGCTGCCTCGTGCTCCCACGAGGAGCTCGAACAGTTCATCCATTTCACTAACACTTTCCACCCCAACCTTAAGTTCACCTGGACCATCTCTGATACCTCTCTCTCCTTCCTGGACCTCTCTGTTTCCATCTCTGGCAACCACCTGGAAACCGATATCCATTTCAAGCCTACCGACTCCCACAGCTACCTAGAATACACCTCCTCCCACCCACCTTCCTGCAAAAATGCCATCCCCTATTCCCAATTCCTTCGCCTCCGCCGCATCTGCTCCCTGGATGAGGCATTCCACTCCCGGACATCCCAGATGTCCTCGTTTTTCAAGGACCGCAACTTCCCCTCCACCATGGTCAAAAAAGCCCTCGACCATGTCTCTCTCGTTTCCCGCAACTCAACCCTCACACCCCCTCCCCACAATAACAACCAAAACAGAATCCCCCTCGTCCTCATGCACCACCCCACCAACCTCCGGATCCAACGCATCATCCTCAGACACTTCCGCCATCTGCAATCTGACCCCACCACCAAAGACATTTTTCCCTCCCCACCCTTATCTGCTTTCCGGAGGGACCATTCTCTCCATGACTCCCTTGTCCACCCCACACTCCCCAGCAGCCCCACCACCCCCGGCACTTTTCCCTACAACCGCAGGAAGTGCTACACCTGCACCTACACCTCCCCCCTCACCCCCATCCCAGGCCCCAAGAAAACCTTCCACATCAAACAGATGTTCACCTGCACATCTGCTAATGTGGTATACTGTATCTGCTGTTCCCGATGTGGCCTCCTCTACATCGGGAAAACCAAGCGGAGGCTTGGGGACCGCTTTGCAGAACACCTACGCTAGGTTCGCAACAAACGACTGCACCTCCCAGTCGCGAACCATTTCAACTCCCCCTTCCCACTCCTTGGACGACATGTCCATCCTGGACCTCCTCCAGTGCCACAACGATGCCACCTGAAAGTTGCAGGAACAGCACCTCATATTTCGCTTGGGAACCCTGCAGCCCAATGGCACCAATGTAGACTTCACAAGCTTCAAAATCTCCCCTCCCCCTACCGCATCCCAAAACCAGCGCAGCTCGTCCCCGCCTCCCCAACCTGTCCTTCCTCCCACCTATCCCCTCCTTCCACCTCAAGCCCCACACCCACCTCCTACCTACCAGCCTCATCCCCGCCTCCTTGACCTGTCTGTCCTCCCTGGACTGACAAGCCCCCACCCTAACTCCCTACCTACACTCACTTTTACTGGCTCCATCACCGCCTCCTTGAACTGTCCGTCTCCTCTCCACCTATCTGCTCCTTTATCCACCTTCCATCCACCTCCCCCTCACTCTCTATTTATTTCAGAATCCCCTTCCCCTCCCCCATTTCTGAAGAAGGGTCCAGACCCGAAACGTCAGCTTTCCTGCTCCTCTGATGCTGCTTGGCCTGCTGTGTTCATTCAGCTCCACACTTTGTTATCTCAGATTCTCCAGCATCGGCAGTTCCTACTATATCAGAGAGAATATTTTTCTTTTCTGTGAATAGTACAATGGCATCTTTCACATTAAGTTGTGACAGAAAATCCGAGCTTGATTTAATCTCTCATCCATCAGATGACAGTTCTGACAGTGCAGTACTCCCTCAGTACATACTAGGCTGTCAGATTTAATTTTTTTTGCCCTGGATATTCAGCTAACAAAGTTTTAGAAATAATAAATTTTAATAAATTTCAGTAAGCAAAAATCATAAAGTAACAAAACCTCTACTTGCCGTGTTTCATTGATAAAAAAATATTTTGATTCTTGTTCACTTTGGGCCACATGTGTCTCAGTAGTCACCATATTACAGAAAATTAGTGAATTGAAAGCAGCTATCTATGTTTAATTGTCTTAATACATTGTGGGTAACAGTGGGATCATTCTGTAGAACATGCATATAAACAGAGCAATAAAGGTAAATAGTTTGATAAAACAATCTCAGATTTTGTAGAAAATTAGAGTTTTGATAAACCAAGAAATAAACATCCTCAGATTGTTTTAATTTCATATACTTTTACAACCAAGATCTAATGCAATGAAATATTGTTCCTTAAATTTTCATGACCCATTCAAACTAGGACTGAGTATTTCAGGAAAAACATAATAAAGTAGGTTAAAGTTCACACTTTTTATAAAGTGGAATTTGATCCCTATCTCCACTACTTCATTTCCAGTGGTGAATTTCCATTCTTTGTGATGGTGTAAATAAACCCAGTCACCTTCTGTATTCAGAATGGAGAAACTGGCAAATTTCCTCTGGCTTAAATTCTTTTGATTTAATAGATACCACAAGCCTTCTATAGAGAAATCCAAGCTTACTGAAACAGAATCAGTTTCTTACCAAATTTGACAGAAAACTGTGGGGGGAGGGGGGAGTTGGGGTGTGGGTGGGAGGTGAAATTCTGATCTAGCAGTGGAAGCAGACCATTGAAGCTGAAAAATTGAAGCCTGTTGGGAAGCCAGCTGCAACCTAACAACTTCCAGGTTGAACTGCAGCATATTCAGATGCTTGTAAGAAAGCCCCCTTGGGAGAGCAAGTTGCCAATTTAAATACATTAAAATCCAATTAACTGCGGGTTTAAGTGGGATTTTTGAATGTACCTGGAGTTTAAGGGTTTCCTGGTATTTCCTGGAACTTGTCAATGAAAGCAAGACAAGGAGACAGCAGGAATTAAGGGGTTGAGTAAATGGCACAAAACACTCACTGAACTGTGACCTCAGTGAGCTGCTTCCTGTTCTGAGCAAAAGACTTTTGCTCACAAGACATGCTTCAAGAACGTGCTATCTGTGCTATGGAGGTGATTTCCTTTACTCTAGAGGTCATTTCTGTTTGCCTGGAGTTACATGTGCCTGATGGACGTTTTCCATTTGTCAGTCCTGTGGTCAGGTTGGGTGGCCCTGATCCAGCTTTACCTTGGACCTCAGATGAGGGTAAGGATGAGCAGCAGCAGCAGGAGTAGCAGCAAGTTCCTCTTCACTGACCCCCTGCTCCACAGCACAGAGGGGGATGAGCGCAGACCTACAGTTTATAGGAGGCATTGGCCCCATCACAGGGTTTGTAGCTGGAGGATCCGCTTCCTGGAGCTGTCCAATCAGGAAGCTCCAGGCATCACATCAAGAGATTGTTGCCATTTGAAGTTTCCTGGAAAAGCCTCCCCCCATGGAGCACAGGAGAGAGTTCTAGAATTTTGTAATATGCTACCCACATGTGCAACTGATTCATGACACATGCCTTAATTGCCAGTTCCAAGTATTATGTATTTTGCATAACTAACAAGGATAGCCTGAATGAGTGGCTGCTCTGCTTTGCAGCCCTGGTTAGTGTCCCAGGGGTCATCAACTGTACATATGTGACAATCAAGGTGGTCCAACATCATGTTGTAGCCTTCCTCAACCACCAGGGCATCCACTCTTTCTATATACAGATCAGGTGTAACCACAGAAAGATTATTGTGCATTTTTGTATGAGATTCCCAAGGAGTGGCCATGTTGCTTTCATCCTCCATCAGTCAAGCCTACCTTAGGCCTTCAGACCTCAAAGGAGAGTTAGCACCTAGCTCCTTGAAAACAACACTAAAGACCTGGCTTTAGCATCAGTTAGTAACCCAGATAACAATGCCTAGGAGATGCAACCAACATTATCTGTCTTCGAAAGCCATCATTGAGCAAGCAGTCAGAATACTGAATAAGTGGCTTAGGTGCCAGGTTTGGGGCAGCTTTTCCATATGCTCCAGTGCAGGTGTGTGAGTGGTAGTGCAGTGTGGTACAACAGCACGGAGATTCAGGAGGAAGGACACGTTGCCTCTTCAGGGAATATGTAACATCAGGAGCAGGAGAAGGAACCAGACATGATAATGCTACTAACAGTAGTGGATTAATCAGCTCAGGATGTCTGAAAATGCTTAATCTGTCATAGTTCAGTTGACTGAAGCAGTACATCCATTTTGCAGTCAAATTCCGAACTCACTTGGCCCACTCATTCCCCCAACACAATACAGTCCTCCAATTAACAAAGCCCTGTCACAAACAACAACAATTCATCATTAAATCTTGTTTTATCAATCAGCAAAACAATAAAGGTATTTGGAAGGCAAATTGGGCAAAATGGTGGCAATGTTGTAACAAACAAACAATCGCCACCAAAAATTCTCTATCAACAACTGTACAAGGGTAGATCGATCCAACAGAACCCAGGGCAACATGTGGCATGCTGACTGAAGAGTGAAGAAGTGAGAATTGGACTGTTCCCACTGATCCTGTCTCCACCATACCCTTTTGTTCAGGTGTGAGATTCCAAGTGAGAACACAACTACCTGTCTTGACAACTTCACTGAGGTTTGTACATCTGAGCTATTGGACAATCTGAGTTAGTCCAGTGACAGAGTTTGCAGAGTGATGACCTCACCTGATGAGTCTTTACCTGCTCCAGTACACTTAATGGACATATAGGAAATAAAATACATGATTTAGAACTGTCAATACAATATTGTATGCAATATCATATCTGACCGGCTGCTAACGTCCAGTCAACATGAGTGAGTGTGGTGTGCCATGTCACTTAGTGGCTAGGAGGCCCCCATCTCTCTTGTTCCGATGGTCAGATATACCAAGTCTCAGTTATTTCCAGAAACTGCTCCTCTGCAGTTGCAGCTGGAGGGTTAACTTTGTTTCTCTGTCCCTTTCTGGCACTCTACCCTCCCTTCCTCTGACACAAAAAGAGATCAATGTGTCATAGTAATGACTGGCTTGAAGTGGATCAATGGACAACATTTATTCAAAATCACTATGAGAGATGCATGTACCATTATATTAAGTTGAGAGAGAGTATCAGTGGTGCCTGGTCAATTGGAGATGTGACGAGCTGCTTGGACTGAGAGGGAAGGGTTCACCTGCAAGATAAGTTGGTGTAGGGAGTGATATGCAGGTACAAGTTTGGGAATGCAGGGTGAGAGATATTGGAGTTAGACACTCATCAGATTATACTTGAATATGCTATGATACTCCTCTTTCTTATCATTAAACCGTTTGCAGCACTTCACTTGACAAATGTGGTGCTATACTTGTGTTACTAAACTCCTCCACAATCTCCAGCTCCATGTTCTTGTTTGCTGAGATAGACTTCATCAATCAGCAGGGATGAGAATCTTCCTGTGAACTCTTTCAGATATCAGTGTCAGCTCTAGGAGGAATCAGTGAAGGCAGCTGCAGCCTTCTAACATTGGGAATCTATAGTTACAGTTTCTTCCTCTGTTCACATACGCATATAATCCTTCAACTTTCATCTTAGTGGGTCCTAGTAAATACTTTACTGAAATACCCTCATGTAGGCTGTCATCACACTTGCTTACACTAATGGATCAGGAATCCTGAAGATCAGATGCTAAAGTAGTGTCTAGGTTAAAATACCCCTGATAAATGCACTACTGAAACATCTAGATTCGCATGTGCAACTGCAGCAATCTTCAACCAGAAAGTGGATGATGCATCTGCTGCAGAGATCTCCAGCTTCAAATTTGCCTGTCTTTATCCAGTCCAATTCACTCCACTTGATACCAAGAAATGCTGGAGTCATTGGATACTGCAAAGACTGTGACAACATTTCAGCAATGGTACCAAAGAATTGAGCTCTAAATTTGCTGCACCCCTAGCCAAGCTGTTCCAGTATAGCTACAACACTGGCATCTGCCTGACGATATGGAAAGTTGCCTAGATATGTCCTGTATACAAAAAGCAGGACAAATTCAACCTAAGCAATTACCTTCCATAAGTTTACTCTTGATCATCAGTAAAATGTAGGAAGGTGTTATCAACAGCAATTGTTCAGCAACAACCTACACACCGATGTCTGGTTTGGGTTTGGCCAAAGCCATTCAGCTCCAGATCTCGTTACAGCCTTGGTCTAAACATGGACAAAAGAGCTGAATTCCAGAGGTGAGATGAGAGTCACTGCCCCTGGTATCAAGGCTGTTAAGAGACAGATTGATGAAGTTGAAGCTGTTTGTTTTAGAGACAGTTGAAAAGAAATTTGAAAGTTATGTTCAACACCATGAGGAGTCTGGACACAACAGTTAGGATGAAACAGTTCCTGTTGGCGGAAAGGTTGAGAACCAGATGACAGCAAAGTAAAGTGAATGGTAAAAGATCCAGAAGTGACATGAGGTAAAACCTTTCTGCATAATGAGTGGTTAGGGTCCTGAATGGCCTGCTGAGAAGTTTTGTTTATTTATTGTTGAGATATAAGCTGTTCTGGCAAAGCTAATGTTTAATGCCCAAGCATATTTGCTTTTGAGATGGTGATGGTGAGCTACTTTGTTGAACTATTGTAGTCCACCTGGTGTAGGTGCACCTATAGAGTTCTCAGGAAGAGAATTCTATCATTTTGACCCAACAACAATGATGGAATAGCATTAAACTTCCAAGTCAGGATGCTGTGTGACTTGGAAATGAACTTGCAGATTGTGGTATTCCAAGAACCTTCTGATCTTGTCCTACAAAATGGGAGATTGTGTATTTGGGAGGCGCTATCAAAGGATGCTTGGTAGTTCCTTCATTTCTTCTTATTGATGGTGTATACCACCACCAATGTGCTGCTCATTGCTGCACCAGTTATGAAGGGAGGGAAAGTTTGAGGTGGTAAATGTGTGACATTCAAGTGGGTTGCTTTGCCTTGGTTAATGTTTGACTTCTTGAGTGTTGTGGAACCATGCATATACAGGCAATTGGAAAGTATTCCATTCCATGCTTGACTTCTACCTTTTAGATTGTAGACAGGTTTTAGGGATGTCATGTTGAGGTTGCACAGGACATTGGTGAGGCCTCTTCTGGAGCATGGTGTGCTGTTCTGGTCGCTCTGCTATAGGAAGGATATTATTAAACTGGAGAGGGTTCATAAAAGATTTACCAGGATGTTGCTGGAAATGGAGAGTTTGAGATACAAAATTAGACTGAAAATACTGGGATTTTTTTTTACTGGAATGTAAGAGGTTGAGAGGTGACCTTATAGAGGTTTATAAATCATGAGGGACTTAGATCAGGTGAATGACAAGGGTCTTTTCCCTAAGGTGGGGCAGTTCAAAACTAGGGGGCATATTTTTAAGGTGAGAGGAGAAAGATTTAAAAAGGACATGGGGGACAACTTTTTTTTATACAGAGTGGTATGCATGTGGAATTAACTTGCAGAGAAAGTGGTGGATGCATGTATAGTTACAACATTTAAAAGACATTTGGATAAGTTAATGAATAGGAAATATTTGGAAGGATACGGGCCAAGTGCAGGCAGGTGAGACTAGTTCAGTTTCGAAACATGATCAGCGTGGACTGATTGGACTGAAGGTTTGGTTTCCATGCTGTATGGCTCTATAATTCCCAGCCTCTGACCTGCTCTAGTAGCCACATTGTTTATATAGCTTATTCAGTTCAGTTTCTGGTCAATGTTAAGCCCCCAGGGGATTGATAGTTAGGAATTCAGCAATGCCCTTAAATGTCACAGGGCGATGATTAGATTCCCTTCTGTCACTTGTGTGCCAGTTGTCAGCCCAAACCTAGACACTGTTCAGGTCTTGCTACGTTTGGAGATCGGCTACTTTAGTATCAGAGGAGTCATGAATGTTACTGAACATTATGCAATCATTAGTGAACAGCCCCACTTTTGACCTTATGCTGGAGGAAAAGTCAATAATGAAGCAGCTGAGGATAGTTGCACCTAGCATACTACACTAAGGAACGCTGCAGAGAAGGTCTGGAGCTTTGATGACTGACCTCCAACAACCATCCTCCTTTCTGCTTGAAATGACACCAACCAGTGGAGAGCTTTCTCCATGTCTTCTACACTACCTTGGTCTGTCACTCACACAAACTGGGAATTCAGCTCTTTTGTCATCTTTGGACCACGCTGTAAGAGGTCTGGAGCTGTGTACCCTGACAGCTTCAATCATAGCTTTCAAAAGAGAATTGAATCATTATCCTCAGAGAAAATATTGCTGAGTTGTTGTGAGAAAGCAAGGGAGTGGCACTGGCTGAGTAGTTCTTGCAGAGAAATGACTTAGACATAATGAGCAGAATATCTTTAGCCACCCTTGTTACTAATGATTCTATGTTCACAGCAGCACAGAAACATTTGGAACACTTGCTAACACATGTCCACTTTTTATCCTAGAAACTCAGCCAGTTACAAAAAGACATTGAGGCATATTTTCATTTTTCTTGCCTGGATGTGAAGCATGGCTTTGATGTGCAGAATGCAGAGTTACATGTCGTTTGCTGAAAATTTTAGACATAATTTCCACTCATTTCAATTGTCAGGAGATCAGGTAAGGTAAAAATCACATTTCCCACCCCAAGTAATGTTTAATTCTGGGTGATAAAAATTACAAACCAGTAGTTCCAATGTATATAAAATAATTTTCTAATTGCCACAAAGCTGTTACTTTTGCTGGGATTCTAATCCACCTTTTCACAACTTTGTGGGGAACAAATCTTCCATTTTGTAATTTCTGAATAAGGACTTGTTAACTTTGTATCAAGTAGATACTGACATTGAGAAGTATACTTTGTATTATATAACCTTTCACCTACTTATTCTACCCCATGAGTAAATGTTTACTATTCACCTAGTTTGCAGTGCATGTAACTTGCTCCCACACATGCATGACACGTAAGTAAATTATTATTCTTATAAATCTGTGATAAACATGTCTTGAAGCTGGTTTAGAGTTCTAAGTGTGAATGTATACTACAGTTGATCAAATGTTTACTGCTCCAGGTTTTGACTTCCTTGCAGAATAAAGTTTCTCAAAGTGGCTGCCATGCAGCTCAGTGGTTAGCACTGCTGCCTCACTGCGCCAGGAATCTGGATTTGATTCCAACCTCGGGCGACTGTCTGTGTGGAGTTTGCACATTCTCTCCATGTCTGCGTGGGTTTCTTCCGGGTGCTCCAGTTTCCTCCCACAGTCCAAAGATATGCAGGCTAGGTGGATTGGCCATGCTAAATTACCCACAGTGTTCAGGGATGAGTAGATTAGGTGGGTTATTGGGGGATGGGTCGGTGTGGACTTGTTGGGCCGAAAGTCCTGTTTCCACACTATAGGGATTCTATGAATTTCTATGAAACACTTTCTTACTTTCACAAGGTCTTCTGTACCTTGGCGCCTGCTCTTGGGTCTTTCCATCCCACCGTCCCGCTCTCACAGAAGAGTTGTGACAATTTTCAAGCCTCAATATGTAATCACAGTCAGAAAACATTTGGATAACACTGCTATCAAAACATGGTTCTCTATAATGTCAAATAATAAACAAGTGTCTGTCTTCACTACTTTCAGTTTCAATGCATTCTGATCCTTGTAGAGTAATTGAAACACTTAATTTTTGCAAATCTCATCACCCTGAAACATTCGCAACAGTACTTACAGTTTGGGAAAGCAAAATACAGGAGATACACGATTTAAGAACACCTGACTTACAAACTCTTGTATTTACAAATTTGATCCCATGTTACTTTCAGTTTTAAGGATCTGAATGTGAACATTCCCTTGTATTTATAAATGGATATTGTGTATTATGTTCTGATTAGTGTACGAATCGACTTGCTAACGTACTCACAGAAGGAACCCATTTGTACCCAGGGACCTCTAGTACTACAGATGTTGGCATTAATTTTTTAATGCGCTCACGGGATGTGAGTGCCACTGGCTAGGCCCACATTTATTGTCCAACCCTAATTTCCCCTGAAAAAGTGATGATGAACTACCTTCCTGAACCACTGCAGTCCATTAGGAGTGGGGATAGGAGAGTTCCAGGATTGTGATCCAGTAACAGTGAAGGAGCAGTGATATGGCTCCAAGTTGAGATGATGTGTGGCTCCCCCATGCACCTGCTGCACTTCTCCTTCTTGGTGACAATAGTTGCAGGTGTGGAACGTGCTATTGAAGGAGCCATGGTGAGTTCTTGCAGTGCCTTTTGCAGATGGCACACACTACTCTGAATATTTCTCGGTGATAGATGAAGTGAAAGTTGAAGCTGGTGGATAGGACAGAGGGCCAGTAGAACCTATATTCTTCATCGATATTGGCCAAGAACATTCACTCACTTGGTGGCCAGATAATGGTTGAATTTTACTGTTGACAACCTGCTTAGCTACTCTTAGTTATGATAAGAGTTAAGCTACTTTTATTTATCCCCACACTCATGGTGAGGAAAAGAATGAAAAACAGCCAGGCTCAGACTACCACTCATGAACAGTCCAACCCTAGTTACAGTGTGTATGTGTGATAGATGTTGACTGGACCAGGCCTAGTTGTGATGCACAACGCAGTCAACTGCTGAAATTTTCTAGATGGAAATCTTGATTATTACTATATGGCTACAGACAACAGCAAGATGTGCCTATCCCTAATTCCCAGACCACCTTGTTATGGATCTACTTCTTGAACCGCTGGAGTTTTTGTGGTGATAGTGCTGTCAGGTGCAGAACACCAGAATACAGAATCCCTAAAGTATGGAGCAGGTCATTCAGCCCATTGAGTCCACATTAGCCCTCTGAAGAGCGGTCCACCCAGACCCAATCCTTTCCCTATATTCCTGCATTTCCCATGGCTAATCTACCTAGCCTGCACTTCTTTGGATTGTGGGAGGAAACCAGTGCATCCGGAGGAACCCCTTGCAGACACAGGGAGAATATGCAAATTCCACACAGTCAGTCGCCCGAAGGTGGAATCAATCCCAGGTCCCTGGCGCTGTGAGGCAGCAGTGCTATCCACTGAGCCACCACTCCACCCTCAATATTGCTACCCTAGATATTGATTTAGAAATGATGATGTGATGTCAGTATACAATAAGAGTGTCATGTGAACACGGAGATAATAATGTTTCCTTAGGACTGATACTGAGGTGATGCTAGTGTAGTGGTATTGTTACTGGGCTAGTAATGTGGAAACCCAACCTAATGCTGTGCTAGCAACATTTCAAATCCTACCATAGTAGGTGGAGGAATTTGAAATAATGTAATAAATCTGGAATGTAAGTTTAATCTTACTGATTGGGCCACAAGGCTACTGTTGATTGTTGTAAAAATCCATCTGGTTTAATAGTGTCCTTTAGAGAAGGAAAAGTGATATCCTTACCTGGTCTAGCCCTTCCTGTGAGCACAGACCCATAGCAATGAGGGTTACTCTTAACTGTCCTTGTACGCCACTCAGTTCAAGGGTAACTAGGATGGGCAACAAAAACTGACTTGGCTAGTGATGCTTACATTCATGAAAGAATATAGGTAAAAATGTTGGGGGAGTATTCCTTCTGAAGATAGTCTTTTGCAAATGGACCAATTTTGAATCGGTTGATTTCACATCCATATGAGACTGTACACAGTGCATTCTGAGTTGATTCCTCTAACGTAGCTTGGCGCCAACTGCAAAATGGTTACTTTGCATTGATTGAACTGTATTAAAACTATCTTATAAAATCATTCTCACAGTGGTCTCAATTAGATGGCTTTTGTGGCTGAGAACTTGTCTGTATCTGAGAAAAACAAGTGAAGGTACCCTCTTCCCTCAGTGCCACATCACAATAATCACAGTTTCAGGATAAGGGTCATTCAAAATAGGATACATAAACTGATCAAGTACAAGACCCTGAACTACTAGCAATCAGTTTAGTAAGCTTTATCTGTTTTGAACGTTCAACCAAAAATAGATCCGAACTTTGTCCTCCAACAGATGAGTGTCAAGATAAACAGTCAACAATTTTCTCTAAAATTATAGGAAATGCTGGTGATGGGTGAGGATGATGAAATCAGGGCTGAGAAATTAAAGTTTTAATTATGTTTGTAATCAGCCTTAGTAATGTTTTAAACCACTATCTCCACTAGTAGCATAGACTTAAATTTACAATACTTATTCCTGTAAACTGAGGCTTCTGCTGGAACACAAACCAGCAAATTGCCCCAAATATGTGTCTACTCCTGGCCTTTAAACAAGATACTTCCAATTCTGATCAAGTACAAATTAAAGTTCAGCCGCTCTTCTTGATTAATAGTTTTAAAAGTGGAAATTACAACTTTTGTTTGAACACTAGCTAGTTTAGAAAATGTTATGATCCTGTTCCATATATAAAGTTGCTATAGTCCCAGAGGACCTGTTGTCCCAATAGATAGAGATGACTAGTGATGGTTTAACATAAGGGACACTGTGGCTCAGGTGAGGAGCAAAATTGAGAAACTGGGACCTTCAAGGTAACCTCAGCTGGTACAACGGAATTGAACCTATACTGTTAACATCACTACTTGCAAGCCAGCTATCCAGCCAACTGAGCTAAGGCACCCCATTTTCTAGTTTGTACATCTGAGGACAATGGATAAATAAAAATATTGTATTAGGACTGACCTCAGCTCTGTTACAACCACTATAGAACCAAAAACTTACTTATTTCTATGATTCTATTTAATTTCTATGGTTCTATCAAGCTGCAGAGCCATGTGCAGGAAGAAGGAATTCGAGAGGGCATCTGGGTGTCTTTGGGTTGACATGGGCAAGATGGGTCAAATGGTCCCCTTTTGTGCTGTATCATTTCTATGGTTCCATGGTGCTGTAGTTCTTTGATCTATAGCAGTTTTATTTGAATGTAACCTGAAATCAATGAAGGAGGGAGTCAGAAGACAGGAAACTGTAGGTCAGTTTGCCTAATGTCGATCATAAGTAAGGGACTGGAATCTATTATTAAGGAGGTTATAGCAAATACTGGGAAAATCATACATCAGAAAATCAGTCAGAGCTGAGGCTTTGAGAACGGAAAACTAAGTTTAACTAATCTATTTCTTTACGAACTAACATCCATGATGGATAGAGGGAAATGAGTAGATGTAGCAAATTTGGATGTCCAAAAGGTACCACATCAAAAGTTGCTGCACAAGGTAAGAGCAGATAGTATAGGGGACAATACACTATCATGGATAGAGGAATGGTGAGCTAACAAGACATAAGAATAAATGAATCATTTTCAGGTTGACAAGCAGCCAATGGTGGATCAGTGCTGTTTCCTCAACTATGTACAATCTATATCAAAGATTTGGATGAGCTTACAAAATGTGTGATGGCTTAATTTACTAATGCCGTTAACAGGTACAAAAGTTAGTTGCCATGTGGAGTAGATATTCTGCAAAAGGTCATAGACAGGTATATGAGTGAGCAAGTTTGACAGATGGAGTATAATTGGCTAAATGTGAACTTGTTCATTTTGGCAGGAAGAATAAGACAAGCAGTATGCCATTACATGGAGAGAAGTTAAAGAACTCAGTGGTACAGAGGAATTTGTGAGTCCTGGCAGTAAATGATTAGGAAGATGAATGGAATGTTTCCATTTCTTGTGAGGGGAATGGAACATAAGAGTAGGGAAGTTTTACTGCTGAAGTATATCAGGTTGATGAGACCGTATCTGGAGCACTCTTTATAGTTTTGATCACCTTATTCGAAAAAAAACATATAACTGCCTTAGAAGCTGTTGCAAAAATGTTCACTTCACTCATTCTGGAATGAAGGACTTACCTTAGGAAGAACATTTGAACAAATTAGGCTTATATTCACTGGAGTTTAGAAGATCTTACTGAAACATATCAAATGCTGAGGGGAGTGAAAAGAGTCGATTCCAGGAGGAGAGACTAAAATTAGGGGACATAATTTAAGAATAAAGGTCTCTCTCTTGGAGGAGGAGGTTGTCTTTTTATGAGGATCATTTGAGTGTGGGGATTTCTTCTCCAAAGGTAGCGGAGGTCTTTAAATTTATTCAAGACTGAGTTAGGTAGAGTTTGGACTGAAAAGGGAGTCAATGGGTACAGACGGGAAAGTGGAGCTAAGATCACAACCAGTTCAAACATGATTTATTGAAAAATAAAGCGGCTTGAAGGGACAAATGTTTTACTGCTGATTCATTGCTGAATTTCTATTTATTTTTAGGCAGAAAAACTGAAGGATCTCCATTGGTTGACGGTAAAGAATTTATAAGTTTCATCACACATTTCACTCTGTTTACAGCACCAGAACAGTTTAGCTTTGTCATTCAGTTGCCATTCCAACTTTTAGCTTTGGTTTTTAATGACACTGAGTCTTTACCCTTCACCTAGTTTGCTCAGTTCTAAACTATTATGATTCATAATTGCTGAACATAAGTATCTTTGAAGCAATTTGAAGCATTACTAATAGTTGCCAAAGTCACTTCCAGTAAGTGATCGTGAAACACTTTGTTCGCCTCCAACTTCCTTGACTGCTCCCACTCCTCATTCCCCATAACTGTTTTTTTCTCATTATGCAGAACACCACTCCAAGAACAACAAATAAACTTTGTCTTCTGTACATTGTAGTTTGCCTAAAAGTCTTACATACTTCTCACACTCTTACAATATATTCTTTTCCAATATATCTTTTCATGAGGTTTTAATTTCAAAGCTAGCATTTTATTGAACTTGTAGATAGATGGCGTTCACTAATAAGTTATTGTGTCACACTAGATCCCTAGAATAATGATGAGCTCACAGTTTGTGAACCAGTTATAAATTTATTTAATTTTGAACAGTATCCAGGCTAGTTTTCCAACTTGGCATTTCTGTAGGGGACTGCAATGTTATATTGAGTAAAGAATCTCAGTTGAATGTCAGCAAGAACAATAACAATTTACTTATTTCAGAGATAACAGGAACTGCAGATGCTGGAGAATCTGAGATTTTCTGAAAGAAGTGTCTAGGCCCGAAACGTCAGCCTTCCTGCTCCTCTGATGCTGCTTGGCCTGCTGTGTTCATCCAGCTCTACACCTTGTTATATCAACAATTTACATGTAGCAACTTGAACATAAATGCTCTTCACAGAAGCATAAAAGAAAATATAGCGCCACTTAAAGGAGGAAGGTAAAATAGAGACAGAGAGATATAAGGAAGGAATATTCTGCTTTTGTTTGAGAATCTGATCATCACTCCTTGCTATTCAATAGTATTACCATCATTTAATACCACCCCCAACCCCACCACTGTAAATATCCTGGGAGTTACCTTTAACCAGAACCAGAACTGGACCAGACATATAAGTTTGATAGTGGCAAGTGTAGGTTAGAGGCTAGGAATTCTGTGGATAGTAGGTCATCTTCAAATTCCAAAGCTTGTTCACCAGCAACAAGACAAGTCAGGAGTGGGATGGAATACTCCCCACTTGCCTGGATGAATATAGCTCCAACAACACTCGGGACATTTGACACCATCCAGGACAAAGCAGCCCGCTTGATTGGCACCCTGTCCACCTCCTTCAACATTTACTCCCTTTAGCATTCACAGTAGCAGCAGTGTGTTCCATCAGCAAAATGCACTGCAACAACTCCCCACGGTTCATTTGATAGCACCTTCCAATCCCGCAACCTCTATCATGTAGAAGGGTGAGCATGTTAGCACCACCACCTGCAAATTCTCCTCCAGACCACACACACCCTGACTTGAGACTGTATCACTGTTCTTTTACTGTTGGTGGGATAAAATCCTGGAGCTGTCTTCCTAACAGCACTGCAGGCACACCGAAACTCCAAGGACTACAGCGATTTGAGAAGGCAGCTTACCACCACCTTCTCAATGGGGATTAGTATTGGGCAATGAAAATACAGGTCTAGTCAGTGAAGCCAACATCTTGCAGCTCACACTGGCAAAATTAAGCTTTTCCATCTTACGTCCAGAGCTGGTCAGAACTGGAATGCCGACCAGAACATAGAAGTTGAGTTAGTGCACCTTCCTCATTTCTGAGGAAGGGTCACTGGATCTGAACCATTAGCTCTGACTTGTTTCCACAGATGCTGCCAACTGCTGAGCTTTTCCAACAATTTCTGTTTTTGTCAGCACACCAATGTGGGTTAGCGTGGCAGGCTTTAATATGTTCGTTATATACACGGAAGGAAGTGAAATAAGAACATAAAAACTAGCAGCAGCAGTAGGCAATTCAGTTCCTCGAGCTTTCTGCCATTTGAGACAATCATGGCTGATTGCACTTTACTGCACACTCCTTATAATCCTTTAAACGATTACTTATTTAAAATTTGTCGATTGCTCCCTTAAATTTATTCAGTGACTGGCATCCACCATGTTCTAGTATAGTGAATTCCACAGATTCATGACCATTGAGAGATGTAATTCCCCTTCTCTGTTTTAAATCTGCTACCCCTTAGCCTTAAACAATGACATCTCTTTCTAAATTGCTCCACAATGGGAATCAGCTGCTCTGCGTTTACTTTGCCAAAACCCTTCTGCAAATTATATACCAAAATTAGATCTCCTCTCATCCTTCTAAACACTTGTAGGTATTTGTCTAAACTGCTTAATCTCTTCTCAAAGGACAAGCCTTTCATTGTTGACACTGGAGCCACATAATCTCCCTGTTTCACATCCTCAATTTTACAGATTGTTATAGATTTTGTAATTCTGAAATTGTGACTGAATTCAACCATTCACAATGAAAGAGTGACCTTTTGTTGTCATAGAATCCCCACAGCGTGGAAACAGGCCATTCAGCCCAACAAGTCCACGCAGACCTTCTGAAGAGCATCCTACCCAGACCCATCTCCCTAGTCTATTCCTGCATTTCCCATGGCTAACACACCTAACCTTCACATCCCTGCATACTAGGGACAATTTAACATGGCAAATCCACCTAACTTGAACATCATTGGACTGTAGGAAGAAACTGGAGCACCCAACAGAAACCCACCCAGACATGGGGAGAACATGCAAACGCCACAGAGACTGTTGCCTGAGGCTGGAATCGAACCCAGGTCCCTGGCACTGTGAGGCAGCAGTGCTAACCACTGAGCCGGCATGTCTTGTTTCTCTTTTTGCTGGCTGACAGCTAGCTGACGTCTAGCATTCACAGTGAAAGAAAGTCTTTACCTGCAACACAAGAGTGAGTGAGGGAATAGTTCTTTAACTGTGACCTTTACTGCTCACTAATGCTCGATACCAGGGTGGCACACATGAGAACACTCAATCCCACTAGCAGAGTCTGGTAATGTTGAAACTGGTGTTTAAACCTTTATCCATATGTATTCTTCAAAGGGAAAATCTCAAAACCTGTCTGCAATGTGGTGATTGTAACAAGGTCAGCCATGTGGACCTCATAGAATATGAGTTCCTTGATTGTGGCTGTTAATCTGGTCCAATTAGGGAGCCCTGACTGACATATAAAAAGGGTGGGTGCCAGAGACACTGATACTCTGGTGCCTGTCTCTGAATGAGGCAGTACTAAAGTCAAGGACTGTTCATGTGTAAACAAAGAGTGACTTGGTGATGGGGTACGGCCTCTGTGGAGTTATTTCATGCAGTTTGGGACATAATCTGCAGGAGGTCTTCAGCTCTTTGTTATCTTTGTGGTCACAAGAGATCATAGTTCAGTCTTATTGAAAATCTTTTGACACGTTTAATTGTTACATCCCATTGGTCCCACGCGGAAATTTTGGCAGACAACCATTGAATTTACACCAGTAGACATTTTGGCTCTGCAGCTGTCTATTTCTAAGAGACACATTTTGTAATTTTGTACAGCTAATATGGCCATATTTCAGGGTTCTTATCTGTCTTCAAACAGCACCGCAAAATACAATGTTTCTCTCTCCACAGGTACAGATTAAGAAATAAAGAGATGGAAATAAAGATTAAATTAAGGGTAAGAGGGAGGCAAAAGGAAAACTAAGAAGACATCACAAAATTTCAATATTTTTTAAGCAAGTAAAATAATTTACCACACACAGGAATGAGAGTCAACAGTTGTAATTTCTGGGTTGGAGAAATTGATTAGCATTTAATTAACATTTACCATATTGTACCTATGCTGTTAAGCACTGCTCTAATTTTCTGCAGTGAATTTATTTTGAGTTGCATGTGCAAATCTAATAAGCTTTCTTCGAAATTACAGGGAAGATAAGGCTGAAAAAGCGTTTGTGTGAGATAAACAGCAGAGTGATATAAATTGGCCAACAAGTCACAGTCATTCAGAGCTCACAGTGTATCTCTATGTTGGCTAAACTTGTTTGGTGATTTGCTCATTACAGATGGCATACATCAGAAATGAACCTTTATTTTTCTTGCTTTCAATTATTGAAAATTCAATATTGCTGTACCATGGTGGCACAGTGGTTAGCACTGCTGCCTCACAGCGCCAGGGACCCGGGTTCAATTCCAGCCTTGGGCAACTGTCTGTGTGGAGTTTGCACATTCTCCCTGTGTCTGCGTGTGTTTCCTCCAGGTGCTCCGGTTTCCTCCCACAGTCCAAAGATGTGCAGGTTACGTGGATTGGCCACGCTAAAATTGCTCATAGTGTTCAGGGAGGTGTAGATTAGGTGGGTTATGGGGGATGGGTCAGGGTGGGATGCTCTGAGGTTCAGTGTGGACTTGTTGGGCCGAAGGGCCTGTTTCCACACTGTAGGGAGTCTATGATGTTAGAACCACAAGAGGGAGCTATACATCCTCCTTCAACCTTTGGGAGCATAAGCATAATGCAATAGCCAAAAGGCTCAGACTTATTTACCTTGCAATATGTTGTGACACTATTCATTGTTTACAGTGCAAAGATAAATCACTGGAGCACTGACATGATATATATCAGTGCTGTCTGAGTGGATTGTCTCTGGTGAGGGGAGGGGTATGGGATTGGAGGATTCAGAAGCGGAGGGGAGGGGAATGGCATTTGAAGATTTAGAAGGGGAGCTTGTTTAGTGAATTAGGAAATTGTTTAGTGCATTAAGCATAAGATCACTGTTTGGACTAGATCACAGAATCCCTACAGTGTGGAAACAGGCCCTTCAGCCCGACAAGTCCACACTGACCCTCGGAGCATCCCATCCAGACCCACCTGCCTAATCTACATATTCCTGAACACTATGGGCAATTTAGCATGGCCAATCCACCTAACCTGCACATCTTTGGACTGTGGGAGGAAACCAGAGCACCTGAAGGAAACCCACGCAGACACAGGGAGAACGTGCTAACTGCACGCAGACAGTTGCCCGATGGTGGAATCGAACCCGGGTCCCTGGCGCAGTGAGGCAGCAGTGCTAACCACTGAACCACTGTGCCACCCCATTGACCCACTTGTCAATAACAGTCCACCCGTAATTTATGTAGAACATAAATTCCTCAGTAACCTGATCAATAAAAGCTTTCTAGTGTTTATTAGAAATTGCTTTACATAGCCCAAAGTGTCTCTGCTTTAAAAAGGTATTTAAAACCAGTTCCAATTCTATTCTCACGTATCATCTGCCTATTCACTTTACAATGTGATCACTGGATGACCATCAGCACCAAGAGAGTTAGTGAATCCTTCCTCCGCAGCCCAGGGAGGCTGATCAAACCTGTTACTTCACCCTAGTTTGTACCACTACCAAATGATTCACTGACACGTGAACCATTAGACAAGTCCAAGAGATCTTCTTATGTGAACATATAAAAAGTGATAGGCAGAAAAAGACCTATTGATCTGTTCCTGCCTGTCCCACAAAGAAGTGAATATTTCTCTTAACTCACTCAGAAGCCATGGAAACTCCACAGAGCAAAAACAGATAAAAGCCTGGACCAATTACAGCAAGAACACTCAAAAATCCATCACTCACCCCATTAGGTATTTGAACTGATGTGAGGTGATGAATCACCCAGACCGATCAGCTAGAAAGAATTCAGCAAAACGGTGTTCACTGCACAGACTGGTTACGTGTTCCATTATTCTCTGGGGGGAAAGAACCACCAACTAACAACTTGTCTAGCTCTGCCTTCTTTGGAACATCTGATGAAGTCAATATTGGACTCAAAGTGTTAACCCTGTTTCTGTCTCCACAGATGCTGCCAGACCTGCTGAGTTTCTCTAATATTTCCTCTTTTTATTACACACTTCCAGCATCCTCAAAATTTTGCCTTTGTTTATAATTAATTCCTTCATCCTCGTATAATCCTAATTCAAACCTTGTCTACATCTACGTTCCCCAAAGTGTAGAGGCCAGGTCTCTGAGCCTATGTAAGGTGTGTTAAGCTGAGAATTGTATTTAATCCCTTTGGTTTTCATAGATACATTGTAATTTTCACTAGAAATTCCAGTTTACCTAAATGCTCAACATTGAGATTCCTTATCAAATTGAATTAATACTCGAGGAGGGATCAAATCCTTTGGCCTGTACTTGTGTGGATTCATTTCACCAGGACATATATTGTAGAGTCATGGAGTCATGCAGCACCAAAATAGACCCTTCGGTCCAACCGGTCTATGCCAATCATAATCCCAAACTAAACTAGTCCTCTCTGCCTGCTCCTGGCCCATGTCCCTCCAAACATTTCATATTCATGTACTTATCTAAATGTCTTCAGCCTGGACCAGCAGAAGGCCTATAACAGGATATCACACACATACATGTGGGACATGCTGTCCAAAATGGGCTTTGGAGAGGGAATCTGCAATTGGATCTAATGCTCTACACCAACATCGTTAGTTCAGTCTCAATCAATGGGTGGGAATCAGAAAGCTTTCCAATCAGATCTGGAGTCAGGCAGGGCTGCCCACTCTCTCCTGCCTTGTTTGTGTGTTGTACAGAGACTTTTGCTGAGTCCATCAGGAAAGATGTGAGCCTGACAGGGGTGACTATTCCTGGCAGCAGAGGCCTGCAGGTCAAAGCCTCACTGTACATGGACAATGTCGTTGGTTTCTGCACAGATCCGCTGTTAGTGCACAGACTCATGAGCATCGGTGACCAGTTCAAACTGGCCTCAGGAGCCAAGGTAAATCAAGGCAAGACCAAGACTATGTTCTTTGGGAACTGGGTCAACCGATCCTTTGTTCCCTTCACCGTCAGGGCAGATTACCTGAGCGTACTGGGAATATGGTTTGGAGGGGCCAGGGCATGCACAAAATCTTGGGTGAAACAGAAACTGGTCTTCTGGGAGCACCAGTCCCTCTCTATTGTGGGTAAAAACATGGTCATCAGGTGTGAGGCACTCTCTCTGTTGTTGTACGTGGCATAGGTCTGGCCCATGCCTGGAAACTGCACTGTTTCATTCACCCGAACCACCTTCCACTTCGTCTGGAAGTCTAAGATGGACCATGTCTGCAGGAACTCCACGTACAGGAGTCAGGATAAGGAGGGGAAGAAAGTACTCAACATCGCCCTCACCCTGATGGCCACCTTTGCACACAGCTGCATCAAGCTGTGCATAGACCCTCAGTACACAAACACCAAGGGTCACTACGTACTGAGGTTCTACTTGTTCCCGGTGTTGTGAAGGATGGGAATGGCCTCGTTGCCACGGAACGCTCCAAGTAGGTGGACTGTTCCATATCACCTGTCCTACTTGGAGGAATTTGCAAAGAAAAACAACTTTGACCACAGGTCCATCAGGAAGTGGTCAGCACGTACTGTCCTTGAGACCCTGAGGAAAAGAAGAGGGTGGATCCTGTCGCATGGTTCCCTAAGCAGACTGTCACAGTCGTTAGGTGGAATGCCCCATCATCAGAACTTTTCAACAGGCACCAAGACATCGCTTGCTGGTGGTGAGGAGGGCACTACCTGTGAAATCCTTCATGCACGGTCAGTCTGCACCACCGAAACGGCTATGGGACGAGTTGAGACTGTCACACATCTCCTACTGGAACATGCCTTCACCTAGGAAGTCTGGGGAGAGATGCAATGGTTTTTGTCAAGGTTCGTTCCGAGCGGCTCCGTGATGTGGGACTCTGCATTCTATGGGCTGTTCCCCAGGAGGCAAACCGAGACAAACATAGACTGCACCTGGATGACCAATAACTCGACGAAAGATGCTCTTTGGTCTGCCAGAAACTTGTTGGTGCTCCAGAACAAGGAGTTTACCCGGACCAACTGTTGCAGGCTGGTGCATTCCAAAGTCTAGGACTATATGCTGAGGGTCGCACTAAGTCTTGGGACAGCTGCCGCCAAGGAGCAGTGGGGAAGACCACTGTCTGAGGTCTTCCTGCTGAAATTAATTGGGAGTCTATTCAGTTATCAGACCCTCTTAGTGCCTCAATGCATGTAAATACAGTCTTGTATATATAAGAGTTGCCTGTGGTTTCTTGTGATAAGAGTTACATTCAAATGTTCATTTACTTGATATGCATTTGTGACAATGTATATATACAAAGATTTTTTTATGAATAAAGTATAGTTTTGAAATAAAAAGAAGTCTTTTAAACATTGTAACTGTACCTGCGTCCACCATTCCTCTGGAAGTTCATTCCACAAACAAACTACTCTCTGTGTAAAAAAATTGTCCCTCATGTCTTTTTTAAATCTTTCCCTTCTCACTTTAAAAGTATGCCCCCAGTCTTGAAATCCCACACCACGGGGAAAAGAAAGCTGCCATTCGCCTTATCTATACTACTTGTGATTTTATATATCTCTATTACGTCACCCCTCAATTTCCTACGCTCTTGTGAAAAAAGTCCCAGCCTATCCAACCACTCCCCATAACTCAAACCTTCCATTCTTGGCAACATGCTGGTAAATCTCTTCTGAACTCTATTATAGACTGAATGTTGCAATAGTGCTTTTAGGAAGATAAGTTTCAGAAAGGAATGGCTGTTGAGAATGGCTTATTACAGGTTTAATACTCCAATTGAGTCTGCAATAGTTAAGTCTTTTTTAAAGTGCTGTCATGCATCAATATTTGTCTGCATTCATAGTTAGGCACAAATAAAATAGGCGAGAAATTGAGAGGGTTTGCTCTCATTATTGTGGGGCCAGCAATGCTCTTGGAGCTCCAATAGGAGTTGTTCGTTAGCTCGCCGAGCCAGTTGTTCTGTGGTGTGCAGACATTTTGTTACCCTTCAAGGCAACATTATCAGTGCGACCTCTAATCAAAGTGTTGGTGTTCTGCTTCCTTCCAGATTTATATGATCCTCTGGTGTGATGGTCTTGTCGCTTCTGGTTCTGTTGTTTTAGCAGTGGTCTGTATATGGGGTCTATTTCTGTGTTTGTTAATGGAGTCCCGTGTTGAGAACCAGGCTTCTAGAAATTCCCTTGCATGTCTGGTGTTCACTTGTCCCAGTATGGTCACTTTGTCCCAGTCTAACTGACGGCCCTCATTGTCTGTGTGTATTGAGACAAGTAAATATTGGTCAGAGATAGTAGGAACTGATGATGCTGGAGAATCTGAGATAACAAGGTGTAGAGCTGGATGAACACAGCAGGCCAAGCAGCATCAGAGGAGCAGGAAAGCTGACGTTTCGGGTCTAGATCCTTCTTCAGAAATGGGGTCATGAATATTGGTCATGTCTTTTTACTGCCAGCTGGTGTTTGTGTATCCTGGTCGTCCGTTTCCTTCCTGTTTATCCAGTATAATGTCTACTGCACTCGCTGCATGCTATTCTGTATATCACGTTGGTCTTGTTTACTGTCGCTACGGGGTCTTCAGTCTTTGATAACATCTGGCGCAGTGTTGCTGTGGGTTTGGATGCAATCATGATCTTATGCAGTCTTAGGAGTCTGGTAGTCATTTCTGATATATTTTTGATGTTGGGTAGCATTGCTAGTGTCTTCTGTTGTACCGTGCCCTCTGACTGTCATTTGTTTTGTAGGCATCTGCAGCCGAAACTTCTTGGGTATCCGTTGTTGGTGAAAACTTTGTGTAGGTGTTCCTTTTCCATTCTCCGGAGTTCTGGGGTGTTGCAGTGTGATACAGCTCATTTAAGTAATGTCTTGATGCAGCTCTGTTTGTGTATGGTGGGGTGCTTGCTATTGAAGTTAAGGATTTGATCCATGTGTGTGGCCTTCCTGTGTACTTGGGTCTGGAATTCGCCGTTAGTCAGTCAGTCTCTCTACCATTACGTCTAAGAATGGGAGCTATTTATTATTTTCTTCCTCTGTAGTGAAGTTTATGTTTGCAAAGATGTTATTGACAAGTTCATGGGTTTCTTCTACATTATTACAAATGTATCATCCACGTATCTTACCCACAGTTTTGGTTGGATTATAGGACTGTGTGTTCCAATCTCTGCATCACTGCTTCTGCGATGAGGCCTGAGATGGGTGATCCCATCAGCGTGCCGTTAACCTTTTTGTGTATCTGTCTGTTGAACATGAAGTACATTGTGAGGCATAAATCTAGCAGTTTCTGTAAGCTGTCCTTGCTGATGTTGTTGCTGGTGTTCAGGCTCGGTGCTCCTGGTCCATCTAGTAGTGTAGCTACTGCCTCTCTGGCTAACGGCATGTCAAGGGACATAAATAGTGTTGTAACATCGAAGGAGAACATGATTTCATCCTCGTTGATATTTGTGCCCTTGAGCTTTGTGAGAATTTCTTGGGCCGAATGGATTGAGTGTAGGGATCTGCTAATCAGGTGTTTAAGTCTTAACTGTCGCTAATTATCGCGCTAGCTTGTGCACAGGTGTGACTGGTAAGGAGACTATTGGCCTGAGTGTATTCCAGATTTGTACATGTATTCCAATAGTACATGTGCACAATTTCAAGGTGTTAGCATACACGTAACAAATAGGCACTGAAAGTATGCAGCGCAGGCAGGTCACAACATCAATCAGTGTGCATTAATCCTGCTACCCGGAGCTCAGTGATGAACAATGGAGGGAACATAATGCCCTTCTTGAGGTGAGTGGGCTGGTCAAGCCCTGGTTGGTATGTGGTGGTCTAAGCTGGGTTGGCAGGGTGGGCGAGGAGGGGGAAGGTGAATAATATGGCTGAAGAGCTTCTGCCCACTGATTGGCCAGAAGTTTCTAGGACAGGATTCTTACCCTGCTGGGGCCTCCACTAGACTGGAAATTCTCACCCTGTTCAGCAAAGTGCCTGATTAAAATATAATAACATCAGTCATCCTGAGAAGAGAAAAAGCCCTGTCTTTCATGCGCCTTTGTCTGTCCTAACGATTCCAATGCAGTGCTTTCCTAATGGCTGCAGTACAACTGGTGGAAGGCTGGTGACCTCCAGTGGAGGAGACTGCAGGTGGCTTTTGTACATGATATCAGCAGCTTTGGGCTGAATGGCCTGTTTACAAAATGCACATTAGAGCATGGACAGCAGCAGTCAGCGCTGCCTGACTGATAGGCAACAGCAAAATGCTGATGAGAACTTCATAGAGGCAGCATTTATGAAAGGGTTAACGGGAATGCCTTAGTACTTTGGCAAGCTGAATGGACAGTTCAGTATTGTGATTTCTACAGGGCCAGTGCAACCACTAGGTGATTGGACTGTCACCCACAGCGGCAGCAGGTGGGAGCAGCAAGACACTGAATTAATTATTCCTGAGAAAACTCAGCCAAATGGCTGATATCTGTCAATGGAGTTTTGAAAATCTGACGTTGGCCTCCTCCTTTAAAACTTTAAAACCAAAAAAATGAGTTGAGGCAAGTAGGAATTTCTGCTTCTGACCTTCAGGTAGTTTTCTGGTTTTCTGGTGGGCTTTAAACTGAATCAGTCTTCCCAGCTCTTAGCAACTCTTAGATTTGTTTGAACAATTTGTTAACGGCCAGTGAAACTGCCAGTTGCTGACAGTGGGCACTGATTGTTGGACAGTGATTGGAGAAGCAACAAGTGAGGGAAAGATCAAGCTGCTCCTCCAATCGCAGAGGCTGGCTCACCCATGTTGATTGCTCCAGACACAGGTTCCCTTTCTTCTGACTTTGCTGCTCCTCCAGAGACAGTATCTATAATTAGAGGGCAATGGAGATCAGTAAGCAGTCATTTTTGCTGCCAAATTGCAAGAGACTTTCAAACTGTTTCTGTTACCCATCCCAAAAACCAGACCCTGGATAACCAGGTTGATCTGTTTGGCCTCATCCTTAACAACAAAACTAAGAAGACTATGAAGACAGAAGAGGAGGCAACAGGCTGGCTGAGGTCTTGAGCTGGAGTGAGGATGGGAATCTTTCTGGGCTGTGATGGGGAGTCAGCAATAGGAGGTTCAAAGTGAGCTTCAACCTCTCTCCCTCCAATTCATCCCTCTATTCAGTACATGTTACATTTACTGGATAATCCTGAATGAATGAGGAACTATGCAAACAGGAAGAACATGTACTTTTTCTGAAGAAGGGTCCAGACCCGAAACGTCAGCTTTCCTGCTCCTCTGATGCTGTCTGGCCTGCTGTGTTCATCCAGCTCTACACCTTGTTATCTCAGACTTCAGCATCGGCAGTTCCTATTATCTCTGTACATGTTCTCTGCCTTTTCCAACTCTACAAAATAGGTGACAGCCATTCACTGGTTTGTTTCTCAAGGCAATGCCCTGACCGATCAGAATCAAACTCCCTTGTTTTAAATTTAACAATGTCTGGCTATTAACTGTCAATCAATATTAAAAGTGTAATCCCCATAACAATGCCTTTACCAATCAGAGTGCACTCACTAACCAATTAATGCTGTCTTCTCATTCAGTGTAAATCATGATTTTCACCTTGAATTTGTTCTCTCATTTGCAGGTCTGTAAAATCTCCATTTCCTCATTTTTAAATCAGTCACATTCAGGAATTGTTTCAGGGTGAGCAGCCTAAGCTCATGTTTTGGACAGTGGGTCAGCTTCTGTTTATCTATTCCCTCCTTGGTGTCTTCTGGACTCCTGAAAATAGGGTTCAGAGAACCAGACTGGATGATCGTGAGCTTGCAGTGTCACCTCAGCCCCCACTGACTGAACTTATCTGGCTATAGACAGCATGACCACATAGTCAGGGTAAATGCCTGGCACTTTTTCCTGCAGCTGTTCAGTCTCCCTGACCTCAATGGGCTCCTCAGAGACCACTGGGGATGCTCTTACCTTTGTTCCCACTTAGTCATTGCCAAGGAGCAGGTTAACCCAATCCACAGGCAAACTGAGGACAGGTCTCACAATAAGGTCAAACTCCAGTTATACCCAGTAAAAAAGAACAGGCTTTTAGTTCCTTTTTACCAGCACTTTGGCACTTACTGCACTCGCTGCTAGAAAGGTTATACCATTTCCCAACAGCAGGGTTTTCCGGCCCATAATATTTCTCAGTGTGAAGGCAGGCTTGATTCCCTAACCCAATCTTCCCTTGGATACAAAATCCCAGTATCTCTCAGGGACTTGTTTAACCTCATCCACAGTCTCCAGAATGCCTTTACAGGGATTCACAACAACAAGTAAGAGCCATAGTCTGGGCTAACTCCCATTCACTGTATGGGGTGAATGTACCCTGACAGGTCCCACTGGGTTTTCCTGCAGCATCCAATAGTTGGCCTGGACATTGTCCTATATTTCAGCAGTGGAAACACCCAGACTTCTTGGCTTCACTTTTTATTTCAGAACCACCCTTTCTATCCTGAGGAGGGCAGCCAGCATCTCCTGCTCTCCCAGGGTGCTCAGTTAAATTACACTCCTCAACCCTATCCTTTCCAGTTGGTCGGGGTTTACTAGGGGAGAGTTTCTTTTGGAACAGGAATCTGTGGACCAGCTCATACTCATCAACCTGTGTGGCAGCCTACCTTGACTCAGTCACGTTTTCAAGATGTATTCATATTGGGTAGGAGATTTCTTGAACTCCTCCACAAGACATAGGAGCAGAATTACGCTATCCAGTTCATCAAGTCTGTTCTGCTATTCAATGAGATCATAGTGGATCTGATAATCCTCAACTCCACTTTCTTGCCTTTTCCCCATAACGCTCAAATCCTCTTACTGATTAAAAATATGTCTATCTCATCCTTGAATAAAACTAATGGTCCAGCCTTGATAGCCGTTTTTGGTAAAGAATTCCACAAATTTGCCACCCTCTGAGAGATAAAATTCCTCCTTGCCTCATTTAAAAGTGTGACATCTTCCACTGAGATTATGCCCCTGGTCCTAGACTCTTCTACAAGAGAAAACTACCTTTCTGCATTAGCCATGTCAGGTCCTCTAAAAATCTTTTATTTTCCAATAAGGTTGCCTCTTACTCTTACATATTCCAATGAGTGCAGGCGCAATCTATTGAACCCTTTTTCATATCTTTCTTTTCATTCGTGAGATGTGGGCATCGCTGGCTGGCCAGCATTTTATTGCTCATCCCTAGTTTCCCTTGAGAAGGTGGTGATGAGCTTCCTTCTTGAACTGCTTCAGTCCACATGCTGTAGATTATCCCACAATGCCCTTATGGAGGGAATTCCAGGATTTTGACCTAAGGATAGTGAAGGAGTAGGGAGGACTTTGCAGGGTTGATAGAACAATTTCTGCAGATGTTTTTTCCAATGCCTAGGTCAATACCTAGATCTGTCCAATTTCATTTATTTGTTGAGACTTTGCAGCAATTAACACAACTGAGTGGCTTGCTAGGCCGTTTCAGAGGGCAGTTGAGACTCAACCACATTGTTGTGGGTCTGGAGTCAATGTAGGCCAGACCAGGTGACAATGGCTGATTTCTTCCCCTGAAGGACATTAGTGAGCCAGTTGCATTTCATGGTCACAGTAGTTTCTTAATTCCAGACATTTCTTATTGAATTCAAATTCCACCAACTGCCATGGCGGGATTCAAACCCGGGTCCCGAGAACATTGGCTGAGTTTTTGGATTAATAGTCCAGCAATAATACCACGAAGCCACTGCCTCCCCTCATAATACAGTCCTCTATACCTGTTATTAACCGAATGAACCTTCTCTGGACCACCTCCAACAGCAGTATATTGTTCTATAGTAAAGGGGACCAAAACTGTTCACAGTATTCCAGCTGTGGTCTATACAGTACCTCGTGTAGTCTTAACAGAACTTCCCTACTTTTATACTCCATTCCCTTTGAAATAAAGGTAAATGTTCTACTAACCTTACCTATTGCCCACTGATTTGTTTTTATGATTTATGGACAAAGACGCCAAATCACTCTGTTCCATGGCTTTCTGCAGTTTAAATAGTAGACTTCTCTTTTCTTCCTGCCAAAATGCGTAATCTCACATAACTACACAATATATTCCATCTGCCAAGTTTTTGCCTATTCACTTAAACGGTCTTTATCCCACTTCAGATTGTCTGTGACCTCCTCACCATTTTCCTTCCATCTATTTTCGTGTCATCCACAAACTTGGCTAGAGTACATTCACTTTCCTCATCCAAGTTATTAATGTATGTTGTAACTCTATCTTTCATTAGTTAGGCAATCTTCTATCCATGCTAATGTGCTTTCTCTAAACCATCGGTTCTTGACTTAAGTAATCTAACGTGTAGCAGCTTATCAAACATCTTCTGATAACCCAAATATGTTAATCTAATACTTCCCCTTCATTTATCCTGCTTGTTACCTCTTCAATGAATTCTTGTAAATTTGCCAGGTATGCTATCTTGAGTTAATGAGAGAATTAGTTCGTTAGTCACTAAATACAAGAAGAAATTATCAATTAGAAATAGGAAATAGTCCAATAAAAAGTTAATAGATATATGGATCTAAACATCTAGATTATTCATGAAGGGAAGATGCTCAACATTGTGCCTGTTACGTAGCATGGTAACACTACTACTGATATTGGTGGGTGAGTGGCTGATTTTGAGATGCTGGGCTTCGCATGTTAGCTGAAAGGTCTTTGTCCTGTTTCTGTCAGCTTCCAGGTAGGCTTAGAATGAGTGAAGCCAATGACAGTAAATGAAAAGTCCGGCAGTCTCGTCCAGTCCAGGAGCTGGGTGCGTGTGTCTAAGTGCAAAGTGTCCGTTCAGCAGCATTACAACGTTAGTTGCTGGTGCAACCTGAGGCACAACACTGAAGTGCAGAATCTTCTTTAATTAGAAATTAACACATGTCAAATTCTAATGTCCATGGATGTGGGGTGCATGTGGCTGGTGCCCACGATGCGTTTATTGAGAAGTTGGTGCCCGGTGTACAACATGGAAGTCCTATGGAACAAGTGGCAAACTGAAATCCCCAGGTTTCTTCAATGCCAAGAAGTCTCAATTTCTAACTTGTTCAGTGTATTTAGTAAGTTAGGAAGGTGATTATTCATGAGGTGAACTGATGCTATAATCTCACTTCACTAACTCAGCACTGCCAAATAAGAAACTCACCACTTGACAAATGCATAAAAGATGCAGTGAGTTGCTGCTGACATTGGGATAGGTCTCATGAGATCTCTCACATAATCCAGTCACAAGTCTCACCATAGCCCACATGTTCAGGCCCCTATAAAATTGCACCCCTAGTAACTGTTGTAGGAACAATGTCATGACATCATGTGAGATTTATAACAAATTATAACATGCATTTCTTCTGGTACTTAACCTGTGAAAAGTGTAGGACAATGAGAATGTACAATTAGTATCATCATATCCTGCTTTTTCATGTAAGATTAACATGTAATGACAACTGCAGAATTTCTATTCATACGAATGTATAACATTCATTTTTGTAAGTTAATTATGGGAAAGATGGTGGTAAAATGTTGTGATTTGTCTAGAGCCTCCCAGTACACCTTCATCGACTTTGATTTCTATGTAGTTCTTTCCCTCTGAACTCTCAGCCTAAATGAAATGCTAACATCCATATGGTTTATAATATTTCAAAAAAACAGATTGTATACCCTTTCCCCCACAATTGTTTCACTCTGTAATGCCTCATTCTTATTTACTGAATTCAGTAGTTACTAACCAATGTATCATGATACAGGGGCTGTCCTATAAAGTCAGTGGATCAGATTACTGCATATACTCAATTGTCCCCCAAGGTCTTTACAGTAACTTTCCTCAGACAAGTTGTAACACCTGGAAGATTGCCTGTTTGGGCTGTAATGGCAGGGTGGAGGTTTTTTTTTGTGTGTGAGTAAAGGGTTGTTCAAAATGAATCCATTCAGGGAAATTGTCTAGACAGGCCACTCAGAAAGATTCAGGTGAATCATATTCAGAAATGTTACACAAAAACAACTTAATGCATTAAGTTGCCATGATGCTCCTTAAAAACAATGAAGTGCTTTTTAATATGTTAGCAACAAGTAATTTTTCTTTGAACATGAACACAATCATGAAAATTTTGTAAACTTATTGAAGTCAATTGGCACCATGCCTGATATTTTCCAGTACTATGTTATTGATGTCCCTCTCATCCCTTTCTAAAGCTTCATTTATAAATAGGTGCTCATCAGGTCTAACTTCTTCGGCCAGACATATCAGGGTGATAATTCACTATACTGAAAATTGTCACTTAAAGGGAAGATGTTAGTCCCAATTGTTCAACCATCAAAATAAGCATTGTGTTTCACTAGCCAACAATATTTATAGATCTGTATTGTATTAGCTTGAAAAAATACCCAGTGAAATATGCTCCTTATTTAACAAGGTTTTCTTCAAGACCATGTGATGTGTGTTATGTATGTTACTGCAGAGTACTGCCATACTTATGGACTTCTTATTTTGGAATTATTTAAAGTATTAGTGAAAAATTACTATTGGAAACTTTAAGTAAAATTTGAATAATAATTAAAATATAAATATTTGAAACGTTTAACATCTTTAAACACAGATTTGAAAGAACATGCAAGATAGAACCTAATGAATATTTTCAGTAATGTCTGTAAGATCAGTAAGAGTTTGTAATTGTTTGCAATATTACACCAAAGGATATTGATGCCAATAGGTGTGTGTATGAATAATCCTGAGACATTCCTTCATCACCTGGAGACTCACTCACCCTAAACCACTCCCAGGTGAGGGCGTCAATTAAAAGAGAAACTCACATATTCAGAGGTAGAGACGGATCTGAGGAAGGTAGGAACAGCCAGCAGAGAGGGGTTTAATGGAGAATTAAAGAGATTTTAATCTTGGTAATGCTTGAATTAAAATGTTCAGAATTAATGTGAAGTAGTTTCTGTAAAAGTTGGATTGTAACAAGAAGTATTAAATACTATCAGCTCACCTTACTGAATCAGTAGATCTAAATAAGGACTTTAAACATTTTTCAGATTATGATCTCCTCAGAATGGAAAGCCATAAAAATCTATATAGGCTCATTACCATGTAACAGTTTAAAACTTTAAATCTTGAGCTTGAATTTTGATGTGTTTGCATTTTGATTTTATTTGTTAAGGGTCGAATATGTTAAAATACATTTCATTTAATTGAAAGTGGTTCATCAAATGTCAACAGAAAAAGAGGACTGTTTCTTATGAAATATTGTGTTCTATTTATTTTCATCCGCATAGGTTTTCTATTTGAAGAGGTTCCCTTCCAAGGTGAAGATGTTGCCACTATTCCTAAGTCTAGGTGAGTTTGAAAATCAAAAAATTGAACCAGTGAAGTTTAATCTGTCACTAATCTGATTTTCTACAACTATTTTGTGCTTTGCTTTCATAATCAATAAGTTTAGGGAACTAATTTACCATTGAAAAGAGTTAAACATGGATTTTAAGATAAAAGACTTAAAACATTCCAAAGAAGCATCATGCATGCATGACACTTCTGGACTGGTTTGGACATGTTTTCCAATAGTAAATGATGCAGGCAACCACACACCAACCCTTGTTAATACTTCTGCTGAAAGTCTATTTTTAGTATTTTTTAGAGTTATTTTTTATAACTGCTGTCCTTAACTGCAATTATTAGCCAGTTTAATCGCAATTATCAGCCAGGCAATATTGATGTTTTATTTTGCTAGCATTATTAGATTATTTGAATATTCTTGAGAAGCACTTGTCTTTTGAAAAAGTAATTAATAAAGAATTGATGCAATAGGTAGTTCCATTCAACTTTTCACCAGGAATATCTGAAGGACAATACAGCCTGAAAGCATATCATTTTAATGCCTACGGTTGCAAAACATGAACCGTATAATGCAGGGAGGTCAGAAGTAAGGATGTTCACTGATGATTGCTCAATGTTTGGTTCCATTTGTAGCCCCTCAGATAATGAAGCAGTCCATTCCCATGCACAGCAAGACCTGGGCAGTATTTATCTTTGGCCAGATAAGTGGCAATTCACATCTGTGTCATGTGTGCTGGGCAATGACTGTGTCCAACAAAAGTCTCCCCTTGACAGTTAGTGGTATTACTATTGTACAGTACCTAATCATCAACATCATAAGAACCACCATGGCCAAAACTGGACCAGCCACACTCATTTTGTAGCTACAAGAACAGATCAAGAGCTTTGAATTCTGCATTGAATGACTTATCTCCTGATTTCCCCAAAACCTATCATTCGTCCACAAAGCACAAGTCAGGAATATGATCAAATACTCTTAACTTTCCTGGATGAGTGCAGTTTCAACAGCACTCATGAATTTCAGCCAACAAAGCAGCCCTATTTGATTGGCATCTGCTCCACCACCTTAAATATTCCCTCCCTACACTACCAGTGTAGGGTGTAATATAGTATGTAGAATTTACAAAATGCCTTATAGCAACTTCCTAAAGTTTCTTTGTCATAACCTCCTAAACTTGCAAACTCAGACATCTTGATTAATAAAGTCAATAGGCATCTGAGAATGCTACCATCCCAAGCCTCCCTGCACACTATACTGATTTGGAAAAATATCATCCGTGCTTCATTGCTACTGGGCCGAAATCCTGGATCTCCCTTAGGTACAGCAGCTGGATGTACTGTCACCAAATAGATGCAGTTTAAGACAACTCACTACCAGCTTCTCAAGGGTAATTAGGTATGGGCAATGAGTCCTGACCTTGCTAGTCATGCCCTCATCTGACGAATGAACAAAAACACAAGTTTCCAGATATTATGAATGACAAACACAATGTGAATTTGAACATGAGAAATACAAATCTGATGCAAAATGGAAAATTAGGCAGTAAGGCAAAGTTAGAAGTCTGCATTTTAAGAACGTTGAATTCAGAAGTATAATCTCTGAGTGACTAGAACCTTTGTGATGAATACCACTTTTGTTGTGTGTAAGTTGTGCTTTAGACCAGCACACTGTGAACACTGTAACATTCAAGACACTCAGTTTCAAGGGCTATCACATTTGGTTGTTCCAAAACATTAATTCCATCCAATTCTATCTAGCAATAGGGATGAGACCCGTTCCAAGGATTGCAATGGGACGCTTAGTACAGTTCAGAGATATTAAGAGGAATCCAATGTGACAAGCAGTGAAACCAGTACACTATGTGTGTGTGTGTGTGTGTGTGTGAGAGAGAGAGCGAGAGAGAGAGAACTAGAGCATGTTAGGCAGGTTGCTGTTAGCTATGCTGTAAAAGCAACTAACTACATAAGTTCTATATAGTTGGGGCTCAGAGAAGTCTTCAGGCCATTGAATAGGTCTGTGTAAAGAGGACTCTGGGAAGTCCAAGGGGTTGTGAAGAGCTTAAAAGAGGCCAGTGCACAATTAATTGTTCAGTACAGCAGAGAACGGGGCTTGTATTTGTGCAGCAAAGCCAGATTAGCACTAAGAAGACAAATCCAGGAACATCGCTAGCTTTGTGAAGCTCTCTGTTTGTGAAAACAAGTATAGTCCTGTGTATGAGTAAGGGCTGGACTGTCATTTCCAAGAATCCAGGGATAGTGTAGTCTCAGAAAGGAAGATGGACCCACAGAACATCGACAGTCTTTGAGGCATCCATGATACAACCACCTGTTTCAAGGAGAGGTCATCAAAAGTGAAGAATTGTAAACACTTGTGAATCTTTAATGAAATTTGGTGACTCACAGTATTTCTATCATCTGGGGTTTGGGGACATGATGGATTTGTTAAGAAATCCATACAATACGTTTGATCGCATTTGCTATTTGATATGCTTTGTGGGGTGTGTGCTCAAATATTTTATTCATATTGGCCTCATGTTAACTTTGGGACATTCAAATATTAGTAAAACCTATCTTTCCACACTCAAACTTAAATTTTCTGCCAGTACCAAAGTGGTATGAACCAATTTGTTTGTTACTGAAAGTGTGAGCATCTAGCTGATTAGTCCAAGATGCAATGTGGTGGCTTAAGCTAATTAGTCAACAAACTCTTCAAAAGTACATAAGTACTGGAAAACCACACCTAATAAGTCAACCAAATGTGCCAACAGTGACCAAATTTGTTACTCATTTTGTTATGGCATAAAAGAAAATGAATGCAGAGTTCAACCAGTAGCCAGTACTGAATTACTTGGTCAGAATCATGGTAATTCCAAATGCTTTATAATTAAATTCAATATGGGCAAATTCAGGAGGTGAAGGATCAGACTGTGTTCCCATTACAGTGACTCCTGATGAAAAGTGTTTCTGTGTGGATGGAAGTTTAAGACAGGACTGTATCTGGCTATAATGCTCCCAGGATCCTTATTTTCCCTCAAAATACTGCTGTGAGAGGCATGAGCATTGTCATAGAATCATAATGGTCTACAGCATTTTTAAAGGCCCTTTGGCCCATCAAGTCTGAACCAGTCCAAAACAACCACCTACTACTCTAACAGAAATTGTGCACATCTGGCGGTATCTGTGGAGTCAAAGCAGAGTTAATCATAGAATCCCTATAGTGTGGAAGCAGGCCATTCATTCCATTGAGTCCACTCCGACCCTCAGAACAGCATGCCACCCCCCCTTACCCTATCCCTGTATTTCCCTTGGCCAGTCCACCTAACCTACATATCTTTGGACTGAGGAAACCAGAGCATCCAGAGGAAACCGACGCAAACACACGGACAGTGTGCAAACTCCACACAGTCACCCAAGGGTAGAATCAAACTCAGGTCCCTGGCGCTGTGAGGCAGCAGTGCTAACCACTGTGCCACCCTTAATGTTTTGAGTCCAATTGATTCGAAACATTAACTCTGTTTTCTCCCAACAGATGCTGTCAAACTTGCTGAGTTTCTCCAGCAATTTCAGTTTTTGCTCCGAATCTTCAGCATCTGCAGTTCTTTGTTTTATTATAACTTACAGTTCTAATCCCATTTTCCAGCGCTTAGCCTTTTGTGCCTTGTCATTACAAGTTTATATCTAAATACTTCTTAAATGTTATGAGTGTTTCTGTCTCTACCATCCTTGTAGACAGTGAGTTCCAGAGTCCCACTGCTCTCTGGGTGAAATTTGTTTTCCTGACATCTTTTCTAAACCTTCTGCTCCTTACCTTAAATCTGTGCCCCTGGTCATTTATCCATCCATCAAAAAGAAAAGTTTCTTTCTGTCTCCCCTATCTCTGACCTCATAATTTTATATATCTTAATCATGTCACCCCTTCAGTATTCACTGCTCCAAGAGAAACAACATCAGTCTGTCCAATCTCTCTTCATAACAGAAAACCCGTCATAACATTGTGCCACCTAAGCATGTCGGATTCTTCCTTCAGTAATATGGAAAATGCATTATAGCTGTTTTTATTCTTCTAAGCCATTTCCCTCTAATAACGGGTATGCAAAGTATTTGATTCATATTTATTCAATGATTGATAACATTGTTTGAATTTGATTATAGTGGAGTTTCCTTTTTTCTTTAATTGTCATTGTTTATGTTTTCAGCATTTAGCAGTTATGTAATGGCACAGACAGACTGCTCTCAACGGGCATGTTACCCCACACCAAGAGACCTAGTCACTGGTCGAGCAGATAGACTACAAGCATCATCTACATGTGGCCTTCATGCATCTGAGAGATACTGCAGCCCAAGAATGTACTATGGACGGGTCAGTAATATTACTAGTTATAACTTATTCCTGGGCTGTTGGCAAGTGTTAATAAGTGGTGTTTTAAACCATTTTGTTGACGGTTAATTAACCTGGCTACCAAGTGGCCAATTTTACAATGAAAGAAATTCATTTCTTCAAATTCATATTTCTGATTATTTTCAATATAAAATTAAAGCAAATGATGCAGGTCATGGTATATTTGCCAAATTTAGGGAAAAGCTCAAAGTTTAGTCCAGTGTATTGATCAAAGTGTTTATTTTATTTCTTTACATATTGGAATATGTTTGGATTGGCACCAGGCATTTTTTAAATTTATTCACAAGGTGTGGTCATCACTTGCTTGACCATTATTTATTGCCCATCCCTAACTGTCCAGAGGGCAGTTAAGAGTCAACCACATATTTATGGACCTGAAATCACACGTAAGCCCACAAGACAGCAGTTTCCTTCCCCTAAGAGCATGATTAAATCAGATGCTTTCTTCCCCCTACAATTTGCAATGGTTTTATGGTCACCACTAGGCTCTTAATTCCAGATTTTTATTGAATTCAAATTCCCACACTTGCTATGACAGGATCCAAAATGGTTATCTCTAGAATAATAGTGATAATATGTCTAGGCTATCACCTCCCCAATTCATTCTGACCTATTCTCTAACTGACTACTAATTATGTGTGGCCCTGGACATTGACTGTCAACAGACCACTTCCTTGGGCCAGGTTAATGGATTATGGCTCCTGACCCTGTCCTATCTCACCCCATTCAATGTTCATTCCTGTCAGAGAGTACTGGCGAGCAGAAAGTAATGGAACTAAAATAACTCCAGAGAGGCCGGTATTCTGTCACCAAATCACCCATTAACTACGTGTGCATGGCACTTGACGCTGGTCCGGCTTCTTCAGAGCCACCTCTCAGAGTGAGCAGAACCTCCAACAGTCCTGTTTATATCTGTCAACCATAAGACTATAAGATATAGGAGCAGAAATTAGGCCTTCAGCCCATGAAGTCTGCTCCACCATTCAATCATGGCTGATAAGTTCCTCAACCCCATTCTCCCGCTTTCTCCCCTTGATCCCCTTGACAATCAAGAATCTGTCTATCTCTATCTTAAATATACTCAATGACCTGGCCTCCACAGCCTTCTGTGGCAGTGAATACTATACATTCACCATTCTCTGGCTAAAGAAGTTTCTCCTTATCTCCATTCTAAAAGGTCTTCCCTTTACTCTAAGGCTGTGCCCTTGGGTCCTAGTCTTTCCTACCAATAGAAACATCTTCCCAACATCCACTCTGCCCAGGCCATTCAGTATTCTGTAAGTTTCATTTAGATCCCCCCTCATCCTTCCAAACTCCATCGAGTACAGATCCAGAGTCCTCAAATGGTCCTCATATGTTAAGCTTTTCAATCCTGGATCACTCTTGTGACCTCCTCTGAACCTGCTCCAGGGCCAGTACATCCTTCCTGAGATAAGGGGCCTAAAACTGCACACAATACTCTGAATGTGGCCTGACCAGAGCCTTATAGAGCCTCAGAAGTACATACCTTCTTTTATATCCACGTCCTCTCAAAATAAATGCCAAAGTTGCATTTACCTTCCTAATTACTGACTCAACCTGCAAGTTTACCTTGAGAGAATCCTAGACTACAACTCCCAAGTCTCTTTGCACTTCAGACTTCTGAATTTTCTCCCCATTTAGAAAATAGTCCATGCTTGTATTCTTCTTACCGAAGTGCATCACGTCACACGTTCCCACGTTGTACTCCATCTGCCACTCCTTTGCCCAGTCTCCTAACCTGTCTAAATCCTTCTGCAGCCTCCCCGCCTCCTCTACCTGTCTTTGTATCATCTGCAAACTTAAGCAGAATGCCCTCACTTCCTTCATCTAGACCATTAATGTATAAAGTGAAAAGTTGTAGTCCCTACACGGACCCTTGTGGAACACCACTTGTCACCGGCTGTCATTCCGAGAAAGACCCTTTTGACCCCACTCTCTGCTTTCTGCCAGACAGCCAATCTTCTATCCATGCTAGTACCTTGCCTCTAACACCATTGGCCCTTATTTTACTCAGCAGCCTCCTATGCGGCACCTTGTCAAAGGCCTTCTCGATGCCCAGGTAGATAACATCCATTGGGTCTCCTTGGTCTACCCTGCTCGTTACTTCCACAAAGAATTCTAACAGATTTGTCAGGCATGACCTCCCCTTGATGAAGCCATGCTGACTTTACCATATTTTACCATGCACTTCCAAGTATTCAGAAATCTCATCCTTCAAAGCCCCAACCAGGCCCTTCCCCACAACCTGTCAACCCATCACCTGATCAAATATCCCTCTGCTCCATGCACCTACCACCTGGCACCTGACAGCAAATCCTTCCCCCAGATCTGACACACATCCCACCACCAGACCTGAAACTACCCCACCCCCAACACTCTTCAATCCCCATCCCTCCGCCAAACCCAACACTATCATCACCTCCTCCTTGCCGGGTGTGACATCCATGTCTACGTCCATACCTCCCTGCCAAACCCGACCCACTCTAAATATTACATTACCTACCTATGTGTGCCACTAGATATTTAAAACACAGAATATGGCAATGACTATCGTGAGAAGGAGGCATGGTGTGACTTCCCCTGACACACAAGCTCTGTGAGGGAGCTGTTAGATTGAAGGTTGCCTTTCCTTTTCCGAAAGAGCCGTGTTCGCAATCTCCCAAAAGCCATAAGGAGATATTTCATAACAGCTAAAAGTAGCTCCTACAGTTCCTAATCTGACTGTGATTGCCACTTCTCAGAAAATTCAGCCCAGTATTCCAGGTGGCTTTCTCTGATGTAGCCAGATTCACCTACTTTTTCTCATTCTGCACTATATTAAAGGAAATAGATCCAGACAGTTGGGTGTGGCTGTCTATTTAATCAGCAAGGCTGGGTCTCGGTTCTGCTTAGTCAAAGACTTCTAATTTTATAATGTTCTCACTGGCAACAGTGCCCATCCCTAATTATCCTTGAATTATGCAACTTGTTGGAACAGTTAAGAGTCAACAACATTTCTGTAGGTCTGGAGTCACACATAGGCCAGACCAGGTAAAAATAGCAAATTTCCTTCTCTAAGAAAACAAAAGATATTACTGAACAAGTTGTTGCTTTTACAACTGATGGTCATGGTCACCATTACTGAGACTAGCTTTATATTCAAGATTTAATAATTGAATTTAATTTTAGTTTCAGCCTATATCCCCAGAGAGTTACCCACACATCTCTGGATTACTTTCCCTAAATACTGACGGTACAGTAGTCAACAAGCAGAAAGCTACTTCCTCCTCTTTAGCATCTGAGACATTGATCTTCCACTTGTAGAAAATTTTTTTGAGCCACTTGGGAGTCAAGAATCATTTCTGTAACAGAACATTTACAATGACAAAATCACAATTTTTTTACAAATAGCCTGTTAGTCGCTGATCTGCTAATAAGATTTGCTAGAAAACTTGAATCTATATAATAATTTCTGTGGAACAGTGACAATGGGTAATTTCATTTTAATCCCTAAAATATACTTTCCATTGTTTAAATTAGACTTAATTCTATAATAATACTCTGTACCACAGTTGCTTTAAAATTGTGAATAAGAATTGGAATTTATTTCTATACCTCCATGTGCCTAAGTTATTCAGTCCTCTTGAATAGATTTACAAATTAACTAGCAAGTGCCCCACTGATTAAATTTAAACAAAAGTTTTAAATAACTTATAGATGATTCCAAAAGTGAATACATTATTCAATAGCGATAAATTTGGCAATAAAACTAACAAATCAAAGTAGGCATTGATTGCAGAATTTATTATAAATTACTGAATCATTTGTATGAAGTAACATTTATAGTTGAGCAGAGAAGCTTGGTTGATGAAGTGCATAAACTTTTATATATCATGGCTGTTCAAATGGAAAATATCCAATTGAAATGCCTGGCACACAAGCAGGCATTGCTAAATGTCTAGGACATCTAAGGGCACAAATTTATTCTGATGGCAAATCCCCATTACGTTCATTTGAGGAAAACATTGCAACAGTCGCTAAAATATTGCCAGAGGATTCAGTCCCCATATTTGCCAATTTTCTATAAAATTAACACACAGTTGGCAACAGGAGAGTCGCCTCTTTAAACAATGACTACGTGCTGCTGAACATTCAGAACACTGGGATTTCATGGAAAACCTTCTAGCCGGATTGGTCATTGCACTAACTACGCAAAATCATGCAAAGGTTATAATAGAACCTTAACAACTCAGACACTCGCTAAGCAAGATACGGAAAATAATGCAACATATATTTCAATGTAGCAGATTTGGAGGGAATAAGAAATTCCATGGTCCTGCTTCTCTGTTGCAAGTGATTTATAATTCAGTTTGGAGAATGCTTACTAAAAGCTGAAGACAGCTGATATTAAAGTGCTGTTTTCACTGTGAAAGTTAATAGCCTGGCACCAAAAACCCCCTGCATTAAGCGTGACCATTGTGCCCACTCATCCCTCTTGTCGGCTTTCGTGTAGCAATTCAAGTATTGATGGTGAGAGATGTGATGTGGAAAACTTTGCTAAATTTGCTGAACTATGGTGAATAAAAACAAATGTGTCGCATCTTTGAAGTACCTCTTGTTTAGCTATTTTTCAGCTAGATGTCATTTGACTGAAAGACAAATGATATTGGCTTTAAAATGTAAAGTCATTGATTTAGGTGAGATTATTTTTACACTGAGAAAATTCTGTCATGGAACGTGGGCTTTGCAGGCTAGGCCAGTATTTTTGTTCAGCCTAATTATCCTTGAATTACGCAACTTGTTGGGACAGTTAAGAGTCAACAACATTTCTGTAGGTCTGGAGTTACACGTAGGCCAGACGAGGTAAAAATAGCAGATTTCCTTTTCTAAGAAAAAAAAAGATATTACTGAACAAGTTGTTGCTTTTACAACTGATGGTCATGGTCACCATTACTGAGACTAGCTTTATATTCAAGATTTAATAATTGAATTTAATTTTAGTTTCAGCCTATTTCCACAGAGAGTTACCCCCACATCTCTGGATTACTTTCCCTAAATACTGACAGTACAGTAGTTAACAAGCAGAAAGCTACTTCCTCCTCTTTAGCAGCTGAGACATTGATCTCCCACTTGTAGAAATTTTTTTTTGAAGAAAACGCCATAATTATAATTCTACAATGATCTAGAGAAATGTTATAAAATTTTAAATTTATAAATGTTATTGTTTCATTTCCAAAGTATCATAGTCAGCATTTTCTGAAATTTGGGCCCTGATAATCTGTAAGACACTGATCATCTGTATAACATTGATCCCAGCACAAATTCTTCGATTGACCCACAACTGAATCCAGGTTCAGGCTTTGAATAATATTGCTAATGACCTCCAGCATTGTAGAAACTTGCCAGGAAACTGGACAGTGCTAGTTATTAAGTACAATTAGAAAGACTGCATGGAGATAAATTGGTCACTTTTTTTTCTTCGTTGATTCCAAAGATGTGACATGGTGTAGTTCACCAGCCAGGAGAAATTGGAACAACCTATTTTCAGGAAATCCTCTCCAGTCCGTTCCACATTTGGGGTCAACAGAGAGTATTCTAAAATGGACTGTTCAGTCACAGGTGCTGTTGCCCAAAGACACCACAATCCCAACACCAGTGTCCAAGGACCTTCATGCATCTGCTGCATGTGTGCAGTTTTCTGACTTGGAACTCGCAGCTAATTAACCTGGTCACTTGTCAAATCCCAAACACCATAGGACTTGGCCAGTGGACCCTGGTAGAAGTTTGTTCATGTCTTTGTTGAATGTTACCTTGGGGTGCTGGCATTTTCCACACAATGTTCACAGGTTGGTGGTCAGATTTCAGTAACATGTTGATCCACAATGATGGGGACTGCCTTGCTGCTGCAGTCATCGACAGACACAGTCTTCTCCCACCTGTTCATCCTGCAGAGGACATTTTGGACTGTACTTTGTCTGGTCTCACCCCACCATCCCAAGCTTGGCACCATTAGTGGCCTTACCAGGAGCAAGAAATTCCCAACAGTATTATTCAGAAAATTATAGGAGGGCCTCTCCACCACATCAAGTTGGCACACAGGGAGATCATAAAGTTACTTTACAAAATACAATGTGTTTCATAATTATGCTTCAACAAAACTTTGTGAAGCCATGGTAATGAACTTAAAAATTAATAGTATTTAGCAAGATTTGTACAAGTAATTTGGAATAGTTGAAGATCCAACAAATCTTTAGACTCTTGTTGGCGATACCCTGCTCAAGAATCAGAGTTAGGGTAGTGAAAATGCTCCTTTCCAAATAACAGCATGCTCATTCCAAAAACATAGAATTGTAACAGTTAACTACTTCAAGTGGGCAGTGCACAAATCCATCTTTGACTATTGCAACATTTCTGTATTATCATCAGGTCAAAGGTGGAAGAGTTGGAATCAGGCAATTCTGTTTACTTTAGTGCACTAATGGTTCATGAATTACAGCAATCCTTTGCCAACACCATGTCAGTTGAAAAAGAAAATCAATAAATATTGAATAAAAGATTCATCTCTTTATTAGCTCCTGGAAGCAGCTAATAAAACTATTTTATATCAATTGAAATGACCCTTTGAGATGATGTTTACTTTGTGCCTTAGGAGTTGCTGCAGTGTTGCATCTGTGACTCAAGAAATGAATACAATCCTGTCTATTCCACAAACAGTCATCGAATTCAGAATGTGGCTTCTTCAGGTGCATTGAGGAGCTGGTGGCAATCAGAAAATGGTAAGATTAGTGATTCCTTTCATGGAAAGACCTTAGTAGAGTACGACACCATGTTTTTAAAGAATTATATTCTTGTAACAATAACCTCCCACACAAAATAATAGGGTTAGAAACAGGACCAGAATAAGTTAATTTTGAAGTGGGTGCAATTCCTGGAATAGCCAGCAATACTGTGTAGCCCTGGACTGAACAGACAATTTATTAACTCTAGAGGTAGGTATTGTTAGTCCAGCTCTGAGATATTTCATTTATGCTTCACTACACTGCAACATAAGACCTCATTTGCATCTTGTTGTGCTCAGAGTAATATAAATACTTAAAGGGTAAACCCTGTTTGAAATAGTGAACACCTTTTAACAAATCCCTGTGAATTGACCTGGAAGCTGTAGCAATGCGGAATATAGAGTTTCCAATTTATAGAGCATAATTTGAATTAATTAGGCTGATTTTTGAAGCTGCTCACTCTGTGGTTGTGCTTCTGCAATTGTCAGGCACACAGCAAGTTGAAAAGCCAGTTGATCTGGTACATAATAGGCCAAAATTTTTTTCCAACTGGTTTACAGAATGGGAACTTGCAGCAGGGAACTAATCCAGCACTCTGGGAAGGAAGACTTTGGCTTACAACAAATTGGTCCTCTGGCCTCAGCAACATAATTGTGACAAGTTGCCAGTAGGTATCATGCCGCCAGGGTCAGCTCACTCAACTAGAAAGATAAGAGAGTTTGACTGAAAAAGATAAAGTCCAGTGAGATAAGAAGGAATCTAGGCCAAATTAATTGAGTAAACAAATCAATGAATATGTCGCTATTTCAAAGGTAAGAAGTCTTCAAATATGGGATTAATAGGGTAGAATCTTATCAGCTCTGAAATGTTAGTACCATTTGCAAATCCCAGCCCCACATAGGTCACAGATGGACCCAGCTTTGCAATTTGATAAGAGATAGCAAATCTCTATGTTCACCTCCAAATAAAGACAGTAGGTGGGAGGCTCCATGGGAGGCCCACAGACTGACTGGCCTGCAGTATCCCTGGGAAAGATGGGAACAATTCAGGCGAAGCTTGAGGATGCCTAAAATTGGGTATTCAAATAAGCAGCTGGCCAACAGTGCAGAGGATGAAACTATTTTTAGCCCTGTGGCTTCATTACAGCAGCACAGACAGCAGTCTCTACGGTCCCTTAACACTCTGCTGTGTGACTGCTGCACCTTACAATGTAAGCACCACTGCTGCATACAATGAAGGGCTAATTGCTGTTCTATATACCTTCATCTCCATAGATAAGCTGGGCAGCCACTGCCACAGGGAGATCTTTAGGAGTTAGGTCCATTTGAGGAACTGACCCAGCGCACGATATTCTAAATTTCCATGCCACCTCCGAAGGCACTTCTATGGGGTCAGCTTGTAATGTGTAAAAATAATGGATTCCTGAAATGAAAAGAAAAGAAAATGATGCATCAAAGAATAGCATTCTACAAAAAAGTGTAGCAATTAAAATTACATTGAAATATAACTAGGAGGTGTATAATGGAAATAGCACAAACAATACAAAAGAGTATTCTGAGAATGTGGAGAATGTGGATTTTCAAGGAAAGATTAGAAGGGATGACCAAAACCATGTAAAGAGATGGATTTTAATGAAGGAAGAGAGGGACATGGAAGGTTTTAGGATTGAAAGCGAATAAGGTCCAGACAATTGAAGCACAGTTACTAAGTGTGGAATGAAGGGACTGGGGTATGCCCAAGAGGCCAGTCTAGGAAACCTACAGATTTCTCACAATGATTTTAGGGCAGGAAGATGTTACAGAACTAGGAAGAAGTGGCACCATGAAGAAATTTAAGTATGAAAATCAGGATAAATCCATTCTGACTAACCGTTAGCCCATGTACACATACCACTCAATGCAATAGTTCAAGAAGGTGGCTTCCCATCACCTTCTGATAGGAATCTGGAAATTATAGCACAAAGAGTTCAGCCTTGATCCTGTAGAATGATGGAGAAGGCTAAAGGGTTGAATGGTCTTCCTGTTATGTATCTTTACATGTTCTAACGGGCAATTAAGGATTGTCAATAAATGCTGGCCTAACCATCGACACACACTTCCTGTGAAAAACACAAAGAAACATAAATCTCTGCATTAGTCTACACTCAATCACCAGAAAAGTGATCATCTTAGGCCCAGAACACTGCAACAACAGTTCCTGAGCATAATAACCTATTTGCAATTATCTTCCTTCTATCACAAACTCAGAAGTCAGAATGTTTGCTAATGATTGCATTGCTTTATTGCACATTCAACTTCTCAATTGATGAAGCATTTCATGGTCATATGCAACAGGACCTAGATAACATTCACACTTGGGCTGAGAATCTGCAAGTATCATTCATGTCACATATTCCAGGTAATGACCATCTTCAACCATACACAGTCTAACTAAATCATCTTGGCTCTCAGTGGCATTGGTATTGCTAAATGCCCCACTGTCAAAATACTAGAAGGAACTATTTAAGGAAAGACATTATTTCATTGGAGACAGTACAAGGAAGATTCACTAGGAAGATCCCCGTATGGAGAGATTGTCTTATGAACGAAGGCTAAACAGGTTGGGACTCTATTCACTGGAATTTAGAAGATTGAGAGGGGTTAGGGTTAGGATTAGGGTTAAGATTGAGGCATATAGGATTCTTAAGAAATTGGATCGGATAAAGCTGAGAGGATGTTCCCTTTCATGGAGAGTCTAGGACCAGAAGGCATAGTTTCAGAATTAAAGGGCACAAGTTAAAACTGAGATGAAGAGGAATTTATTCTCCGAGGGTTGTGAGTCCTCGGGTTACGGAGAAAAGGCAGGAAAGTAGATGTGAGTAATGTCTTGGATCAGTCATGATCCTGTTTAATAGCACAGCAGGCTCAAGGGCTAAACTCCCTTCTCCAGTTCCTTTCTCTCATAGTCTTATGGAACCATTGCCCTGAAAGTTAACTGGATCAGTCACATAAATATTGGGGTGACTATAAAAGGTCAAAGATCAGGTATTCTGAAGCAGGTAACTCACTCAACTGCCCAAAGCATTTCCATCATCTACAAGGCCCAGGTAGGGAGTGTGTGTGTGTATGCTTTTCACTTGCCTAGATGAGCAGAGCTCTAACAAGAAGCTTGACACCATCTAGGGCAAAGCAAATATTCTAATTTTTAATTAGCACCCAATCGCTACATTGAGCAGTAGGGGGAAGTGACAGCCTAGTGGTATTATCACTGGGCTGTTAATCCAGAGACTCAGATAACATCCTGGGGACCAGGGTTCAGATTCCTGCCGTGGCAGATGATAGAATTTGAATTTGATTTTTAAAAAAATCTGGAATTAAGAATCTAATGATGACGATGAATCCATTGCTGTTTGTCACTAATGTCCTTTAGGGAAGGAAACTACCATCCTTACCTGGTCTGGCCTACATGTGACTCCAGACCCATAGCAATGTGGTTGACTCTTAACTGCCTGCTGGGTAATAAATGCTGCCTAGCCAGTTATGCCCTCATCCCATTAATGAATTAAAGAAAAGACCCCCTATCACCAGTGCACCATGGATGTTATGTGTATTAATACCAAGGCTTCTTAGGCAACATCTCTTAATATGATCTTTACCACCTAGAAGGATGAATAAGCAAGTAGATATGAGAACATTGCCAACTTCAAGTTACATGACTCATTGACTTGGCAATATACTGCCATTCCTTTCTTATCACTGAATATAGAAAATTAGGAAAATACTATTTTCTTTGAGGGATCTAAGATGAGACATCATCAATTTTAAAATAGTTCTTGAGACTGAAAAGAAAAGTAGATTTTTTTATGCAATAGGCTGGTCTGGCATAGAGTAATTGGTCTCAGGAAATGGTTGAGGTAAGATCTGTTACATTTTTATGGACCAAGGAAACAACATGGGCATAGGGACAATTTTTTGAGTCACTCTTGTGAAGGACCAGAGGGAAAATAAACAGCAAGTGACTTCTGTGCTGCAATACATTGTACAGCTTGTTTGATTCATATCATCTGACGGTCTCTGTATTTACAGATCAGGAACAAGTGTCTATACAGTTAGACATGGATGGAAAATTCCAGCTTAACAATATTCTTCTACGATTCAAGGTAAAACACATTCTTAAATACATTTGCAAATGGATTTTTTTCCTACAAATTGAGCTCTTTCTGTATTTATTGTCCTCAAATTTATCCTCTATTTCCTACTGTTACTATATATCCTACTTCCAGTTATGCCGTTGCTTGTTACTGTTAAGTCGTATTAACCAGAGGTCACTGCCAATTTGTTCTTCCTTTGAGTTACATCAATATCCACATCTTTTATTGTCTGACTGAAGTTCCAAGTTGTAATTCTTGTTACAACTCTTGACTTTACCCAAGTAGCCCACAACATCAAAATCCACAACACAATGTCCAGCATTAGATGTGATTCCAGAATTGGATGGCATTTGTTAAATAATCCTGAGTGTGCAACAAATTGTGCTAACAACCAATTTAGTCAGACTTGTAACATGGTGCTCTTGTGTATAATGGAAGCAACATACATTAATACAAAGATCATGTTCTTACAGACAGAAAGCACATGTACACACACTGCCTGTCTCAATCAATAAAATAGATGACAGCCATTCTATGGTTCATTTCTTAGGACAGTGCCTTGATCAATCAGACTGAACCTGCCTTGTTTAAAATTTAAACAAAGCATGGCAGTTAATCATCAGTCATCATTAACAGGTACGTTCTCCATGGCAATACTCCTACCAATCAGAATCCACTTGTCAACCAATCAGCACTTTCCTTTGATGCAGCATAAATGTCGTGTTCCTTTTACTTTAGTATGTTTTGTGAATTGTCTTGATGAAAGCACAGCAAAAGACATCAACAAAATGTGTCCTGTTTTCAGCTCAATCTCAAACACTTGTTTTATTTAGCTTGATTACTTTTAGGTAGCATGCTTCAGGAATGACAGCAAAAGACATCAACAAAATGTGTCCTGTTTTCAGCTCAATCTCAAACACTTGTTTTATTTAGAGATAGTAGGAACTGCAGATGCTGGAGAATCCGAGACAACAAGGTGCAGGGCTGGATGAACACAGCAGGCCAAGCAGCATCATAGGAGCAGAGAGGCTGACGTTTCGGGCCTAGACCCTTCATCAGAA
>NC_063356.1:16572796-16630912 GCF_021869965.1 Rhincodon typus
GGGCCTAGACCCTTCATCAGAAGGGTCTAGGCCCGAAACATCAGCCTCTCTGCTCCTATGATGCTGCTTGGCCTGCTGTGTTCATCCAGCCCTGCAACTTGTTTTATTTAGCTTGATTACTTTTAGGTAGCATGCTTCGGGAATGACTTAGAGTGCTATACAATGGATATGAATTATGAATTTGTTTATCTCTGCGCAAAAGTGATCCTCCTAATTTCTCTGAACACAATTAATTTGGATTATATTGATGAAGAAAGTACTTTTAATATTTTCTGCTTTACTTTTCTTTTCAGTCTCCACGGCCAGCAGCCATGATGATTGAGCGTTCCACAGATTTTGGTCAAACTTGGAAACCTTACCAGTACTTTGCAGATGACTGTGCTGCCTCCTTCCCTCAAATACAAACAGGGCAGCCTCAGAGCTTTGATGATGTGCGCTGTCAAGAACAGACAAGGAATCAAGATTCATCAGATGAGCAGGTACAGCCTACCACAGCAGCTGGTTTTCAGAATCACCATTCTATTGACTAACTCCCCACTCTGCCTTTGAGCTGACAGACTAAGTAAACATGTTACTGAGGTATAAACTGTAACATATCAGTCAGTGACCTGATAATGCGATAATGTCACAAATATCACCAATTGTGTTTGTTGAATATGTTGCTCAACTGCAATTTGTGAAAACTAATATCAATTAAAACAAGTATTTTGACAGTCTCTTTTTTCCCATGTTTGATTTTAGGTTACTTTTAACCCCCTCAAATCGGCTGATTATATCAGTGGTTCAAAGAGTAACAAGATTAACAGTAAGATACTTTATTAACCAGATAAATTCCAAATTGCGTTTATGATCTCTCAACTTTGATCTGTGTTTTATGATACTTTCATATACAGATACAGTAATTAAAATAACTGGAATTTTTGCTCATACACTATGTGTTTCTAATTGTCCTTGCATTGGCACAGAAGCTGTTCAATATACCACAAAATTTCTCTATGTATACCTTGTCTGCTTAAATACCTTATCCTGCAGCCTTGTTGCCTCAAAACTTGCAATCAGACTATTGTTCACCGATAAGTCACATTCATTTTTATCATTTAAAATTGACTTTTACAGTTTCAGCACAACCAGAAGAAACACAAACTCTTGCTGTATTTTTTAAATAAACAAACATTGTCTCTGTTCTTAGACATGATGCCATTTACAAACCTGAGGATTAATCTAATCAAACCGCACAAGCCAGTTTTATCCCAAGAGCTTAGTAACGCCAACACCTTTTATGCTGTATATGATATGAAGGTTCAAGGCAGCTGTTTCTGTAACGGACATGCATCTAGTTGCACCTCAGGAGATAACTCTGTGTATACTCCCCGTGGGCCAAGAAAAATGGTGAGAATCCTGTTACCATTTCATATTTGTATTTCAAGAAATTGTACAATAGCAGAATTATGAAATGCAATCACACCTAAAGTACCAAGTACTTCTTACAGCCTAACATAAACCTTGTCCTTCCTAATTCATCACATACCATCAATTATAATAACTCATCCTAATTATGCTGTAGGATTTCTGTCATTATTCTGTTGAATGTGTGTTAAAAGCCCAAACTCAGCAATATATCGATGCAGGAGTGGAAATAATTTATTAAATGGTCAAGACCAGGCTAAGAGTTACGACAGAAACCAATTTAAGATTATCAGTCAGGCTCACACTGTGATGCATTTGTATGTGCTAGAAGCTACATGTATAAGTACATTGAGTCATGTTGTATGTAGGTAAGTTTGTACACATATTGTATATTTTCATAAAGTTATCATTGGGACAGCTAATTCTTGACTACATCCTCACGGTAATGTTCTCACCAATCAAAACTTACTTGCCTAGCATGAGAAATATGATTGCCAGTTGACTGTTCTTGCTGCACTCCTTGCCAATGACAGTCCAACAAATCAGCACCTACTTCTCATGCCGGATAAGACGGTACCTCCTTTTTCAAGTCTGTTTCTTGTATCCTGGTTCTGATGAATACAAGGCAAATGCTTCAACTTCATTTCTCTTCTTCGCAATGCTTAAGTTCTTCTTTTAGAATGCAATGAAGAAAAATGACACTGATGGAAATGCAGGGGCTAATCTGATGAGACATCTAAATTTTATTCCATGAATGAGGCTAACTCTAATCTCTACCACAAAACGATGTTTCAAATCAAAATTAGTAGAAGTGTTTCAACACAAGACTTGTATACATGAGTATCCATGTAAATCCTTCAGTAGAATTGAGAAAGTCTAGATGCCCTCTACAATTAAGTCAGAATCTGGCCTCTGCCACTTGCTTGTATCTTTAGAGTAGTGTTGTTAGTAACACTGTCTATTTCCTTTAGATTCAAGAACAATGTGTCTGTAAGCACAATACTGCAGGTAAAAACTGTGAGGTATGTGCAAGTTTCTACAATGACCGACCGTGGAAACCAGCTGATGACTACAATACTAATCCATGTAAAAGTGAGTAAATACCTTAGATTCTTTGTATGACCCCAAGGAAGAGTTTCCTGGATTTAAAGTGGAGTATCTGTGTAGAGCAGGACATATGCTGATGTCTGAGAGCTAATTAAAAATATTATTATTCATGAGATCGCCATTCATTTGAAAATAATATCAATAGCAAGTCCTGGGCTATACTTCAGATTTTGACTCTGTAGAAGGGGTTACATGGCATTTACATGTTGATTAGCATTGCACTGTCTATCCCACACTCTGATTTTACACCTAGCTTTATGCCTACCAAACTCCTCTAATTAGCTCCCTTCCATATACCAATGCATTGATGTTTGTCTATATCCCTTATTATTTTACTTTTTTAATTTATTCATTCACGGGATGAGGGCGTTGCTGGCAGCATTCATTGCTCATCCCTAATTGCCCAAAGGGCAATTGTGAGTCAACCACATTGCTGTGGGTCTGGAGTCACATGTAGGCCAGACCAGGTAAGGATGGCAGTTTCCTTCCCTAAAGGACATTAGTGAACCAGATGGGTTTTTCCATCAATTGATGATGGATTCACAGTCATCATTAGACTCTTAATTTCAGATACTTATTGAATTCAAATTCCACCATCTGCCATGGCAGGATTCGAACCTGAGTCCCCAGAATGTTACCTGGGTCTCTGGATTAACAGTCCAGCAATAATACCACTAGGCCATTGCTTCCTCCCATTAGTGGTAATATATATCAATACTTGCTCCTACTTTGAAACTTCACTCACCTTGAGTGCATCGAATTCAGGAACAAACATTTCTGTATCTGCATCTATCAAAATTAATGAATGAAAGTATGTTTCCATGACGTCCACATAACTGATGAAAACAATCCTTATTCAGACAGTAAGGTAAGGCCTTTGACTGGAGTTTGGGTTTCTAAGTAGTTGTCACAACGGTGTAGTTTCCTAGTCATGGCGCTAGAAAGCCAAAGTTGCTGTGCATTGTTTACTTCTTGAATGATCCACTTAGATAATGTTTGGATGCTGTGCTTAGATATAATCTGTTTTTCATACTTTCTCCTACAGAATGCAACTGTAACAATCACTCACAGAAGTGTCGCTTTGATCCCGAGGTGTACAGAGCCAGTGGAAGAGTCAGTGGTGGAGTCTGTGTGGACTGCCAACACAATACAATGGGAAACAACTGTGAAAAATGCAAACCCTCTTTCTATCGCAACCCACAACGAGATATTACAGCAATTGATGCCTGTGTTCGTAAGTGAATTAAACATAGTAACAAAATTAGTGTTAGCAAAGAGTTAGGGAAGAAGATTCTAGACCAATAGATTGCTTAAAAATGTCAAACTTCCAATTTACTACAATTTTCCTGATAGCCCAAATTTAAATGTTATCACTGTATTTAAGCTGGTCATGCTGAGAATGTCATCAAACTCAACAGTAACTGGCATTAAATTAGGAGTCACTTATGAGAACACGGAGATATATTTTTGATATCCAGTTTACAGTTTAGGAAAATCTAAAAGCAAGTCGAAAGCCGGACTTTCCAGTTCAAAAGCAATAAACTTACCACAATAAAGTAATTTCAGAACCCACGGGGATCATTGCTGTGCTAAATACAAATATAAAGCTTGTACAGTAAACAGAAAGAACTTGCATTTATCTTTGAAGTTTCATACCCTTTAGTTATTGAGAAACACAATGTAAATATTGTCACAGTTGCATTGTGCAGAACAATCAACTTACTGTCTCACAGTCAGAAATGAACAGACCCAGCCTGTTTCAGATCTGATAATTGAGGGATAAATTTTTCCCAGAACTTTATGAAGAGCTTCATTTTTCTTCAGGATTCTACCATGGTTGTGTTATGACCATCTGCATGCAGATGGAGAATAGAAGAAGAATATGCCAAAATTACTGAGCAGGTCTGACAGTATATGTGGAGAAAGAAAAATAATGTTTCAGGCCTGTGACCATTCTTCAGAAACTGGGAACTTGCTTTAAAGTCTTCTCTGACATTGCAGTTCTCCCCACTTAATACAGCCTCGAGTTTATGCTAGGTTTCCAGAGTGAGATTCTTCTAACTTGAAGCAGGAGAGCTACCACCGAGCCAGGAAATCCTGTAACACAATGGCAGCACTCCTACATGTGGGGCAGAAGCTTTAGGTTTAAATCCCACCTTTGGGTGTGATGGTTGTGGAAGGTGTCATGATGTGGCCAAGCATCAATGTACAAATCATTCTGATATGTCAACGGCAGATGATAAGAGCAGAAGAGTTTCCTGATCACCCAGAACCCTGTAGTGGGTGCAGCGCAAGAGCCTATCCACTTTAAAAGACTCCGCACAGACATTCTTGTTATGACCAAGTATTATGGTTGTTCCAAGAATCTACCTCATATATCCCTGAGCCTTGGCTGACTGTCTTAGAAAGGAGATACTCATGGATTTGGGGGACACTAAAAGGAAAAGTGGCATGAAATTTGATTTATGTCTGGATGTTTGTGCTACTGATTGAGACAAACACTGAGAGACAACAGGCAAAATGTGTTTCATTCCCCCACACAGATTTTTATCCTCATTTAACAAATCTAAGATATAAATGAGACAGATTATTTCTCCCATACAGCCCACTGACTGACTTTCCTATTTCCTCCACTTACACAATGCGTGTTTCACATCCAAGAATGAAGAAGATCTGCCCCATAAATTAAGGGTAAAAGAATATTCTAACATGAATTTTGTAAGGATTTCCTTTATTTTTCAGAATGCACGTGCAATGGACTGGGATCGCAACTTGATGGCAGCTGTAATCCCACCACAGGCCAATGTAATTGTCTACCAAATGTGGTAGGTCCAAACTGTGACCGGTGCGCTGAGGGCTTCTGGAACTTGCGAAGAGGAATTGGCTGTGAGCCATGTAGGTGTGATTCCAGAAACTCTTACAGCCAACGCTGTGACGAGGTACAGTATAACTTCCAGCACACCGCTAAAAATGCTGCTACTCATTCAAAATAAAGCAGTACTTAAGTTGAGCAGCAATTGGCTCATTCTTCCTGTGAATTAGTTTAGAGATTTTTTCTTATTCTTCTGAGTGATTCTGATCTTGCTGCAAGACCAGCATTCACCAAATGTGGAAAAAAATCAGAAGTGAGCCACCAAAAATAATTTTGTAGTGTTTTCTCATTGCAAGGGCTTGCAGATTTTGCTGATGCTATATCTTCAGACAGAGGAAAGTAAGGCATGACCTTAAACTCAGGGATCATGATGCATTGCATATTGAAGTGCTTCTAGAATGGTCATATTCTACTGTAAATGTAAAATTATGAAATGCAATTTTACACCAATATATTTCCATGAATGTGTTTAGATATGATTTGCTAGATGTCTGGTTCATTCCAGTTTTTAAAGCATCTAAGATGTGATATAACTTGCATGTGTGACTCAGTTAGTGATCAGCAACAACTTGCATATATATATCACCTTTAACATAGTAAAACATCTGAAAGTCTTGACAGGAACCTCACTTAACATTATCTGACATCTTTGAATTAAGTCTATGGGTTTGCATCCTAACTGCGTAGGTTAAAATCTACAGTTTGTACTTGGGATTGAAAACAATGTCTTTATCTTGGATGATTTTTAAAAGTGTCTTACTGATGTGTTCAGTTACCATGCCATTGTACACACATTGCTTACAACATGCATTTAGAATGGCCCTCATTGAAATACTAAAAAGGTACATATTTTGGGGTTCTTCACCCAGGCATGATGCAACAGGCTACTGATGCGTTACTATATTGTTCTATCCAGGTTACAGGTCAGTGTCCGTGTAAGACAGCAAATAGTGGAAGAACATGTGCAAGAGCAAATTTGCAAGAATGCCCAGACAACTATTACAGTTGGGGTACGGAATGTGTACGTAAGTATCTAAAGCCTTTAATAAAAACAAGTCTCTTTACCCTGATTGATCCTTCTTAGGATCTTTTTGTTAAACTGTCCTGTCTGACTAAATGCCTGTATGTTTCTGAAACAAATCCCACCTCCCACCAGAACTCAGTTCCAGGCAGGAAGATTCACGATTGACCTTCCTATTTTGCTGCCAAATGAGACTCTTGAGTGACCAGTTAATAACCATTTCAGGACCTCATCTCACTGCCACTGGGAGATTAACTCAGCTGTAGGCAGGCCTGCTGCCATATGCAGGCCTCCTCCCACCTCTAAGTGGGAGGGGACCTCAGTTGAAGGCAATCAGCACCTGATGACAGCCAACTTCCTGCCTTTGTTTCCGACCCATCTACCCTGCTGACTCCCACTTCGCAAACCTCTTCCAGCCCCAACTCACCCAAAAGACTGATCTGTGATCTGGCTCCTTTGCTTTCCTCAGACTCTGGGGCCTGTCCTTCCAGCAGCAGCCACTGCCTCCTCAGTGGCATTACTTAGTACAAGTGCTTCTGGCCTCTGATTGGTCAGCAGCTCTCACAAGGTGGGATCTTTGCCCCTTGGACCCTGTTTCCAGGGGAAGGCTCAGAGCTGGCTATACCCTCACCTGATTGGCTTGTGCTTCAGCAGGCCTTCCGGAAAAGATGCACCGCGGTCTCCTGCCAGTTTGCCACCTGACAGGCAAGACCCCCGATACCACAACAAGGTTCCACCCACAATCTCTAAAGCAAAGATGGAAAGTGCTGGAAACATGCCTCTTCTGTGGAGCAATCTATTATCTTAATGTTTCAAGTGTAACTCCTCAATAGAATAGAAAAAGAATTAATGGTGAATAGGATTTAGAAAGGAACATGGGGAAGGGGGCAAACATATACTCATATAAAAAGGGCAGGATGCATGTGAGGAGCAAACTTTTAGATATCTAAAAGGGAATTAGGTGATAGCTAAATGGCTGATGTGGTATTAATATGAGACAATGGAAAACAAGGGACATTAGGCCAATCAGCATATAAGGTAAATATACAGAGGATGGGGCTGATAAAGGGAAACAGAATCCATCTGCCTGGGAAGAGACACAGAACAGGTAAACATAGGCAGATTATTCTGCTAGGGCAATGTTCGAGTGGAAAGTTTCTGCCAATGGTATACATATATGCCACCATACCCCCCCCACTACCACACTCTAGAAACATTAATGTACCCTTCCCAACACTTGTTGCTACTAAGAATAATTTCTAGATAATATCTAAAAATTCAGGTTTACATTTTCTAATCAATCAACCCATTCAAACTTCTCCCTTACCTTGTCTTATTCTCTCCTCTAGTTCACTATTCTAGATCTTCTCAATTGTAATTCATCGTAAAATGCATTGTGAAAATTCATCCTAGTACCTCAGAAAAATCATGTTAAACATTGATTTTATTACTTTTTTTAATTGCTTCTGATCCGTTTGCAATCTCTCTCTCCTATTTCTGAAGTTATCTGCATGCAACTGGGAAACCGTTCTAGTCAGATCCAAATGCCAACCAAAGGAAGTTGGTTGTGATCCTACAACATTGGAAAACTTTTTCTGATGCTTTCCGTTTAGCTAGAGAGGAGCTCCATGTTGTGGGCTGATTGAGAGTAGCAGCTAAAACATAGACCCTCAAATTAATAGGAGTCATGAGTAAAATTCTGTCACTCTGCCTATTCTGTGCTGATATTTTGCTCATTACCATAAATGGCAAGCACACAGTCTGAAATGCCTGGCCCATCAAATGTGCACAGGGGTTTTGTCCAGACACGTCATGTAATCTAATTCCAACCTCCCGCTTTCTCACCGCACCGTTTAATATTTCTCCTTTTCACCCAGCCCTTTAATTTTTAACTCCCCTGCTACTTCCTTAGCAGCCTTAGATGGAGGACCACGAGTAAACTCAACATTAACCAAACACCTTCTAAGTATAAGCAGGCAATAACAACATGCTAGATTGCTAACAGGATGTATCTTCCGATGCGTCTCCTTATATTATTAAACGATTTCCCAGCTTGGACAACCTGAAAAAGGTGGAAATATCTGCATCTGTAAGTCTTGCTCTGTTGGAAATTAAGTCAACCCGTGTTCTGGTTTTAATTATGTTACAATTATATTATTAACACTGGTGCCACATGATAACGGTTGGATGCACTGAGTCAATTCTCTTTGAAACTTATTGTCCTGATAGGATGCAATTGTGACCAAAGAGGTACCGAGGCTAGCGGATGTGACAAGAGTACAGGACAATGCCTGTGCCGTGCAGGTGTCACAGGGATATTGTGTAACCAGTGCAAGCAGCTTCGTGGTTATTGCTCTGACTTTCCAAACTGCAACCAGTGTCACCCATGTTTCCAGATTGTGGATAGTCAAATAAGCACACTGAACATTCGACACAAAGCCCTGGTAAACACAAAGCTGCCAGCTCAAGGGGGAAATGATTATGATTCTGAGATACGTGACCTTGATAACAAACTGCAACAAGTTCAAGCAATAATTAGCAACCCAGCTGTGACAGACAACACGATCACCGACGTGTACAACAACTACAATCAGCTCAGGTAAGGTATATTGAATTTTAATTTATTATCACTATATAGCTTTGCAGTCATAACAATCACAGCAATGATTACACTTCAAATTATAACGTAATGTAAAATCTAAGTCTTGTTTTCAGTGCAGGACTTTCATTTTCACCTTGTTCCTCTATTCCACAGATGCGCTTTAGTGTGTTTGTGCCTCAACTTGACAAAACCAGGTTATTCTTCATTATGTTCTTTGGTGCCTGAATTAGCAGGGCATGAGTTCAAGCATTCACTACTAAGACTTGAGCACATAACCAAGGCTGACACTTCAGTGCAGTACTGAGGAAGTGTTTCACTGTCAGAAGTGCAGTTTTTCAAATAAGACTTTGAATCAGGGCCTAACTGCTAGGAAAGTATATTTAGAAATCTGCAGGCTATTCAGGTGAAACAGTTTAAGCTGTCTGGTTAAGTCTGGTATCTCAGATTTGTGAAAAAGTTCACGTCAACAGACTTGGAAATCATTGTAAGGATCGTAGAAACAATTCAAAGAGACTGTAATGAGTCAGTTAAGTAGTTGAGCTAGGGGTGCAATTTTTCTGGACTGGAGTCTCTGTTTTGGGAATCAGGTTGGAATTTTGTTTTGCTGTGTGTTTTAGATTTTGTTGTTTGTTTTCTATATTTAGATAGCTAGGTTTGATCCTGTTATTTCTTCTTTTGTGTAAAAAACTTCTGCAGTCTCATGTGAATATTTCTCAGTGACTACCTACCACATTAACTAACAAAGCAAAATAATAAATCTATGATCCATAAAGCCAGATATCACTCTGGGATCTGACTTGTCCAATAGTGCTATGAGATGGGATCATAACAATCACAACAGTGATTGCAGTTTCAAATTGTGACAGTGTATAAATATATTAATAGCGTCAAGCATGGTAAGACATACAGAAGTAACAAATCTATTCTGGGCCTATGTATCCCCAGACTTCATGTTACAAGCTATTCCTATGGCAAAAACAGAGTCATAGAGATCTACAATACAGAAAAAGGGCCTTCCATCTATCATGTCTGTACTGGTCAAGAACAACCAACTTACCTTTTCAATCCCATTTTTTAGCACTTAGCCCATTGCCTGTATGCCTTGGCATTGCAAGCATACATCTAAATACTTCTTAAATTATGGGGATTTCTGCCTATGCCACCCTTACAAGCTGTGAGTTCCAGATGCCCATCACCCCCTGAGTGAAAACGTTTTTCCTTACATCTCCTCTAAAGTTCTGAATGTATGTAATGACTTCACTGGGGTTTGAAGTTGTTGTTAAGATTTTACAGACATGCAGCTCCCCTTTTTCTGACAATAATCTGGTTTAAGCACAACTGAAGGACATGGAGCTGAATCAAGCACCTGAATCTAGACTGATTCATTGATCTTGAAATTTGAATTTAAAAACAAATCCTCTGTCTGGAGCATAAGGCTGCAATAACATCAAGCTTCAATGTATAATAATCCCAGTGTGATCTATGTCAAGATGGTCAATCTCTACCTATGGCTGAATTACAATTGAGATTGGAGCAAAAAATACAATTGTGAGAACTTCATGATAATACTCGTAAAGGATCTGTAGCATCCGTGTTTTGCTACTCCCCTGCCTGATGATGCTGTACTAAGTCAGAACCCTGTTTATAGTTAGGCCATTCTTAGAATATTGTGTTCAATTCTGGTCGATACATTACAGAAAGGACATGGAGGCTTTGGAGAGGGTGCAGAAGAGGTTTACCAGGATGCTGCCTGGATTAGAGGGTATAAGTTATAAGAAGTGGCTAGAAAAACTCAAGTTGTTTTCTCTTGAGTGGTGGAGGCTGAGGGGAGATGTGATAGAAGTCTGTAAAATTATGAGATGCATAGATAGGGTTGATGGTCAGAATTTTTTTTGATCTTGCATCATGTTCAACACAACATCAGTGAAGGCTCACAAGGCAACCAAGGTATTACATTCTGGAATCTATGCAGTTGTTCTATTTCAGTAAATAACCAGTTTTTCAACATTCATAACCTAAGGGCAGATATGTTTTAACCTAAAGTATCATTTAACAACAATGGTACCCTCTGATAGTTAAGATCATAGTTGAAATGTCTAATACTAGGCGGCAAGCATTTAAGGCTAGAGGGAGATAGCTCAAAGGAGACATGAGGGGCAAGGTTTTTTTACACAGAAAGTGGTAGGAGTCTGTAATGCACTGCGAGGGGTGGTGGAGGAGGCAGATATGATAAGGGCATTTGAGGGACTGTTAAATAAGCCCTTGAATGTGCAAGGAATGGAGGGATATGGACCAAGGGCAGGCAGAAGGGATTAGTTTCATTTGGCATCATGTTCGACACAACATCATGTGCCGAAGGGCCCATTCCTGTGCTGTGCAGTTCTATGTTCTATGTTCTATTCCTCAGTCTGTTTGCTTATGTTTGGAAACAGGACAGAAGCTGACCAGATGAATCTTGACACCAATATTGTGGATCAAAGTTATCATTTACGCACGGAAATGAATGTTTTGGACAATAATATAAAAAACATCAACAGTCAAATACAGAGCACACAAGAAAAAATTGACATTTTCATCAGTGAAGGCTCACAAGGCAACCAAGGTATTACATTCTGGAATCTATGTAATTGTTCTATTTCAGTAAATAACCAGTTTTTCAACATCATAACCTAAGGGCAGATATGTTTTAACCTAAAGTATCATTTAATGACAATGGTACCCTCTGATAGTTAAGATCATAGTATGGAATAGACCAGAAAGGGACACTGTCAAGGGTTACAGGTTATGAGGGAAGCAGTGAACATAAGAGAGCCAATGATATGCAGGCAGTTCTCAATTAAAAGATCGAGGCAGGGTTCCAGGTGAAGAGAGAAAACGGGAGCAAGTAAAAAGTTAATCTTTGCTAGTGGAGGATGCCCACCCACAAAATGGACGCAGAGACAATGATGATGGAAGAACAACTGAATGTGGTGTTCTGTTCAAAATTCATTGAAATAGGCGCATAAGGGGATGTAGCTGAGGCCTTTGCTGAGGACAGATCATTCAGAATCAGAATGGGGATGGTGGTGGAGGGGAAGGGTGTTTATTTGGGGATGTGCAGGAGGGGGAAAGATCAGAGGGTCTTTTGAATACAAAGCAAGGGGTGAGATTAAAAGAATGGATGAGGACATGGTGACCCAGAAAGTTTTAGGCTAATTCCAGTTTGGGTTGAGTTAGATAAACTATATTGCTGGCTAAGAAATTATTGTAGCTTTTCACGTGAGACTCAACACAGTGACATTTAACAGTCCAAACAAGGTAAAAGCTTTATTTTAACATATTCATACAGGGATACAGCTTGAGAAAGACTGTTCAATGGACAAAGGTTTCTTGACATACTTATATACTTTGCAGGATACCATATGATTGTATGAGCATAAACTGTATGAGACAATTACAGTTTGATACCTCATTAAAAGGTTGAACCAGTTTCCAGTTGATAAATGCTTTCAATTGCAAACCTAATGAAGGTCCTGCTGTGCCCATTTCTAGTGACCATGTCAATTAAAAATGCAAACTGTTCCCATTTACAGTAATTGTCTCTCTGTAATATTAACAAGTTTCTACTTTTACATGCATTGTCATGATTATGTCCCGTTATAAGGCTAACTAGCTCCTGTCTCCTCTATGTGCTGTTCTGGGTTATGCTTGCGATCAATATATTTTGTTTTAACCCCTCAAGCCTCAACCAAGTGTCACCCAACACCAGCCTATTATATAAAATCTGTATGTCCATCTCTATATCTATCTAGTTGTCTCACTAATTTCTAAACCTATGGGCACCCACAAAAGTAATAACAAATTAGTGAGGTTTTCTGCTGCAGGATGCTCAGGATGCTGTAAATTCTTGCGAAGATGTATGTCTATGGATGACTGCATTGGGCTACCTTTTTTTGGTGTACCCCCAGATTGGAATAAAGCATAAATGGCCATATCAGAACTCACCTTGACAAGAGGCCACATGCCAGGTATCAAAGAATAAAAGGCCAGACTAATTCCTGAAGTTATGGCTTTGGAAGGACAGGGAAGATGTTTGGAAAGGAATATTGTTTGAAGTCTTGTGGGTCTGGATATTGCTGTGTTAGCATAATGTACCAAAGAGTTGGAAAAAGTTCTCAGCCTAACATTGGGAGCTTTCAGTGAGATGAGGGAGAATTGGAGCTATATTCCTGCATCATGATCTCTCTGCATCATAGTTCTAAGACTAGAATGGAGCAGTATCAGAAGATTCCTGGGAATATGGTACTTGCCCTGACTCCCCAGAAGGCGGTATGAATAGCAGCTTAAGACTGTGAGGAAAAAGCAACTCACAAATGAAGGGAATGGTTTAGTAATTATACAAAGAATGAAACAATTCACTTGTCTTCTGAACAGTGATGCCTCAACACAGGGTATTTATATTAGTGTTACTGATTATTTATATTTTCACCAGGTACATTCAACAACATTCGTTCATCATATCTACGGTCTGGAAAAGCAAGAGACAGGGTTGTTGGTGTGGAACCTACCATTCTTAAATCTAGAGAAGCACGGCTAACTGCAAACCAACTTACTAAACATGTAAACACAGACAACAGAAATAAGCTGGAGAAGCTGAAAGATGGTCTGAAGTTTCCCAATATAAATCCTCTCATCAACAAAGTAAGGGGCTATTTAAGTAGTAGAATATGTGAATTAGCAGAAAGAACATTTGGTAGTGGGTAGAATTTGCAGCTATAATAGTGGGATTGTGCTGGGATTATCTGTTCCATTCAAATACAGATATATGATCTCTCCAAAAACCATTTGAACTGACACATTTATATTAGCCTAGGAAAAAGTTGACAATTTAAACAAGGTCATAGCATTTACAGTACACAGGGATTAGATGAGTTAAGGAATCCTCGAACAAGTCAACTGTCATAACAGGCACAACGCAATGTCTTTAAGTATATTTCTCCTGTTATGTAGTTCACTTGCATTTCATTTTACATCTGAACTTAATAGTAACACCACCAAAACATTTCTCTTTGTGATTTGCTATCTTCATCCTCGATTACATTTGTTTGATTTGCGACTGAATGTCTTGTTCCTCACAAGTACTCCAATTTCCAATAGCACAGTGATGCACAGTAAAAGTGTTATCTAGTCCTAGAATTTTAAAGAGTTCAGACTCCTGAATTTCACGCACAAGAAAAACCAGTCCTTAGTTTGGATGAAGTAATGTAAACATGACTGCATTATTTAGCCCTGGAAACATGGATACAACTGCAACCAGTTCAGTTAGTATGTAATTCAGTAATTATTGGTAGGAATTTTATTCCTATAAAGTATTAAATCTGAGCACTAGCACTTTGCTGAATTTTGCTTCTAATCAATGAACTTCATGGAGGTGCAAACTTAAGTTTCTACACAATTTGTCTCAACTCAAATATCAGACAACAGACTCATGCACCCAGAAACTGTGAAAATCTGTTGGATTTTCTTTTTAGGACTTTGAAAGGACTGTTTTTAAATATTCTTATCATGGATTTTTGTTGTTGTTGAAGATTTATTACTTCCTTTATGATCTATGAACTATTATGATGTTTCTTCAGGTCTGTGGCGGTGGTATGGGGGAGGCTTGCACTCCAGAAAAGTGCCATGGTGACCTCTGTCCTGCAACTTGCGAAGGTATCAACTGCCAGGGAACACGTCATCTGGCTGAGAAAGCTATTGAAGATGCCGAGAGAGGAAGTAGTTCCCTACCTGATATCTCCAACAGAATCTCACAACTTGCCAAAAGGGTATCAATATTTTCTAAAATATTCAGAGTAACAAGATATTCTGTTATATAATATTCCCTTCATGTAGCTTTCAATACAATCGTTTTCCTTAAAGTTGTTTCTGGTGGAATTGCAATATTTGCTACTTTACTTTCAGCAACTGAACCTTGACAACAACTATAAATACTTGAATATCCTGATTATTTTTTGGCTATTTATAACTGGCAAGATCTTGATATTGATTCCAAATTGTAAAAGCATCACCAGTGGAGAATGTGATATGATTTAACCCATGTTTATTTCCAGCTTGAAAATACCGACCAAAAAGCACAACAAATGAAAAGCCACACTCTGCGTTTGACAAATCAAGTTGTCTCAGCCAAAGATCAAATGCACAAGAACATTGAAGACATCAAGACTCTCATCAACACAATCAAAGATTTCCTGACATGTAGGTAATCAGCAATCTAAACTCTTAATTGTCAGCGGTAAACAAAACAGAGTATCTTTCTGTTTAAAGGTAACATACTGTGCATATGCAAATTGGTCTATAAGCTCATCCAGTGCCTGCATGCCGTTCCCTACTTCCATGAACTGATTGTACTGTCACAAAGCAAGAAGTTACTAAAACTAATGGAATGATCTGTCTAACAAAGTCTAAGTGAATTACATTGCTTTAATAAACCTTCATGTTTTGTGAATGCTGCAATACAGTACGAGAAAATAAACAGCACCGTCAGTGCATGCTGTAATCCAATTACATAGTTGCTACATTGATGTAAGTGTATCATTTTGAAAATTGAAGATCAGCAAAACTGTTGTTTCCTGTTTAAATATCATCAGGGGTCAATTTTTTTTTCCCTCTGAGTTCTTTGTGAGACATTTGCAAGAGGTTTCATAGATTTCATAGAATGCCTACAGTGTGGAAACTGGCCCTTTTACCTGTTCATTTTCAGTGGCTCCCTTCTCATTCTCACAGACTCCAAACTGGATGATGTAGTCATGTAGTAACAATATGGTCTGCATTTGTGTTTTGTTTAGACTTTTACTTATGATGATGAGATATAAACAAATATCATCAATTGATTGCATCCAAATTATTGAACATTTAACTTGGAATCCATAAGTAGGTTTTCTAGTAATATATGATAAATAAATCTTCCAAATTCTGTTTCCAAAATGGGATCATACACACATTGTAATCAGCCCTTTTACCCATACCCTAGACAATATTTGCTCCTTGTTCCAGGATAGCTAGTTGATCTTTTGAAGAAACACTATCAATAATCACAAGATCCTTAGTTTCGAGTCATCCACACTTGTGTAGAAATGCTTGGTACTATTGAGCACTTGTTCAGCTAGTTCCTTTGATAATGAGTGCTTTGGAAGTGTTTGATTAACTTTAGCTTGAGCCCTTGAGCAGTTGTTTGCCAATATGTTATGTCTTTACATTGTGACCATCAATGGCCTTGTCTAATGTTGTAAAGCCATCTTCCGGAACATATTTGAATTATTGCTCACTTAAGTTAAATTTGGACACAGTATTCTTTAAAACACAAGAGGCATGGAAGACTTGGTTCCTTAATGTGGATGAATATCAATGGCATGCCCTAGTTCTCACCTGTTTGTGAAAACATTATGGATCCTTTTATGAAGAGCAATTTTGCTGCCAACTGTAATCAGCCCTCTTCAGTAAAACACTCAGGGCTCTCCTTTCCCCTACTTCCGCCACCCCCAACCCCTCCCCCAACCAGGATAATCAGGGTACACAGTACCTGTTTTATAATTTAAAATTCAACAAGATACCTTGTAAGTACACCAAACATTTCAGTACAGTCATTGTCAAGAAGACATACAGTATACTTGCCTTCATCAGTCAGGGCATTGAGTATTAAAATTGGCAAGTCATGTCGTAACTGTATAAGAATTTGGTCTAGCCACATTTGGATTACTATGCACAGTTCCGGTTGCCACACTATAGGAAGGATGTGGAGACTTTTCGGAGGGTGCAGAACAGGTTTACCAAGAAGTTGCCTGGATTGGAGTGTATTGGCTATTAGGAGAGATTGGGCAAACTTGGATTATTTTCGCTAGAGCATCGGAGGCTGAGGGGCAACCTGATAGAAGTATGTAAAATTATGAGAGGTATGAATAGTGTGTATAGCTGGAGTCTCTTTCCCAGGGTGGAAATGTCAAATACTTTGACATTGAAGATGAGAGGGGGAAAGTTTAAAGGAGACATTTTTTACACAGAGGGTAGTAGGTGCTTGGAACGCGCTACTAGGGGAAATGGTAGAAGCAGATGTGATAGTAAAATTTAAGAGGCATTTAGGCAGAAGCATGAACAGACAGAGAATAGAGGGATACCGACCATGCGCAGGCAGAAGGGATTAGTTTAGAATAGCATCATGGTTAGCATAGACATGTTGGGCCGAAGGGCCTGTTCCTGTGATGTACTGTTCTATGTTCTAAACCGTTAATATATTGGATAAGGATTCCAATGTCAAAGTTGCAAGTCACCATTTAGAGTATATAAGGTGACCAAGAATGTTGGGCAGCTGATTTACATGTGGTATGCTTCAGATTTACTTTGCTCAGTGCAGTTTAAGATTGTGAAAGAATTTGTAATAAAAAAAGAGGTAAGCAAGTTGTACCTTTTGACAATGCCTAAAGGTGGGTGATTTCAAGTCATGAAACTTTAATGACGGTCAAAGATTGCTTGTTATAGACTTTACTTTGCGGGTGCATTAACAACTCTCTCTTTATATGTCATTTGACCTTAACAGCAGCCCAGGCAGATCCAGATGAAATTCAGAGAATTAGTGAACATGTTCTCTCCCTCAAACTTCCCACTGATGCTGTGACAATCCAAGATAAGATCACCAGTTTACGCAATATTGTCTCTAGGATTCCTGATGTCAGCGAAATATTAGCAAACACACAGGATGATGTTGCCAAGGCTAAAATGCTTCTTGAAGATGCAAACAAAGCCAGGTACTGAGTGAATATCATTGTAGATATTGCCAGCTTTACAAGAGAGAAGCAATCCAATGGTGCTGTATTACTGTAAACTACGACCCAATTATACATTCCCATTTCAGTTTTTTGGATCAACATTTACTAAAATTACAGAATATATTTACGTACCAGCAAGCTTCAAAGTTGCACTGTATGTGTGAATTACAGTCATTCTAGTTAACAAATGATTTAAAATAACGTAGGATGTGATTGTAAAAGGACACAAAGTTAATCTTCAACACTGAAAGTGATTAATACACTTTCTAAGCTTTACAGCATTTAGTTATTTAATAGTCCTTTAAGTACAATTAAAGGCATTTTCAAATTAAGACATCCTCATTCTTCTTTCTTTACCCTCGTAATCCAGAGAGCGAGCTAGCAGGGTGAAGGATAATATCAACGAAGTACAGGATGTTCTGACTGATGCCAATGAAGCCCTGAAGGATGTGAGTGACATTATTGAAGATGCCACAGAGGATATTGACACAGCCCAGGAAAAAATTACAAAGGTAAATGAAGCACCTGCTAACTTTTGACATCCGCCATCTACAATGAATATTACAATAATATATCTGCATTGCATCCTCTTATGAAACAGAACTTGTTTACTTTCTCTTTTTGCTCCCTTCATTCTTCCGTCACCATGAAACAGGTTCTTCCAACTATTGGAGTTTCAAACATCTCCATAATTTCCTTTTTGTCATTGACTCACATTTAGTCAATATAAACCAAAATTAAACTGAATACGAGACATTTTCCATCCTTTTGCTCCACTGAAGAAAGACCCTGTCCCTTTACCATCCCAGTGTTGGCTAAGTAAACTGTCACAGGTGGATTTGGTTGGCATTTGACTTGAAGATGCAAGTGTCATAACATTCTGATGACAAACAAAATTTTCTGTTATTTACATTACTAACCAATTGCATAGGAGTATATGTTTTCAAATTATTTTCTTCAAATAAATTTTTATCACTGCTAGACAAAGAATTCAATATTTTTATTCATCTAACATGTGGAACCTATGGACTGACACATGGAACATTTCAAAATAGCCTATGAAAATAATACATCCAAAATATAATTTTGGTCACAGTAAAGGACAACTCTAAATTCTTTAAAAAAAAATTGATGCTACATATGTGAAATTTCGATAATAATATGCTCTTATCATGTTTATTTTGCAGATTGAGCACAAGCTTACCCACACAGAAACTAATTTGCAGGATATAACAGAACGTCTAAGGGATCTCACTAATAACATTAACAACTTGCAGAACCAAAACAATATTAACCGGCAGAAGGCCACAGATTTAGAAATCAGAGCTCTCGATTCACGAAACATGGGAGACAAAGCTGAACAGGTAAGTAATCGTAAAATTCAATGGAACAAATACATTTAATCAACATTTTTTTTCACCCTTTATTGAATATGTATTTATTTCTACAATAGATAAGTTACAAGAAACTTCTTACTGATCAGTTATATTACTAGTCTTGTTTTGGGAGTGCATTGTAATACTGATTGAAAACTGATAAAATGTCTTTAGCAAACACTGTTGTGTTGGCTTTACTTCTATATTTCAATATGAATCCCAGAGATTTTATATTTTTTACCAGAATGAATTTTGTTTTATGTAACCTGAACAAGTGAATCATGTGCTGCTTGCAGTTTTTCCTGTGCCTGCCTTTGATGTGATGTAGCTGAAGTTTCCTATATTAAAAAAGAATCTTAACAAACAAGTATAAAGTGGTTGTACTTTCTTGCAGTATTCACATACAGGTTTCAAATGACATCAGGCTAAGAATATAAGATATAGGAGCAGGAGTGGGCTATTTGTTCTTTTCAGCAGGTTTTGCTATGTTAATCATTTACTGAAAATCTGCTTACTCTGGCTATTCCCCATTCTTGATTTCCTTAGTATCCTCAACTCTCTGTCCTGAATACACTCAGTACTCAGCATCCACAGTGCTCTCAGGTACAGAATTCTAAAGATTCACAACCCTCTATGTAAATAAATTTCTCCTCTTCTCAATCCTAAATGACTGACTCCTTAATCTGAAACTGTGACTAACATTAAATCTTCCCATTAAAGGGGAACTGGGGAAACCCTCTCAGCATTTACACAGGTTTTATGAGATTAAATCTCATTTTTGTCAGTTCCAGGTAATACAGACCCAATTTAATCAATTTCTCCCCATTGTATACCCCTTCTCAAGCAAACATGATCTTCCTCAGGTGAACAGACCAAAACAGTACACAATTCCAGTTGTGGTCACACCAAAGCCCTATACAGGCGCAATACAACAACTTTTATTTTTCAATCTCAATGTAATAAATGCTAACGTAACCCTTGCTTTCTTAATTGCTTCCTGTACTTGCATATTAACTTTGTGATTGATGTACAAAGATGCCCAGGTCCCTCTGAATACCAACAGTTTCCAGTCTCTCAGCTTCTGATCGTTATCTGCTTTCAAGTTTTTCCTACCGAAGTTAATAGCTAGGCATTTCTCCGCGTTACATTCTATCATTCCGCTCATACGCTTAGCCATCTATCTTCTTTTGTAGCCTCTATGTGGTTTCTTTACAGCTTGCTTTCCCACCTGGCTTTGTATCATCAAGAAATGTGGCTGCATTGTGCTAAGTTGGGATTTATGAGGCAAGCTTTCCACTCACTCAAGAATCTTCAGTGTGAAAGCATTAAAATTCAGTCCTCATGGACTCCACAGAATATAATTTCTAATAGTTTCAAAGGCACGTTTAATTTCAGACACTTCAGAAATCTAATTATTACAAAATTGAAGATAAACTCCATGAAAACCATCTGACTGAACATCAAATGAATTGATGCTTATTATTTTTTCTTCAGAATTTGTTTCAGCTTTTAAAAAACTACAGTAGAGAGGAAATCATAAAGCGCCCATTTAGATTGATTAACCCTATTATGACATATGTGTCTTATATATTACTAAAACTTATGGGAGAATGTGTAAAATTGAGCTTTTTCTTCCTGTTTAGGATTTCAAACAACTCGTTTCCCTGTACGAAAAATTACAAAATAATATTCCGCAATCACTTCCAAAGGACATGATAGATCGAGTAAATCGGGTTAGATCTGAGGCCGATTATTATTTTAAAGAGGTTCAACAGAGGTTGCAGGAAATTGCAGGTAAGTCAATGATATTATTTTACTGCCATGTCAGACATAATCTATTTTGTGAAGAGATCATTGAATAATATTGTAGCATAATGGACAAAAATTTTGCTGACTGTTCAGACCCAATTTAGAAAGAAATAACTCATTGACAACATTAAAAATAACAGCGCAGTCCACAAATATTCCTCACTCAGATGTCATTACTGAAAATGTCATGGTAAAATTCTACTCATTGTCCTTGCTGAATGGCTGGAATTTAATGCCCCTCTACCTCTAAAGTCATGTCTGGAGTGTGGGCAAGATCAGGCAAGAGGGTGAAGTTTGGCGATTCCACCACCTCCACTTGTTTTAAATCCAGGGCAGGAGACTCATGGGCAGCCTTCCCACCTGGTTGCTAAAAGTGGCCTTTAGGTGGGCAATGAATGTCCAATTTTCAACTAGGGGCAGGTGGGGACTGGAGATAAGCAAATCCCATTGGGACTCTATACCAACCCGTCACTCTCATCTCTTTTCCCTGATACATTCTTCCTTCTCCCTGCTGTAATTCCCAAGCCTGGGGTCTCTCATCCATCCTCCTTCATCTGCGACCTGGGTCCTTCAACAATCCTAGGCCTCTCCCTGTGTGCGTTATCAAAAGAAGCCACCATTCCCAGTGACATTGCTGCCAGAGGCAAGTTGCCATCCTGTAAATGGCCAGAAGCTTTGAGGGCAGGACATTCACACCCCAGCCCCAGGGTTTAAAATCTCAGAGCTGACCAGACACTTGTACTGACCAGCACTTAATTCCATTGGGTCTCAGCCAGAAATGATGAAGGACTTTAACCAGTTCTCCAACTAGCAGGTGAGACATCCATCACCAAGAATAAATTCTGTTCAATGGATTTAGTCTTTGGAATAATACTTGAAAAGAAGCAAAGGTGCAAAGTGCTTGAAAAAGAGAGCTGCATTTCAATCACTATAGCTATTTCTTAAAATGATGTATCAGAAATTCAGGAATAAACTTTATAAAGCAGCTATGAGGAATGTGGCTACATGACATTCAGTTAAAGGAAATGTGTACTAAATAAGATTTTAATTTGTATAGACGTAGTCAATAATATATCACATAATTGACTGAATTCAAAATATAAGCCTGACATTCTAAATCTGTTCTCATTTTAGCAATTGAGCAAAATCTTGCAGAAGGAAATAAACAGCTGGCAATGAAATTTGCTCAACTGGAGGATTATCAGGATCAAGTGACTAAGATCAAGAAATACATTGAAACTCGAGCTCAATACTATGACCAGTGCACACCATAACTGTTCAGTAGCATAGAGTGAGATTTAGACAAGTTATTTCCTTTACGCTCATCTTTATGCTTCAGTATTAAAACTATAATCAGGTTGAGCCTTGAATATAACATTCAAGAGAAATGAGTGCTTCAACCCGACCTGGAAATAATTTTGACCTCTGCAAACATGATTAAGAAATACCGTGATGAACATTTTCATTTGCACTTTCTGTCTTTACATTAGAACGAGCTCAACAGTAATGAATACAAATTTAGATTACCAGGCTTTAGAATAAGAGCCTTTATTTTCAAAGTTAAATCATTCATAAACCATCTAAAATATGATATTGTATTGGGTTGCTGTAATTCAATAAATGTTAATTTATCACAAGTCTTCTGTTTACAGTTTGGGTCTCTTGGAATTATTTGCAACAATCAATGAAAATAAATGATTAATGACAGAAGGCAGAACTTCCTCGTCCTCTGAATGATGTTGGCAATGACAAAAATGTTGGGAACATAATGCTTTACACTTGCCTTTAAAAATAAGAAAACGTTGGGATCTAGGCTAACTTCTTAATATATATTGAGGGTGTTTGGACTGCTCCATAACAAACTGGGGGCTCTTGCCAGGATCAAAATCTCTTACTCCTGTTTGGGTTTAAGATATTGGACTCAAAAACAGTGAGTGGTGAGCGTTGGTATTCTCTTTTCAGGTGTTGCATTTGGTTGGTTTGAATAGGCTGTGCCTAGTAAAGTAACAGCTCTTTTGGTCACTAATAGTTTCCTGGGTTGGAAGTCATTTCAGGAGTTTAACAGAAAGTGCACAAGGCAAAGCTTTTGGAATTGGCAGACAAGCTAGAGTTGGGGTTGCCTTTGTCTGTGCGAAAAGGGAAGGTTATTTGCAGTAATAGCTCAACATCTACAATTGCCAAAAATGCCATCAGAATCTTTGGAAACAGCTAAAATTCAATTGCATATGAAGCAGCTTGAATGCTTAGAGGCAAAAGAAAAAGAAACAAAAGTAAATGAAACAGTTTGAATTATGAATGAAAGCAGAAGAGCAGAAAGACAAAGGAAAAAGAAAAGGAAAGAAAGGCCCTAGCAGAAGAAAGGGACAACGAGAGTTTTGAACTTTGGAGGTTGGAACTGAAAACTCAAAGTCAACAAAAAATGGTGGAGGTAGAAGTGAAATGTAGGAATAGTGACAAGGACAGTGATACAGAGCAATCCCATTGTAGGCAAAGACCTGGTGGGGATCTATTTAAATATGTCCAAGCATTGCCTAAGTTTAACCAGATGAATGTAGAAGCCTTTTTCATTTCATTGAAAAAGTGGCTAAACAAATGAAATGGCTGGTGACCATTGGGTTTTGTTGATCCAAACACAGTTGGTGGGTACAGCTAGTGAGGTATTTGCATCACTATCAGAGGAAGTAACTGGGAGGTATGAGGAGTTGAAAAAACCATCTTTAGTGCATATGAGCTAGTGCCACAAGCCTACAGACAATGTTTTAGGAATCTTAGGAGGGAACCTGGTCAAACGTGTATTGAGTTTGAAAGGATCAAACGAAGCAACTTTGACAGGTGGATAAAAGCATTGAAAATAGATCAAACATATGACGCTCTTAGAAGGATGATTATTTTGGAGAGTTCAAAAGTTCACTTCCCGAAGTAGTGAGGACTTATGGAAAAGCAGAGAGGTAAGACTGCAAGATTAGCAGTATAAATGGCAAACGATTATGAATTGGTTCATAAATCAAAGTTAGGCTTCCAACATCAATTTCAATCCATGAGGAATAGAAATTTGGGAAAAGAGAAATCCTCAGCTGGTAAGGGAAAAGGAGATCTCATTTAAGATAATAAAGATAGTTTCCAACAGGGTAAAAAGGAAAGGGAAAGAGAAGTAGAAAAGCTCAGGTGTTTTCACTGTAATAAAGTTGGCCACATGAAGTTGCAGTGTTGGTAGTTTAGAAAAAACACTGCGAAAACGGATATAGGAAAACAAGATAAGCTATTGAGTTTTGCTGAAGTGGTAAAGGAAAGCACAGTGAAAGCTAAAAAAAGCTGCACCAGAATGTACATCCTGGTCAGGAGTTGGTTGAGAAGAAAGTGCCAGATCTCTTTAGAATTTACCTGCCTTCGTAAGGTTTACTCAGGAGGAGCAGGTAAAGAAATTAAGATTTTAAGAGATACAGAAGCAAGTCCATATTTGATGGTGAGAGGCGAGGAGATATGTAATTCAGAAGGAATATTGCCAGAAAAGGTGGTAATATGTAGAATGAATGGTGAGAAAAGCAATGCTCCATTACATAAAGTGAGGTTGGAAAGTCCGGTGAAAAGTGGTGAAGTGGTGGTGTGATTAATAGAGAAATTCTCGGTTCCTGAAATAGAGTTTATCTTTGTAATGATATAGCTGGATAACAGGTGGGAGTGATATCAACTGTGGTTGAAAAGTCAGTGGAAAATCAGACACTGAAATGTTGCAGAAAGCATATCTGGGAATTTTCCTGACTGTGTGGTAACAAGATGACAAAGCCACAGGTTGAAACAAGAGGAGAAATCAAGGAAAGAAGATAAGGAATTTGAAGTTCAAATATCAGAAACTATATTTGATCAAATCATTGGGAAAAAAGCAAGAATAGGTGGAAGACAAAGTGGATATTTTTAGTTCAGAGAAACTAGGTGAATTACAACAGAAAGATGAAAAACTAAAACTATTGTATCAAACAGAAGAACAATCTGAGTGTATCCCAGAATGTTACTATCTTAAAAATGAAGTCTTGAAGAGCAAATGGAGACCATCACATATTTCCACATTTGAAGAGCCTTTTACAAGAGTCTTAATTGAATGCTTTGGACCCCTCTCTAAAACAAAAATTGGGAATCAGTATTTGTTGATCATAATGGATGTGTCTACTAAATTTCCAGGGGGCATTCTATCATGCTGTATCACAGCTAAAAGGATTGTAGAATAATTACTTTTTTTTTACTAGATACTGACTACCAACAGAAAAACAGTTAGATCAAGGGTCAAATTTTACATCAGAATTATTCAAGTAATGGGTAGATTAAGAACAAAACAAGTTAAACCAACTGTGTACCATCCAGAATTGCAAGGAGCATTAGAATGGGGGCATCAAACTTCAAAGACCATATTGAAGTTTTATAGTCAAAAGTATCCAGAGGTTTTGGATAAAGGAATTCCATTTGTATGTTTTGCAATTAGGGATGCACCCAATGAATCAATTAAATTCAGTTCATTTGAATTAGTTTTCAGATGGAAGGTGAGAGAACTACTAAAATTAATTAAGGAAAAATTGGTGAGTCAGGGTTCAGAGACTACATATTTGAACTATATGTCAAATTTTAGGGAAATATTAAATAGAGCAGTTGAGTTGGCTAGACAGCATTTATAAAATAGTACATCATGTGATGAAACAGGAAGCAGTCAAGACATCAAAAATTTGTAATCTTGTTGGTGGAGATAAACTGTTGGTGTTCCTCCCAGTGGTAGGTGAACCTTTGAAGGCAAGTTTAATGGGACTTATCAAATTGAAAAGAAATTGAGTGTGTTTAATTATTTGATAAGAATTCCAGATAGAAAGAAATCTCACAGAGTGTGTCATGTGAATATGCTCAAAAAGTATTTTGATAGGGAAGGTAAATGAAAGGAGAAAATGTTACTGGTTACAGTGTGAAAAACCAAGTTCAGATGATTCTGAATTACACATTCCTCAAACTATATTAGACAATGAAGAAGATCTCAAAAATTGGGATAAACTATTGAGTAACCTTCCACAGGAAAATCAAAATGATCTGAAAGAATTATTACAATCGCATGGGGAGATATGTCAGAATAAGCTTGGAGGTACTAATCTAATTATGCATGATGTAGATATAAGAAATGCTGTTCCAATTAAGCAACATCCTTATAGATTTAATCCTCTAAAGTTGGCACAGGTTCCAAAAGAGTTTGAAAGCATGCTCAAAGACAATATTATCAAAGTGAGTTGCAGTGACTGGAGCTCACTCATAGTAATAGTGCCAAGACCAGATGGTACCCAATGATTATGTGTGGAATGTTGCAAAGTCAATGCAGTTACAAAATTTGACTCATATCCTATTCTACATTTGGAAGACTGCATTGAGAAGATGGGACAAGAAACTTATAATTTCTAAGTTGGACTTACTCAGAGGATACTGGCAGGTATCTTTTTCAGAAACAGGGATGGAAATTTCAGCTTTCATGACACTAGATGGACTGCACCAGTTTAAAGTCATGCAATTTTGTATGAAAAATGCGCCAGCCACATTTCAAAGGCTAACCAATAAAGTCATTTTAGGTTTACTCAATTGTGTGGTGTATAAAGATGATCTGATAATTTTGAGTCACATGGAAGGAACATTTGGAACATCTATCGGAATTATTTGATTGACTTTGGAAAGCAGGCTTGGTGATAAACCTGGCTAAGAGTGAGTTTGCAAGAGCCTAAGTCACTCTCCTGGGCCATGTTATTGGACATGGACAACTGGCCCCATAGTATGTGAAACCAAAGGTTACTGGGCAGTTACCCATACCATCAATGAAGGTGGAAGTGTTACAATTCCTGGGACTGGTTTTTATCAAAAATTCGTAACAAATTTTAGCAGTGCGATTGGTCCACTGACTGACCTGTTGAAGAAGTACAGAAAATTTAAGTGAATGGAAGAGTGTCAGAAGTCATCTGACAACCTGAAAACTGTGTTAACTACTGCCCCAATGTTAACCACACCTATTATGCAAAGCCATTCAAGGTGGCTGTCAATGTGATCTGGGTGTTGGTGTTGTACTCTTACAAGACAACAACAAGAAAATAGAAACACCTATTGGGTACCCTTCCAAAATCTGAATATTCATTAATGGCATTGTGGGTCAACCCACAGCAGGTGGACTACAGCAGTTCAAGAAGGCAGCCCACCACCAGCTTCTCAAGGGAAATTGGGGATGAGCAATAAATGCTGGCCAACCAGCAACATCCACATCCCACAAATGAATAAATAAATGAATAAAAGACATATTTCATAATAAAGAAGGACACCTTAAGACTGGTGTTGGTGTTCAAACATTTCAATGATGTGTTGCCAGTAATGTGTCCAAGACAATTGTATATACTGATTATAATCACTTAAAGGTCTGGAAATTTTTAAGGAGAAAATTCTAAATTATTTAGATGGAGCTTATTATTGTAGCCATTCAATTTGAAAATTATGCAGGATGAGAGAATGTATCTGCCAACATGTTTTCGCGACTGTGATGAAGGAAGAGGAAGGTGTTCAGTGGCAGAAGAAACAGATAGAAATAGACTGTACGACTGAATGTTTGCATGCTCACAGTAAATGTAATGTATATGCATTGCAGTGTACTAATAGCCTCAGACTAAAGGTTTTTAAAAATGAAGCCATCTTTGTATATTAATGGTTCCTTCTTCTTAAGGGGTGCTGTGACAATACTATAGCTTTAAGAGGTGTATTATGTCCTGTTTTTATGAAGAAAGGTGAGACAGAGGTGATGAGTCATCTGTTCAAAACCAATAAAGTAAAAAGCTTGTGCAGCATTGGGTTTTATTTAAAGTTGGAACAATTGAAGCAGCATGAAGGCATGGGGTCAGGCTCCTACCGAACCAGGATTTTACTTAACTTTCAATAGCTGTTTGGGTTTGGAAGCTGCTATACATCAATCCCTGCTACAGCAAAACACTTGAGTTCTCGCACAGTCAGAGTTTTCTCTTTATGTTCTTTTCTACTGGACCGGAGAATTGCATGTGAGACAATGTATTTTACTGAATTTGCCTTTGCCAAGGGTGTGTTTATGGGATGTTACTATATTGGAATGCTTGCTGTTTAGTAGTTAATAATATATTATTTTGTTAAGTTTTTTAATAGAGTTGTTATTCCAATTCTTCTTTCTTTTGTTTGTACTTAACTATGGTGCGAGAGTAAAGGATGTTTTGCTTCAAACTTGGTAGTTTGACCAATCAAATTGCAACAGAACATAATGCTTTACACTTGCCTTTAAAAATAAGAAAAAGTTGGAGTCTATTTTCTTGTCGTTATCTTGCAAGAGCATAGAATCAACACCCACATCACATTGATAGTCACCTTGAATAGCTTTGTGTAATTCGGTGTGGCTAACACTGGGGCAGTGGTTAACACAGCTTTTAGTTTGTCAAATGCCTTCTTAATATATTTTGAATGATTTTGGTCTGGTCCATAACAGTCGAGAAAAATGTTTGGTTTTCTGCTTTAGGATTTTAATGGCTAAATGATAATCTTGCTATTGAGTGGCAAGGGGCCTATTTGTATGAATTAACATATTATTATCAAATCTTACCTTGTTTATATGCAGACATCTCTTTTACCAGGTATCAGAGAGAATTAGACAGTGCCAATTTCCAATCTGAAATTCAGAGGAGTATTCTGATGCCTGCAGTTCACCGGTGTCTCCTCCGTGTTGGCCAGCATCCCTGATACCTCAGGGCATGCTCCATGGGCAGTGACCCTCTGCATTCTCTGTCCATGGAGTTTGACATCAGTAAACCACCAGCCCACCACATCATTATGGCACAACTGAGGGGGCACTAATTATACAGCTCGGTAGTTAAATACTGGACCATAGAGCTCACAAATTTCTTACATTGCAATGCTAGTGCCAGACCAGTTTGTGCACAATGACATATACCTATCTCATTCCTCAGAACAGGGTGTATTTCAGGGCTTTTAACTTGCTTTTGTAGCACTTGCTCACTTTGCACTTAGGTACTCAGAGCATTTCGGCCTTGTGGTGCCTTTAAGGACAGACAGAAAGCCATATATCTTGTCATGTTTGGCAGCAATGGTTTGTCAAGGGATTAGACATTTAGCTGTATGAAACCTTGCCACATCAATGTCACATGTAGAGCATGTGCCAGTAGCTTACATGGCAATGTGGAGACCCAGGTTCGAATCCCCACCACTGGCATCTCAGCCCTATTGTGGGCTGTTTTCTCCTGCAGTGAAACTAAAGGAATGATCTTGAGTGAGATGAAAGTGGCAGTAATGAGATTGGCAAAACATGAACCTTAGCGGGAGATGAGTGCAGTGGTTGAGTTTGAATGATTGTGTGAGCAGAGAGAACATGATGATACTTAACCTTGTAGAGTGCAGAAGGTCATTGACCTTCTTGCAGATGTGCAGTGTGTTTCTCCATACCACCGAAATTATATTGATCTGGGAGGCCACTTTAGGCCAGGTTGACAAGGTCTGGTGCCAGGGTCTCATCTGGTCATCCACAGGAAGGAAAACGGTACCCTTCTCAACCAGCCCAAACCATAATGTCTCTGTTGGCAAAGTGTGGTGTCAAGTTGCCTCTTTCTGACATCTCCTTTGGAATTGTTCAATTGTTCATGAATTGTTCTGATGGAATTCCTAGCGTATAATGTTTGAAATAGTGCACAGCTCTGGTTTTAATTTGGCACCAGTAACAGTACCCAGTCCCAGACCAATAATCAGTTCCATTACTGCCAAGTGTGTGATAGTACAAGATCAGAGTGGGTGTGGTGCATACTTAATGAGCTGAGCAGCCTAAAATTGTATAAAAGAAGTTGCTAGAGTTCAAGAAGAGAAAACATCCATGATTACCCCAAAATTGACACTTAGCCAAAATATGGGAAAACTGAGGCCATAGTTACTTATTCAGCTCCATAATGCAGTTTTAATTCTGTACATGACAAGGATATATTTGCAGAACTGCGGCAGTTTTCAAACACTAACTGTTTATTGCCTGCAAAATCGGTTGCAGCAGAGAATATTTGGTGGGGACTTTGTGCACTCATATTCTGAAACCAGTTTCAAACAGGACCAGTGGTGTTCTCAAAGCAACTAAGAGGCGAAATATGCATTTTGGGTCTACACTACTGCTGTGACTCTGACTGTAATTTTCATGGCAAAACAGGTAGAACATAAAACTAATATTTATGGCTGTGGAGAATTGGTGATCTCCAAGGAGCAATTGGAAGGCTCTTCAAAAAGGTAAGTTCTTAAAAAAACAAATCGGTGGGGGCAGGGTGCCAAAAGGAGTGGGCATACTCACCCAATGAAAATAGAAAAAAATCATCTGACCCACTGCTGACTCATTCTTGTTGAGTTCCCAGTATCTACTTCTTGAACTAACAGGTTTTCTCTGGTGGCCTGTTACAGCCGACAGGATACTGACTACCTGTAGTGGATCACCAATTTTGTAGCCTAGTTCAAAGTTCTGGGCCTGATCTTGAAAATATTTTGTCCCTCCTCATCGCCACATTGGACAAATGCCATGGGCTACACCCAAGTAGAAAATATTCTCTATTGTACACCATTTTGACGTTGTGGTCTTTAAAAGTGAATAATGCATTGGGAAGGCATAGAAAATAAGGCTGACATGTGTTTGTATGACTCTCAGTAATGAAGAGGCTCCTGAATATGTTCTTATTGAGGGAGAAGAAAATTGAAGGGCAATATAATTTAAACCTTTAAAATCCAGAGAATGACGTAGCTATTAGCAAGATATAGAATTTAGAATCTCTTTTTTATGTTTTTTCACTAATAGAAAATACCACATAAATGTATTATTTCATGTGGTTTTTTTAAATGCATGCTAAATGTGGTCTTTCTGTATAATTGTACTTGCATTGCTGTGAAAGATTAATGCTGTGTAGCTCTAAAGTCAGATTGCTATTATGTATGGCATTGCTCAATGAAGTACATGTAATACAACAAATTAAACAGAACTTTAATATTACCAATATTTTATACTAAACCTTATCTAGGCTATATTGACCCAGTTCAATTCAAACTTGTGAACCTATTTATTGGAATGTCCTGTTCCAATATTTTATTTGTTTGGAATCAACTGTAAAGCAATCTCCAATTCAATGAGGAGCAACAGTCACAAGGTGGACCCAAATAACATGTTGTACATCTCCTTTCTCACTTCTGTGAAATATCTTCCCTTGCAGTGATTGCAGTTGTTTTCTCTCCATGAAAACCAAAAATGATTGAGTATCCATTTGTTCCACCTAGTATAAGGAATATTGTTTGTTTAAAATAATACCAAAAAATTAGCACAATATACAAAGATTGGACATCAGTAGCAAACAATTATCAATGTCCACATCCACATATATGCATGAAACCTGGCATCCTGCTCAAGGTGGAGGAAAAGGCAAAGGATGTTCCTTTAAATGCCGAGATTAGTAGGATGGAAAGTAAGGTAAAGGGGAACCCTATTGTTGTTCTGTGACAAGGGGAAGGATTGAAAGCATAAGAGAAAAGAAATTAGAAGCAAAACTGATTAATTTTTCCAATTCCAGATGTGGGTACAAGCGGCACCAATGTCATCATCAAAATATGGAGAAAGAGTTGTGGGTGGGTGAATAGATCAGCAGGATGCCACTACCAAACACATCTTACCACCCCCAAATGTCAGCATCCAAAAGGGACCATTCTCTCTGTGATATATTGGTCCCTTCCTCCATCACTCCTAATATTTCCTCACTCCCCATGGCACTTTCCCATGCAATTACAGAAAGTGTAAGAGTTGTCCATTCAGCTACTCACTGTCCAAAGCCCCAAACCGACCTTTCAGTCGAAGCAGCATTTAGCTTGTACTTCTTTCAATTTAGTTGATTGCATACTGCTCACAAGGTGATCTACTTTACACTGGTAAGACCAAATGTAAACTGGGTAACTGCTTTGTGGAACACCTGCGCTGTGAATTGCACCCCCAACCTTCCAGTTGCTTGCCATTTCAATTAATGACCTTCTCTCATGTGAACATTTCTGTTCTGGGCCTGATGCAATGTTCCAATGGTGCACAATGCAAACTGGCAGAATGCAACCTCATTTTCCAGGTAGGTACTTTGCAGTTTCTTGGACTAAATTTTGAATTCCATAACTTCAGAGCCTGACAGCATGATGCCTGTTCTCCATTATTCCTATATTCTTATCCTGTCTACTCTTCTCCCATGGGCTCATCTTGTATATGTCTTGTTTACTTCGTTCTCAGCCAATAGAACCTATTCTCACTCTTCCACACCTTAATTAACCTCCATCTTACACTTCTGTTTCTTTTTCACCAAAATTAGAATCCCTTCATCTTTAGCACTGGGTCTCCATTCCATCTGCTCCCCTTGCTCCTCCTCTGCCCTATTAAATATATAAAAACACTATTTTCCAACCTTTTAGTTCTGAAGAAGAGTCATATCGTACACAAAACAGTAACTGTTTCTCTCTCCACAGATGCTGTCAGACCTGCTGAGTTTCTCAAGCATTCTCTGTGCTTGTTTCAGATTTCCAACATCTGTAGTATTTCATTTTTATTCTACATACATGGTGCAAAAAAATCTTGTGTATTATAAAACTTAGTAGAAAAATATATGGTAATAATAGAAAAGCCTGTTAAAGCACTTAAAGAAACCCTTTTACATTAACAAAGCTGCTCAATTAGATACAATTTCACCTGACTTCAACCCAGCCAATGTTATAAGTCAAAGTAAATTTACTGATGTGGTCAAAGTTGTTATACTACACGATGTTCGTTATGCTAATTATGGATAAATTTATATCCATAAAATGTAAAGGAGAATTAATATTGTCAATATAAAGCAGATAGCTTTTATTTACACCTGCAGTCTTTACTTTATGAATGAACAGAATTGCAAAAAAGAGATCATCAGAACACCATCCACAACTAAGGAGGTGGTCTCGATGGAGTGCTCCTGTTTGGCAGAAGATCTAGAGAAATAGCAATGGATCCTCCTTGAAATTCAACTTCCTACATTTTCATGAGTTAGGAAATGCACACCGGGGAAAGCATATTGCCAAGTGGCTTGAGTATGCTGTTAAAGGGGGAAAAATCCTTCTTAAGTGAAAGGAGATTGAATTGCCCATTCAAATGGTCAAATTTTTTTTCTCTTATTCTTTGCACCCTCTGCCTCTTTACTGAGCTGACAAGTTCCTTTATATACATCTGTCTGTTCCTGGTTTTAATATTTGCCACATAGTCCATTAGAAAATTGCAAGTACATGCTGTGCAAGATTCTCTGACATCAACCAGACAAGGCGAATGAATTGATCAGGTATCCATTGTAGGAAATGTGAATATGAATATCAGATGAGAGTGAAATTTAAACTAGATAAGAGTCAAAAACACAATGGTAATGCCCTTGCTCCTTCACTTTCTGATTTAATACGCAGTTTTTATTTCCTGTAATTTCACAGGGGAACAAGTTATGATTTCTCTTGTTTAATACTATATTACACTATTAACTACTTACAGGTGCATGACAGTAGTCTAGTGCATTCCAATGACATACATTACATAATCAAGCACACCCCAGTCTTTGTGTTGTTGCCCCGTTCAAATTTAGGCCATTTCTTTGGGTTTGCATGTGGACATGAAGTTGATCTGTCAAAAAATCAAAGATGTAGGTTTTGTTACAAAAAGAAATGAAACTGTTATGCAATATTTAAACTAGATCTGCTTCACATTCCATTGTTAGCTTTGCATTGATAACCCTGAGTGGGTAGGAAACATTGAGTTGAATTCCCCAGCCACTGAACAACATGGGCCACAGTGAGAAATTTGAGAAAACTGCATGAGATCAAGAGTAAGGAGATTCCCAAGATCAAGAGCAAAATGTTCCATTTTCCAACCAAGCACTAAATGGTGAGATAAGATTCTCGGTAGTGAGGGGGCGAGATGCCTATTTCCATGCATTAAAATGCATTGCCATTTCATTCTTACCTAATCTCACCTCATTGATATGCAGTTTCCCATTTTCCCCCCTGCTGGATAGAAACTATTACTAACATGAAAGATAGAGCAGTTACCTGGTTACCCTAACTTGCTACTCACTCCTTTGACCCTCCTTCTTGGAAATCAGTCCCTAACATTTCAGGGCATGCTCCATAAACAATGACTGCATGCACCTCCTGTCCACCCAGACCTCCAGGTCTCTGTCAGCAAAGCAGGGCTCCAATTTCCCCCCTTTCAAGATGTCTAGGGCAATGGACAGGAACCATGCAGGGCATCTCCAAACTGCCAACATTTGACTGGCTGGTGTCAGGAATAACGTGAGGTCCCAGCAGTGCCAAGTATTTCTGCCAACAGTGGTTAGGATGGTACACTGAGTGGGACTTCAGAGGGACACAGTGAATAGGCAATGAGGCAAGTTTCTGAAGTTCGTATCAGAAAACTCATTAAGGCATACACAGAGAAACCCTCCGATGAACACACAAAAGTCGACAATGAACTGATTTCTAGTAAAATTTAGTTCATTGAGTTACTTCTGGGAATACTATATTCCAGACAAGTTGAGACTTTATGCAGTCAGTCTGTCCTAGTTCTGAACATATCATTAAAGTAGTTTTAATAGTGCTTTGATAGTTGCCTCAATGCTTTGGAATAAACTGATCACTTTTGATCACCTGAGAAATTTGCTGATTAGGAGAAATCAGTGAATTGTGATCAAATCAAATTGGTACAAAGTATAGTAAGCATTGTTTTTGGATCTTTGGAAGTCATAAATGGTAATACAGTCTCTTTTATAATAGTACTTTCTCAGTTTTGGTTCAATCTGGAATCTTTCCATTCCCTCAAAATAAACAATGTGAGCTCATCAGGCACCTTTCCGTTTGATTTTGGTCTTTACTCAACAAACAAATAACATTCAAATTCTGAAATCAGGTGGGCAGGCACCCATTTTCGGCAATAATACCCATTAGTCAAATGAGTGTCAACATTCTAACCTGAATAAAGATGTCCCTTCCAACATAATAAATAAATTGATGAAGTATTGATATGCTGCCAATGATGCCATAAGCACGTGTATTTTGAGATATTAAAGGCTTAGTATCATTACTTACTTGATTCTATCTCCTCAATCCAAACAATAATCACAAAATTATGATCATGTTCTTTAAGAAGTTAAATTGACAGGATTCATTTATTTACTCACACATGGTTGGTGGAGCGAAGAGTGGCTGCTGATTTTGACATTCAATCTCCAGCTACAGTATGTTTTCCATGATTATAGACGATGAATGTGGTGAACAAAAGACTATTTAATGTTTATCATTCAGGTGGTAAAAGCCTTTTACTTTTCAAATATTTTATCGTTGAGTCATATACTTGTGCAAACAAGAGAGTAGGTGGATGGCCCTGTGCCAGGCATTTTATAGAGGTGCTGTATAAAACGTTCAGAAATCTCCCTCATATTTATTCTTCTCTGTGTCAGTTTGGGGGAGTGGCACTGAGCAGTGCCCAGGAAGCTCTTCATGAGAGATACCTACAATCAGCAAATGAGCAAAGTAAGGGATGCAGCCTAGACCTCAGACTTGTACCCCAGTTGTAGGATAAAGGGTTAATTTCAGCGAATGTGCAGAGCAAGCTATGTCGTTGATGATGCCATGACCACATGATGAACATATGATTATAGACATCATGTTGAGAAGATTCTGAAAGCAGCATTCAAAACAGAAGGGCAGTGGGTGGGATTGCTCCCAAACTACATCAAAATGCCTGGGAAAACTCAGAGCGGTGACCAATCAACCAAAAGTTGCTCCTTAAATTGATTGGACAGAATCACTAATCAGGTGGTCCTCCAATCACAGGCTGCTGATATGTTCATAGTGAACCAGCTGGTGTAGGAAATGAAACCTCATTGGAACCTTTCGATGAACTCCCACGTGAGTTAGTTTTTATCAGAGTGGGCATGTGGAAATAAAACTGGAACAACATGCAGACATGGATCCTACCTTGCCACTTCAAGTCACATTTAAAAACATCAAGGTATCACAACAGGCCAAACAAATGACAGAACTGGAGAAAATGTTTCATCCGCTATCAAAATGCCTCAGAATTAATGGCCTAAACAAAGAACGATCATTCAGTAAATTGTTTTACAATGCGGATGGCATTACAAATGATGTGCTTGCAAGGCAAGGGATAAACAAAGAGACAGCCACCCGTGAGGATGTAATTGGAGCTTTTGATTCGAACTTTTGTGTTCAGCATAATTTTTTCTCATTCAATTAAATGTTAACAGGGGAAACAAAAGCCTTGGCGAGGCATCAATGCCTTCATTAATGATATCTACCATTTGGGAAATAATTACAGTTCAGAACTCTAAAAGATAACTTAAGCAGAGGCAGAATATTGGGTCAGAGTTTTAGAAGAGATTCTCTCATGCTTCCTACTGTCTAGGAAAGATCTAATACTGATTGGAGCACTCCAATGGGCTAGACAAGCTGACATGCAAAAACAAAATCAAGTCATTATTAAATGAGAGAGAAGAATCTTTTGAAAAAGCTGTTGGTTCTACTCAGTATATTGGATGCAAAAACAAAATTACATCATGGCAGTAGCCAGGGAACCACAAAGAAAGAGGGCAGATGCTCTCATTTTATGTTCCCATCATGGCAGGAGAAAGGTTCATAAACATCAATAAAGTCCCATCCAAGCTGTGGATAGCCACATGCCTGTGGGCAAGTCAATCATTTCAAAGCAGTACATCACTCCAAGGAAATTTTTCTCTTAAAGTTGTGGGAAAAGCCTTCAAATGAAGCCATCAAAGAATCGGGAAACAAAGAAATTGCCTTTTCCTGAAGAAATTAAGGAATGAAATGGTAAATACCAGCATACCAATATTGAGGTCAATGGACACTGTCCAATTTTAAACTGAACACAGAAGCAACATCTCTTTTCTGTCAGATAAGGCAGTCACATTATAAGACAGCCATTATCAGTTAGATTACAAGGTCCAGGCGATATCAAACTGAAGATCAAGTACAAACACTGCAAAAACTTTGAAACACAATATATAATCCAGAATCAAGAATACTCTTCAAGCAGAAGGGCGAGGATCTGAAATTTACAAAGTGAATTAAATCAGAGACCAAAACAGTGAACTCAGACTTACATTCTTAAAATTATTTAAGGGTTTTGGCAAGCTTAAAGCAGCATGCCACACCACGCTCAGAGCAGATGCAAAACTCATTGGAGATCTGTTTACACCAAGGAAGACCCACTTCCCCTTCTGAATAAAGAAGTGAAGTAGAGGCAATACTTCAACGAAGTATTCATTCACCAGTTACCAGACTTACCCAATGTTCTGGAATGGTACCTGTCCCAAAACTAAATGGATCCAATACATCTAATCCATCTAATTTGTGTCAACCTTCCTCTGTTGAACAAAGCCATAGAATGTGAAGTACATCCAATGGCATTAGGAGATTGAAGCTGAGCAAAATTTTCAAAGGTTACTATCTGCACAGGACTGGATGCAAATAGCAGATTCTAGCCGTTCCCCACTGAATGACTTCATCATGTCATTTAAACATTACCGTTTAAACCATCTACCCTTCCAGATCATATCCATACCACAGATATTCCAGAGAACAGCATATTGGAAGGAATAGATGGCGTTATTTACCATATGAATAATATCTTCATCCAGAGTGTGCCAAAAGCAGAGTATGAATAAGAGAGGTATGCTGTCTGCCTCTTCATTTATTTTAATGAAAGGAGAGTTCCGTATTTCTGACAGGAGATTTCAATCAAAGTTCCTGCAGGAATGTGAAGCTGTACTTCCCATTCTGACAATTCTGTCACGGTACAGAAATGTTAGGGGAAGGCAAACCATGCCTCAGTATGGGGGAAAGGATCTGGAATAGGGAAACCTTTGTCTGCCTCCAAATGCTGAAGGGGTGATAGGGAAAAGGGTGCAATTCTAGAGTGTAGAAGATGGGGAGCAGGTCCTGAATGGATGAAGCAGGGAGATTATCAAATCCGGAGGAGGAGGGGAATGGGTGCGTCCGGTTTGAGCAGAGGAAGGGTACAGTCCAGAGTGGGATAAAAAGTTTTGGGTGCAATGGTAGGGGAAAGGGATCAGGTCCGGAGCCAGGTGAAGGGATGCATCAGGTCCTGAACAAGTGGGAAGACTTGGATCTAGGAGGGGTATTGTGTCATGGGTCTGGCGGAGGGATATGTGAGAGTTTGTGAGGTAAGCATAGGGGGTCAGTTGAATCATAACTCAGGATTATGGTTTTAATAGTCTAACATTTCCCGAGTAACAATTTACTTAAATTCATCAAAGCCCTCCAAATTTTCTGATTTATATGGAGACATTTAATGGGTTCCAGACATAGGAAGATTGCCAAGAAGAACCTTCAAATTTGAGCTATTCCCTTGGAGTCTGCTAAAGTGGAAATTCCAAAGGGTCCTCATGTGCAACTCCCATCTCTGCTGGAATAACAATTGTCTGGCCAATGTAAAATCCAGGTAGGTGATGAGAAGACTCTAGCAAAGGCATTAGCTTAAACTCTAGCGTTAGCTTAGACCTTATGCACAGAGTGAAATATGTGCAAATAAAGAATTACTTTAAAGAACAGCCAAGAGTCCAGTTATAGCAATACCTTGATTAAGAACTCCACAAGCATCACCAAGAACTCATGCTAATAATGACTGACTGTTAATATATACATTCTGTGCATCATAATCAACAAATATTATCAAATAATCAAATGAGTGGCCTTAAAACAAATCTTGAACAATAAGCTTGAACAAGCATTACTTACTGGTCTTGAGCTTTACTTGACGAAAGAGTTTTGGTTGCAGCAGTGGAAATCTCTGTCTCCTTTCCTTCTTCACTGGTGCCAACATGCACATTTCTATTTACTGCATAACTTGCAGCCATATCCTGTTTAGTTAGTCCATTGCTTTTCTTCACATCTAACATCACACAAGCTAATGCACTCTCACTAGTCCATTGGTGAGGATGCTCCTTTTCAACATAGTTTGATGAAATGCTCTGATTGGCAACTTTGATGGTCACCAATGGTGCTGACTCCTTTGTTGAAAGGTCTGTAACACTTTGTTGTGATAGATTCTTAGAAATTTGTAAATATGACCATTTGGAGTCACTCTGGTAGCAATTGTAACTGCATTCCCGTGATTGCTGGCCTGATGATAATTGTGTCTTCTTCATGTAATTCACTATTAATGCAGCATTGATTAATCGCTATGAAAAGAAAGAGGTCAGATAATTAAGTCACAAATATAGAAACTGTGCCTGGATGAGGTACACCTAAGGCAGAATCAACTAGCTTGGTAGAACAATGGTCATCAATGGCACAGTGACAATGAAGTACAACATAACTAAAGGAAATTCTTTAATCCTGTCATTAGAACTTAGTCAAAGTCAGCATGTTTGAAAAACAAAGCACACTAGTGTCCTCTAGTGGCACATTAATATCAGAACTAGACAATTCAATGCATTAATCCTATCAAAATGAAGAAATTTTCTTGAATGAAAGACAGGAAATGTGTGATCAAATCAGCAGGTAATCTTCATCAGTTTTTTTTTGACTGAGATTAGCATTGTAATGAGGGAACCTTGAATAAAATAACTCCTAAAAACATTACTTTGTACCACACTTTATGATATACCACAAAAATTTCTTTTCATAAATACCAAATGACTTTTCAAGGCTTTTTATAAGTATATTAAAAATAAGAGGATTACCAGGGAAAGAGTGAGACCTAAAGACTAAAGTGGCAATCTGTGCGTGGAGCCTGAGAAGGTGGGTGAGGTCTTAAATAAATACGTTTCATCGCTATTCACAGAGGAGAAAGACATTGTAGCTGGGGGTTTCATTTGGTAGGGCGAGGTTCTAGAACATGTTAAGATTAATAAGGAAATGGTATTAGATCTTTCAGCAGGCATAAAGGTGCACAAATCCCCAGTACCCGATGAGATGTATCCCACGCTGCTTGGGAGGGAAGGGAGGAGATTGCTGGAGACCCTGGTGGAGATACTTAATACTTTGCTGGCTATTGACGAAGTGCCAGATAACTGGAGGATAGCTAATGTGATTCCTTTTGTGAAGGAGGGCAGCAGGTTATTACAGACCAGTTAGTTGGAAATTATTGGAAAATGTTCTGAGGGATGGGATTAAACTATAATTGAAAAGGCAGGATTGATCAGACATGGTCAACACAGATTTGGTAGAGAGAGATCTTGTCCAACAAATTTAATTGAATTCTTTGAAAAAGTGACTAAATATATTGATGAGGACAATGCAGTTGATGTGGTTTACATGAACTTCATTAAGGCCCTTGACAAGGTCCCACGTGGAAGGCTGGTCTGAAAGGTAGGAGGCCATCGGCCACAAGGCAAATTGGCAGACTGGATCCGAATTTGGCTTAACAAATAGGAGGCAAAAAGTAATGGTGGATGGATTTTGTTTTGTGATTGGAAGCCTGTCACCAGTTGTGTACTGTAGGAATTGGTGGTGGGACCTTTGCTATTCATTACATACATTAACAACCTGGATGTAAATGTAGAAGGTACAATTAATAAGTTTGCAGATGATACAAAAATTGATGCATTGACAGTGAGGAGAATAGTCTCAGGCTACAGTCTGATATTGATCAACTGGTAAATTGGGCACAGCTATGGCTGATGGAATTTAATCTTGATAAGTGCGAAGTGATGCATTTTGGGAGGTCTAATAATGGAAGGACGTACACAATAATCTGAGGTTCCTCAGGAGTACTGAGGAACAAAAGGATTTTGATTTACAAATCAATAGATTCCTGAAGTCATCAACAAAGGTAGACAGGATGGTAAAGAAGAAATATGGGATGCTTGCCTTCATTAGCCAGGGCATAGAATATAGGAGCAAGGCAGTCTTGTTACAAATTGATAAACCATTGTTTAGGCCACAGATAGAATACTGTATGCAGATCTGATCACCACACTATTGGAAGGATGTGACTGCACTGCAGAGGAAATTCACCAGGATGTTGCCTGGGATGAAGAGTCTCCATTATGAGGAGAGACACGATAGGCTGGGTTTGTTTTCCTTGGAGCAGAGGAGATGGAGGGGGAATCTGATTGAGGTATACAAAATAATGAGAGGCATAGACAGAGTATATCATGAGAATCCTTTCCCCATGGCAGATGTGTCTAAGACCAGAGGGCATATAAGGTTAAAGTGAAGAGAAAGTGATTTAGAGAAAATATGGGAAAAAGTTTTTCACCCAGAGAGTGGGAGAAACAGGAAACATGCTGCCTGAGAGGGTGATGGGGGCAGGTACTCTCGCAACATTTAAGAAGCATCTGGATAAGTATTTAAAATGCCAGGGCATTGTAGGCTATGGACCAAGTGCAGGTAAATAGGATTAGTGTAGTTTGATGTTTATAGGTAAGCGTAGGCATGGTGGGCCGAAGGACCTGTTTTTATGTTGTATGACTCCATGACTCAATGACATGTCGTAGTTTAGTTTAACCAAGTTAAGTAAGGCCACTGCACTTTGCAGGTTTAACAAGAGTTTTAAAGAATGTTTCAGCAGGATTCACCTTCCAATTACTTCTTGCGAAGTTCTTTGTGGTCTGAACACTGACACTATGATAGATATCATGGAGTGGAGCAGTGTTCTCTGTGATCCTGTCAAGAGAAAGAGAAGATCAGTGGCTAGGTGGATCTGTGAGATCACAGAACTGCAAAATAATATACTTATGCACAAGAATCAATCACTCCTCATAATGGATATTTCTACATGTCTTATCATTACAGATATTGAATTAATGTAACTTTTAACAATATTTATTACTAATTTAGTGTGAGTAATTACACCAGTTGCTCGCACCAAATGTGGGATCAGAGTTTCCACTAATTGTTGTCCACCAGTCCAGTGCATGCACCTTTCCTTCCTTTAACTTCTCAGTTATATTTATTTCTGTTTTGTGCAGCTATACAAAACTGTCTTGGTAATTATTAAGACATTATATCAATGCAGTTATTACCACACACACCTCAGGATCTCAGTAACATGTTTTGTCAAAAATAGGGCAACAAACCAATCTAACAGTATTGTCAGGAATTGGCATTAAATCAAGCTTATGAGGTGTCCTTCATTCACTCTTCCTTATTCTCTGAATAACACATTTTATCCCCGGTCATTTCAAACTAACTCTAAATTTTCAAAGTCCTTATTCCTCTGTCTTCGCCACACTTCTGTCTTCCCCGAGTGTTGTCCTCTAGATAATGTTATAAAATTTGAGTGACCCATTGTAGTTCATAGATGCATTCTATATTGATGGCGAAGCAATTCTTAGAAATACAAATCTTTGTGAAGATCTAGGAACTCCACAGGAAATGTAATTGGTGCAAGCTTCGTGGTTCAAATAAGGATCAATAACTGAACCACTACACTGCTAACACAGATTGAATTCTTACTATTCTGTATAAATACTGTGCAACATGATTTTTACATGAATTGGAAAGCCCCTAATTCACCTCCAACATTCATGGAGTTACAAGTGAAAACCTGCATGAATCCTCAATAATTACAACATGCGATATTAGTTTTACTGTTTTCTTTTTCTCTAACACAGTTCCTTGTCTCAATTTGGTGAAAGGAAAACAATTTGCAAAGACTCAAAGCTGTCATATGAAAGTTTACCAAGGGTGTCGTAAAGCCTGTTCACAAGTGAAGCGCTTTGTTGGGTCCTTTTCCAGCAAGTGCCTGACAAAAGATTTTGCTGATTTTTTTGAAATGAAGAAAAGAAATAAAATGAAAAGTCATTTGGTCATAAGATAATATCATCTTACCCACTGTAAAAGCATTCCAGTGCAATAATAAACTTTATTGACAGCATTTCTTTTAAGTTCAATGTTGAAACATTGGGAAAGTCACTTTAAAAATCAGTTCAATTCTTGAAGAAATTAATTCACTTCAGAAATTTGACCAAAAACAGTGTGACTTGTATTACCATGGGCATCAAAGGGTATGGAACAAAAACAAAGTTGCTGGAAAAGCTCAGCAGGTCTGGCAGCATCTGTGGAGGAGAAAACAGAGTTAACGTTTCGGATCCGGTGACCCTTCCTCAGAACTGATGGTGGCTGGGAAAACGTCAGTTTATATTCAGAAAATAGGGAGGTGGGTGGGGTAGGGAGTAAACGATAGGATAGAGCCCAAAGAGAGAGAAAGACAGCTGGACAGACAAAGGAGTTGCTAACGATCAGGCTGGGAGGGTGAACAGTTGTTAATGGGAACTGTTAGTGACTAACAACAGGAGGTGTGTAGTGGCAGGCTATGTGGTAACAAGGCCTGGTGTGTGGGGTGGGGGGCTGGGACATGGGAGACTTTAGGCCCTAAAATTATTGAACTCAATATTGAGTCTGGAGGGCTGTAGGGTCCCCAAGCAGAAAATGAGGTGTTGTTCCTCCAGCTTGCGTTGGCCTTCACTGGAACACTGTAGCAAGCCGGAGACAGAGATGTTGGCCAGAGAGCAGGGTGGTGCACTGAAGTGGCAGGCAACAGGTAGTTCAGGGTGTTTTTTGCGAGCAGAACATAGATGTTCTGCGAAGCGGTCGCCAAGTCTACACTTTGTTTCCCAATGTAGAGGAGACCACATTGTGAGCAGTGAATGCAGTAGACTAGATTCTTGGAAGTGCAGGTGAAGTGTTGCTTCACCTGGAAGGTATGTTTGGACCCTCAGGTACTGGAGAGGGAGGAGGTAAATAGGCAGGTGTTGCACCTTCGTCGGTTACAGGGGAAGGTGCTGTAGGGCTGTGGGGAGGTGTTGGGGGTGAAGGAAGTGTGGACCAGGGTGTCCCGGAGGGAACGGTCCCTGCGGAAGGCAGACAAGGGAGGGGAGGGGAATATGTGTCTGGTGGTGGCATCTTGCTGGAGGTGGCGGAAATGGCATCGGATGATCTTCTGGATGCGGATGCTGGTGGGATGGTAGGTAAGGATAAGGGGAACCCTATCGCTGTTGCGGGAGTGAAGAGAAGGGGTGAGGGCAGAAGTGCGGGAGATGGGTCAGACCCGATTGAGGGCCCTGTCAACAACGGAGCTGGGGAATCCTCGGTTGAGGAAGAATGTGGACATTTCGGAGGCTCCCTTGTCAAAGTTGGCCTCATCTGAACATATGCAACAGAGACAGAGGAACTGAGAGAATGGGATGGAGTCTTTACAGAAAGTGGGGTGTGAGGATGTATAGTCCAGGTAGCTGTGGGAGTCAGTGGGTTTGTAATGGATATTAGTGGCCAGTCTATGCCCAGAAATGGAAACAGAAATGTCGAGGAAGGGAAGGGAGGAGTCAGAGATAGACCTGGTGAAAGTGAGGGCAGGGTGCAAATTGGAGGCGAAATTGATGAAGTTTTCCAATTCTAGATGAGAGAGGGAAGCAGCACCGATGATATCATCGATGTATCGGAGAAAGAGTTGTGGGTGGGGGCCGGAATAGGACTGAAACAAGGAATGTTCCATGTACCCCGCAAAGAGACAAGCATAACTAGGGCCAATGCGGGTACCCATGGCAACACCTCTTACCTGAAGAAAATGAGAGGAGTTGAAAGAGAATTTGTTTAGGGTGAGGACAAGCTCAGCCAAGCGGAGGAGGGTGGTGGTGGGTGGGGCTGGTTCAGGTCTTTGCTCCAGGAAGAAGCAGAGAGCCCTAAGACCCTCCTGGTGGGGAATGGATGTGCAAAGGGTGGAAGTGGACAAAGGAAATTCCTGTGAGTCTTCCTCAACAGTCTGCTACATATTATTCATTTAAAAAAGCACAACAGCAGTATAAATCACATTGGCATAATTCTAGACCAAAATGGCTCATGGTTAAAATAATGTCCAGTTTCATATATAATTTACTTTTCAGTAAGTGACAGTTTCCTTTCATTCTACTGGGAAAGCAAATGTTTCATATTTACTCCAGAAAACAAACATATCCAAATTTCCAGATCCTTTCATTTAATCCCCTTTTAATTTGTTTGGATATTTTTCAATGCATTTCTATTCATTTATCTCTCAGAAAATAGCAATATAACAGGGTAATTCAGTGTAGTGGTTTGTAAATGACATGGGACTTGGCAGCCCACTCCACTGAAGAAGAGTGCTTACCCTCTGCAAGTATTTCACTTTGCAACTTTTCCAATTATGTGCCAGCTGGATTGTGTGGCCAATGGCACTCAACTCTGACCTTGAAGACATCTACCCACAAACGTAAAGAAATCTCTGTGGCATAGATTTCCCCATTTCTGATGACAGTTCAAATTTGACACCAAATATTGAAAGGTAGCAAATTAGATGATTACCATTAGAATTAAAAAGTGAAAATATCATAAATAATCTTTGAAAAGAATTACTTAAAAATGTCTCAAATTTTAAATGTACTAGATAATTTTGACATTCCACAAATTATGGAATTAGCTGTTCAGAGCATATGTGCCTAGTTGTAATTATGAACTTAAAAAGCTGTTGAAAACTCACAGATTCATAGAAAATAGGTGCAGGAGTAGGCCATTTGGATCTTTGAGCCTGCACCATCATTCAATATGACCATGGCTGATTATGCAATGTCAGTATCCCACTTCTGCTTTCTCTCCATTCCCCTTGATCCCTTCAGTCTCAAGGACCACATCCAGTTCCCTCTTGAATATATCTAACGAACTGGCCCCAACAGCTTTCTGTCATAGAGAATTCCATAGGTTCACAACTGTCTGAGTGAAGAAGTTCTTCTTCATCTCAGTCCTGAATGGCTTACCCCTTATTCTTAGACTGTGATCCTTAGTTCAGGATTTCCCCAACATCGGGAACATTCTTCCCACATCGAGCCTGTCCAGTCCCATCAGGATTTTATATGTTTCTATGACATTCCCCCCTCATTCTTCTAAATTCCAGTGAGTACAAGCCCAGTAGATCCAGTATTTCTTCATATGTGAGTCCTTCCATCCCTGGAATCAGTCTGGTAAACCTTTGTTTGACTCCCTCAATAGCAAGAATATCCTTCCTCATGACCCTAGTCTCACACTTAATCAGACATACATAATTTAGCATGATATAATTTTTTTCAAGTTTTTAAAAGATAAAAGAGGAAGTTTTCACTAAGTCACTGATTGCTTCTGGATTGTTTTCTGGGGTGGTCCTCAATTGGGCATTCTTTCAAGGATCACAGAATCTCTGACAGTAGCTTCTGATTTCCGTGATATTCTGAAAATTCACAGATTCCCAAAGTTACTGTTAGTTTCAGTAATGATAGTGAACACCAATAGTTTCATCATCATTGCCACTCTAAAAGTCCATGTTCATTAGCCTTGATTCACCTGTTTCTATCCATTCTACTCACAGACCTTCTGTCCTATACAGAAATGGTGACACTATATAAAAAAGACACATTGCCCTTGTGCTGAAATGTTTCCTAAACAAGGTGGTCAAGTTTCAGAGTTATTTTGAAATCAGAAACACTTTTGTTGAATTTTTATGCTCTCCAGATACTTGATCTTATAGTATACATGTACACTGAAGAACTCAGAACAACACATACAGATTCCACAGAGATTTCATAGGCGTTTTGATATTGTTTCCCAGCAGTAGTTCTCTGAATGAAAGGCTCGTGCTTCCAGGGGCAATGTTAAGATATATATACTGATCATTTTGAGATCAATGGCCAACGGACCAGTTTTGTGAAGCTTTTTCCCAATTGCCTCCTGTTACCCTTTAAACACATTGCTTTGGAGGTGGAATGCCCTATTGCTAGGGGTATCATGATGCCATATCATATTGCCAGGGGACTCCGCACATGCCAACTAGCCAATCTGTCACGTGCATGCTCGAAATAGCAGGCCTCTCAAGGCAGCTAGTTCCTATGAAGGCCAGCTGACTATCATAAGAACATAAGAAATACAGACAGGAATAGCATCCAGAGTCCCCTGGAATATTGACTGGCAAATGCAGGAGAATAGGATAGTGAAATCCTTCTACGTCCCAAGTGGCACTATCACAGCACGTTGACAATACCAGAATGAAACTTCATGAATACAGGACAAAATTGTCCATGTAACATGTCCGACATTGTAAAGTCCAACAACATAAAACATGTATGTTAATGAAATAATTCAAATCGAGATCTCAATCTTGAATCCATGGTACTGACAGAATATACCTTAATACACTAGATAATTTGCACAGTTGATTTTTACAGGCCCACTTAGAATATCCTTCATTAATGGGATAGCAGACGGAAATCATTCAATGTATTAAGATATTTACAGCCTTCGCTGCAATTGCTCACACACCAAGTTCAGAAATATCATCCCAGAATGGAGAGTCAAATTCATAATCAGCATTTGAAATCCGTGCGAATAGTTTAGTCTCAGTCTCTTCATAGAAAGGAGGGTAACCACATAACCTGTGAAAATGAAACAAAATTGTTAGTCTGAATCCTTTGGGTTGTTGCTTGAAACTTGGTAGTTATCAATAATTTGGTGATTCCTCTGCTATGTTGGGAAAGAAGCAGTTTAATGGTTCAAACTTCAAGGGAGAAATTATAGCCTTACACCACCACCAGCAGCGGGATTAGATGCCCATTTTGCACTGTGTCCTATTTTTTTTCTACCAATTTCAATTGTAGCAGATTCTTGCTGGATGCATTCATTTAAAATGACCCTTCCTACCACCCCAAACACTTGACCCCAATTTAAGTATTTGTTTTATTAATCACATTTTCTGAACTGGTACCCAATGCCACATTGTACCCATCTTACAAGCGATTCTTCATCACAACCGGACTTACATAATTTATATTTCTTCTTTGTGCGCAACCTGTTTGTTTTTCTAATTGCCCAAAACTATGCATCTAACTTCCAGAAGGCTTTCAGTACAGTCCCACAGCAGAGATTAGCATGAAAAATTAAAGTCAATGTGATTGGGGGGGTAGCGTATTGAGATGGAAAGAAAACTGGTTGACAGACAGAAAACAAAGAAATGGAATAAACAGGTCTTTTTTACCGAATGGTAAGCGGTGATTTAATGTTACCGCAAAGAATCAGAGCTGGGATCCCAGCTACTCATAATATATATTAATGATTTAGGTGAGGGAACTAAATGTAATATCACCAAATTTGCAGATGACACAAAGTTGGTGGGAGGGTGAGCTGTGAGGAGGCTTCAAAGATGCTTCAGGTTATTTCAATAAGTTGAGTGAGTGGGCAAATACTTGGCAGATGCAGTTTAATGCGGATAACTATGTGATTATCCACTTTGGTAGCAAAAACAGGAAGGCGGATTATTATCTGATTGGCTATAAATTGATGGAGGAGAATACAAGAACACAACACAAGAAAACAAGAACTAGGAGCAGGAGTAGGCCGTCTGGCCCTTCGAGCCTGCTCCGCCATTCAATAAGATCATGGCTGATCCTTTCGTGGACTCAGATCCACTTACCCGCGTTCTCACCGTATCCCTTAATTCCTTTATTGTTCAAAAAAAATCTACCTTTTTTTTAAAAGCGTTTGCTGAAGTAGCGTCAACTACTTCACTGGGCAAGGAATTCCATAGATTAACAACCCTCTGGGTGAAGAAATTCCTTCTCAGTTCAGTCCTAAATCTGCTCCCTCTAATCTTGAGGCTATGCCCTCTTGTCCTAGCTTCACGCGCTAGTGGAAACATCCTCTCTATTTTTATCTTATCTATTCCCTTCATAATTTGTGCAATGAGACCTGAGTGTCCATATACACCAGTTGCAGATGGTAAGCATACAGCTACAGCAGGCAACCAAGAAGACAAATTGTATTTTAGTTTTCATAACAAGAGGACTTGAGCACAGGAACAGCATATCTTGCTACAGTTACACAGTGCATTGGTGAGGTCACACATGGAATATTGTGTCCAGTTTTGGTCTCCTTATCTGAGGAAGATGTTCTTGCTATAGAGGGAGTGCAGCGAAGGTTTACCAGACTGATTCCCGGAATGGCAGGACTGACTTATGAAGAGAGATTGAACCAGTTAGGATTATATTCACTGGAGTTCAGAAGATTGAGGGGTCAGTCTCAGAAAAGTATAAAATGCTAACAGAATAGACAGGGTAGATGCAGGAAGGATGTTTCCATTGACAAGGGAGTCCAGAACCATGGGTCACAGACTAAGAATGTGGGGAAAACCATTTAGGCCAGAGATGGCGAGAAACATCTTCACCCAGATAGTGGTGCGCCCTTGGAATTTGGTACTACAGAAAACAGTCAAGTCCAAACATTGTATAATTTAAAGAAGGAGTTGGAAACAGCGCTTGGAGCTAAAGGGATCAAAAGATATGAGTGAAAAGTGAGAGGTGGATTGAGTTGCATGAATATCCATGATCATAATAAATGGTGTAGCAGGGTCAAGGCCTACTCATTTTCTATGTTTCTACATTGCCACACCTGCTGAGCTTTTCCAGCAATTTCTGATTTTATTTCAGCAATTTTCGGATGGCTCATATTTCAGCATAATACCTTTTTCTAATGGAATCAAGTCAAAATTCTTTACATATATTCAGAAACTTACAGAATGTATGCAATTACTCCAATAGACCAGCAGTCAATGGCTTTGTCATATGGTTTTTGGTCTAGAACTTCAGGAGCTTAAGAGAGATAAAATGTATTAGTTTCTTTGAAGAGGTATTTATACTGAAATAAACAGAATGAATAGATATCTTATCTAGAACTACAGTCTTTGTTATAGGAATGTTTGATTAATTGTTATGACATAATTAGTTAGTTATCAGTTCAAAGCTTTGTTGATGTCTGATTGACTATTTAAACCTGTGTCTGTTTGGACATAAAAAAATGCAAAATAAATTGCACAGATTTTTGTTAATTTTGTTTCCATTTTACTGCTAATTTGAATTTGACATCTAAAACATCTGACAGGCAGACACTAGACATAAGCTGCACAGATATTAGACAGAAAATATGTAGTTCTCCCATATCTGTGTGCATAATGAGTCTGAGATTACACTGTCTGATCACTATAGGGCAGATACCACCTAACTGCAATGGGGGAAATATTATAAGAGGTGAGTATAACATTAGAAGAGTCTCCCACTTACAAAACTTAAACGCATAAATAAACAGATTTTCACTTAAGGTGAAGAATCACTGGGATAGCTATGCACATTATCTGAATTTGTGTCTGAGGGATCCATTAATAGAAGCATTTCTATCATTTAAAAGGTATGTCCCTGAAATAATTAACGCATTCCTGCTATCAAATTCTGTGAATACTCGAGGTCTATTCTGGTTAAACATGTTATCAACATTATTGAAGTATAAAATAGAAATAAAAAAGCAGTATTTCAGATATTTGTGATTTTCTAAACAATACTTATTGAATATCACAATGGGAAATTTGAAAAGTGGAACTTTTCTTTAACCAGCGATAGCTTCAAATATTCCATGGTTGAGCACACTGCAAGTGAAATGCAGATTAAAATGTTACTCTTCCACTTCTCAAGAAGTATATTCTAACCGCTAAATGGCCGCACTTCCTTCTAAATACATATATGCCTAACAATCTGTGCTGTTTAGGGACAATTTTACTTTACTAGCAATTTTATTAAGAATAAATAAACACATATATCTTAGATCTAAAACCATTTTTATATTGAAAAAGTTAGATTCCAGGGTGCCAGCATGCATAAAACAGCCCTCAGCATAAATCTGATTTTCTTAGAATTACCATTGAAATTATAAGCATGGGTTTGCGTGTTGTGTCACCCATTCCCAGGAATGTTCAATTAGATTTTCTCAATCCTCTTTAAAATAGGTGAAATTCCAGCTTTAGGTCCCAGAAGAGATTTATCATAACTTTAGGCAAGTCTTATTTTACAGTCTGCCTTATTTTAATAGTGTGTGAACACAGGAAGGTAGTGCAGTTTTCCACAGCTCAGACTCATCTGTCTGCTTGCTGTTGGATTATAACCCCATTTTCACATTCCCCAATCTTTCTCTTGATCATGCTTAGTTAAACCCACTACCAATATTTGTAGATATTTCATACATAAATGCAGCAGCTGCCAATTGATTTGGTTCACAGTACTAATTCGGCTCATCAGAGATCAGGAATCACAATGCAGACAATTTGAATGCATGGAACAGAGCCATAGTGCACAACAAAAGATCCACATGTGGCTCCCATTCTTCAAGTTTTCTTCACAAAAGGCAGGTCTTTGGTGATTATTTGCTGAACCATGGCAAATTGCTGTGGTTTTATTTACCACAGGTATGGGGAAGAAGCAGGTCCAAGTCTACTTCAGCCGTAACAGGGATCAAACAGGACTGTTGGTGTTAATCTATTCCATGGGCTAAATTTTAGCCAACTGAGCTAACTAGACTCCAAGTGTGGCCCAGAAGGCTGAATAAATATTGCATGGCCTTGTGCCATGCAAACATTTGCCTAAATAACAATAACTACACATCAAAAGCAACCCATTGATTATAAAAGCATCTTGAAAAACCTTCAGGACAAGATGAAACACTAAAGTAATGTAATCTCTTTCTCTCTAAAGTCAACTCAATTCTTGAGAAAAAAAAACCGATAATGCAAGAAATTTTTACAGTTTTTGAATTTAGTAAAGGCTGTTGTGCAGAGAGTCAGCAATGAAACACTCTTATCTCATTAACTATCACAATATCCTATAGTCAGCTACCAAAGTTCTATTGTCTACTTATGAATTAATTCAATTCATAAAACACCTACCCACATAGCCAGGTGTACCACATGCTGTTGACATCACACCCATGTCCAGCATTTTTGAAAGACCAAAGTCACTGATCATAATCTTGGAGTTTTCATCAGGGCTGTAGTACAGCAGGTTTTCTGGCTATGAGAGAAATTGTAACATTAGTAACAGTACTATAATATTCCTCGCTTTAGATCACTGGTGAAGCTACATTTTGAACATCGTAATAATTACTGGACATTATTGGGTGCTTTGAAAAGAATATGAATCTGACAAGGTTCAGAATAGAAAACTAAGGCATGTTGCTGTGAGGAACAGAACACTTTTCAATTCAGGCCATAGATATCAGTATCAAACACACTCTGGCCAGATATAGGGAATTGCATATACAATAAAGATCCCACTATTTTGAAGTGCCAAATATATCTTAACAACTAACCTCAGAAAAGAAACACTCCTACTCATCTGACATTTATCCCTTTCCCACCCTGATCATCTCAGCTGAGATTTGTTGTTTGGGGACTATGATTCACAATCATGAGATTCTGGACTGAGAATGTCCAGCAAAACTCAATGTTTGGGGAAAAACAAAGTTAAAGTTTCTGGTGGATGATCTGACAAAACCTCTGAAACGCATGTGTGAATATTATGGCGATGACAGACATCCCATCTGAAAGTGCTGAAAGCAGGTGTTCCAGTCTGCAGTAGGACTTGGGCAGCAAATTTGGCAGTGGATGTCAATTAAATGACTGCTTCTATCCAAAGAAATTGTTGGTTCAATCAAAGGGCTGGCAGCTCAGCTGCCTTAGCAGCACCATTGCTTTGGATGGCCTTTGTTGGAACTTCAAAATCAGGGAGAAAGCCTCAGTGGCTGGACATGCTTGGAAAAAGGTTAGTGGGGTTGGGGGAAGGGTCCACAGTTTGGGACAGAGGGAGGAGAGAGGTGGCTTGCTGAAAATCCATTGTCACAAGGTCAGCCATTACTACTAGGCTGCACATCCATGGAAGGTGGGGTTTCGCAAATAGAATCCTTTAGGAGAATGCTCATTGGATGGTCTCCTTCTACAGTGCTGGGCCTCCCAACCTGAGATGGGTAAAATGTCTGTGAGAAATTAATGGCCCTCAATTGGTTATTTAGCAGCCAGCTGATCCAGCACACCTTCCCAAATGTTGAATTGTGCCATTTTCTAACCTTCCTGTCTCCAAACCCATTGCCAAAGTGTTGGGAAAACTCAGCTACTAACTTTATTCCTCTCTCCAAAGGTGTAAACTGACTAATTTTCAAATCTACAGGATCTCCACTATTTTGCTTTTGTCTTGAGAATATCCAGATCTATTTCAGATAGAACTTCTATAGACCTTGAAATCAAACCAATTTGCTCCCATGATTCAGATCTTTAAAATTCTCTGCCACATGACAAGTTAGATACAAGCTGGATACTTGATTTTTTTTAAAAATGTAGCACTGGAGTACATTGAAGAATTGCTTGTTTTAAGCCAATGACAGAGATAAAGAGAGTTGACTTTGCAAAATTGCAATCTGGTCATATTTTGCTTCCCCATTTAAGCTTCTGCTTGAGATACTGGGACTCTCTTCCTGCTCTGAATTTTATTTATATAATGACAGTATTTATGTGTAAAGAATGCAGTGCCCAAGGTAACAAGCTGGCTTAGTCTAGCATGTACAGAGTGTCTTAACTGTCAAAAAGACCATTGCACACTGGTACTTATGTGTGAAAATATTTTCATTACAGAGCCTATTGAGAATATTTTCACGGTTACAAATAATTGTAAAAACCTATTGAAAATTGGTCAATTGGACTAATGACGCCTTGACACCGGCTGTTATTAAGATTCGCGAAACAATTCAAAAACAGGCAGTTTTCCATTACCATGCTTCTGTATTTATAGATTACAATTATTTAATTAACTTTACATATGTCTTGCATAATTGACCTTGAAAGTACTTTATCATTATAAGCAATGAATCCAGTATCAATAGTTTGATTTAGACGCAGCATACAGTGAGGGGATAGAATGCACATCCTACAAAAAACTGTGGTGCTGAAATTTGCCCTATTGAATAGAATGAAATCAGCTTAAAGCCAATTGACAGCATTTAGTGCAGCGTGGCTGAGTTAATTTCTTGTTCATGGTGAAGATCAACATCACCCAATTGAATCAGTTAATTCCATTATGAATTGAACTGTTATCTCTTTCTGAAAAGCATTTATTTTATCCTAAGCTCTGCAGTGCAGTTTGCAAAGAATCACATCTGATTGATGTTCTGTCCAAATGTCCATGAGCCATCACCAGATCTTTGAACAGCTTTAATCAAAGTATTTAATAATTTGCTTATACCATTGCTTTCACTTCTACATTATTAAACCCTTATGTGAGTTTAGACAGTTACAAAGCTGTTTTTTTTTGGTCAATAGTGTCACTGGACTAGAAATCCAGAACCCCAGGCTGAGGTTCTGGATACACAGGCATAAACGGCACCATGTCAGATGGTGAATTCTGAGTTCAATCATAAAATTTTAGAATAAAAAATAGACTACGTAGGCACCTTCGATTGTCATAAAAAAAGTATTTAGGGAAAGAAATTTGCCACCTGGGCTGGCCTATATGTGACTCCAAACCCATAGCAATGTGGTTGACTTTTAACTGAGCAATTAGGAATGGATAAAAATGCTGGCTTAGCCAGCAATGTCTACATCCCGTGAATGAATTTTAAAAAACTATCATCTGAAATGACAGGAAATGCATTTTCTCCCATCCAGGAGAAAAATGATTCAGTGTCCACCTGGGGATTACTCTGTGCAAAAAGCTACACGTGTTTCATAGAGTGCAAAGGCATGGAAGTTGTAAATTGCAGACCCCTGCATGATATTTTCCCTTTATATATTAAATATCATAATAATTAATACTTCCTGAAAAGTTAGAACATCGTTTGTTCATTATTGTTTTTTCAAATATTTTCATCAGCAAAATGATTTTAATACCTTTAAGTCTCGGTGTACAATTCCATTCTCATGCAGGTATTTCACAGCATCAAGTACCTGCTGAATCAGAATGCTGGCATCTTTCTCTGTGTAAACCCCACGCTCTAGAATCCTGTCAAAAAGTTCTCCTCCTAACACACTGGAAATAAATGCAAACTTATATGCTTCATCAATGACAAGGAATGCACACTCACAATGCTTGCATCCCAATACTTAAAACATTGTTTTATTCCCAAGAAACAATGGCACAGAGTCCTCTAACCAGCTTAACAATGATTTGAACTTTTATCGTGCCTTTAGCATGGTAAAACATTCCAAGGCACTGCACAATAGAGTCATCAATTTGCAGCATATACATTCCTGCAGAAATCAGTGATGTAACAATAAAGTGGTGATATAATGCTGAAATATCCACCACTTATAATATTCTCCAATGGTAAAGATCATTACATTGGCAACATATTCTTTACTGAAACATTCCTTCCTCACAATTGTGAGTTACAATCAATAATTCCATTCAATTTAATACCTTTGTAACGATGCATGGAGTAATAGGTTCTTTGAGATCGAACTGTTTTGAGAATTATGACATTAAGACAATTTCATGATGACACAAGGAAAATTTTGGTTATTTCTCAATGAGATTCTTTGTTTTTCAACCATAATCTCAATAGAAACTCTGGAGAAACTACATAAATAACACTTATATAGTTTCTATGTAGTTTCTGCAATCTTCTATCAAGGGAACCTAAAGATCCCTTTAGAAAATCTACCTTGACGTGCAGCAGAGATTCCATGATAGTCATTGCTATTCATTGTAATCTTGCAGTTATAAAGAAAAAAAGCCTTCCATAGAGCCTTTCATAGCTCAGAACCTCCCAAAATCACCTTCCAGCCATTGAATTATTTTTAAATCATAGTCATTGCGATTTGAAAAGATAATTCCAGTCAAATTACACACAGCTCCCACAAACAGCAATGTGATTAAAATCAAATAATTTACATTTAAGAAGGCTGGTTGAGAGATAAATATCAGTCGAAATACCAAGAAGAACTGCCCTGCACTTCTTAAAAATAGTGCCATGGGATTTTCTACATAGGCCTGAGAGAACTGAAAGAAGCTCAAATGAAGATCTCATTTGAAACTGCAGTGACTGTGATTCCGTATACACTGTTCTCCCTTAAAATGACAGTGCAATGCATTAGTGACCTTCTGAGTCAAAGTCAGATGTGTTACACGCTGAGCTACGTCTGACACACCTAAATGTCAAAAGCTTGATTACATCACAGGCTTCCAGTTTGGTACTGATATTGTGCCGATCATTTTCTGCTGGCCTATCCAATGAGCATTCCATTCAAAAACATTTATTGGCTAATCTCGTGATTACAAAGCTGCAACTTCAAGGTGGCACCATAAAGAATGGCAAATATTAATCTGTCAGGTGAGGTAGAAACAATAGGGATAATCTTCCAACATTGTGCTTTTGGCAGGGTACCTAACCTATCAGGAATGCATAATGTTACGCATAATTTAAAGTGGAGCATAATGCATTGCAAATGCTCACATTTTTGATATGCCAAACCAGAATGCGGGCTCCCCACTGGCAGCATGAAATTGAATGCCATCCCATGTTTATTCGCTCCCTGGGGAACGGTTCTGTACAGGTTTTACCTGGTCTTCCAATTGTGGCTATTGCACTTCACACACCAGCTCCAAGGTGTGGAATTCCCTCCAGAAACCTTTCCACATCTCTATGCCTCTCTGTCCTTTTTTTTAAAACATACTGCATAAATCATTCTTCCAAAACTAAGGTTTTGGTCATCTTTCCTAAAATCTCGTTTTTTAGTTCTGTGTCAAATTTGTTAGCTCATACCATTGCTCTGCATACATGTAGTCCTGCACTGTGGTTTTACTAGATTAACTACATTCTGCAGTTGGCAACTTTTCTTAAATGCAATAAGCAGATTTCTGTCATGATGACAATGACAGTGAGGCATAAATGGGCCATAACATCACCATTTGTGGTGAGTGGAATGAGATTCCAGAAGAAGTGGAGGATGTGGGTACAGTTACAATGTTTAAAAGACATTTGGATAAGTACATGAATAGAAAATGTTTGGAAGGATATGGGCCAAGCACAGGCAGGTGGGACTAATTTAGTTTGGGATCATAGTTGGCATGGACAGCTTGGACTGAAGGGTCTGTTTCCATTATGTATGACTCTATAGCGCAATGCCTTGCAATGTTTTACCGTGCTAAAGGTGCTATAAAAGTTCAAATCAATGTAGTCACTCCCCACAACACAGATCTGTCAGTTGCATCTACATCACTGACACCACACGATTTATGAAATGAAATGAAGTATGAATCACGGAAAGAGGTTCATAAAGTGAATTGGAATGCTACTCACAGTTGCATAACTAGGTAGAAGTGAGTGGGACTTTCATAGATGTCCTCCAGAGCTACAATGTTTTCATGCTTTATCCTGAAATCCAGAAAGATAAGGAAAAGCACTGCAATTATTCTGCAATCTCCAGGGCAAATGGGGATGAGCAATAAAATGCTGGGTCAACCAGCGACACCCACGTCCAATGAGTGAATACAAAAAAAATTGCAATAGTACATTCATTTAAGTTACGCAAATGAATTGCAAACAATGTGTAAGTAAAATAAAAACAATCTTACCTTCTCAAAACGGCAATTTCATTTTCTAATGAGATGTCATTTACATCATTTTTCTGAACACATTTCAAAGCTACCATTTTGTCAGTTGCCCTTTCTTTTGCCATATACACTTCGGAAAAGGCCCCTCTGTCAGGATAAAAGAAACATTAGTTATTACATGCATGAGTAACAGCGTAGTTAATGATATCTGTATTATCCAACAATTTTCATACAATAATGTGTCCTAATGTGGGGATGGGACTGTTTTCTATACTCTGCTCACTCAATAATAAGCACAATTTTACAATTCATTCGTTGATTTGGTAGAGATATAGGACTCTGAAGAAAAATTTTACCTCTTCTATGCAGATAGTGATATGGGAGAACATTATCATCTGTTATAGATCCTGCACTATTTTCATTTCAATGACATCAAAGGGATGAAAATCAGGCAGATTTCACAGTGGGAAATGATTCGCTACACCAGATTACCTCTACTTATCTGTGTTCAATGCAGTTTTTCAAAGTCCTCCCTTTTTTTTGAAGTAAAACAGCTAAAATAAAGTTGTCTATGTTGGAGACAACAAGGTGCAGGGCTGGATGAACACAGCAGGCCAAGCAGCATCATAGGAGCAGAAAGGCTGA
>NC_063356.1:16631312-16726308 GCF_021869965.1 Rhincodon typus
AGGCTTTTCTGATGAAGGGTCTAGGCCCGAAATGTCAGCCTTTCTGCTCCTCTGATGCTGCTTGGCCTGCTGTGTTCATCCAGCCCTGCACCTTGTTGTCTCGGATTCTCCAGCATCTGCAGTTCCTACTATCTCTTGTCTATGTTGGAACTGGGTAGGAGGCTAGACCTCAGTCCAGGCAAATGGGGTACATAATTATATCAGGGGTCCTGGTACAGTCAGTCAGGGGCACAGTCCACACACAGCCAGGGTCTTGGCTAGAGTCAGTCATCAGCTTGGAATGCTCATCATCAGGGAATACATACGATTGCAGTCCAGGGAACGGGAAACGGTCCATCCTATAGGGCCAGCAGCAGCAGTCAGGGGAAGTCATATATCATCAGCCAAACAGTTGCAACATAGTTTAATCAGTCATGTCTAAGGACTTCTCGTTGAAGTCACTTACAGGTAAAGGGCAAATATAGTCCTTGGTGTCTGTCTGTTGATTGTTAAGAAGAGTGCAGGAGGTGGGAGGACTCTTGAGGCATTGGAAGGGATCACTGCCAAAAGGTGGGGGAGGGGGAAGTCAAAGCTAGGACTGTCAACAGGGAAGAAGTACTTGTGGAGATGGGAATAAGGACTGTGACCGAGTGATAGTCGTGTTTATGGAGAATGTGTGGAATGCTGGGGAGTGGGGTTTATGGTAGGCCACAAGACGGCGCTGCTATTGGCCATAATCACCATACCATAGCAAATACATGAAACATACGTTTGCAAACTCCAGCTATTTCATTTGCAAATATTTCTTGCATGCAGAATAGACGTGCTTATGCATCAAATATTGCTCAAAGGCAGATCACACCAGACCATTGGTGCTGGCTAAACTAGCATTGTCATCTTAGTGACACAGAATTTAATGGCAATAACTTAAAAGGGGGTGAATGCTAAGCAAAAGCGGTCCATCATTTGTGGAACTTCCAAGGATGCTACGAGACAAGAGGAACAGCATCATAAGTGTGATGATAGACACAATGAATGCAATGGGAAATGGGATGGTTGAAGTGGATCTGGGATGGGAAGGGAGTCAGAGCACAGCAGGCACTCCCTTCTGATTGTAATATGTTAGTCACTCAGCCAGTGTGACACTTTCATCACGTGGTGCACATGCTGCCATCTGGATCATGGTAGAACAGAAGATAGGGCAGTTGAAGGTGCAGCTCCAAAGCTTGGAGCAGTCTGGGGGCTCCCTCCAGTATCATCCAGGCACAGTGTACCACTTCATTCTGTCCCACTGTGTTCTGCACAATTGGAGTAAGAATTGAGGAAACATGACAGCTGGTGAGGAGCCAGGGAAAGAGGAGTTTTCCAGAAGTAGGATGAAGACACTAAGCTGGAGGAAGGTCTCCTTTTGACAAGGCTGACGGGAGCTTACTGACATCCAGTTCCAGTGGACGAGAGCTGAGTGGTGAAGACCATCATGGACTGTCAATGTCAAGAAGCTATGACTTCTTTTTCATTGTGCGTATGAACCACAGTCTGTACTCATTGGCATTCTGTTCTCTTTCAGTGGTTACGAATAAAATCTCATGTTTGCATTTGTCCATGTGTTTGCCTGTCTGTGACGGTCCCTGTGGACAATGCCAAGATATGTGTGACCACTGGGCTTTGAGTGAAAAGCAGTGGAGATTGGGAGAGGCTGCTCAGATATGATGAGCTTTTCTGGTGCAGTGTCTCTACCCTTGAATCTTAAGTCCCAGGTTCAAGTTCCACCTGCTCCATAGGTGTGTAATAACATGTCTGAATAGGTTGATTAGAAACTACATAGGTGTAGCTCAGAATAGAAGGCCTGGTGATTAAACAGCAATGAGGGTGAGAGAATGGGTTGCAAGCAAAAGGGAATGTCAGCCATGCCAATAATGTGTCATGGGTAGCTTGGCTTTGTGGTTGCTATTCCATTATGCTAACAGTGAGTGGCAACATTGGATTGCCAATGCTTGTTGGTGTGTATGGCAGCCTTTCAAAGATGGTGTAGATACAAGGTATGCCAGTATTTTGGTGAATATCCATTGAGTGATAAATTGTTATGGGAACAGTATGCAGCAAGATGGGGATAAAATCATATGTAAGTCCTCCTTAGGGGCAGGGTAGATAGTTAATGGGAGGATTTGGTGTGAAATAATGAGAAATCTAACCAAGCCTCGTGGTGAGAATTCCTCCAAAAAGAACTTGACCTGACTCATACTTAACCAAAATAAACACAAGATTCATTGCATTATCTTTCTCATTGCTGATGGTTTGCACAAACAATACTATTGTCACCAAAAGAACATAGCTTTGGTGATGTCTACATAAAATATTCTCTTGTCAGGTTCACATGTTTTTACAACTTCTAATTGCCTGATGAAATTTATTTTTAGTGTGTTATACTCCCATACACTGTCAATGAAAGTAAACTTTAATAGGTGGGCATGCCATTAGTTAGTATAGCCCATTCAGTAGCCATTATTTTGAAAAATTCTCTGCAAATTTTAAAACAGCCATCATCCTCCTTCTGTGTTGCTCCTGAACTTTTTTCAGAAATTTGCATGAATCATAGATTAAATACAATGCTCAGAAAGCTTCGAATCATTTAACAATTGTTCTCTTCAGTAAAATTGCTCAACAAGTTTGGTGACTCATTGGTTAGCACTGCTGCCAGTGCTAGGAACCCAGGTTCAATTGCAGCACTGAAATACCAGACAGAATTCCCTTCTCTATCCAAACTATAGATTTGACTTAACTGTTAATTTCAATTCTTAGTCTCCAGAGTCTAATAGCCTCTTCCTTGAGTACTTATACAACTGAGCACAGACTTTTCAGCTTTGAATAACCACCTCATGGTTCTACCCAAACACTTCTGGTATGAAAATTTCAAGTTAAGCCTTTATACTAAGAGGCCCTATTTCCAATTTTTCCAAACCAACTCCTTGCTGCAGAAGAACTACGTTCTTATATCTAACTTCAATCAGCACTGCGAACTGAAACCAAAAGCTTTCCAATCTATGGATGTTTCCCTAACCAAAAGAAAAATAAAACCCCTGATCTTTCTGACTGAAAGCAGACTAATATTCTTCAATTATTACTCTTTCCTCCTGTAAATCTCCCATTAGCACTCTAGGAACTCACTTTTTCATATAGGTTTCAAACATCATGGCTCCAGAAAAACAGATCAATTGATCAGTAATAACACAGTGTGGAACTGGAGGAACACAGCAGGCTAGGCAGCATCAGAGGAGCAGGAAAGCTGATGTTTCAGGTCGGAACCCTTCTTCCTCGCAATGGGATTATGGACATGAAACGTCAGCTTTCCTGCTCCTCTGATGCTGCCTGACCTGTTGTGTTCCTCTAGCTCCACACTGTGTTATCTGACTCCAGCATCGGCAGTTCTTATCTCTCAATGCTTCAGTAAACCTGCTCATACACAAAGATGCACATGCCACTAGCACAAGTTCCAAACTCTAAAATAATTTATATTAATAAATATGTGTAAAAATCACATGCCTTCAACCACAATATAGAACATATTAACCTAAAATATTTCTCTGTATTTCTCTTGTGCAGAACAAAGAGACACTAGTTTAAACCAGCAAGACAAAATGTTAGATTTGATATCAAGAACAACTTCTTCACACAAAGTGTGATTAAGATGTGGAATAAACTTCCAGAAAGAGCTGTGGAGTCAGAAATCCAAGAATCATTGAAGAAACAAATGGATGTTACAATGGGAGTTACAACTTTCGGCCCTCTCTTGATGGATGAATTAAGACAGGCCAAATGATCTTCTTCAGCTGTAATTATTTGTGACTAGAATCATAGGGCCATAGAGTTCTAGAGTCATACAGCATGGAAACAGGTCCTTTGGCCAACTCGTTTGAACCACCCAAGTTTCTCAAAACCATACTAATCCCACTTGCCTGCATTTGGCCATTATTCCTCTAAACCTTTCTATTCATGTGCCTATCCAAATGTTTTTTACATGTTGTAACTATACCAGCATCTATCATTTCCTCCGGCAATTCATTCCACATACAAACCGCCTTCTGTGTGAAAAAGTTGCCCCTCAGGTCCCTTTTAAATCTTTCTCCTCTCACCTTAAAAATATGTCCCCTAGTATTGAACACCCCCATCCAAGGGAAAAGACTTTTGCTATTCACTTATCTCTACCCCTCATTATTTTATAAACGTCTATAAGGTCACGTGTCAGCCTCCTAAGCACCAATGAAGAATGGCCCCACCTATCCAGCCTCTCCTTATAACTCAAATCCTTCAGTCCCGATAACATCCTGGTAAATCTTTTCTGCACCATCTCCAATTTAATAATATCCTTCCTACAGCAGAGTGACCAGAACTGTACACAGTATTACAAAAGTGGCCTCACCAACATTCTGTACAATCTCAACATTACATCCCAACTCCTACACTCAACTGTTTGAGCAATTAAGGCAAACATGCTAAATGCCTTCTTAACCACCCTGTCTGTGACACAACTTTCAAAGAACCATGTACCTCAACCTTCACATCTCTCTGTTCACAACACTACCCAGGGCACTACCATTAACTGTATCAGTCTTGTCCCTGTTCATTTTACCAAAATGCAATACCTCACATTTGTCCAAATTAAACTCCATCTGCCACTCCTCAGCCCATTGGCTCAATCAGGATCCCTTTGAAATCTTAGAAATCTTCTTCACGGTGGACTCTACAGCATCATCCACAAACTTACTAATCATGCCTCCTTTATTCTCATTCAAATTGTTTATAGAAATGACAAACAAAAGTGGACCCAGCACCAACAGCTGGGGAACACCGCTGGTGACAGGCATCCAGTATAAAACAAAACCCTCCACCACCATCATTTGTGTCCTACAGTCAAGCCAATTTTGTATCTAATTGACAAGCTCTCCCTAACTTTACTAATTAGTCTATTATGTCTACCTTGTCAAAGACTTTACTAAAGTCACGTAGACAACATCTACCCCTTTGTCCTCAATCTTTTTGGTTACATCATCAAAAAAATTCAATCAAGTTTGTGAGACATGATTTCCCATGCACAAAGCCATGCTGGCTCATTCCTTATCAGTCCTTCATTACTTTTACATAAAGAGTTTATAGATGACACCAGGATTATATGAGAACAGTGGCAACAGCGCCCTTTGGCCCATTGCGTCCATACCAGGCAACAAGCAGCTATCTATTCTAATCCCATTAGAATAAGCTGTGGCATTTCAACTGCTCATCTAAATACTTCTCAAATGTTCTGAGGGCTCATTTTACTCATATCAATCATTTTGTAATCTACTACTCGAGATGACACTCAAACCAGTCTTTGCAGAATAATAAACTGTTACTTTCATCACATAAAAATACATTGTCAGGACTTCCTAGCCTTCCTTCAATAGCAACATGAATACAAAAGTTGTAAAGAACGACTCAGGCAGATGTTTTTTAGACACAATTTTCCTTACCCTATATTGACACTGCACCATCTTAGAAAAATATACCTTCAATATTCCTATAGCCATGCATTTACAATATCTCACAGCAACATATAACCATATCCTGTAGCCCTTATTGAATGACTGCCTGTTTCTGCATCCTAGCAGATCTATTTGAATCAATGTTTAATAGCTTCTAGCGTACATATTTACATTTAAGTGAAAATGGTGGTGTAATGGTAACGTTACTAGACTGGTAATCCAGATTCTCCTGGGGATGTGAGTTCTAAATCTCATCTTAATAAAAAATAAAAACCAAAAGAACTGCGGATGCTGTAAATCAGGAACAAAAACAAAGTTGCGGGAAAAGCTCAGCAGGCCTGGCAGCATCTGGCAGGAAGGGTCACCGGACCCGAAACGTTAACTCTGTTTTCTCCTCCACAGATGCTGCCAGACCTGCTGAGCTTTTCCAGCAACTTTGTTTTTGTTCCTAAATCCCATCTTGCTGGCTGGTGGAATTTAAGTTCAAGTAATAAAATCTGAAATTGAAAAATCAGTCTTACTAATGACAGTGGTAAAGTTATTGTTATAAAATTGTTGTAAAACCCATCTAATTCACTAATGTTCTTTCGGGAAAGAAATCTGCCATCTTTATCTAGTCTGGCTTACATGACATTCCAGAGCCATAGGAAGGTGAAAAGGCCTAATACGGCATTAGGATGGGCAACAGATGCTAGTAAAGCAACACCTACATCCTGTCAAAGAATGTTATAATTTGTTTTCTGTACTGCATATCAATTTTTTTATCTTATGAATTATTATTTGTGGGCAAAACTGGTAAGTAATTAAGACAAGTGACAAAGTCCTTCTGCCACAGAATTAAATGGAAACATCCAACAGGCATAAGAAGTGGATTCAAAGTCAAGGACGAGAGTAAAGAGGGCAGAATGAACCTGTAACCTTTTAATTTTAATATTAATTCATAAACAATGGTAGAATACTTTTCAGCAGTCAATAAAAGATTAGGTTTGGGTTGCAGCTTATTAATAACACCTGCAGAATTTTAAAGAAACTAAGGAAAAATACATTCAGAGATAGTAGGAACTGCAGATGCTGGAGAATCTGAGATAACAACTGTAGAGCTGGATGATCACAGCAGGCCAAGCAGCATCAGAGGAGCAGGAAAGCTGACGTTTCGGGTCAAGACACTTCTTCAGAAATGGGGGAGGGGAAGGGGATTCTGAAATAAATAGGAAGAGAGGGGGAGGCGAATAGAAGATGGATAAAGGAGAAGATAGGTGGAAAGGAGACAGACAGGTCAAAAAGGCAGGGGTGGAGCCAGTAAAGGTGAGTGTAGATGGCGAGTTAGGGGGGGATAGGTCAGTCCAGGGAGGACGGACAGGTCAAGGGGGCGGGATGAGGCTGGTAGGTAGGAGATGGGCGTGGGGCTTGAGGTGGGAGGAGGGGTTACATGGGAGGAAGGACAGGTTAGGGAGGCGGGGGGGCTGGGCTGGTTTTGGGATGCAGTCAGGGGAGGGGAGATTTTGAAGCTTGTGAAGTCCACATTGATACCATTGGGCTGCAGGGTTCCCAAGCGAAATATGAGGTGCTGTTCCTGCAACCTTTGGGTGGCATCGTTGTGACACTGCAGGAGGCCCAGAATAGACATGTCGTCTGAGGAGTGGGAGGGGGTGTTGAAATGGTTCGTGACTGGGAGGTGCAGTTGTTTGTTGCGAACCGAACATAGGTGTTCCACAAAGCGGTCCCCAAGCCTCCGTTTGGTTTCCCCGATGTAGAGGAGGCCACATCAGGAACAGCGGATACAGTATACCACATTGGCAGATGTGCAGGTGAACATCTGTTTGATGTGGAAGGTCTTCTTGGGGCCTGGGATGGGTGTGAGGGGGGAGGTGTAGGGGCAGGTGTAGCACTTCCTGCGGTTGCAGGGAAAAGTGCTGGGTATGGTGGGGCTGGAGGGGAGAGTGGAGCAGACAAGGGAGTCACGGAGAGAGTGGTCCCTCCGGAAAGCAGATAAGGGTGGGGAGGGAAAAATGTCTTTGGTGGTGGGGTCGGATTGCAAATGGCGGAAGTGTCAGAGGATGATGCGTTGGATCTGGAGGTTGGTGGGGTGGTACGTTAGGACGAGGGGGATCCTGTTTTGGTTGTTATTGCGGGGAGCGGGTGTGAGGGGTGAGTTGCGGGAAATGCGGGAGATGTGATCGAGGGCGTTTTCGACCACTGTTGGGGGAAAGTTGCGGTCCTTGAAAAACGAGGGCATCTGGGATGTCCGTGAGTGGAATGCCTCATCCAGGGAGCAGATGCGGCGGAGGCGAAGGAATTGGGAATGGGGATGGCAGTTTTACAGGAAGGTGGGTGGGAGGAGGTGTATTCTAGGTCGCTGTGGGAGTCGGTAGGTTTGAAATGGATATTGGTTTCCAGGTAGTTGCCAGAGATGGAAACAGAGTTGGTCCAGGAAGGAGAGAGAGATATCAGAGATGGTCCAGGTGAAGTTAAGGTTGGGGTGGAAGGTGTTGATGAAGTGGATGAACTGTTCGAGCTCCTCATGGGAGCACGAGACGGCGCCGATACAGTCATCAATGTAACGGAGGAAGAGGTGGGGGATAGGGCCAGTGTAGCTTCGGAAGAGGGATTGTTCCATGTATCCTACAAAGAGGCATATCTGTCTGTCACAACACATGTCTGGGTTCTTTTACCATGCCAACTAATATTTTTGGTCAATTCGCAGTTGTCTGGGATGACATACGAACCTGTTAATTCGAGATTAACAGCAACATTAAACAGGAATATAAACAGCTATTGACATCCTTAATGCAGGTTTGTCAGGAAATAATCAGTTGCCATAAATTCCCTGCTCCGCACTGAGAATAGTTGTGTTTAAAAAGGTTCTGCTTTTGTAATAGTACCCAAAATATGGTTAAGATCTTTGAATTTCATGTACTGGAGAGAAAAAACTGAGAGCAGGGATTTTGCATTAACATCATCACTGGATTGTTGCTACACAGATAGAGTGCTGGTCTCAGGGGACTGATTGTATCTGACAAGTGGCAAGGCTGGCTCCCAGAAAAGGACATACGCGTGACATACCAGATGGTGGTAGATAGAAATGTACAACCCAGTTTTATACAGGACTTTGGAAATATACACAGATAAACCTGTGTACAAATCAAGCACACAGAATCTAAGCCCTTATAAATTGACTGACTCATCATTAGTAAAGTGGAAAGCAGTTGAAAAGTCCTATATTCGTTTTAGAAGCAAAACAGAAAAATCAACTTCTGAGGAAGGGTCACCGGACCCGAAACGTTAACTCTGTTTTCTCCTTCACAGATGCTGCCAGACCTGCTGAGCTTTTCCAGCAACTTTGTTTTTGTTCCTGATTTACAGCATCCGTAGTTATTTTGGTTTTTAGAAAAATCAACTATCTGATGAAGTAATATATTTTTCATTGGAAGGGTTACATGATATTGTCTATTAAACAAAATTCAAGGTAGATCTGCCCTTCTATGTATAACCTATTAATAATGGGGCTAAAATTAGGGTACTGTCATGGCGAATGCATGCCTCCCCTGTTTTTAAATACTAGTAGGTACATTTCCCAGGAGTTGAACAGGAGCTCCCTGCATTGTCCCTGTCATTATACCCGAACTGTACCCAATGACTTCAGGCTGAACACTTGGCGGCTGTGGCAGCTTCGGTGGAGTTTACATTTCACGTCACTCCGAGAAAGTTCACGGACCTACAACGTTTCTCTTTCCGCATCTTTGACCTGGTGAGTGCTTCCATTGTAACTGCAGTTTAGTGTGCATTCCCAAAACATGTCTCAAAGCGAAACTACTTACGACCCCAGCCGTTCCATTAACTGGAAACTGTCGGTGATGTTCAGGGTCTGTTTCTTCCAGCAAACACACTCCTCCTTGCGGCCCATCGTTTTTGACAACCGTCAAACTAGGCACCTCTGGCCAAATAGAAAGAAGGCAGGTATTAACTGACAGAACAATTCCCAGGAGAGAAAACAACATTTCACGTGATAAGAACCACGAAAATGCGCCAAAATCCGACCACCTAACATTCGCGAATAAAACGAGACGTTTCAAAGTTTGTTTTCAACATCTGAATAGCAAAGAAATTCCCCTTTGCCCGGAGCAGGAGTCAGCTCGCCTGTTTGAATTCTAGGAAACAGTGACATTTAATAAATTGGGATTTCAAGCGCTGGGATACTTACCAAAGATTTTGTAGAAAAATGGACCAGGACAGTAAGGGTCCTGCCAGCAATCTGTCTGCTATGGTCCCTCGCCCCAAATCCAGCTCCTTCTGTGTCCCTGCTGAGTATTAATTCAAAAAAAGATTACAAAACAAATCCAAGCCACTAAATTACAGATCAGCGCCTTAGAGGGGAAGGTTAAGGTCAAGTTAAACACATAGCAGGAGGAGAGGGAGATTTTGATGTGGGGAGATGTGGAAAGTCCCAGTAGCTTATAAACTATGACAAATACATAGCTTCTCCAGCTTTACACTTGTTAGCTTCCCCCAGATTCATGTTATGGATCCGTCAGGATCTCGGTAATAGCTTGCCATAAGCATTAAAGTATCCTAGCTCTATCTTTTAAAACAAATCTTTGTTTTGTTTTCTGATTAAGTCTATGCTTTTTTTTCTGACTTTTTGCCGACTATCAATAAGCATTGGAAAGATACGAGAGCCCCAAGAAATAAGTCAAACACCCTCCGTTTTATAGTCAGGAATGTTTTCTGAGGTTACCTGCTCCTGACCATGACATCAGAGATCGTTCCTTTACACCCAATCTTCAACATTCTGCAGAAGGCAGTCCCAATCCCAGTTCCTCTATAAATTTACCACAGTTAGAGCTTCTGCCTATTTGGGTGGAAAGACCAAATACCGGATTGGTTGCGTGTTGGATCTCACCAGATCCACGTAAAAAGAAAGCATTTCATCCATCTCACAGTCATAGAGTTGTACAGCACAGAAACAGACCCTTCAGTTCAACCACTTCATGCCAAACATAATCCCAAACTAAACGAGTTCCAGCTGCCTGCTCCTGGCCCATGTCCCTCCAAACCTTTCCTAATACTTCTTGTATATTCTTCAAAGGATAAAACTCAAACAAAACAGGCAAAATTAGCTTAATCTCTATTAATTACCTTAGATCAGGTGTGGCAAAGCTAATTTTGCAAATAAGGCCTCTCATTCCAATTGCACGCACCCACATGTGCTAGAGACACATATCCTGTGGAACTCGGACTGAAAATTAGAGACCATGTAGGTGTCAATTGAAGACAAGTTAGAAGTAACTGTCATGCAAGTCACAGGCATGGCTCCTTTCACATTATAGCTTGTCCAAAGTAACTCAAAATAGATCAAAAGCATGATGTGTTTATTTTTATGTTTATGAAGGGGCTAAGATCAGCATGTGCAGAAATATTTGCATAAGATTTATAGTTAGGATTACAGTTAAATGAATACAACTGTGGATCTGGGTCAGGAATTTCGTAATATGAAAGTTAATGGTATTAATTATTTATCTTTGGGTCAGGTATGATCTTGCATGAAGTAAGATATAATTTCAGCGATTGTATGTTAGCATTACTGGGCTCAACAGAAGAAAATCACATTCAAAGCGACAAATTAATAGTCATCTGTTAACTTGTAATGTTTGCTGTGCATGATTACAGGGCAAGTGTATATATTACAATTATGTATATGGGTCAGATAATTGAAGAATTTTATCTGTTTTAAGGACAAAAATAAGCTATTAGTTTTAATGCAATTTTTAGTAATAGTTCCCTTGTGACATGGCAGTACTGATGTTTTTACAACACCAAAGAGGTCATTTTATTGTATACATAAACAGAAGGAAGGTACTTACAAAACTATTATTCAGCAACAGGTGGAAATCTCAAGTGGATATCAATTCATAAATATGCACAGACATAAGCCTGGAATTTCCACACTTTGGTTTACAACACTTCCGTCCTATTGAAACAAACTTTTTGCCCAACAGAGGCATTTAAACAAGCCACCCAAGGCTGCAGGGCAAGAGCAGGAAAGTGGGAATAGCTGGAGAGTTCTTTCAAACAGTCAACAACAGCACCAATGTCTGTACACCTTCCATTTGTGCTGTACTGATCAATGTTTTTTTTTGCATTGCTATTTTTGTAGATCATGTGTAAATTCATGGGAAATGGGTACACATCGGAGCTGTGCAGCTATAACAAAAAAAGTATGATGCACTCATATCAGCAACTGATAAGGAGACAAATGGATAAGAGAAATGATGCTTGGCTCTTTCACTCTTAATTAACCTCACTGCATTATCCATCCTATTTTGTTAAAATTGAATAGCATTAATGCAGGCAAGCTCTATTTCTACAAAGGAAAACAGGTCAGGGTACCATCCAGGGGAAGAATATCAAAAGTTAAAACTCCCTATCCTCCTAGAGGAGAATGAAGACAGGAAGTACAGAAACCTGAATACAATTCCTTTAAGTCACTCAAATGTATCACTTGTGTCACAGAGGAAGTTCCCCAGTCAATTGCCTCAATCTCCATATGACAGAATGGTGTCAGAAAAAGTTCAATCCCATCAGCAAGGGTGTGTGACATAGGGTGGTACACTGGGCACACTTTCCATTTCTTCCTTGACCATCCTGAGCATGCCCACCATCATCCAAGAAACCCTTCCACAACTGACTGGCTCTCACAGGCAAGTGACAGGTGACAGTTCACAGAAATAATCAAGAAGTATGAGGAAACTCTGGCAGCACTTTTAAAAAGGTGCACAAGCTGTAGAATCAACTTTTACCTAAACAAAAGTATATGCGCCATTTTTGCAGCGCTGATCAAACAAAGACAATAATGTTCAGTTAAATAAAAGAGGACAAACTTCACAACTACTCATAATGCTCATTACTACACAGATTATTAGTACCATAGATATAAATGTGAAATGAAACGGAAAATAAAGCAGATGCTCACTTGCGATATTTTGGTTCAGCTAAAGTCTGAACCAGATTTGTCACTAAGTCTGATGTCCCAAGCTTCCAGCAGTGAGCATAAGCTACTAAATTCCTTTTAATCTTAACTGACCTACAAACAGCTTTGGTTACACAGAGCAGCAATAATCATAGGAGCTGCTTAGGCCATGGTTCGGATTTTACATAGCAGCAATGTTCAGAGTCAAATAGGGAAACCAGGAAAGTAAACAGCAGCAATGGTGATACACAGAAAAAAATAGTGTTGATTCGGCAGTAGACTTGAAAATAAAGCTGTGAGCAATTTGGTGCCTGTTTTAACCACCCTGCTGCCTGGGCTGGGCATTGGGGCATATGATCTAGTAAGAGTTAGGAAGTACCTGGAAGTAACAGCCAGGAATTTCGCTAAATTACATTCTGCAGGATGGATTTTTGCTTAAATCTACTAAGAATGGCAAGGAGGGTACTGTCCATTGCATGGGACACCCACAATTTCCTTGCAGTGCCAGGAACAGCAAGGATAGCACCACTTGTTCAATGTAAGGTACCAGGTTTCTCATGGCCCTGTCTGGTGGTCCTGCAAGGGAAGCTATATGATTTTTTTGGCAGGTATGGTTTAATACAGCAATTAGGTCTCAATTGCCTTGAAGCAAGACAATAAATAGAGAAAAATATTGAGTTCTGATAACCTTGCAAGCTCCACCCTCCAACACAGAAAGTGTATGGCTTGCTACCCATGAAACGTAATGAGGTTTTATGTAAAACTATGAGAGGAAATCTGAAAAATATTTCACTGTGATGCCGAAGTAATTGAACAATCATAGAACATTTACACTGCAGAATTAAGAATTCAACACCTTGGCCAAGGTGTTTCTGAAAGCCCAGGAGTTAAATCTCTTTCACTAAAACAAATGCCTGCAGGGTGTGTAGGGAGAAACAAGGAGGTCCGAGAGGGGGAAAATCAGTTCTGGAATTTACAAACTTTCAACTTGAAAATGCTGAACCTAACACAGCCAATGTAAATGTGAATAAATAGAAGCCTTGGAACCACTGGGAGTAAAAAAGTCTGGACATTTTTATAGCAGAACAACAATGAAGTGAAAAGACTCGTGATACTTGTTAGCAGAGCACGAGAACTGCATGAGTGATAATCGTCCAAGATAGAATGATTCATAAAGTCATAAGTGCCTTTTTCCTATTGTTGCCTTGACTTTGTGAAAATCATAACAAACAGAATACAGCAGGAGTACAAAGAGAAAGTGCTGAAGAAACTCAGCAGGTCTGGCAGCATCTGTGGAGAGAGAAACAGAGTTAACATTTTAGATTTGTGATCTTTCAACACAACTGGTATGATGAGGGGTGACAGACTGTGAATGTTGGGATAAATTTTTTCCATGGGTACTGGGACCCTGACAACAGGATCAAATGCACAAGCATGGCTGCCTGAATACTTTACATGACATTTGGCTCCTCAGTAGCCATCAGGTTGGTCAGCTGATTGTAGCTGAAGGCAGGGAAGTGGGACACCCATCAGGAAGGGCCGCAGCAATGTTTGGATGTCAGATCCATCAGGAGAACTGAGTGATGCTTGAGAAGACTGAGAGCCGAGGAGAATCTCAAAATGGAGTTGCTCACAAAAGCCTCCATCTTCAGCATTGAATAAGAAAACAAGGTACAAGGAGGGGTCTCTAGGGGGAGTATAAGTCTTCCACAGGACTGCCTGTTTACATTCCTGAACCTGTGAGAACTGAAGCTCCCTATTTTTATGCTTTTCTACAAATCTGTTTGGATATGCAATGAACATCATAATACTAAGTGGGATTTGAACCCAGACTTTCTGGGCTTAGAAATAGGGACACTACCATTGCATCACAAGATCCCCTCTAAAAGTGATGCCCCTCTGCTATCACTTAAGTTTAGCCATCATGTTTGGCTGACCTTCTGCAAGAGGCCGTGTCACAGTTTTTAGAGTCCTAATGCATCGTGGTCTTGCAGTGTTGGGGAAATGTGGACACGTGGCGCCAGAGAATTTGCCACACTGAGTCTTAATTAAGGCCTTAATTGGCTTCTGTTCTACAGACTGTTAATTCCCATTCCCCGTAAAGTCACCTAGAGGCAGGTCAGTGTTCAGGAACCATCCTGGTGGGGTTTCCCCACACTTTCACAAACCTGGTTCCATGGGGCAGGAAAATTCAGCCTATTAACTGTATTTCATTCCCACAGATGCTGCTAGACACCTGCTTAATATTTCCAACAATTTCTGCTTTACTACACAAGTGGATTTTTGCAACCCTGTGAGATTGGGAAGTAAGTTGTGAACCTGTAATCATTGACTTTTGCAAGGATATCCTTAACAGTTCATTGCTGTAAACAACTGATTATTATGGCTTAAAAGTCAATGGTGAACAAAACCTCATGGGGAGTGTAACCAAATCTGGTATGTATTCTCAGCTAGCAAGGCCTGATGGTGAATGAGTGTATTCATAACATTGACCTTGATGTGTTCATGAAAGAAAGATTTCTTAACTTAGAGTCATAGAGTCACACAGCAAAAACCTGGGTTTGATTCCAGCCTTGGGTGGCTGTCAGTGTGGAGTTTGCACATTCTCCCCATGGCTGTGAGGGTCTCTGCTGGGTGCTGCAGTTGCCTCCCACAGTCCAAAGATGTGCAAGTTAGGTGGATTGGCCATGCCAAATTGCCTGTAGTGTTCAGGGATGTGCAGGTTAGGTGGATTGGCCATGCTAAGTTGCCTGTTAGTGTCCAGGGATATGCAGGTTCGGTGGATTAGCCATGGTAAATACAGAGTTACAGGGGTAAGGTGGGAGGGTGGGTCTGGGTGGGATGCTGTGTAGAGAGGTAGTGTGGACTGGATGGGCTGAATGGCCTGCTTCCAAGCTGTAGAGATTCTATGATTATGCTTTTTAAGATTTCTAGCACCTCCCCTTCCGTAATGGGGACTGTTTTCAAGGCATCGATATTTATTTCTCAGTGTTCCCTAGCTCCTGCGTCTTTTACCAAAGTAAATACTGATGCAAATTATTCATTTCATACCTCTCCCACGTCCTGTGATTCCACACATTGATTACCTCATTGATCTTTAAGAGGCTATATTCTCCCCAGTTGCTCTTTTGCCCTAATGTCCTTAAAAATACATTAAAATAAATTCCTAACTTTTCTACAAAATGTGGTTCAAGATTGATTTGCTTACAGAATACACTTTTGCCAACAGCATCCAGCTTTGGCATTGTAATTTCCACAAACATTTGATGTAAATCTCATTTTATCCATTTTATTGGGTTTTCTGTCAAAGTTAGGTTAGCAGATGGGCAGGATCATTCATGAAATTCCTGGCAATTCATTTTTTCATGCAGTTAAATAATTTAAAGCAGCACCTTTATATACAATATATTATCTTCATTGCAATGTATGTGAGCAATGGGCTATATTTAATGTTTTACCGAGTGTTAGATCTTCCACCAAGAGGGGGCAGCAAAAACCTACTAAGAGCAAGGTGAAGAGCTGCATGAACACAGCAGGCCAAGCAGCATCAGAGGAGCAGGAAGGCTGACGTTTTGGGCCTAGGCCCTTCTTCAGAAATTCTGATTCCATTTCTGAAGAAGGGTCTAGGCCCGAAACGTCAGCCTTCCTGCTCCTCTGATGCTGCTTGGCCTGCTGTGTTCATCCAGCTCTACACCTTGTTATCTCAGATTCTCCAGCATCTGCAGTTCCTACTACCTACTGAGAGCAGATTGATCACCAGCTGTGGATGATGGATTCTAGTCATCAGCAACCACCTCTTAAAATCTGCTTTTAGTTCTACTAAGATAAATGTACTTTCAGAGCATGGAATTGGAATGTTCCTCTTCTAATTTTAAGGTGGTTTTAAAAATGCAAAAAGAAAGTTTCAGTTCTCTGGTCCTCATAGAATGAAATAGGACTGAATCTTATCAGAAAGTGTAAGGCGTCATTTTCATTGAGTTTCATGGAAGGTTTTTCTCTTGCAAGGTTTCTCGCACTGTTGTCCCAAACGCACCTGAGTAACAATGCACCATGCCTTTGGTGCACCACTCATCTAATACTCCTCTGATTCTCACACTCAACAAAGGTGAAATTACGCACCATTGCAGGAATATTTCAGGATCCCTGGGGCAGGCACAGCGCCATCTTTAAAAGACCATTGTGCATCCGGTCAACAAACATCATTCCAAAACTGCTCTTCATGGCTCATGATATTTTTGCAAGACATGAAAAAAAGGAAACTTTGGTGCCCCTCTTTGTGACCGGGTACCTGGAGTTCTCAATGGATGGCATGGTTCAGGGGAGGATCCTCTTCCCCCAGGACTGACAAAGAAGGCCACAAAAACCTGCCAGTCTGGTTTGAGGTTGGCACACGGGTCAGAGTGGTCTTAACAATCCAGAGAAACAACTCAGTGTAGGAAGAAGGTCAATGTTTTCCTCTGTTCTTCCAGAGTGTATGGCCCCAAAATCTCTCTGCTCCCTCACACTAACTCTATCTCTGCTATTGTACCCAGCTCCCATCAAGGCTCATGTTCAACCATCCCCACAATTGCATGTCACTACTTTCCTCCCTCACTGTCGCCCTCCCAATCACCTACTCCATGAACCCTGCATGGCCTCTGTGCTGCCAACTGACTCACTCAGGGCACCTCCCTACACTTCCCCCATCGCATCAGCACTTACAGCAGTGCCACCCACTTTCCCCTTACTCAGTACCTCCCTCATTCTGAGAGATAATCATCCATAACAGAGTTGAAAAAGCCAGGATGGATGGTGGGGTGCCTGACTTTCAGTTCCTCATTCCTTTTGAAGAGAGGATTTGGGACCAGTTCTATGGGGGCACAGAAATATCTAGGTCTCACAACTAAGTAAGAAGTGTTGTCCATTGCTGCACTACACTCCCACTAAGCCCCACTGTGAATGTATTCTTAACATGCCTAGCCGTCTACCCCTGTTTTGTAATGTATTGTCTCTTTTGCCACTTATGAGTGGCATTAGTCTGCTCTCTAAAGCCATGAAACCAGCCCTTCAACAGATCCCCTCCTCCAGCTCTGAGGACGAGAGTACCGAGGTCACAGAGAAGCATGAACGAGCCTGTCTCTTCCCCCGGCTCTTACCAGCTCAGATGTTGACACCTCAGTTGGTATGTTATCTAGATGGGAGTTGGGATGACCTGCTGATAAACACATAGAAACATAGAAAATAGAGTCAGGAATAGGACATTCAGCCCTTCAAGCCTGCTCTGCAATTCACTACGATCATGGCTGATCATCCAACTCAGTACCTTGCCACATCACTGCAGCTGGACAAGGAAGAAATGTTCCAAGTTGCTGGCACTTAGAGGGTGCCAGAGAACCAAACATTTGCCCAGCACCAAGTAGGAGAGGAGCCCATAGTGTCATCAATTCATGACGTCACTGGATGCAGCTGTCGCATTTGTCAGGGGCACTGGGGAACTTGACAACAAAGGCTGCAGGATTGCAGCTACATGTTGGAGACCCTGTTGCCTCAGGCATGCGACTGTCTGGCTGCTTTCATGGACAGGATGGCGCCTGCCATGGAGAGCCCGGCCCAGCGCCCTCAGAGTCTAAGGTGTGAAGTGAGCACATACTGCACCATGTGTAGGCTCGGTGAAATTGGAAGGTGATTGCTACTTGGTAACTGAGGGGACTTCTAGCAGGCTGCAATATATTGCTCTGTTCACTACAGCCATTAGTGGGATTGATTCCTGATGCTGCATGATGTGGTTAAGAGTGCTGAAGCCAGGATATGGCCTGCACACTGTATTTTAATATCTTAAGTATGCAGTGCTCACATGTGTCTTTCATGTAGTGAGCCTCAGGCTCTGCCTCTTACAATTGCTGAACCCTCCAAATGCACACATTTCTCCAGGCTTACCCTCACCGTTAATCCAATGGGCTTATAATTTCTAAAGATTCCCATGCAACCTGTCATCTGCCCATTGTACATTGGCAGATGGTCTCCTATGCTCAAACTGAGCGCTAAATTCTACCATGTCATGGTCACTGTTTCCTCATGGATCTTTTAATCTAAAATCATTTATTAATCCTGTCTCATTATACATCCAAAATAGCCTGATCACTACTTGGATTCACATCCGGGTTGTTCCCAGAAACTGTCTGGAATGCACTTTATGAATTCTTCCTTATGGTCACCTTTGTCAATTTGATCCTCCCAATCTACATGTAGATTAAATGTCCTCATGATAAGAGTACTAGCTTTCTTACATGCCTTTATTGTTTCATAATTTATTCTCTGTCCTGCAGAACACCTACTATTGGGGGTTCTATATAATATTCCTAACAGTAAATTTTTCTCTTTATTATTTCATACCTCCACCCCGTTTGGATTTTGCATAATGGGATCCAAGATCATTTCTTGTTATTGTATTTACTCTTTGTACTAACTAAATTTTCTACCATCATTCCCTCCCTGTCCTTTTGAGAAGCCACATACCCCTGAACATTTAGTTCCCAACTTTAATGCCCCTGTAACCCTGCCTCTGTAAGGCCTACAAGATCATACCCATAACCTCTACTTGTGCCATTAATTATTCCAAATGCTATGTCCATTTAAGTAAAGAGCCATTAATTATGTTTTTTAGTAATTTTTTTTCCCTTTGTATGATATTATTTCTTTATGCTAGTATACTCACTCTCTTCCTGTCCCACTGTGGATATTATTATCAAAATAGTTGACTTGCATTGCTGCCATATCATTTTGCTTTATAATCGATGTTTTCTCCCCTCCTGAGTCCTCCCCCACATCTAATTACTTTAAGAGCCTTTCAGCCCAAGGAAGTCAAGAACTTTAAATGCCCATTACACACTGGTGCTTGATCTAGCTTAACAGGGTCCTACTTACACCACCATCCCAACCCTAACCTCACACACCCCTCCACTACTCACCCTTGTGATAAACACACATCAGAAGCCACCCCACCCAACGACAATATCCCCTCAGCCCAAGCTTTCTGATTTCTCCCACCTTTGAAATTCCCTTTCAATTTGTTGGAAGTGAGAATGTTAGTCAGACCCTGCCACACTTCAGGACCTGAGGGAAACCTGTTCTTCCAGGTTTCCCAATCGCAAAACATTCCCCTGGCACCTACCAGCATCCAATGTACTATCAGGGCCAATTTTTCAGGGCAATTACTTTTCAGCAGAGCTGTGATGTAACAGTTTTTACATACGTACAGAGGTAGGGAAAATTGGCAGGAGAGGCAAGAAGAAAAGAAAAAGTTTTGTGAGGATGCAGGGCAGCTGAGATTAACTGACAAAAGATAATGGTGCACAACAAAAGGTGATAGTGCGCCTCTGGTGACAATGTTACCTAGCAGGGTTGACGAAATGTTTGCAACCAAACTCACCAGCTCGGCGAGCAAGTTTACAACCTCATCCACAACCAGAGCTACAAATCTTCTTGAAAACTTTAAATGTCTAGATTTTACATGTTTTACCAACATTTACCCGAGAGATTTAAAACTCTGTCAAATCTCTTTCTGTTGGCCTATTGGCTATTGAACTGTTCGGGCTCCTTTGCTGAACTCGTCCTCACCCTCAACAACTTCTCTTTCAATTCCTCCCACTTCCTACAGACAAAGGGGGTGGCCATGGGTACCCGCATGGGCCCAAGCTATGCCTGCCTCTTTGTAGGTTACATGGAACAATCCCTCTTCCGTACCTCCACTGGCCCTAAACCCCACCTCTTCCTCCATTACATTGATGACTGTATCGGCACCGCCTCATGCTCCCACGAGGAGCTCGAACAGTTCATCCACTTCACCAACACCTTCCACCCCAACCTTAAGTTCACCTGGACCATCTCTAACACCTCTCTCACCTTCCTGGACCTCTCTGTCTCCATCTCGGGCAACCACCTAGAAACCTATATCTCATTACTTGGCTTTTCTGATGAAGGGTCTAGGCCCGAAACGTCAGCCTTTCTGCTCCTATGATGCTGCTTGGCCTGCTGTGTTCATCCAGCCCTGCACCTTGTTGTCTCATTACTTGAGAAAGGATGTACTGGCACTGGAGTGGGTGCAAAGGAGGTTCACTAGGTTGATTCCGGAGTTGAGGGGGTTGGCTTATGAGGAGAGACTGAGTAGATTGGGATTATATTCATTGGAATTCAGAAGTTTGAGGGGGGATCTTATAGAAACATATAAAATTATGAAGGGAATAGATAAGATAGAAGTAGAGAGGATGTTTCCTCTGGCAGGTGAAGCTAGGACAAGAGGGCATAGCCTCAAGATTAGAGGGAGCAGATTTAGGACTGAACTGAGAAGGAATTTCTTCACCTAGAGGGTTGTTAATCTATGGAATTCCTTGCCCAGTGAAGTAGTTGACGCTACTTCAGTAAATGTTTTTAAAAAAAAGTAGATTTTTTTTGAACAATAAAGGAATTAAGGGATACGGTGAGAACGCGAGTAAGTGGATCTGAGTCCACGAAAGGATCAGCCATGATCTTATTGAATGGCGGAGCAGGCTCGAAGGGCCAGACGGCCTACGCCTGCTCCTAGTTCTTATGTTCTTATTTCAAGCCCACCGACTCCCACAGCTACCTAGAATACACCTCCTCCCACCCACCTTCCTGCAAAAATGCCATCCCCTATATCCAATTCCTTCGCCTCCGCCGCATCTGCTCCCAGGATGAGGCATTCCACTCCCGTACATCTCAGATGTCCTCGTTTTTCAAGGACCGCAACTTCCCACCCTCAGTGGTCGAGAACGCCCTCGACCGTATCGCCCACATTTCCCGCAACTCATCCTTCACATCCCGTCCCTGCAATAACAACCAAAAAAGAATCCCCCTCGTCCTCACGTACCACCCCACCAACCTCCGGATCCAATGCATCATCCTCCGACACTTCCGCCATCTGCAATCCGACCCCACCACCAAAGACATTTTTCCCTCCCCACCCTTATCTGCTTTCCGGAGGGACCACTCTCTCCGTGACTCCCTTGTCCGTTCCACACTCCCCTCCAGCCCCACCACACCCGGCACTTTTCCCTGCAACTGCAGGAAGTGCTACACCTGCCCCTACACCTCCTCCCTCAACCCCATCCCAGGCCCCAAGAAGACCTTTCACATCAAACCGATGTTCACCTGCACATCTGCCAATGTGGTATACTGTATCCGCTGTTCCTGATGTGGCCTCCTGTACATCGGGGAAACCAAACGGAGGCTTGGGGACCGCTTTGCAGAACACCTACGCTAGGTTCACAATAAACAACTGCACCTCCCAGTCGTGAACCATTTCAACTCCCCCCCCCCATTCCTCAGACGACATGTCCATCCTGGGTCTCCTCAGTGCCACAACGATGCCACCCGAAGGTTGCAGGAACAGCAACTCACATTCCGCTTGGGAACCCTGCAGACCAATGGTATCAATGTGGATTTCACAAGCTTCAAAATCTCCCCTCCCCCTACCGCTTCTCAAAACCAGCTCAGCTCGTCCCCGCCTCCCTAACCTGTTCTTCCTCCCACCTATCCCCTCCTCCCACCTCAAGCCGCACCCCCATTTCCTACTTACTAACCTCATCCCACCCCCTTGACGTGTCCGTCCTCCCTGGACTGACCTATCTCCTCCCTACCTCCCCACCTACACTCACCTTTACTGGCTCCCTCCCTGCCTCTTTGACCTGTCTGTTTCCTCTCCACCTATCTTCTCCTCTATCCATCTTCTATCTGCCTCCCCCTCTCTCCCTATTTATTTCAGAACCCCCTTCCCCTCCCCCATTTCTGAAGAAGGGTCTAGGCCCGAAACGTCAGCCTTCCTGCTCCTATGATGCTGCTTGGCCTGCTGTGTTCATCCAGCTCTGCACCTTGTTGTCTCAGATTTTCCAGCATCTGCAGTTCCTACTATCTCAGTAAATTAGTAACCACTCCTGTGAACAGTCAAAACCTTCACAAGAAAGCTGTTACTCAAATGCTGCATTAAAATTATCAAGGACAAACCTAAAACACTCACTTTCCTGTCTCATAGTATTCATTTTATCTAGGAACAGACAGCAAATGAGCAAAGATCAGCAAAAGTGCAAGGACTTCATTTCAGGTTAATGTTACTGGGAATTCATTCACATAGAATTACAATACAAATGCTTTATTAAGATGCAATAATGTGCAGGCCATAAAAATTCTGACAGGGGAAAAAAATGGGTGTTGCTGTTGTCCAATAAACCATTTGTAGTGAGAACAGTCCATGATACTCAAGGGCAGGCTGGGCCAGTGTTCCTCGCAAACTGTCAATTCCTGGGACTTTGGTTGTCGCATTTTTGAATTCTCCATCCCAAACTCCTGATTTTAAGTTTTCCATCTCCATTGTACACTGCATTGATGATTTAAGGGTATTTTAATGACATAGGGCATAATCTTGACTTTGTGTGCCAATGCACATGCGCATTGGCAATTTATTTTACATCTCCCAATTGAAGTCAACGGAAATAAAAATCAAAAGATTTAGACTACCATACAACTCTAAAAATTACCCATAGATCCCTGTGCTTGTTATTTCTGTGATTTGCCTCTTTTATTTAAAGCTACTTTTTCCAAACTTCAACACTTTTGGAATTTGCACGTCTGGTAACTGCTAAAAATGATTTTTTATTAAAATATTAAACTGTATTCACTACTTTTCAGTCAAATGTATCAAACCGTCCAGCTGACTTTAACAACTGCTACTCATGACCTACACAATTTGGTGTTTTGCTAAACTCAGGCAGCTTCTTCTAAGTCAGTAATCGGCTGTAAAATGGACATTGACCTCGGACTGATTCCTAAAGTATCTCAGTGGCAATCTTTTTCCATGTCACTACTGGTTCCCTAACAACTCTTCTTTTGTCTGCTGGGACTCAACCAGCTAATTATCCATTTCAAAAGCTTCTCCCTGCTCCAGACCTTTCTCACTTCTAATCTCCCAACCACTATAACATAATATGAGCCCTGCTAACCACACTTAAAGGGACGCTGCAATGTAATCAATACATGAGTCAAACTATACTGTTAATGTGGGAACACTCCAGTTTGGTATAATTTAACACATCACTGTGTGAAGTTCTGTTCTAAATTGGAGAATTAAAGTGCCTGATCACCATACCTTTTGAAATTTCAGCTATATAAGCACTGAGATTTCAAATCAAACCTCTGAAGATAATTACAGTGACTCGTGAAATTACCAACATTCACTGTTGGATCTCAGTGAGGATTTGAAAAGTTGTTTGAGCATAATCAGAGATATTTTAATGTTATATTTCAGAATAAGTTATTTAATAAATAAAGACCTCCTTTTCTAACAAAGATAGCATAACATTTAAAAAGCTATTTTTGAAATATAGGCTGCCTTGTAACTTTGTCGAAAGTATAATCCAGGCTGGCATCAGGTGCAGGGGTGAATGAATATTGTGGGCTGCAGCTCGTGGTCAGCCAAAAGCAACTACATTTCATCATCAACCTCAAAGAACACTGCCAAGGAAGACAGAGTAATGTCTGTCTTATGGATTTGTTCTTTGCTAACAACACTTTGAATCTGAAGCCAGGTCAAGGCGATCTCCAGGCAACAGCAGTTGGGTTAGGCATCTAATCACAGAAGAATTTACACAGAGCAAACCAGGAACCTAAAAGTTCTGATTATTTTTCACTTATCAATTTTTAGATAGTGAACTAAATTATTATAATTAGGCTAAATTTGAAGCTGAAATATCATAAACAAACTTCTTAAGAGTATTATTTTAAAATATAATTTTTTTTTGTGAAAGCATAATGGCAAAATTTAAGATTCCAAAAATATGAAATTGATTTTTCAGGACAAGTGAGGCTGTGTAGTAGTAATAAGCTATAAAAACCCAACTGCACCACAGTGTTATGTGTCATAGTCAGCAGGTCAATATGCTTTAAAAGAAATGCTCATGATATCATCACTATGGTAGCATATAATATGAGAATATAAAAATTTCATTCTCCATCTTACCTGGCATTACTTGAAACATAATATTCCATTGAATGTATGCTGTTCTGTTGTAACAAACAGGTTAATGTATGTCTAAAGGGAAGAACAGGCAGGGCCAAGTTAATGGACACAGTGGAACTGGTGGTCTGAAGTGCTTTCATTTCACTGCAAGGTGTAGAATAGGTGAGGCAGATGACCTCAGAGCCTGGATTAGTACACGGGACTCTGATGCTGCAGGCATTTAAAAATTCCTTGAGATAAGGGCAAGAATGGCAGCTCGATGTTCCGAGGTTTAGATGTGATAGAGGGGGATGTAAAAGGGTGGGGGAGTTGCATTGATAAGGAGAATGTCAGAGCTGCACTAAGAGAGGACATCTTGGAGGGCTCATCTAGTGAGGCCACATGGATAGAACTCAGGAATAAGAAAGGTAAAATCACTATGATGAAGTTATACTGTAAGTCTCCAAACAGCTATTGCGAGATAGAGGAACAGATATGTAAGCACATCATGGAAAGATGTAAAAACAATGGTGTTGTTGTAGTGGGTGGTTTTAATTTCCTTAACATTGACTGGGATTCCCTTAGTACCAGGGCTTAGATGGGGCAAAATTTGTTATGTGCATCCAGGAGGGAATTTTGAAGTAATATGTAGATTGTCTGATGAGGGAAGGGACCATACTAGATCTTGTATTGAAGAATGAGTCTGGCCAGGTGATCAAGGTTTCAACTGGGGAGCATTTTGGGAACAGTCATCATAATTCCGTAAGCTTTAAGATAGGTATGGATAAGGATAAGACTGGTCTTCGGGTTAAATTTGAAATTGGGGGAAGATTAATTACAACAGTATTAGTCAGGAATTGAAGGAATTATACTGGGATTGGATGTTTGAGGGTAAATCCACATCTGACATGTTGGAGTCTTTTAAAAGCCAGATGATCAGAGTTCAGGACCAGCATGTTCCTGTGAGGATGAAAAATATGGAAGGCAAGCTTCGGGAACCGTGGGTGACAAGAGATATTGAAAGATTAGTCAAAAAGAGAAAGGAAGCATATATGAGGTTTAGTAAATTGAAATCAGACTAGGCCCTTGAATGTAAAATAAACAGAAAATTACTTTTACAAGGAATTAGGAGAGTTAAAAGGGCCTATGAAATGTCCTTGGGATTAAGGAGAAACCCAAGGCATCTTATGTGTCTTAAGAGCAAGATGGTAACTGGGGAAAGGATAGGTTCACTCAAAGACAAAGGAGGGAATTTATGTGCGGAACCAAAGGAAGTGGTTGAGGTTCTTTTGCATCAGTATTCACCAAGGAAAAGGACAGGGATGATGATAAGATTAGGGAGGGTTATTTTGTATATTAGGGCATGTCGATGTGAAAGACTAGGTATTGGTGTCTTGAAAATCTTTAAGGTAGATAAGTCCCATTGGGACCTGCTGGAATCTAAATAAAAAAACCTAAAAAACTGTGAATGCTGGAAATCCGAAACAAAAACAGAAACTGCTGGAAAATCTCAGCAGGTCTGGCAGCACCTGTGGAGAGATAGCAGAGCTAACATTTCGGATCCAGTGATAAGGATAGATCTCTTCTTCAAAATAGGATCTATCCCAGGATGCCAAGGGACACAAGGAAGGAGATTTTTGGTGCCTTGACAGAGAATTTTATGTCCTCTTTGGACACAGGCAAGGAGACTGAAGAATAGACAATGTTGTTCTTTTGTTTCAAGGGGAACAGTGATAATCTAGGAAACTATAGGGTGTTGAGCCTTACATCATTGGTAAGGAAATTACTAGAAAAGATTCTTAGGGACTGGATTTACTTGTATTCCAAAAAGAATGGACTTATTAGGGATAATCAGCTTGGTTTTGTGCATATATTTGTCTCACAAATTTGATTGAGCTTTTCAAAGATGAGATGAAAATGATTGATGAGGGTTGATTGTTGTCTACATGCACTTCACTAAAGCATTTGACAAGCTCCATTATGGTAGGCTGGTCCAGAAGATTAAGTCACTTGGAATCCATGCTGAATTAGTAAATTGGATACAAAATTGGCTATGTCATAGAAGATAGTGGATAACTGAGGGGTGGGGGAGTGTTTCTCTGACTGGAGGTCTGTGACCAGTGATAATCTGCAAGGATCAGTGCTGTAACCTCTGTGGAGCTGGAGGAACGCAGCAGTCCAGGCAGCATCAGAGGAGCAGGAAAGCTGACATTTCAGGTCAGGATCCCGTTAACTTTCCTGCTCCTCTGATGCTGCCTGGCCTGCTGTGTTCCTCCAGCTCCACGCTGTGTTATCTCTGACTCCAGCATCTGCAGTTCTTACTATCTCCGAGTGCTGTGACCTCTGTTGTTTTAAATTTATACAAATAATCTGAATGAAAATGTATGTGGTCTGATTATTAAGTTTGCAGATGAGACAAAATTGTTGGAGTTGTGGATTGTGAGTGAGAATACAGCAGGATACAGATCAGTTGGAAAGCTGGGCAGAGAAAGAGCAGATGGTGTTTAATTTAGACAAATGTGAGGTGAGGCATTTTGGGAGATCAAATGCAAGAACAAAGTACGCGGTAAATAGCAGGATCCTTAGGACCATTGATTTACGGAGGCATCTTGGGGTGCAAGTCCATAGCTCCCTGAAAGTGGCAATACAAGTGGATAAGGTAGTAAAGTCGGCCTAAGGCCCATGCTTGCCTTCATCAGTCAGGACACTGAGCATAAAAGTTGGCAAGTCATATTGAAGCTGTATAAAACTTTAATTTGGCCATATTTGGAGTACTGTGTACAGTAGCTATACTGAATATTCTGTAATATCTGCTCATGTCTATCCCCTTGTCTAGTGTCGTAGTTCATTTCAGCTAGCTCAGTTTTCATTAAAGTATAGTTGTCCTTATTTAAGTTTAAAATATTGGTCTCTAATCTCCTCCCTTTCAAACTGAATGTATAACTCAATCACTTAATAATTGCTGTTACTGAAAGGTGCCTTTACTTTGAGGTCATTACACAATAGATGCTACAGAAATAATGACAGACAAAACTATCTAAGTACTTGAATATGAGGATAGGAATATCAAAATAAGGGAGTTGTCAGAATGGAACCAAGGTAGGTTAACAAGTGCAGAATTGATGAATGAATGGAACACTTTACAAGTTAGGATACGTGCAGCAGAAAGTGGGATAAACACAGAATAAAGAGGGTGAAACATTATGAATAATAAAAAATAGCTAATAATGTTAATGGAGAAGATATAGATTGCAGTCTCATCTCATGGTTAAATATGATGCCAGGGATATGATCAGACTCAAGACTCAAGTGGTCAGTGAGAAGGATGGAATTGGTAGGGAGGAGGACAATGTCACTTCCACTCTCTTAATACTGCTCCACACCATAAAAAGCTTTCAGAAGTAAATGAAACCCAGAATGTACAGAGGTCTTTTTCAACAGGGAATGGGTATATGAATGTATAGTGTAGGACTTACTACAAACAAGGCATTAATTTTCAGTAATTAGCTAAACTGATCTTCTCCCAGTTCCTTACCCAACAATGGTTCCTTTGTGCCCTGCTTTCGGAACCAATTGTATTGTGAACTTAACTCTCTTTTGCTTTGTGCTTTATAATTCATAAACCTTGCTCTCCATGTTTTTGTTAGTGTGTTGTGGAAAGATTTACGCATGTTATCAGATCATGGCCTAACACTGTATGACAGAATGTATGCTTCATTACAGATTTGATGGCACGTACGGACAAACATGGAGTTGTCTTTGTAAGACTGTAGAGTTTTTCAGATTTGGGTGAGGTTAGTTGTCGACAGCCCAAGTCAATGACTGTGGAATGTGAGGTGTGCCAGATTCTGCTCATTCCACTGCAATGACAGCATTCTGTTTACCACCCAGTTACCTTCAAAAGCCAAAGCCCAGTTTCTAAGATATTTTATCAGCCTGCTTTTTATGTACCAAAGCTTTGTAGGAATTTGCCTTATCCTGGTATTGAACATCAGTGAAGACAAAAAGAAGACACTTTAAAAAATGATTTCATGAACTTTGAAGCACAGGACTAATCACAACCTGGGTAACTTTCTTTTTTGAAAGTTGTCTTGTTTGGCACTTCCAGCATGTTAATTCAAACATTTACAACATTCCCAGAAAATTAAAAATGGGGATTACCATTCAGTCTATCAACTTAAACCATAAAAATCCAAGTCTTCCCATTGTGTGACAATACTATGGTTTTAAAAGGTGTATTTTGTTCTTTTTTTTAATGAAGAAAGGTTGAGAAAGAGCAGTCTGCTCCAAAGCCAACTAAAGTAACCAGTTGTAAGGTCTTGGTTTTTTTAAAAGTTGGAACAATAGAAGCAGCCTGGATTGATGGGGTCAAGCTCCCATAGAACAAAGATTTTTTTTTTTCAGTCTTAGCCTTCAGTAGCAGTTGCTGGGGTCTTGAAGCTGGATGTGGAAGCTCTTGTTCCTCTCTCTGTTACAGCTAAAAGCTGGGGTTCTCTCATATGCAATTCTCTAGAATTGCATATGAGACAATCTATTTTACTGAATTTACCTTCGCCAAGGGTGTGTTCTTGGGAAGCTAGTACAGTTGGGAGGTTGAACAGTTAATTAGTAGTTGTTAATATATGTCATTTTGTTAAGGATTTTGACAGAGTTACAGGTAAGCCAATTCGTTTTGTTTCTTTTTAAAATTTTGTCTGTATTTTAATTATGGTGTATGAATCAAGCGTGTTTTAGCTTGATAATCAAATTATAACCAGACCAGAACACCTTACACTTAGCTTTAAAATAAGAAAAAGTTAGGGTGTAGACTGTCTTGTTAATACATTTTGAGGGGTTTTGGTCTGGTCCAAAACAATTGCCAGATCTGATTATAACACAAAAGCCTCTACTGCTGGATTGATGGACTGATTTGATGTCACTGAAGGGAGTGTTGCCTGTGTTGCCTCAGTAGGGAATGTGAAACTATACTTTTATGCTTGTACTCCTTACCTGATTAAAATCTCTGTAATCTCCTAGACCAGCATATTCCATACCACTTCACCACCGATAGGTGATCACGCTTGGTTCAATGAAGAAAAGAAGAACATGTCAAGAGCAGCACCAGCTTTACACAAAATTGTAGGACCACTCTGGAGAATCCACAGCCCAGGATGCTTGGGGATTCAATGGCATAGTGATAATATCACTGGACTAATGTTCTGGGTACATTTGCTCCAATGTCACCGTAGCAACTACTGCAATTTAAATTCAATTAATAATTTTGAAGTAAAAGTTATTCTAATAGTGACCATGAAACCATTGCTGATTGTTGTAAAACCTACCTGGTTTGCAAACAGTCATTAGAGAAGTCTACTGGGGAAATCTGCTGTCCTTAGCTGATGTAGCCTACATGTGACTTCAGACCTACAGCAATGTGGTTAACTCTTAATGGCCCACTGTAATGGCCTAGTGAGCCATTCAGTTATATCAAGTCTATGAAGTTTATCTTGCGAGAAGTCTAAAGAAATGATTGATGCCAGACAGACCACCCGACACCCACCTAGACATTGCAATGACAATGACAAAGTCAGACATACCAATCTTGCAAATCATCTTTATTAATATGGGGGACATATTCCAAAGTTGAGAGAACTGTCCCAAGTTAAGTAACAGCCTGTCATAGTCACACTCATGGAATGATACCTTACAGGTATTGCCCCAGACACTGCTATTACCATCCCTGGGAGACCCCTCACAGCTGGCTGCACAATCAGGAAGGAGCCCCTCTGAGAGTCCTCAACATTGACTCCAGATCTCATGTAGTTTCATAGCATCAGATCAATCACAGGCAAGAAAACATACTGCTGATAGATCCTACTCCTCAGCTGATAAATCAGTACCTCTCCATGTTGAACATCAATTAGAATAAGCACTTGAGTGTGACTAGGCACAGAATGGGCTGAGTGGAAGAGTACAATGTCAAGTACCATGAGCTGCTAGACTGGGTCAACAGCAGATGATAAGAGAACCAACAAGAGGGAGAAACTTACTTGACCTTTTCTTCACTAATCTACCAGAGTCTGTTTTAATGTTGTTTTCTTCAGAAGAGGCCTCCGAGGGCCATGTGCCACAGCAACTTCTGGAACTAGGAAGTCAGTGCTGCAATCTGTATTGGCACACCAACCATCATGCATGGAACATTAGAGCTACTGCGCATGTATGCATCTGAGCAGCTTAAAGGGAATATTGCCTGAGACAGATGCATTTGCCCTTGGTAGTATTGGTATGGATGATCACTATACAGTCCTTAAAGAGAAATGGTCATCTCCCTGTTGAGGATTGCCTCCATTGTGTTATGTGGCATTATCAATTTGCTAAATAGAATAGATTTCAAACAGATCTCAGTAACCATTCCTCAGAAGTAAGGGTATTCACTGTTGATTGTACAACAATTAACATCATTCACCATTCCTCAAATACTGAAGCAGTTCATGTATATATACAAAAGGACCTGGACAACATTTAGGCTTGTGCTGATATGTGGCAAGCAACATTCATGCCACAAAGGGCAGGTGTAACTATCTCCAACAAAGATTACAACCATCCTTCTTCAACATTCAATGGCAGTACCATTATTAAATATCTTACTATTAACACCCTGGAGGTATCATTGACAAGAAACTCATTGGGCCAGTCTATAAAACCTGTGGCTACAAGAACAGGTCAACGGCTGGGGATTCTGTAGTGAGTAACTCAACTCCTGACTCCCCGATGCCTGTTCACCATCCACAAGGCGCATGTCCAATATGTGACAGAATATTCTCCACTTGCCGAGTGAGTACAGCTCCTGAGCTTTTAGAGTTCAGTACAAAATGTCAGTGAGTTAGCCTGTATCTATGTACCTTGGGGAGTGATGGAGAGATGGAGAGAATCACATTTGATGAATGTGTGGACCTTATTGGTGAAGGGGGAAATTTTAAAGTGAAGATTAGAGTGATACTTCAATAGGATTCAACTTCTGTAAAGAATATTGCTGGGAAAAAGGATTGCATCAATCTGTTTACTACTTATGATCTTTACCAAATTGTCAATTCTTCTTTTGTGTAATAAACATTTTTCTCCCTCGTTAAAAGTACATTAGCAGCCTCTTGAAAATATATTTAGTGACTGACCACCATGGTGAACTTATGGTCTGTCAAGCTAGGTTTTATTCAGTTATACTAGACAAGTCAGAATCAAATCAGATGGGACAATAACATTGACTAAGACACATATCACTGGACCTTCATCAGCGCAGGTTCCACCTTCTAAAACTTTCTACTAGAATACATTCATCATTGGGACTGCAGTGATTCAGAAAGAAAGTCCAGCAACACTTTTATCAAGGGCTTATGGAGATAGGTAATTGGTGCTCTTATCAACGGTATCACCTAAATCTCAAGAATCAGAAAAATATTCTGTCAAAAATATTATAATTCAAATTAAACTTGGAACTGGATGTGTTGACTGCTTATGTTCATGAAAGATTCTAACAACATTAGGGGAGTAACTCCACTACATGGACTGTACAGAAATAGCTCAAGATGATAGTCTACCACTATCTTCTCATGAATAACTGGGAAATGTTGGCTTAGATAGTGACAACCATATCTATGAATGAATAAAATAAATTATTGACTTAATATTTCCAAAGAAAACCATGTTCTTCATTTCATAAAAGAGCTTTATTAATTGTACACACAACTAACAGACCGTGATAGGTATAATTGCAAAGTCATAAAAATCCTATATTTCACCCAAATAAACAGAAAAAGCAACAGTGGTTACCCGTTGGTGCATTGAGAGGGCATCTAGCAGAAACAATTGATAAAGCACAGAAAAAGAAATTTTAGCCCTGTTAACAAAAACATGAATATCGATAAAATTGAAATTAAATTTGTCACATACAAAAGCAACAGATGACAGTTTGTGAGTATGTTATTAGAGTTTCCTTTAAATCAGAACCACAGTGGAGAATTTCAGCCTAGTCTTGGTGCAGCTGAGCAACCAGTTTCTTCTAAAACCTAGAGCTTGATGTGGAAGACTGAGGAATTAATTCTCATCACATTGAAATGTGTATCGAACAATACGTATTGCAGAATTATCTGAAGACAAAAGAACAGGAAAAAATATTGGGCAGAACCTTATAAGGGTCTGAGTGATGTTGGCTATAGCAAGATGTGTGGCAGAATCATGTGAGAAATCCAGCTGAAGGGTTGGATGAAGATATTAGCTGCTGTCATACACAGTATTAACTATGTTCCCTGCAAATGTTGAGATAGCTTGATGACAGAGACATCTTCATTTGGACATGTCCAATATTGCTTAGCTCACTGATACGAGGGCCAACTTATAAGAGCTGAGATTAGCTTTAGTATGATTTTGTAACTCAGTTTAGACCATCCTATGATGTAGGTTTCCACACTTAGCTGACTGTAGGATCCTCCTCTCCATACATGGCAATTCTTCATGCAAACCATATGGCCTACATGGCCCTGATCAGCTGTGCTGAGTGCACATTCTCAGCACGAGTTATGTGGTGCCTTGTAAGAAATCTGGTGTTTGGTGCTTTGTTTTGACACTTGATACTGCAGGTAGATCTTAAGCAATGAACTGGATTATATCTAAATGTTTTGAGTGATATGTTGCCCGTCTATCACAGTCATGGAAAAATGATGTGAGAACCAATGTCTAGTAGTTATTTTTATACAAACTTTGTGCTCTCCCTAGAACCAGTAGGTAAGTTTGGTGAATGCTGAGCTATGGACTCTTGGAGTCTGTGACCAGAAAAAGATTGGTATATGATAAACTTCTCTATGTTGGCAGAAAATATTAATACTGGATTCTCTAAAGTTAGACTGCTTTGCATAATATTAACTGACCAATGTACAATGCAAGGTGGTTGCCTTTATAATTCTAGTTCAGTCTGGACACTCTCCAAAGCTTTTTATAATCAATGGAAAATGTATGCCAGAATTTAAACATCAATCTAGGAATGAAAAGGAATATGTTTGATTACCTAACCAAAATCTGCAGAGCATTGGTTCTGTCCACTCTGCTCTATGCATGCAAACCTTAAACAGTGTTATCTCAAGAAGTTTAACTATTTTCATTTGAGTTATCTGCAGAAACTCCTGAAGATCAGATGGCAGGGCAAAAGACCAAAAACTGAGGTGTTCACTGGGGCAGACATGCCACATTGAGACAATCACAATCAGAATGCCTGATACTTGTTTACCATTATAAATCTTCTATGAAGAGCTTGAGTCCTGATGTTCAAAGTAAATGCTACAAGCATACTCTGAAGGTTTCACTTAGGAACTGTAATATTGAGTCTCAGTCCTGGAAGAAGATCAACAAAATTGCTGTACCTGGTGCGTCTAAGCAAAAACAGTGCAACCTCCTTTGAAAGCAAACATGTAGAGGCAGACTGGAACCACAAGATGTGAAATCCTAAGGCTGTAGCTCATCTAAAACTCAATCATCTACAATATCCTGTCCTATTTACAGCCAAACTTCCAGGTTGCAGATTGGTGTTAGCAGTTACCTATGTAACCATCAGAACACGAAAAACAAACAACACTACAGGCGATGAACATGATTATTTCTGATCACAGACAATGAACAAGGACTCAGTCTATTTAGCTGCAATTAATAGCCACAGTATTGCTAGAGTCTTGGATTCACAATAACAGGTGGAGGTATGACTACTGAAGGCAAGTTGCTGCAGTTATCTATGTTCTTTAAGGGATATGGTAACTGCTGACAATCTGATGCAAATGACATGTAGAGAAGTAATAGACTCAGGTGTGAAACAAAATTCTCACAAGCTGGAAAATTCAGAATATATTACTTCAAGGAACTAAATTTGTGATATACACTTATACAGTACATGCTATATGTTAAAAACATTTATAAAAAGCAGTTATCACCAAAAAAAGAGTCACATCAAGTGCTAATAACTAGATCATAATAACACGTTCGCAGAAATAGGATCATCTGATGATATTTTTGAATTTCCAGCCACTGAACAAAGTTATGTTTTTATTAGAGAAGTTAGCTATGCGTGTCAGCTTAATCAAATCAATTCTCTAGTCCAGAATCTAAGGCATTGTGTTTCTTTAAAAATAAGAACAGAAAATGCTGCAAACACACAGCAGGTCAGGCACCATCTGTTTATATCTCAGATCTGTGACAATTCATTGCCATTGTAAGAAATGTTTTGATCACCACTTAATATTCCTTGATTTATTTCTTATCAATCCAGCTCCAGAAGAAGAGTCCAAACTTTAACTTTCAGAACCAATTCCAAAGCCTTTTAATGTTTAGTTAACAACCAGTGATAGGTAGTTTATTGTCCCTCTTTATTCACAGAATATGTCAACTAATCTGTAAACAATAAAGAAATGTTATTCCCTTTTTTTAAAATTTTTTGAATTCTTAATGTTATTGTAACAATTATCACTCGTTGTTGGTTAGAGGTCTCCGATAAGGTTATGCACTGTATTTTTTGAATAAATGAATCATGAGCAGAAGTGACCCCCTTGAGTCTGATTCACCGTTCAATCAGATCACAGCTGATCTGATTACTCCAAATTTCTGTTAGCCCAATAACCCTTTTCTACTTGCTGATCAGGAATCTGTCTTTCTTTTCTTAAAAATATTTAAAGATTATGCTTCCATTGCCTTTTGAGGAAGAGTTCCAGAGACTCACAATCCTCTGTGAAATAAAACATTCTTACTACCTGTATTAAATGGGCAACCCTTATTTTTAACAGTGAACCCTGGTTCTAGATTCCTCCATGTGTTCAAGATCCTTGTTTTCCTTATTCTGATAAAACATGCCAGTTGGCAGCATATATTTTTTAAAACTTCCTCCCATCACAAGGACTTTTAAAGTTCACCAACATATTTAAAAACCTGTTTGATTCTGCAAATGTAATTACATCATAGCAATTATTTGGGCAGGGCACAAATTACTCATTATGTTTAGATGATGTTTATGGTTGCATAGTTTTGGGAGTGTCGTGTATGGAGTTACGACTGGTAAATAAACTTAAGCAATAACTTGCATTTCCGGCAGATCCATTGCTCCTTGATAAAAATATGGCAATTTTATTGCATTCAACTTTCCAATCTAACTTGTGACAGTCATTAAAAGCTTTTATTCCACATTACAGGCAATGTTTGATCATATAAAAATGATGTGTTGTAGTTAACTGTAAGTGGAACAGTGAGTCTTAACCACTCCTTCAAAATTATCTTTGAAGCACTTAACCCTTAGACTGCCTCCAACCAGAGTGGTTCTGTTACTCATGGCAACTAAATTGATTTGCTTTGAAAGCAATTTCTCATCCTATGTAATAGTATTACTCAAGCATCAAAAATAGCTATGGCATTATAACATTAACACTAACTTTAACATTTTTAACATCTACAGCACAATTCTGTATACTTTCACAATGTCAGAGCTGTTATTCCATTTTTTTCCCTGGGCTGTCCTGCAATTTTATTACTTTATCACTGTTTGTAATATATTATATTTGAAAAATTTCTGCATTTAAATTTGAAATTTTAAATTTGAAAGCTTTCAAAACTGATTCATACTCTGCCTCTTTGCTGTCATGGCTGAATTTGAAAATGGGAGAAAAATTTTTTAAAGGATTTCAAAATCTGAAAACAAATTGTAAGCTGAATTCTAAAGCTTAATGTAATTTACAGACATTCATAGCAAATTTATAAAGCCTGCAGCCTATTCACTATAGTGTGATAGACATAGTTTCCAATAGTTTGTTGTGTTTATTGATTTCATGTATCACAAAATAGCATTGAGACCACATAAATATAACACTAGCCATGTAATGTACCATGACTGTTAAGGATAATGACAATATGTTCCGCTCAGATTAGTCTTCAATTCATAGATTAGTTAATATTTTTCAATATGCATTGATTTCTTTGGTAAACATGAACAATATTGAAAGTGAAGTGATAGATGATACTTGGGTTAATAGCCCTTTGGGAATCTTTGTAATCAAAGGTTATCATTTTCATAACCTTTGGCTTTGCCCAGACAACAGGCACAATTTTCTTTTCACATTGTTCATTACAGTGATGGGTAAATTGTTATTCATTTTAATTGTTGTTGAATGTTCAATTGAATCTACATAATTTCATCCCACTTCTTTGAGATGTATTGAAACGACAGGCATGATTTTTGGCAAACAGAATTCATTTTAAAATTTCTCTTTTCCTCTACTACAAATCTTATTTTTTAGATTCTGCACAAATTTGTTCAAAATATTTCCACAAGTGTATTGAAATTATTGTTCTGTCCCAAATTTAAATCTAAGTTCTGAACTTATGACTGAGTGCCTAGTGGCATTACAGTATTAAAGAATACTCACTGATGTTTGCCTACTATTTTATATTCTGATTTACCTATTCAATTCTCTTTATAGAAACTTAAAAATGCTGAGGTTGAGTATAATCGTGATATAGAAATATAGCATTTTGAATAGGGAAAATAGAGAAAGAGAACCTGCATCTTTACATGAACACTACTAAATGGTATTAGTAACGTTCATTTTATTGTGTTGTATTTAACCAATAGTGGAGTTAGTTACTGGTTTAATCTTACATGAGTGTAGTGAATGTTCAAGAAGTGAGGAAAGGACTGTGAGTTCACAGCAGGGAAGCCCTGGAACCTAGACAGGAACACACTCTGTCCCAACTTGAAAAGTTTCTTTAAAGTTTAATACTTTACTGTGGGACTAAACTGTGTTTAAAGAAAAGATGCCAAGTTCAGAGTCACATTTACCATACCCTTCCACATAGGCACAACACATTTCTTCAAACAGTAGATCAACTGCATCTCAGTTTTAGGAGAAAGGAATGGCCTGATTTAATCTTGGCTAGTTTTCAACAGCAAGCATTTTTTTCTGCAAATGAGGGCTAGGGCATTTTAAGCCCTGGGTATTCTTTAAATCAATTTTCTACCAGTTTTGGGCTGGAATTGTTAGGAGGCAGCAGAAAATTACACGCCTTAGAGTCCAGCTGCTGAGATTGTGAGTGGTAGGATTGTTGACAGTTCTTACCACAAATGGGGGTGGTATGAGTCTGCCGTTGGAATGGCTTAAGCTTCTTTTAATGGGCTGAGGGGGATATTCCATCGATCATAGAGGAAAAGTTCAAAACTTTAATCATTACATGTTCTTGAGCTGCTTCTGGTCCTGGTTCATTTCACTGTCTGGTGGAGAAACTCATTGAGGTCTCTGTCTAAAGTCTTGAGTTAAAATTGCTGTCAGTAATGGTGGTCTCTCAGGAGCTGACATATATATCTGTATATATCTGTTATATATCTGTATATAACCTAAAGGACGCCACTATTTGGGCACATGTCCTTACCACAGCTCAGTGAAGCAGGTTAAATCAAAATCGTCAGCTCGTTGTAGCTTCAGTCTGGATAAGCAACTTCATAGAGTTTAAAAGTACACTACTCATTTCTGGTGTCAATGTGTTGAAAGGTATAATTCACAACCTTTCTGTAAGATTTGAATTAGGGGACTTTGTAGCTATGTCCTCAACGGTGATCCATTCATATTATTGGGTACTGACAGCACTGGTTAGAAAATCTACCTCAATCTACAGCGCAAAGTTTCTGCTATTTGTATGCTTGAAAGAGAAATTATCAGTGACATTTTAGCAGGCTATAAACAGTGTGTTTAAGGACAAGTTGTTAACAGCTGACCAGATTGAAGGTACTATGACTTGCAACACTGTCCTTCAGCTAAAGTGCAACTGCTAAAACCTGTTAGAACCTGTGCTCACCAACGCTGATCCTTGTGACTAAGCACTACCAGAAAAAACAAGGAACATTACTAACAAATGAGACACTCCCACCATGAATTCTTATGCTACAGGTGAGGACTTACTGATTAATTTGTTCAGATTTTTTTTTCATTCAAGCAGCCTGAAACAAAATGAACTTGATTTTCAAACCAGAAAAATAATGATGTAGTTTTAAACTATGTAATCAAGATGACACACATCTATTTGCAAATTTCATCTGTGAGGATGGAATTTGGAGCACACCTACCATCTATCCAGTTAAACAGTATAGAAGTAAGTAATGTCAAATTTTGTGCTTCTAGCAGCCATGGGAAATGTAAGATAAAACTAAATACAATCTCCTTGTATTCAGATTTTAACTACACATGGGCCTGAAGCAATTAGAAAATAATGGTCACAGAGGACTACAATTTATTTTGTTGTCATACTTCAGTTGTATATCAATGGTAGTCAAATTGTCATTGTGTGGAGAATCACAAATTCACAGATGATGGTCACTCACATAGTCAACCTTTGACAGCATTTTCAGAAATGTGAATGTCTTACATAAGTAGAATTTAATGTGTGTTTGCAGGGGAGGAACACTTAATTGATGGGAAGGTATTGAGTGGACACTCGTTTCCTGCTTCCACAAATTTAAACCTGAAGTAGGAAGGTTTTTAAAAGGCCTATTTCTGATGATTTCTTTTCATATCAGAGGTGCTCTCACACATAACTGAACTGTGGTATTTTGTTTTCATCTATTAACCATCAACAGTAAATCCATAGACAGCCTATCACCTGAATGCTAATTGAAGCCCTTAAGTGGGCAATTAATTGTCACTGAAGGATCTTACCACTGCTGTTAAGCAATCCTACTGTATTTGCTTGTGGGTCCCTCAAAGGCAATCCATGCCGAATTTGAGGGACCCAGCATTAGGAAGCAGTGTTGCCCACTGAAAGTCATCCAGAGTCCTTCCTTCTGAATGCCTCTCCCTCTATTTTTAACCACTAAATCCAGAGCACCTCCTCAAGAACCACACCCCACCCTCACTTACATTCAACTGTTTTCCAAGATCAGGTCAGGGTTAAAATTTATTTTACGATCAACAAACATGATCTTGCCATCATTACAGCATTTGACCTCCAGGTATGAAGAACTTGAAATTCATCTTACTTGCAATCACTTGAAGAATTACACTCTATTAAAAACATACCACATTGTTGTAACTAAAGGTTTAATATTAGCCCATACACTTGAATATCTGCAGAATAAAATGCTGGTACATTAGCTGTATCTAATACATTTTAGATTCTTTAGTACCATGATATCCACACTCAGTATCTGATGTTATGGGAGATAACATAAGCATTGCTGCAACAGCTAAAAGACCCTGTTGGAGATAAACTAACATCAGTGTTATGAAGCAGAGGTCAACCTCCCCCCTCACTCTGATAACTAAAACCAAAGCACCCAGAGAGGCTCACCCCACCTTGTAATTTGTTAAAAGAAGTGTAAAAAGTGGTACAAGCTGCCACTCACTCCCCAATCTGTTATAAAGAAATGGCTAACTGAAATGAAATCCTTTCACTCACTCTATAATTAACAAGTAACAATTTATTTATCTAACTCTAACAGTGAACAAATTAACTGAACTACTAACAAACTGAGTAATTCCCCCTTAACTACTAACTATTCTGGAATAAAACAAAATTCTAATGATATACTGTTCCAATAAATACAAGTCCCACTTATATAAACCAAAATAATAAAAAAAAACTTAAAAACTTAGCCTACCAAAATTACAGCCAGGATACGTCTTCCAGAATGCTCTGTACCCTCTCCGCTGATCCTCAGTCAGGAACATCTTTCTCCGTCAGATTCTTGTGTCAGGAACACCTCCCTCCATCGAATTCTTGTGTCACCAATATTAGCTGAGAGTGCAGCTATACCTTTAGTTAGATGATGGTTACTCTAAGAACTTAGAGAATTCTGTGAGAGCCAGTGATTTTCTCTTTAGAGCTGCTGGTTGTTAACTCTAACAGATGACAGTTGCTCTCACACCGATTTTAAAATATCCTCTTCGTTTATACCTTTGATGGCCTATTAATTTCTTGCAATAGGATTGGTCCTAGGTTGTTGAAATCATCAGATTTAAATTTAATTGGTTTTTCTAGTCTCTAAGTGCCTGGTTTAAATTAATTGGCTGATTTTCAAAGTGGTTGTCTTAATAACAAAACAAACTATTTGCCTGGGTTGTAAACCACACAGCCTTTAGATACAATGTTTCAATTTCAGGAGCTCTCTGTGCACCTGCACATTTTTTTTTATCTCCAAGCCTAGAAAAAACACATCATCTTTTAAAGGGACCACACACTCTTCCCTCTATCATTTTACAAATATCAAATTCTAACATCCTGCCTTCTAATCCACAAATACTCTACCCAACTTTGCAACATCAGATTCTACCCAATATCTCTAAGACAATAAGACCATAAGACATAGGAGTGAAAGTAAACCATTCAGCCATTGATTCTGCTCCTCCATTCAATGACATTATAGCTGATCTGTTAATCCTCAACTTCATTTTCCTGCCTTTTCCCCATAACTCTTCATTCCTTTCCTGATTAAAAATCTGTCTGTCCTCAGCCTTGAATATACTTAATGGCTGAGCCTCAACTGCATTCTGCAGTAAAGAATTCCATAGATTTACTACCCAGTGGCGCTAAAAATCCCTCTTCATCTCTGTCTTAAATGGGCAACCCCTTACTCTGAGATTATGTCCTCAGGCCCAAGACAATAATACAAGGGGAAACAATTTCTCCACATCTACCCTGCCAATTGCCCTAAGAACCTTGTGTGTTTCAATAAGATTGCCTCTCATTTTTTATAGGCTCCAATGAGTACAGGCCCAACCTCTCCTCATAAGACAATCCTTCCATACGTGGTATCAGCCGAGTAAACCTTCTCTGGACTGCTTTGCAATCCCAGTATATCTTGCCCTCAACAATGGACCCAAAACTGTTCACAGTATTCCAGCTGTGGTCTGACTAGTGTCTTGTATAGTTTTAGCAAATCCTCCCTATTTTTATACTCCATTTTACACATTTCATTCAACAGGAAAAAATGCATAGGTCATCTTCTATGTCTTGAGAAATGCCAAACTACTGAATCTTTGGAGTTACAGTTTCTGTTGTTACCAAGTTTCACACAGAAAGGACCCATAAATAGGAAGATTAAGTATTACCCAGTTAAGCCGCTTATATGGTGTTCATTTTGCAAATATTTTACCAGGGACAATCCAAATTAGGCCTTTTCCCTCATGGCCTGAACACTATCTGCCAGCCAAACAGAAGAGAGATCCACTGGCAGGTATCACTCAGCCTAAATTTTAAGACTGCACAGAAACTTCAAAAATAAAAAGACACTTCACTTTTGGGGTGTAAGCATTTTTTTAAATTGCCTTCAGTCTGGAAAGGTGATGGCCTAGTGGTGTTATTGCTAGACTATTAATCTATAAACCCTTATAATGTTCTAGGGGCCTGAGTTTTAATCCTAAATGCAAGATGGTGGAATTTGAATTCAATAAAACTCTGGAATTAAGTGCCTTACAGTGGCCGTGAATTTATTGTTGGGAAAATGGTTGTTGGTGGCACAAAGGTTAGCAATGCTGCCTCACAGTGCCAGGAACCCAGGTTCAATTTCAGCCTTGGACGACTGTCTGTGTGCAGTTTGCAAGTTCTCCCGTGCCCATGTGGGTTTCCTCCCGTAGTCCAAAGATGTGCAAGTTAGGTGGATTGGTCATGCTAAATTGTCTGTATTGTTCAGGGATGTGCAGGTTAGGTGAGTTAACTACAGTGAATATAAGGTCACAGGGATAGGGTGGGATGCTCTTCAGAAGGTTGATGCAGACTGAATAGTCTGTATCCACTCTATACGGATTCTATGATTGTCAAATTCTACGAAAACCATCCATGATTACCTGAACTACACACCAATATGTATCCATTGATTCAGTGATATTTTCTGCAGAGCAGTTATTTAATCTTTCTAAATTAAATTTTTCTTTTAAATGAAGTCAAATAACCTAACTTGCAAAATGGGAACTGAACTTGTTCTGTTTTCATTCAACAATTTTGTAAACTGAAACTGAAAATTTAACGTGGCTTAATAGTACAGACGAAACTAAAGATGACTAAAAAAACACAAATGCTCCTTCAAGCATGGGTAAAGCGAATTATGTGTCCCAGCCAAAATGACCTGCTGGCAATTCCTTTCCTGGATGTAAAGCTTCCTGTTCAATAGATTATCTTGAATAGTGGCCAGAGGACAAACACAATCAACAAGGTATATAAGGTGTTACATTGCAGTGAGAGATGCACTCGTACAACTCTGACATAAAACTTACCATTGGTTAAATCAAGTTTCAAATCAGAATTAGATCAGGTAATCAGTCTGGTGAACATCAATCTGGTTACTGTGGCATGGATAATCTATTAGTTTTACCAGCAATTCTTCTATCTGTTTGGTGATAGAGTCTTCATTAAAATCTTGTCTTGGGAAATGAGATTTAGAAGCTTTAAATCTTCACGATTACAAAAACTGCACATCAAATAAGTATTCAATGTTCAGGATATGATGTGGCAGAATCAGCAATCTCTCTTCTTAACAAATCTACACACAGGTGCTCACCTATGTTGAAATCAACTGTGTGGATACAGTTTAGAAGAAGATTCCAACATTACAACACTTTTGTACGAATGTACGTTGTTTGAATTGCACGGAATGAAATATGGGACAACAGTGGATTGACTGTTCTTACTCACAGTCATATGATAGATTAATTCAGCAGGCAATGACTAATCAATTCTATTTTCATTAGTCACAATCATGAACTGTTCATTATGTGGACACCTTCCTGTAATAAAATGTGCTGTAGTGGAATGATTTACTTAGTGGCAGGATGCTTCATCAGCGGCAGTCGTCTCTGACCTGAAGCTTCCAAGGTAGTGGTCCATAACACCAAAATAAATAGATACTGTATCTCACCTGCCACACTTCCAAAGCTGCACAATATTTTTAATAAACTCGTGCTTGAACTGATGATTTTAAAACTGAATGACTTTTATCCTGCATCAACATCATGAACATCAAATTGTTATCACATATGCACAAAGCTATTATATCAGCACTTTGGAACAAAACCAGATTGGTACTTTCAAACAGTATCTTAAATCCATACAATTCTTGCGAGAACAATGGGGTGGGGTGGTTTGGGTTGTGAGGGGAATTGGTGGGGGGAGTGCATTATAGAAACAATGTTAACCATGGTCAGTGCAGCATTTCTTACAATGTGAGTTAATCCCTCTCAAAATACTATTCATGAAGAAAAATAATTTTCAAGGTAAACATTCAAATCATATAACATTTAAGGTTTCATTTCAAGGCATTTTTAAAAGTAATTTTATCTTGAAAAAAGCCTGGAGCCTTCAATTACCTTCTTTTACTTGGTCTAATAATATCCTAATAGTGTGTCCTTTATGTAATAATGTTTGAACATCAATCTTGGACATCTACAAAGTTATGATATTGCAAGTCGCTCATCACTTATAAAGTAAATGTAAAAATAGTAAAAGAAATTTATGTAATTACAACCAATATTTTAAATTAAATTACTTTTATAAGTTTTGGAAATACATTTTGAATTAATTAAACTAATTGTGAATGATTAAATCTTGCTATTATTGTTCAGGATATTGAATTGTATTCTTGTGTCCATTGTTATAGCAAGAGATAATAATGCAAATGAAATAGTGGGCAGAAGAATGTTTCATGAATAATTTAAATATTCATATGCTGATGCACAAAAGACACTAATATTGCCAAAATGAATTTACAGCTGTTGCACTTTTTAATTAGATTTCATTATTTGAACTCTTGTAAAACTCTAATCTTATCTAATATGTTACACCCACCTAATCTAATATTACAAATGTGGGGGTATTTTTTGACACAAATAGCTAGAAACAGATGATAAGTTTTTTTTCCATTTAAGTGCACTACTTGCTTATAATGTTGTGAGTTCAAATCATGGAGGTGCTTCGGGTGCTGATTTCGACGCGAATAGTGGTTTACAACTTAAACAGCACCTAAATGAAATTTAAAGCTCTGATGAAGAATCATCTAGACTCGAAACATTAGCTTGTTCTCTCTCCATGGATGCTGTCTGACCTGTTGTGATCTCTAGCTTTTGTTGTTTTCAGTCCTGAAATTTAAAGACAGTTGCTATGATACAGTAATTCTGAAATTCTGGGACTCTATTGAAAATTTCAAAAAGATTCGCTGGAAGTTACAGAAATTAAAACTTGTCAGAAAAACATCAGGAAGTCCAAGGTGCAGGTACATGGCTTCACTTCTCCTGACATTCTACCTATGGACATCCCATGAGGTTCCGAGGTAAATATGTTTTTTTTCATCCATTATGGAGATTAATTATTTTGTGTCAATTGTGGAGTGCTGGTTGTAAGATTCTGACAAGCAATTGTGTACTTGAAGATTTTTAAAATATTTCTTTTGATGTAATAAATATTAATAACTGTTAGATTTTTAAATGTATATATCATGATACATTCTGGTAAAATGTAAAAATTTTCAAACATTTATTAGAAGCCCTATAGTACAGACCTCAAATTCCTGACTTTTGAATGCTATGGTCACAGACGACATTCAACATAGAATTAACTACTCTTTGTGAGTGAAAAAAAAGGCTTTAAAAAAAACATAAAGTTTTTCATTCCAGCATAGTTGGCATTAATCCCTGTTTTCTTTACCATACCATAGAGGTTGATGAAAACCAGTCCATAGACACACAGATCAATTTAAAGCCCAAATTGATTAACTGAATAAAGCATGAAAGCCTACTTTGCTTTATCAAAATCAACCCAGTGGTATCAGTACTCAGAAAAAATGTTCAGCTCATGTACATGTGGCTCCAGCAATCCATCAGCCAATGAATGCAATACACTGAAGTATTTTATAATGATTGTGTAAGAGGGAGTTTGGCCAATTATTAACATAAGGTATTTAGTGATGAGAACATTAAACTGTTGTTCTAGGGTACAGAGTCTAAAATGTTGAAAGTCTATTGTGGACCCCCTCCAAAACACGTACTACCTTATTGGTGATCAGCTACAGAAACTTAATCCTGAAAAGCTAGACATTCTTTGCCTCAAGCCAGCTCAATGCAGCAAAATTACATTAAATTAATTACTTTGAGCTGTGAACATTTCACTGAGATAAGAGTTAAAGGATAATATTAATTTCATGCTTTATTAATCACCATTGAAAGAATGCAAAGCCAAAATTTCATTTATTGACTTGGATCTTGGTTAAATTGCTGAATAGTAACTTGTATTACAAAGAATGGCACATATTCTACGGGAGACAGATACTAATGTAATGTTAGAAAATTAAAAGAAAAACTGTTACAGTACTTTTGGTCAGCCTTCTCTCGGAAAGATGTTGTTCAACTTGCGAGGGTGCAGAAAAGATTAACAAGGATGTTGCCAGGACTGGAGGGTTTGCGTTATAGGGAGAGGTTGAATAGCCTCTGGGATATTTTCCCTGCAACATTGGAATCTGAAGGGTGATCTAATAGACGTTTGTAAAGTCATGAGAAGCATAGATAGGGTGAATAGCCAAAGTCTTTTCCTAGGTGGAGGAGTCCAAAATTAGAGGACATAATTATGGTGAGATGGGGAAAGATTTAAAAAGGACCTGACGCAGAGGGTTGTGTGTTTATGGAATGAGCTGCCGGAGGAAGTGGTGGAGGAGGGTACAGTTACAACATTTAAAAGGCATCTGGATGCATATATCAATAGGAAGGGTTTAGAGGGATATGGGCCAAATGCTGGCAAATGGGTCTAGGTCAGATCAGGATGGGTTAGACTGAAGGGTCTGTTTCCGTGCTGTATGACTCTATGATTATATGTCTCTGTACTACTTTATACTAAAGCAAAGAAACTTACACAGCAGAATTATTATTAGAAAGTAAATAGTTGCAAAACATTGTTTGTAAAATTATGATTATTCATTGCATTCTCTCTATTATGTATACTTCCCAATATTGTTTATTTAGTGCCAATATCAATGTCTAGGGCATTGGCTTCAAGTTACCAAATCTAATCTAATCTCCAACCACTTCATCGTGTACAAGACTCAGCAATGCCCAGGCAGAACCATCACCCGCAAATTTCTCTCCAAGACATACACCATCTTGCGTTATATGTATATTGTCATCCCTGCATACTATTCAGTCAACAACCTGGAATTCCCCACCTATGGTCATTGTAGAAGCAACAAAAAAACACAAGGACTTGTTTTAGTAAGAAGGCTAATCATGAGCTTCACCAAATTTCTGTGCTGTAAAGACTCTGCAGGCAATTAAATTAGGGATAGTGTATAAATGTGGTTATCTCAGTATTGCCTATATCCTAAGAATAAAAGCTTTTTTTAAAGAGGAAGTTTTAAGGAGGAGTAGTAGGGACCCAGTTCCAGACCTAAGCCAAGATGTCTGAAGGAACAGCCAACAATGATAGAATAAAGAGAACAACGGATGCATCAGAGGAAGTTCCTGAATGATTGCGGGGTAGGTGGAGGTTACAGAACAGAACTTGGGCATAACAGTACATAATGGAATGTGAAAACAATGATGAGGATTGTAAGTTAAGCCCTTGTGTGACTGGGAGCCACTTACAGCAAGCAGTTCAGGAATGATGAGTAAATGGAACCTAATGCAAGTTGGATAAAGTTTTGAATCAGCTCAAGTTTATGAAGAGTGAAAGATGGGAGGCCAAAAGGAGAGTATTGTAATAGGCAAGTCTAGTAGTAAGACAAGAAGGACATGGGTCTAAGCAACAGATTAGCTGAAACTGGTGAAGATTGGCAATATTATGGAGGTAGAAACAAGCAATTTTGATGGTGGCAAGAATATACAATATGCTGAAACATCAGATTAGGGTCAAATAGGACACTGAGATTTTGTAAAGTCTGGTCCAGGCTGAAACATTGGCCAGGCAGGGAGAAAGAATTGGTAGTCAGAAACAGAATTTGTAGCAGCAGCAGAAGACAACAGCTTCGGTTTTTATGTTTGGTTGGAGAACTGTGGCTTTTTAAACATCAAATTCTGGTTACTAACAATTTGGAATGAGGATTAATTAACAGGCAGAATGGAGAGAGTAGGAATAAATGGGTCATTCTCAGGTTGGCAGGCTTTCACCAGTGGGGCACCAGAAGGATCTGGGTAGTGTTGTAGAACAGACACTCAGGGGCTCAGATGCAAAATTCCTTGAAATTTGCAAGACAGGTAGTGTGGTTAAGAAGGTGTTTAGCATGCTTGCCTTCATTGCTCAGATCTTTGAGTGTAGGAGTTGGGACATTATGTTGATGTTGCACAGGAGGTTGGTGAGGCCTGTTCTGGAGTACTATGTCAATTTCTAGTTGCCCTGTTATAGGAAGGATATCATTAAACTTAGAAGGTTCAGGAAAGAAGGTTCAGGATGTTGACAGGAATGGAGGGTTTGAGTTATAAAAATAGCGTGGATAGGCTGGGACCCTTTTCACTGGAGTGAAGGAGGTTGAAGAGTGACTTTACAGACGTTCATAAAAGAATGGAGGGCACAGATAAGGTGAATAGCAAGGGTCTTTTTCCTAAGATGGTAGAGTTCAAAACCAGGAGGCATATTTTTAAGGTGAGAGGAGAAAAAATTATCAAGGACATGAGGGGCAACTGTTGTATACACAGAGTGGTTAGTGTGTCAAATGAACTGCCAGAGGAAGTGGTGGATGCAGGTACAGCTACAACATTTAAATGAGACTTGGATAAGTACATGAATGGGAAAGGTTTGGCGGGCCAAATGCAGACAGGTGGGACTAGTTCCATTTGGGAACATGGGTGGCATTGACTAGTTTGATCGAAGGGTCCGTTTCCATGCTGTATGACTCTATGACTCCATGATCACTTCTTAGGCCCCATTATTCACAATTTATATCAATATTTCAAATATGGAAGCCAATTGTAATTTTTCCAGGTTTGCAGATGATACAAAACTTGGTCAAAATGCGAGTTGTGAGGCAGACGCAAGGAGGCTCCAAGGGGATTTAGACAGGCTAAGTGAATGGGCAACAGCATGGCAGATGGAATATAATGTGGCTAAGGATGAGGTTCACCACTTTGATATATGAAAAAAAGATCAGAATATTTCTCAAATGGTGAGAGGTTGGAAAGTGTTGATGTCCAAAGAGATCTAGGTGCCCTTGTCCATAAGTCATTGAAAGCTAGTATGCACGTGTAACAAGCTAATTGTATCCAGTCACATTTGGGTTTCACCAGGGCCATTCATCTCCTGAGCTCATTACAGCCAATTCTTGGGGTCAGGTAAGAGTGTCTGCTTTTGACATCAAGGCTGTATTTGTGATCAAGGAGCCCCAGCAGAAGTGGAATCAATTGAACAGAGGGAAAAGTCTTTGCTGATTGAAGAGTAAGATGGTGGTGATAGTTGTAGATAAGTAATTAAAGGACAATTAAACAACTCACTGGAGGAGGAAGCTCCACAAATATCTCCATCCCCAATGTTGGAAGAACCCAGCACATCAGTCGAAAAGATAAGGGTGAAGGATTTGCAGCAATCTGCAGTGATTCAAAAAGACAACTAACCACCATCTTCTCAATGACAATTGGGAAGAGGCTGGCTCAGACAGTGACATCTGCATCCCATGAATGAATGAAAAAAACTATGGGGATAGTGCTGGAATATGGAATTGGGAAAGATAATCAGCTTTATCTAGAGTAGTGGAGGAGCCATCAGGCATACTTCAATTCCTATATTCCTATGACAATCATTTCAGATCTGAAATAGTGAAATATGAATTATTAAAGCTGCAATTGTAGTTGCCTTTCCAGAAAAACATCCAGTAAAACTGGTGAATGAAACATACTGCTCAGACCCTCTTGCATGCTTAAAAAATGGAGTTCCATCATGACTGATGCATTCATTTCCAATAATTACTGGTTTTTAACTTGAGTCTTCCATCTAAAATAGAAACAGACCTCTGTCTTAAATTAGATTATCATGAGCCTCTGATACTAGGATAATAACTTTATTTGCTGTTTGTCTGATTATATCCCTATGAAGTACCATGGATTATTTTCTTTAACACTTGCTTAGCAATTTAAAATGATGTGAACCGTTTCCATGGGTGGATGGAGCAATAACGAGGGGACAGAAAATTAAAATTGACAAGGATCAAGAGGAGAGATGAGACTTTTTTTTACACAGGGAATGATGATATAGAATTACTTGATTAAAAGTGAAGTGAAAGTTAATAAAGTAGAAAGTATCAAAAGATAATTGGATATGTAAATGAAACTGAACAATTTAAAAGGCGTTGAGTAAAGCAAATCCATGTTTGAGCTAACTGTCAAAAAGCCTAGTCAGGCACAATGATTCAGTTATGTTTTCAGCAATACTGTTTCAAATTTGTGTTTGGTCAATTTTTGCAATCCACAGTAACTTTAATTTTTTTTATAGCTCAGACAACATGCACGATTTAACATGGAATAGGCTGTGTGATACATTTAAGGCAGTTACGTACCTACATAAATGTGCGACTTAACTGGAGCATTGCTTTCCCTGCAAAATTAAATGATTCTATACCAATTTTAGTCAATGAAATGGAAATGCTGGTGGGTTGTTAAATAGATGGTCAGTACTATTCTATCAGTTTCACACTAGGAAAATTAAGACAAAATAAACCTCCAAAATTTCTGCTGTAATGCAAATGTTTTATTATGATTTAAAACTAATGGACAAATCACAACATTAAACACATTTTGATCATTTGTCCTGAAGGTATTCAGTTTTGCTACATAATGACTCCTAGACTATCAGTAGTCTTACTCAAATGCCAATAATTTTATGCCCCACTGTGGATCACAGGTTATTTGATCATTAAGGCATCAAAGCCACAGTGAACATTGTCTTCACCCAAAGTTCGTATCAATTTCAGTTTCCACTGCGGATTCTGTCTTTACAATCAGGAGGAGAAAAGAAAACTCATTCACCTTGCCCTTTCATAGCCCAGAAATATTGGTTTTGATGTAAAAACCATGAATGCCACCTTGGCTCAGATCTACTAACTCTACTCAGTTCAGGGACTGGAGCTGAAGGTTGCTGATGGTTATGGCTCTGCTCCAGAAAAGGTTGTGTGTTTACCCTTTTAAGCCATTTGAGCAAAGCAAACATTCTGTAAATGTTTTATTATGCATTTGCAGCACAAACAATGACTAAACTGCAGAATATTCTTGGAACAGTCCTGAATTTAGTTTGTTTTTAAATCACTCCACTCCTTCAGCATACTGAATCAAATCTCTTGAGTCACTGTTTCTTAGGCTTTTTGCTCACATCAAACTTCATTAGCACTGACCCTGTTGGGTCTCCTGCCAATGGCCATGTACTATGACTATCACATGCATTAATTTCATTGGAGTGTGAGAGCTCAAAACTCATTTTACAAGAGCAGGTATTTATTGAAGCACTTTGATAGCTGGAGTTGCAATGGTAGATGTGACTATAAATACCAAGGAATGAAATTTTGGAACAATGTAAATAAGTCCCTATCATACTAACATGCACATAGTAACTTAGCAAATGTCACTTTCTAATTTACATGTAAAATGTCTAAATAACTATGAATACAAGATGATAGTACACTTATGTCCATTTAACCAGTCTTCTCCCTTAATTGTCATAAAAATCTAGTTGGCTACAATCACCATACAGTTTTAATCAAGTTAAATCTGTTAAGGTCAGATCCAAACTGGCTTTAGATGTTATCAAATTGGTATATTCCCATTAGGTCCATAATTGCCCTGTAAATCTGGCTCCATACAAATATAACCACACATTTTATATCTTCGACTAGTAAGCAAATTTTTTGAAGGAACTATGACAGTAACTGTGCCAAGTATCTAGTCGAGCAGCTAGAGGAATGGGAGAAATTGCTCAAAACATGTTTCTGCAAGAGTCTTAAAATGTATGAGCACAATCATGATGGACTGAACAGCATCCTGTGTTTTCAGATTCCATCCAAAAACTCTCACATTTAATTTCAGAATGTCTACATTTTAACTCATGTTTCAAATAATACCTACTAAATTTCAACACTACTTGTTTTTGGATCAGACTGTTTGTTGAGTCTTGCATGTTAAATGATACTCCTACACTTCATTTCTGTTATTTAGTAATCTAGTGCAAGGCTAAAGGAAACAATCAAGGTTGGAAAAAAATATAAGAAATTACCTAAGCTGGTTTTAGGTTGATGTGAAGATTAGAAGAGTGGGGAAATGCCAGTATTTGATACTGTTGAGTTCAGTTTGAGTTTAGTTCAAACTGTACATTCACCACAAGTAGTCTATGTTAGGTAGCATGAGACAGAAATGGGCAAGCAACTTTACAAGAAATCAAATATCATTCAAATTCCCACATTTGATTTCTTAACTATTTTTAAAGATGTCTCTAAATTCATTGTCACTTTTCAATTCAGACATGCTTCTGCTAAAAGCTAAAGGAAATAATCACATGACACAATTACAGCACAGAATTATCATCTTTTTGAAGTAATAATGATGTCACATGATGAAACCCACTAAAACTGAGATTAAGATGAAGTTCAGGTAACATTTTTTAAAAATGCTGTTGTTTTGTTTTCCGTGGAAATCCCAGGTAACATCTGTAATGTGAAGTGAATCAACAGCATAAACACAACGATACAAATTTTTCAACCATTTCAGCATAGTGGAGGAGAAACAAAAACTTTGCAGCATAATCTATTCCCTCCATTTGTGCAATTTCCAAACAATTTTCACCAGTGGTATTACGTCGTCTCCCTGCCTACTGACTGAAGAAGAAACTGTCTATAGAAGCCCATGTCAGCGGAAAAGGTGCAAGATAAAATATTGCTCATTGTTTCAAACTTCTGAAAACACAATTCTCGTCTCTTCCAGCACTTCCTTATGTTTGTGGTTTTTGGTGTAGTCTCTTCTCATTTTTCATGAGTTTCTTTCTCCATTCTTAGTGAATATTTTTCCTAGCCCTTATCTGGGCTTTACATCCTTACATTTTGAGAATCTGAGTATCTTTATCTGAGTATTTGCATCTTGGATACTTGCTATTCACCCACACAATGGTATATCCCTCACACTGATAGCATTTGGTGGCAACCCTCTTGTTTCTGTGACTTCCAGTTCTGAACTTTGTTCAATTCCTATTTTCAAATACCTGTGTTTGTTTAAATTTTACTTGTTTTGTAATTTTGCTGCCTCTGAAGCGTTTTTTGTTGGAACTGATGAACTTTATAAATAAATAAGAAGAAAAGTATCACAAAAGAGAAATATATAACAATCATTGCAAATGTCTTTGTTACCAGCAATACTGCACTGTGAACTCAGGAACCACTTTCACTGAAGACAAGGGTATATGGAATGTTTGTTCTGTTTCTATAACAATACTTACCAATAAACATTCCATTTTGGGTTTTAACTGGCAAAAGCAACAGAAAAGAAGTATACCAAATTCAATTAATATATTTATTAAACTTCCATTATGATTCAATTGTTCACCACTTCTTATCTTAAAAATAAATCCTTGTTTAAGGAAGATACCCTGAAGTTCTAAACAGCAAGAAAGATATTAAAAGACACACTTTGCATAGGAACAAATTAATCTATTATTAACAGGTTTAAAAGTATACTTTCAATATTCCAAAGAACATTATAATTTTTAGAATTGATAAATCTTACATTGCACATTCAACTTTTTATGAAGCTAACTTCATTTCCAACTCACTTAAAAGGGAAACAGAAATAACTAACTGGCATTCATATTCCACTTCTAATAACCTCAAGATGTTCCAAAGAACTTCCCAGCCAATGAAACATGTTTGAAGTGTTGTCACTGTTCTGACGTAAGGATATCTGACACGGTCACTGACTGTACCTGTTTCTGAATATTGAGCTTGATTTATGCTTAACATCCATTTGTCTATTCTAATAAGTCTATAAACAGGATACAGGTATAGTCTTAACATATTATTGCAATTTAAATTATTTAAATCTGAAATGTAGCTTACATTATTGAATTAATTTTCCTTTCAACTCCTAATAGCAAAAAATTAATCAAAACAAGTCTAAGGCCTTTTTTCATAAAATTCTACTTGGCTCAAAGTTTGTTCCACTATTTAGTCCACCACTCTCACCCCTCATTAAGTGCCTTGTACCATTTTCTACATTAAAGGTGCTATGTAAATCAAAGTTTTGTTCTTGGCAGAAATTAAACTTTTTTCCCTTAATTTAACATCAAAAACTTATTTATTTTAATCAAAACTTGTGGCAGCTGATTTGAAAATGCTCCCTGCACAGAACTAAATATGACATATTTCATTAACATCAGAGTTGCAGATAGTACATGTAGAAGACCAGAACAACACTCTAACCATTTATAGGTATCACCTGTATTTAGATCAATTATGAAAATGATTTATGATGTTGCAAATTGCTCACTATTTAAATTGATACTTAGTTTTCCCATTCTAAAAATATTGATCTTGAATTAATCCTTCAATCCATTTTAGCAGTGGTTTATGGTTGATAAACTTAATTTGTTTCAGAAAAACTACATTCAAAATTAATTATACAATAATCATTTTACTTGTTGAAGAATTCCTAGCCTCTGACCTACTCTTGTAGATACATTATTTATATGGCTGGTCCAGTCAATTTTTGGTCAATGATAACTCCCAGGCTGTTGATAGTGAGGATGGAGTGATGTTAGCACCACTGAATGCCAAGGGGCAATGGTTAAATTGGCTCTAATTGGGGATGGTCTTTGCTTGACATTTGTGTGGCACAAATGTTACTTGTCACTCTTAAGCCCAAGCCTGGATACTGTCCAGGTCTTGTTGCATTTGGACACGGACTGCTGCAGTATCTCACGAGTCATGAATTGTGCTGAATTTTGTGCAATCATCAATAAACATCCCCACTTCTGACCTTATCATGGAAGGAAGCAGCTGTAAGTTAAGGAACTCCTGCAGAAATATCCTGGAGCTGGGATGACTGATTCCCAACAACCACAACCATCCTCCTTGTGCCAGGTATAACTCCAACCATCAGACAGTTTGCCCCAATTGCCGTTGACTCCAGTTTTGCAAGGAGTCCTTGATGCCACGCTTGGTCAAACACAGCATTGATGTCATGGGCTGTCACTCTGACCTCACCTCTGGATTTCAGCTGTTCTGTCCAGGTTTGAACCAAGGCTGTAATGAGATCAGGAGCTGAGTGGCCCTGATGGAACCCAAACTGGGCGTCACTGAGCAGGTTATTGCTGAGCAGGTGCTGCTTGATAGCACTGTTAATGATACCTTCCATCACTTTACTGATGATCGAGAGTAGACTAATGGGCTGGTAATTGACCAGGTTGGATATGTCCTGCTTTTTGTGCACAGGACACAACTGGGCAATTTTCCACATTGTTGGGTAGATGCCAGTGTTGTGTCGCTACTTGAACAGCTTGGCTCGTTCTGAAGCAAGTTCTGAACCACAATTCTTCATATCTAGTCAGAATGTTATCAGGACCCATAGTCTTTGCACTATCCAGCACCTTCAACCATTTCTTGGTATCAATCATAGCAGTAACCAAATACAGGACTGTGTAAAATAGCCTATTGCATTTTCATCAGCTGTTGTAATGAAAAAGGAACTGAAGCACATTTCTGTCTGGTTTTGACTTCACCATGGTAATTGTTGGTCATGATTAAAGTTTGATTTCCTCTCTCTTGCAATAGCTGTTGGAAAGTGCAGTGCTGTGTGATATGTTTTTAATTCAAACATACACAAAACCAGTATTTAACGTCCAGCCCTAATTACCTTTGAGAAGGTCATGGCAAACCATCTTTTTGAATGCAACTCAGTGGCTTGCTAAGCCAGTTCCAATGGCAATGGAGAAGTCCAACACAATCCAGTGCAAAGGAGACTTGTTATCCGTGTTTTGGATACTTCGAGCAGTTTATGTATTAAAAATACTTTATCCAAGTGCTGTTGTCGGTGAGGTGGACAAAAGTACACAGAATTTGTTTTGCAGTTCAACTCAATTTTATTAACAAAATATTCTTTACTAAAAACACCATGTGAGCACTTCCCAAATTCCCATCATATTTACTCTCTATCTAGTTCTATCCATCCGAGAAAGGATGTTATTGACAGTAATCCACGTGTTTGAGTTGAGCCATTGGAATCGCCTTCCTCTCCACATAGATCTGGCTCTCTTCCATGAAGGTGGGTCTTGCAGGCAGGTTGTACTTTCCCTGGATCTTGTCACAAGTTTTGTGGCGAGTCTTCACTCACTGTGTGGCTTCCAGGGGTGTGTTTTTATCCACCAAACCCTTCATCCCAGACCTTCCTGATTGTTCTGTAATATTTGACCAATGAGGTCGTGAGCATGGTTCAAGCATCCAATAGGGTCATGTCAATACTATTGCCAAGCTGGTAAGGTGTAAAGTGCATGTCCCCAGGCACTGATTGGAAGTTATCAGAAAGTCTGATTGAAACTTCTCCAACACATAACCCTCAGGCTGGCTGTAACTGGTTCCCCCAAACCTTTGTGACCTCTTTGACCTTGGTTTCCACTGTTCTCTCCAGTTAATAAGTGTCTGCTATTGTTTAATTTCATTTGGCCAATTTTCTGTCAGGCCCCCCGATTTCTCCAGCTTTCCTATCTTGGGCATGTGGTCACTTGACCACAGACTGACTGACAATCCATCCATCAGCTTAGATATTCATTCCCTCTACCACTGACATAATGTAGTTGTTATGTATACCATCTACAAGATGCACGGCAGCAATTCATCCTGGCTTCTTTGACAGTAGCTTCCAATGACACAACCTCTACCACTTAGAAGATCAAGGAATTTAGGTGCATAGGGACACCATCTCCTCCACATGTTCCCCAACAAGCCAAACATCACCCTAGCTGAGAAGTACATCATTATTTCTCTTTCATTACTGGACCAAAATCCTGGAACTCACTCTTTCAAGTCATGCACTGCAGTAATTCAGAAAGATTGCCACCTTCATTTGGACAACTAGGGATGAGTGAAAAATGCTAGCCATGTCAGTAAATGCTCACATGACAACAATTGACTGAATAAATAGGTATGCATGTGGCTATCAAGTAAATATTTAGCAATAACATTCTCTGGATTTCAAAAAGTTAATCACGAAGTAGGATTTTTTTGCTATTTTACTGCTCATGGTAGCAGAAGAGGGAAATGGGTCAAGGCCCACATCATCAAAAATACTGAGTTCTGAAATATTTTTCATTGATTTCATTAGATGTGGCATCTTTAAATGACTGGACTGCTCATGTTCAATTTGTAAACCATGAGTGTATAAGATGCGAATGACATGAGCAGAGACAAAATTGCTTTTTTTGGCAGAGATTAAGAGAACAGAAAATTATTTTTAGGAGACTTAAATTTATGATGATTTAAAGGTCTTAAATGTCAGCAAGAGAAAAGACGAAAGACAAAGTAATTTGGTCGTGGGAAGCAAATATTAAAGTACTTAGGTCAATATAAATGATTTTGGAAAAACGTTTTAAGCAAAAAAAAAAAATCAGAAGTCAGTAATCATACACAGGCTTACAGTGCAACTAAAATGAGAATATTAGCACTGCACGTGTAGTGCCATAATTAAAACAATGTTTTCAATAAAAGCTAAAAATTTTCTGAACAGCTATACACAATACAAGGCAACAAGGTGTAGAGGTGGATGAACACAGCAGGCCAAGCAGCATCATAGGAGCAGGAAGGGTGACGTTTCAGGCCTAGACCCTTCTGATGAAGGGTCTGCAGTTCCTACTATCTCTTATACAATACGAGGCATCGTTTTAAAAGGAGGACAGTTTGAAACAGTCATTTCTACTGCAAGTCACATTCAGACAGAAGTATTTCGCTGTACTTGAACAAAAATAATAGGACTGTTGCTGGTAAGAGTGTAAATAGAACCTCTAATTAAGCCTCAGTTATTGGTTCCAACAGCCAGGCAAGAGCTGGTAGGTTATGATGCTGTATAATATCATGGAAGATCTTCATTCCACACTAATTTGAATTTATTCCTGTAGATTTACTAGTTAGGAATGACTTAATAGTGCTCTAAAGCACAGACCTAGTTTGAGTTTATAACAAGCAAATATCAAGTGCAGAAACCAATTACATACTATTTCTGAGACAGTAGGAACTGCAGATGCTGGAGAAGGGTCATTTTCTGAAGAAGGGTCTAGGCCCAAAACGTCAGCTTTCCTGCTCCTCTGATGCTGCTTGGCCTGCTGTGTTCATCCAGCTCTACACCTTGTTATCTTACAAACTATTTCTGTCTGGCTTGGTTAATTTCCTCCACAGTTTGAATTACCCATTATGCAATGTGTTGGCCTGTACATCTACTAGTTGGTAGGACTGGGAAATCCTGCTTTCTTTAAATATATAGTGTTTTTGCGTAGCCTGAACTGTTGATAGTTGGATGCCCCACCCTTGTTTTTCTATCAATAGGGTCACTAATTTCAACCATGCAAGCCTCACAGTAGGATCAATGGAAAAGTTACAAGTTCAAACAAAGGTCTTGCCATTGATAGTGGAAATTAGATCCACCATGTTATCTTCTGTCAACAAGCTTTACTGTTCACCAATTATAGTTCCACCCTTGTTTAATGGCAACATTTACTATTTACATTTACCCATATCCAAGTGCTCTTAAAATACTAGAAGGGAAATAGAAAAATACTGAACCCAAACCAAATAGGTTTGTGATTTATTTAACATTAGGCAAATTTCCACTTATAATCACATTAGATTTGATCTCTGCAGACCACCATTTGACTATATTCATTGTGGTAAAATTACACTTGGAAATGATTTTCTTAGATTGCTGCTGTAAAAGTCATTTGTGAATTTAAAATGTGCTCAACCCCAAAAGTTAACATTTTGCTTCAGATTGAGGGGGTTGATAGAGTCAATTTCCCAATTCTGATTTAGTGAAATTGTGAAACTTACAGGGCAATATAATTATTGTATAAAGAAGACTAAGTATTTTTCACTTTTTCCCCATTATTACTGGAATATTGTATGCCCCATTTGTTGAATAATGATTTCAATCAATATATTGTGTAAACAGAAGCCACGTGACTAATGGTTTACATGAAAACAAATTGTTTGTGACACTTCCATTGGGATTTATTTTGCACAAATGTCTGATCCACAACAAGATACACTTCATTCAACTTCATGCCAAAATAACAAATTGAAAATCATATCTATGTCACAGTATGTTTTCTTTTGTATAAAGCTACATTGAAAAACAATTGAAACTTGTCATTCATTCATCTATAAAGCCCCATTTTCCTTTCTTGTGAATTATTATGGCCAATCTTGAATAAAGCTCAACGTTGTAATTGTAATCTTTTGAGATTTTTAGAGCCTTTAAACAAAAGTTATGGTTTATGAAACATTGAAGATTCTTGTCAGAAAACCACCTTGTTTGCATGATCAAAAAAGCTGAATCACTAAACTTTCACCTCATTCCTCCTCCTCCCAGCCCTTAAAGCATTGTGCATTAAATTAGATACTTTGAGTTTAGATAAATTAGATGTAGTTACTGAAATGCAAAATTGACTGCCCTGATTCTTCTCATCAAGGTTCCTGGTCACTATACTAATAGAGAGATGGGGGGGAAAAAAGCGCAGATATTGGTTTTTAAACTAATTCAAATGCATTTTTTGACAATTTGAATTCCTCCCTGGTGTTCAGCTTCCAACCTTAGAATCTCTAGGAATGGAAGATTAGTCTCTCGGGCACCTATGCAAGCAATCCAGTACAAAAAAAAAACCAGAAATGAATAAAAAGTGCATTTTTATCTTACCTATTCACTTGTATAATGATTTACAGAAAAAAATAAATTGGCAGTTTGAGACAAGCATTCAGAGAATAAAGAGACTGCTCCACAAAAGATGAAGGCGGAGCATCTTAAAGATGGCGGTGTCAAGCTATCAATGGTGACAGCCTGGAGGAGAAGTGTCATCAGATGAAATCAGAATTGGCAACCCCGCTTCAATGTTGCTGTCCTGTGAAATCCCAGCTAAGTTACCTTTGTTCATTCTTGATCAGCACCTGCACTAGAGGCTACAATATTGACTGAGATGCTAAGCCATTGATTTATAGTAGGTGTACATACTTTCAGGGAGATGCTAGATAGTAACCAGCAGTCTTGGCTTAGATTCTCCTCACTAATTCAAGCACAGAGCTAATTGTAACAGCCTTATTCTTACCTTAAATCAAACACAACTAAAGGACTCTGAGCATTGTAGCTGGTTAGCTAAATGTGAACATTCACTGTTGGCATGCAGCACTGCACTAACTTTCTATAGTATAAATTGAAAAGCTATCTAAATTTTAGAAGAAATCTATTCCTCCCACAAGTCAATTCTTGAAATTTTAATTAAAAGCATTTTCTCTTGCATCTCCGTTTCAAATATTGAGTTGTACATTCACAACTGGTTCATTTCTTTACTCTATATATCCAATATACATGGCTAGAAGCTTCCCAATGACAAACTTAATATATTTATAGCAATGCAATGTGTTTGTGGTCAATGGTGCTTTGCAGCAGTTAAGCTGATATCCCTCAGAGTTAGGCAATTTGCAGTTCGTTTTAGTTAAAAACTCTTTAAGAGACCAATGCAATCTATGCCTGGTGGCTGACAAGAGAATACAGTTATGACAAATATCATCCTGTCAAGTAGTTCACAGGAAATGACCCAAGGAGAACAGAAACTAGACACTGAAAGAAAAAAGGAAGGGCCTACTGTCCACTTAGCAGCTGGCATGTAGAAAGGCTTGCATAAATCAGAAGAGTTATGAAAAAACAGAAGCAGTGTGTTCCTTGTCTTGACATGTCGCAAATTTCTGCAGTGCATAACAATATTCTATACCATTTAAATATATGATGTAAAATCAGCAGTGAATATTTAAAAACAATATACTTGGAACTTGTGCTAAGAAGATCTATAGTACTGTTTTGGAAATTAATGTTTTAATTCAAAAGTTCTGGCAGGTAAATGAGTTACTAGTTTGTTTACAAATATCGAAATAATGTCTTAATACATGTTAGATTTGGCATTCATACATGACAATAACTAACTACAACTAGTCAATTTTTAAATAGATTTAATGGTATGTTATGGAATTAATTACAAAATTGTGAAGTGATGCAGGAAATAAATGGGCAGAGCTGGAATGTTTTTTCTAATGAGATACCTAAAGTATCTATACGGAACATTCCACTCATACAATAATGCAGAATGCACTTATGATTATACTTTTACAGTGCCATAATTAAAACAATGTTTTCAATAAAAACCAAAAATTCTCTGAACAGCCGTACTATACAAGTCATTATTTCAAAATGTCCTCCTTTTAAAACAGTCATTTCTACTGCAAGTCACATTCTTGAAAGAAGTCTTTCGTTGTACTTGGACAACAATAATAGGTCTGCTTCTGGTAAGAGAGTTAATAGAATCTCTAATTAAGTCTCAGTTATTGGTTTCAACAATTGGGCAAAAGTCCAACCCTGGACACACATATTGAAAAACAAAGTTGTCTTGCATTTTGTACCAAGCCTTTGGCAGTCATATTCCACAAAATGAATCAAGATGAACAGGCAGGAAATGCCTTGTATATCAAAAGGTGGAAAAATTGCAGTAGTTATATTAATTTAACTAAATACACAAAATAAAACAGCATGTTTTAAATTGATGTCTTTAACCACATTTTAATTCTACAGCTTCATTCCCATGCTGGAGATTGCAATGACTCTATGGCTTCATGTGGCAGCAAGTTATTGCCCATTTTAGATAAGTTTTTTTCCCAGCATGTTGACGGAACTCTCTCAAGTCTACCGGATCCTGTGCAGCCTTTTAAACTCCCTTCTATTCTTTCAGAAGGCCAAGTTTTTTCAGTGCTTCTCTATGGTCTTTACTGGTTGGTCCCGGCGGCGCAACTTGCACATTAAGTGCCTTTGGTGGAGACTTCTGAAATTTGGCGGAAATATGGTTTATTGTTATTGGAAAAGACTTCCTCCCTGGTTTATTGGATGATACAACTTCTAATGTAGATCCGTGCTTGGCTGACAAATCCTTCTCGGAGCAAATTGACACAGGTCTGGGCCTACTGCTTGTGTTCTCAGCAAATGCGGACGCAGCACCAATCGAAGTATTTCGAGCAGCACCAGAATACAAGGTGGGCTGGTTATTGTCACTAGCTGTTCCAAACCTCTTTAAGCTACTTGCCTTTGTGGCACCAAACTGCCACTGTGCTGCATTTATATTTTTTACTTCACCCTCACTTGCATTTGCTGGTCTTCTTGCAATAGGGAGTGTGTTGCTCATGCCAGGGTTAAGGGCAGTGGTAGTTGGCATGCTGTTTCGGGTAGGACCTAAGCTCATGGTTGGAGGAGCATTTTCGCTGGCTGTAAATCTTTTTAAACTGCTCGATTTTGTGAAACCCAACTGCCATTGCAGTTTATTTGCATTCCCCACAGTCACACTTGTCGTTTTATTTGCATTGCCATTCATGCCAGGATCAGCAGCAGTGGCTGCTGAATGGATTAAAGGAGGCCCAATTCCAATTGGACGTTTCAGGCTGTTGGTGTCTCTTGCTGACATTTTTGGTTGGCTCCTTTTAGTTTCATTACTTGGTATGACTGTCTGACTGATGGATGTCCCCTCTGTTTTCAGACTTGGAGGACTTGCTGAATTGTTTTTCTGGCCATCTGGCTCTGACAGCAATCCTAACTTGCTCAAGGCTTGCATTCTTGCTTGTTTTACTTCTCCATCGGTGCTGTTGTCCCTAGACAAATTATATCCATTGTTTCGTGCAGCACCTTTTGGCACCTTAAAGCTATTCTGAGAGTTTGTATTAGGTACCATTTGATTATCATTCTTCTGGAAGCTTTTTAATATGATATTGGATGGCAGTTTCCGGGGTTTTGGGGCTGTGGGAGGTCCTAACTTGGTCTTTTCCTCGTTAGATTCCACCAATTCATGCTGAACTATCGCACTATTGGATCTTTGTCTTGTATCTTCAGAAAGAATGGGGTTTCTGCTGGATTCAGATATCTGATTGGATACCATGCTTTTGCTTTCAGCGCTAGGTTTTTGGGTATATTTAGGCAGGGTATTTGCTCCAGTTTTAGCTCGCACCATCTGTGAGGATGTGGAATCAGTACAATTTTTATTGCTGTGTGGTGAAACTGCCCGGGGGAATTTATATGCTCCGGAATTTTCCTGCACCGCCTGTAGGGAGATGAATTCAGTGCTGTTGCTCTTGTTTGCTGAAACTGCTCTTGGGATTTTTCCATCAGGTTCTATTAAGGAATTCAAAATAAAACAAACTTAGAAGAACTTCAACAGATTCAGCGATTATTCAAAACTCAAACTACAGTTAAATGTAACAGCTGTTTCAAATATCTGTTAGCATTTGGACAAAGCCATTAGAAGTTTAGCACAGCTAAACATCTTAATGCATAGCCCTTTGGAGTTATTCGCTGGAGCACTGTAGCACGCTGAGGACAGACAAGTGGGCAAGCGAGCAGGATGCTGTGTTAAAATGAGTGGCTATGGGGAGGTCGGGGTCAGGTTTGCTCACAGACTGGAGGTATTCTGCAAAGCCATCGCCAAGTCTGCATTGATCTTTAATATCCTTCAATAATGGGAAATTTGTCATCCTGACAGTCTGGCGTAGGTATAATTCCAGATTCACAGCAGTGTGGCTTACTCTTGACTACATTGTGAAACAGCCCAGCAAGCCATTCAGTTGTACCAAGCTACAACAGAAAAACTTAAGAACTAAACTGGATTGACCAACCAACCATTTGAACGAAGCTCTGAAAGAATTAAGCGCATCCTCTCCATTTTTCTCTGCAAGTCTTCCTCATTCAGTGTGACATATTCCATCATAGTGTGCGGCACTACCACTCAGTTTTAAATGGGATACTTTAAGGACAGATTTAGCAGCTCACAACCAACCAACCACAAAGTGCTGTAGGCCATCTTTCACAGTACAAGGTATTCAGCCACAATCTGTAACCTTGAGCCATGACTTGTCCCTTACTCTACCATTAGCACCAAGCAGGTGACCACCTTATTGTACAAGGCAGCATGTCGGGAGCAGCACGAGGCATACTTAAATATAAAAAGGTGCCAACCCAGTAAAGCTACATAGGAGCGCATCCATTCTAAAACAGAAGAAATGCTGTTGTAAAAGACAGAATCAAGTGATCACACAACTATTGGATGGCACTCCTGGTACATCCAGACAGGAATTGTGGTGGTCTGCTAAACACTTACTTGCAAAAGAAAATTTCACAATGATGGAAGAGACCAGAAAACCAGTCCCAAAGAGAATGCCACCTATTTTCAACCAGAAGTGCTGAATCAATGATATATCCCTACCTTCTCCCAAGGCTCACAACACCACAGATGCCAGACTTCATTCACCAAATTTGAAATCACTCAACCTCACATCTAAAAAACAGCTGAAGGTAGTGGATACGTCAAAAGGCTACAGGTCCTAACAATATCCTGGGTGTGATAGTGACGATTAATGCTCCATAAATAGCCATGCCTATAGTAAAGCTTCAACACCTACATCTATTTGAAGATATGAAATAATTGCTTAGGAATGTCCTGTTTACATTTGATCACACTTGGTATCAAGGAAATTAAGGAAAAAGAAGTAAAAAAGAATCAAGACAAACTCCCCTAATGTGTGCGGTCATACCTAGCACAAAAGGGAAGATAGTCACGGCTGTTGAAAGATAGTCATTTTAGCTTTAGGACACTACTGCAGGAGTTGCTTAGGGCAGTGACCTCGTTCCAACCATTTTCAGATGGTTCTGAATGACATTTCCATCAAAAAGGGTCAGATGAGATGTTTGCTGGTGATTGCACAAAGTCCAGTACCATTCACAATGCCTCTGATGCTGAAGTAAGTTTGGGTGTGCATGCAACAAAACCAACATTCAAGCTTTGTTGATGAATAAACTAACAACAACATTCACATCACGTAAGTGGTGGACGTGACTATTCCAAAAAAAAAAAATCTAACTACCCCTCAACATTCAATAACATCACCATTGCAGAATTCCCTCAATACAGTAAATCAGCCCAGCCATATGGTTAGGCCACACTTAGGGTGTTGTGTTCAATTCTGGTCACCCCATTAGAGGAAGGATATGGAGGTTTTGAAGACAGTGCAGAAGAGATTTACCAGGATGCAGCCTGGATTAGAGAGTATGAGCTAGAAGGAGAGGCTAGAAAAACTCAGGTTGTTTTCTCTAGAACAGCAGAGGCCAAGGGGAGACATGATAGAAGTCTATAAAATTATGAGATGTATAGATAGGGTTGACAGTCAGAATCTTTTTACTGGAGCTGAAAGGTCTAATTCTGCATTTATGGTGATGGGTTGGGGCTGGGTGGGGGGTGGGGTTGGTGGTGGTGGTGGTAAGCATTCAAAGGAGATATGAGGGACATGTTTGTTTTTTTTAAACACAGTGGTAGGATTCTTGAACACACTGGCAGGGGTAGCAAGGGTAGAGGCAAATACGATGGAGGCATTTAAGGGACTTCTAGATAAGTACATGAATAAGCAAGGAATGGAGAGATATGGGCCAAGGACAGGCAGAAAGGATTAGTTTCATTTGGCGTCATGTTCCTATCAATATGGTAGGCCGAAGGGCCTGTTCCTGTGCTGTACAGTTTTACGCTCTATATAAACACCATGCTTACGAGAACAAGTTAGAGGCTGGGAAATTTGTGGCAAATAGCTCACTTCCCATTTCTTCAAACATTCCATCACCTACATGACAGAAACGTGGTGAAATATTCCCCGTGTACTTGGGCAAGTACATCCTCAACAGCACCCAAGCAGCTTGATATCATTCAGGGCAAAGCAGTTCACTTCATTGGCATATTATCACTTTTAGCATTCATCACCAGTGAATGAATAGGGATGGGCAATACATGATGCCTTGTCAGCAACAATCATCCCATGAACGAATAAAAAAATTCAAGTACAGTACTTTTTTTAAATATGGGCAGTTTGGCAATGTAGGATATGTGGCAGGAAATTTGTGCCTAGCAATGTGATGATCATTTGATTTGCATTAGTGATGGTCAAGACGCTCTGGGAACTACTTTTCTTCATGGAAAAGCCATCCAAATCATTTGTACACACTTAAGGTGGCATACATGGCCTCAGTTTAACATTTCATTCAAAAGGCAGCATCTTTGATCATTATAGCACAACCTCAGGACTCTACTAGAGTGTTAGCCTAGGTACTGGATGGGACTTGGGACATGCACAATCCTTTTAACTTCAGCGGTAACTAATTTACAGTTAACAGACAAGGTCCCAGTTAAAGCTGGAGATTGTGAGCTGGATGTTTTATGCAAGTACCACCGGAAGGGGAGAGGGCAAAATTGCTTATTTGCAGATATGAAGATAACAGAAAATTATCTTTAGGGGACTTAAATTATCTGAGGATTTATAGGTCACAAATATCAGCAAGGTAAAAAGAACAAAGACAAAACTATGGCGAATAGGTTGCAGATATATGTGGCATCAGCCAGATATTTGTAGACCTACAAGACAACTAGGATTTTTATGCCATATTGAAGGCAATGAGGATGTCATAATAGAGCAACAGGACCCTTCAAGAACTGAAAGCTGTCAAAAGCAAGGCTTGAGATAGAAAGGAAGTGGGAAAGTGAAATCATCAGCAGAAGTCATAACCATGCTGGATGAGTCATTATATAAAAATAGAATATTAGTCAAGGAACAAAATCTTTAACTGATGGAGCAGGGATGCCAGGGAATTATCCATTGACAGTAAAAATTGCATCATAGTATCAAGGATAATTATTTGTCTTACTCATCAACTTTAATATAGTGCTAAGAAAAATAGCCTTTAAGAATGACAAAAATCAATATTCTGCTAGTTTGTATAGAACCTAGCAAAATGACAATAATATTTACAATTATCAGGTGCAATTATTCCAGGCTGCAGGGTCTGGATCCAAATTATTTTATACCACAGAAAAGGATATGTGCAACACAAAAGGAAGCCATTCAGCCCTTTAGCAATTTGTCATATTTTGCTGGAATGAATATACTTCTAACCACACTGAAGATGTCACTAATTGCATGAAAACACGCATAACTGTTTAAAATTATAGTGTTACCTGTAACTTGACTATGTCCTAATTCAGGGTGTGACAGGGTAGGTCTTTCTAGCATATTCTCAGTTTCACTGGAATGTTTAGTTTGCTCCAATTCTTCAGTAGATACCCCATTATTGTCTTCAATATCTAATGCATCAATTGTTTCTTCAAGAAACATGAGACATTCCCTCTCTTCTACTGAAAGATAGTCCAAGTACTCATCGCTCTGTTGAAGGAAAAGTCAATGCAAATATTTAGTTCCATTTTACTCTGCAACAGAAAACAAAGCACACCAAGAATGTTGTTTAAGCAAGTTTGAAATTTGAGATCAGTGATAAAAAACCCTGACCCACACTGACCAAAGCAGGATTTATGAATGACTACTATTCACAAGTAAAAACAGTGAGCCTCTGCTCATTATGAAGGATCTCCACATTTCAACAGCACAGCTCTCATACAATATAAAACCTATCTAAACTGGCTGGAATTAAACTTGATTGGACTTCGACAAAATTCTACATTTCAATTCCACATCTATTCTTTGCACTAACAGCCTGAATTTCAGCCCACGCATCTCACATTCCACCTCCTGACTCACGACTGTTTTAAATTGGTTAAATCAAATGTTTTAGTCAACTGCAAGAGCAAGCCCAAACAACCATGGAGATTGGAGATTCTGAAAAAAATCATTGTACGTTAATTCCATGTCACATAATTAACTAAAGCGACCACCTCACAAAGATTTGCAAGAGTTCAAGGTCTTAAACTTTTTAGAAATATTAATTAATAATAATAAATATTAATTATTGTTGAACAGAAAGATTAAAACCTTCACACATGATATCTCTTTGCATACATTCCCTTGTCATACTGATTTGTGTGGTCATGGATGAATAAGTACCATGGAGCAACAGAAATCCTCTCCTGTATTGATAGGAAGAACAAAGAAATTTTTTTCAAGTATTTTTGTCAAAGGAATGGTTGAGTGGGAAGGTCCAGCCATCATGGCAGATTTGAATGGACAGTTGGTCATTTCCCATCCATGAATTTAGCTTACTTGTAATTCTCCAATTTATAACTTGTATAACCTAAAGATTTTCCTCCCCCTCCAATCCTATTGGTAGAAATACTAACAGACAAAATGAACTGCTCAGACCATATCTGAGGAAAGGCCCGCAAGCTGTTCACAAATCCTAAAAATAAAGTGGGTCAAGGTTTATGGGTAGGTTAATATTGCAAGTTTGCCAATGATGTAGAGCTAGTTTTATTTCATAATATGACTAAATGGTGAGAGAAAATATAGATAGGACTGCCTCAATTAAATGAAGCAGCAGTTTCTTCCCGGAAGGATCTAGAGTCACACTATCTTGTCTTGATGTGATGTCAAATCTGATGGAAATATGTAAACACCTAATTGACAACTTTGTCCATTATTATCTCTAGACATGGACAGAGCTCACACACAAATGATACAATTAAAAGTTTAGGATCAGCAGTGTAAACATGGACTCTGTATGTTTGAATATAATCTCTAGTGGCTACAGTACAAGTCTTCTTTTTCTCAGGGTTTATCATTCTTTCTTCCTGTAAAAAGAGTTGGAAATGGAATTTCCTAAGCATTACCAAACCTAGCATGAAGAAATGTATGACTCAATAACTAGGTCAAAATATTCATACGGACAAAATTATTTGCCCACTAATTACTAAAAGTGCATATCTCATTTCACCAGCAAAATGAAGGGCATATCTTCAAATTAAACACTGTCTTCAAGTCTCAGTAATGCTCTGAAAAGGATTCACCTGGAACCGCAGCCCAAAGGAAGTTTCTTTGTCCTTTGATTTTCATTTTCTTTCCAGAAATTTTAAATCTCAAGGGGCGAGACAAAAATACTTTTGTTGCTTGTTGTCAAGAGGAAGAACAAGCAAATCCACCCAAGCCACACACATGCAGAGGAGAGTTAATGCATGAAGGGTTATCTTGAGATAATATTCAAATCTACCAGACTCAGACTGATGATATATTGTGGATGAAGCCAGAAAAGGTATTCTGTTCAATATAGTCTGATCATGTTCCTGCATTCAGTCATTTTGGAGAACGATCCAAGCAGTCATGGAGAACACAGCAAGGTTGAAATCTTACAATATAGATAATTGCAAAATGAATTGTCCATTTATGAACATTTCAAAGACACTAACCTGCAATAGGAGCATTTGCCTCTCGTCAGCTGATCAGAATGGAATTCTCATACAATTTCACAACCTTCAAAATATCCTTAGAGTCCTTTTCCAGAATAATTGGAATTCAAATCAAAGTTAAATGATTAATGCACAGTTACATTTGGATTTCCAGTCAGAGGTTTCAATTGGATTCATTGTTCCACTCAGAACACCTTGTTAAAAGGCTTCATCAAACCACAAGGTATGATGATAAGATTGGGATTTTGCCTTATTCTGTCAAGTAGAGTAATGTTACTCACTCTTATAAATTGCCTGAATGGCTTGTAAACGTTATATTTGTTTGCATTGCCCAATGTCAGCTGTACAATAGTGTAATCCATTAGTATCACAATACTATCCCATTGGTGATCTGAACTAAATATTCAAGTCATTCAAATGGACGGTTCTTCAATCTCTCAGCAGATGGACTAAGTAAATAATTCTGAGTGATAAGGTTAGGTACGAAGCATTAAACTACTTTGTTTCACAGTATGCACACAGCCATTAATATAATGACCAGCTTTCAAATCAGTCCATTTCATGTTTGCATAATGACAAAGTACACATTGTGCCTCATAATGTTAATGAACTATCTCACTTCACTCTAATATCATTTCAATACTGTATTTTAAACTTCCATTTTAGAAAAAAATCCCTTACAGCTTGCTCAATAAAAGCTCTATTGAGTCATCTGTGTTTTATCATCCCTTCTATTCTTACCCATAAGGGATTGAAGTCTTCTTAACAGAATGGATAAGAGATGTTTATCAATTGTCAAGGTCTGTTTACAGTCTTTAAAAAGAGAGAAAGCATGACTACAAACCCAACCACCTGTTACCTTAAAATGTCATTTTAAAATTTATGTTTATAACATTTAAGATAACTGTTCCTGTTTGTTTTTAAACTTTAAAAAATTCACAAGATATCATTGATTTCAATGGGGAATTCTCAATCTCGTACTCAAATCACATCATAGCCTCAACACTTCCAATCTCAATAAAATCCCTCAGAAATATCTCCACTCCTCTAATTCTGGCCTTTTCACAAATCTATGACAATAACTGCTCAAGTACTGGCAGCTATACCTTCAGCTAGTGGTGAACCTGAAGTCTGGAATTTCCTCTCTAAACCTCTCTCTCTAAGAAACTCCCTTAAAAACTTTCCTAAACTGGCCCAATGTCAGTACCAATCGTTTGATAATGCACCTGAGAAACGTGTTGGTATATGTTACTGTGCTATATAAATGCAAGTTGTTATCTAGTGAATCTGAACAACGTGCATGATGTTTGGGTATATTTTCTAGGCCTCCAAATAGCGAGATAGATATAATCAAGCAGCAGATTTGCAGGGAAAACATAGTTGTGCAAAAATCATGAAGAGTTTGGTGATTATAAGCGCCTTTAGTTATCCAAATATTAATTAGGAAAATGTTAGAATTTTCAAGGGATGGAGGCATTTCTGAAACATATGCAGAAGAACTTTTGTTAACAGTATGTTCTCAGTCCAACTAGAAAGGAGGGATTTGGTGGATCTGGCAGTGGGCAGTGAGGAGGGCCAGGTGGATCAAGTGTCTGTGAGGGAAAATGTGGATAAGAAAACAGTGATCACTCCAAAGTGTAGATTAGCAATGGAGAAGAACAAAGAATAATCTAAAAGGTGACTTCCAAATAAGGCGGCCAGCTTCAGTGAGATGAAGGGGAATCTAGCCAAGGTAAAGTAGAATCAAAAGACTATTTGGAAAACTCCAAATGTACAATGGGGGATCTCCAAGGAACGTGTTAGATGTAGGCTCGGTACACCTCAAAAATAAAGAGGGCAAGGCAAGTGCCTGAGATCCTTGGATAACAAGGACGCTAGCGAATGAGGATACAAAAGAAAGTGTATGATACACATCAGCGGAGGAAGTATTTCAACATACACCACCAAGAGTGGCTCAGCAATTGCACTAGTGATCAAACTGGTCAAGTCCTAAAAGATATTGCTGTTAGACTGTGACCATGGCAGATAGTGAGGGAACCAACAAGGGGGAAAACATACTTGACCTCATCCTCACCAATTTGCCTGCCACAGATGCAACTGTCCACGACACTATTGGCAACAATGACTGCACAGTACTCAGAGACAAAGTCCTGTCATCACATTGAGAAGACGTTACATCATTCTATATGGCAGTTTAGCTGGCCATGCCAATGGCCATAGCACTGAAAACATTACATCAATAGCACTGAAGATTTGGTGGCGCAGAACTTGCCCCACCTCTGGCCAAGCTGCTCCAGTACAGCTGCAACATTTGCATCTACCCGATGTGGAAAATTACCCAGTGCCTGATGGAAAAGTAGGACAAATCCAACCCAGACAATTACCCCACCATCAGTCTACTCTCAATCATCAGAAAAGTGATGTAACGTGTTGGCAACCATGTTATTAAGCAGTATCTGCTCACTGACAATCAGTTTGGGTTCCACAAGGGCCACTCATTTCCTGAGCACATTACAATCTTGGTTCAAAGATGCACAAAATAAAAACTGAATTCCAAAGGTTGGCCGAGAGTGACTGCCCTTAACATCAAGGCCACATTTGACCGAGTTGGCATTAAGGAACCTAACAAAACTGGAGTCAATGCGAATTAGGGGGGAAACTCTCCACTGATTGGAGACATACATGACACAAAGGAAGATGGCTGTGCTGTAGGTGGTCTCCCAGGGTACTGTACTAGGCCAATCCATCTTCAGCTGCTTCAATGACTTTCCGTCCATCATGAGGTCAGAAGTGGGGGACGTGTGACTCCTCAGGTATTGAAGCAACCCATGCCCAAATGCAGCAGACTTGGACAATATCCAGGCTTGGACTGACACATGGCAAGTAACATCCACGCCACACAAGCCAGACAATGACCATCTCTAATAAATGAGTCTAACCATCCCCCTTTGACATTCAATGTTACCATCACCAAATTCCCCATTGTCAACATCTTGGGGGTTATCTTTGACGAGAAATTGAACTAGACTAGCCATTTAAATGCTGTGTCTACAAAAGCAGATCAGAGGCTATGAATCCTGCAGTGAGTAACTCACCTGCTGACATCGAAATCCTGGCCACCATCTAAAAGGCACAAGTCAGGGGTGTGATGGAATACTCCCCCGTTGCCTGGAGGAATGTACCTCCAGCAATTCAAGAAACTTGATATCAGCGAGGACAAAGCAGCCCATTTGATTATGCACCATATCCACATACATCCACTCCCCTCATTACAAATACTCAGTATACACTGCAGCTACTGTCTCCATGATGCACTGCAGAAATTCACCAATGCTCCTTAGACACAGCCACTTCCATCTAGAAAGACATAGGAGCAGATAAATGGAAACACAACCACCTGCAATTTTTCTATTCATCCTATTCACCATTCCGACTTGGAAATATATCACTGCTCTTTTAATATCACTGGGTCAAAATCCTGCAATTACCTCCCTGACAGCATTGAGAGTCTAGTTACACCACATGGACTGTAGTGGTTCAAGGCAATAGCTTACCACCACCTTCTCAAGGGCAGCTAGTGATAGGCAATAAGCATGATGCCATGTCCCATGATCAAATAAAAAAGTGCTGAGGGCGGTTCTGGGGTTGGTTGGGAAAGGAGGAAAATAAAACTGCCAAAGGCTAAGTGAGAGAATTGCAGTTAACATAATAAGGGAACCCAAAAATAATCTCATGGCATGTAAATAATAATGGATTGTAAGAGACAGGAACATAATTGATGCTTGCAGGCACAGGGGTAGGTCTGGAATACTTAAGAGAATGTTGCAAAATGCTGGTAGCAATTTGGAAATTGATAAGAAACCTGTACCAGAAAGGTTGACAATGCTTAAAAGTTGATAAATCATTTGGTCTGGATTGTTTTGACCCTGGATGCTAAAGGAAATGGAGATGGAGACTGTGAAAGAGCTGTCACAATCTTTCTGCTAGGGGCGATGCATAAATCTTAAAAAGTGGTAGACCATATTAAGAGAGCAGTTAGTGATGCGTATCATCTCTGGACTTCATAAATAGAGCCATTTATTACAAAAGGAAGGAAGTTATGCTAGACTTTTATAAAACTCAGATTAGGACACAACTAGAATTTGTGGTAACAAACAGGAGGAACACAGCAGGCCAGGCAGCATCAGAGGAGCAAGAAAGTTGACATTTTGGGTCAAGACCCTTCTTCAGAAATGGGGGAGGGGGAAGGGGGAAGGGAGCTCCAAAATAAATAGAGAAGAGGGGTGGAGCAACTAGAGTTTGTGGCCACTTCTGGTCGATACTTTTTGGGAAGATCCTTGACAGGAACCGAGGAGATTTATCTAAGCAGTTGTAGGGATAAGGGATTTTAACTGTTAGCTTAGGGAAGCTGTAATTAGTCTCTGTGGAGTAAAGAAGATAAGGGGAGATGTGTGTATGTTGTAGAAAGTTGTGGTAGGTTTCATTAAGGCGGGGGAGGCTAAAGAAAATCTGTTCCAATCAGCGGAGGACACAAAGGATGGGGGACACAGACACCATTTAAATAAATATGATGAGTGCCAATGACTTCGAACTCCCTACCTATGATGTGGTGGAAGCAGATGATCGATTACTCAAAGTGGATATGAAAGAAAGGATTACAGGGCTGGAGCACAGACTGACTAAGTTGTCTAGATATTTTCCAACCAACCTGTTCAGAAATGTTATTACACTCTTCTGGACCAGTGGGTCTCAAATGAGCTGGCACAATTTCAATGGCTGAGTTGTCTCCCTTTCTGCCATACTGACTGATTTGTTAGCCCTCAAGATTATTTGATTATAGACTGGTAATCTTAAAATTAGAAAAATAATTTTGCTGTTCAGTAAATCATGTCCAAACCTTCTGCAACAGTTCTGTTTCAAATTTGAAATAATTTATACATGACATTCTATTTGTTACAGTAGAAACATAAAAGGGAGTAGGAGGCTTGAAAAGTAGTGACCCAACTATCTAATAAAATGCAAAAGGCTAGTACATGCAGTTCGGCAGCTAAATTTTAAGTGGCTTTATTCCCCACGTGACACTGGCTACGTTAAATGCAGGCTGCTGTATGAATTTTTTTTTAAAACTGAAAGGTGAGTGTTATGTTATTTAATAAGTAACAAAAAAAAAAGAAATGCTGACCCACGAGTTAAACAGAGATGAATCACAGTTAATCTACAAATGTAAATCCTAACTGGAAGTACCTGTTTCAGTGATCTGAAAGATCAGTAAAAGCAGGTTCTTCTACATTCTTCGAATGAAAGGGAAGGGTTCACCAATTTTTCAAAAAAGCTAAACATACAGGATGTCCTAATATCTCTTTCTCATAAATATCTAACAGGGTTCCATTTTTAACTTATGTTATCACAAAAATAGCTACCACGAGCAAGGAAACCAATGACTCCCTAGGGATCCTGTTTCACATACTGATTGCTGTACGTTTCATGCTAACCACAAAAGGAGATCATTCAGCACATCGTGCCTGAGCTGGCACTTCTACAGAGCTATCCAATTAGTCCCACTACTATTCTTGCATGAAAATAAAACAATATTCACTTACTTAGTGATTTAAACAAATTCCCTTTGTACTTGAAAACCACAACCATCTTTGGAAATATACATAAAAATGTGGTTTATACAAGTACCACAAGCTCAGGTGTCACTTTTAAGCCCTGAATCCTCCCTACTCCCTTCCCAAACTCCCAAGTGACACTTATGGTAGTTAAGAGAGACTTGGAAAAATCGAGAGAGAGAGTACATGTATTTTGTTAGTAGAAATGTTCATACAATTCATTGAGATGACTTACAAAGTATATGGATTTAGTATTCTGTTGTGTAAACTTTCAGACCTGTCCAACTATGTTACAGACTTACAGCAATTGAAAATTATATCCCATCTCAATTCCACATTGATTAGCTTTACTAGTTTGAAGTGCCTTTTACAGTAAGAAATTATGCACTGGCTTTGTAATTCAATGTATTGATATATTAATTCTGGTATTGCTGAAACACTGTAGGCTTTTACTCCCCTCTATATTAGATACAGCATGCATTCAATGATGAGATTGGCCAGTTCAGTCAGAATTTGGAAATTGTAAACAACAAAATTTAATTTGGAGAGGTTATGAATATCAAAACAAAAATGCTTCCCTCTTGTTTAGACAAATACAGGGGTATAGGTATTTCTCCTATAACATGGTAGTTGCATTTATGTGTGACCTTGCGCTATAGAAAATTGCATTATAGGGAAATCAGTATAGAAAATTGTTATACTGTACAGTAGAAAGTCCGCGTTATCCAAACAGCGTCCATTATTCATGAATCGCACTACAGCCAATTCATGTTAATGAAACACATGTTATAGCGGAAATACCTGTTAATTGTTTTGCAATGTTGCACATAATAACGTTCTTGGCTAGGTTCAACACCAGATATTCAAAAACATTAAGCCTTTTTTTTACTACTATGTAATTGTACCCAGGTCCCAAATGTAAACATATCATTCATAAATGAAAAATAAGAAGCCTCACAGGAAAAGAAGAATCAGAGAACATTTTTGTTTGCCAAATGCACAGGATTAAATTTAACAAATACATGAATTGCGGTTGGTCGCATACAAGGGATTTAAAGAAAACAATCAAAATTACAGGCTATTGATGGCACAACTTGTTTAATAATACAGGGAAGTCATCCATTCTAACAACTAATAATGTGCAGAGACATAATTGGGTGATCCAGATATTCTTAAAATGATTAATAGCACAATTCACTGATAAAATAATATTTCGTATACTGTCGAGATAAAATCTTTCATCGCTCTGTATGCTTGAATTAGGGCATTCTAAATTTTACAAAATTGGTCAAGAGATCAGAAATGTCACTCTTTTAAATTAGAAAACATATTGTTACAAAAAAACCTACCAACTTAAAAGAATATTAGTAATAATTGTTCAGTGTGATGAGATTTTGTTTAAAAAAAATGTACACATCAGATTATCTTGTCTCCTTTATACAATTACCACACCCAACTTGGAAAATTGCTACCTCTTATTAAAATATGAAAGACTTACAAAAGCAGAGTTAGTGCTCATTACATTGTTGCAGCTTCCAACAAAACTGACACTGGGCATGGAATCCATGGGAAATTGTCCAGCCCACGTATCACTTGTGGGCATCGCACTAGGGCCTTCTTAGTTGGATCAGTTCAGGCAAGGGTGTACAGTGAATAAGAACCAGAAAAAGCCAATAGTGACTGTAATCAGAAAACAAAAAGAACATATACATATCATTGTAGAAATAATAAAACAGAGAAAAGAAATTCAAACAAGAAAATACCAAGCATTATAAAATCACATTGTTATGTCACAATATATTCTACCTTATTACTTCCTGTAGCAGAAAAGCCAGGAAAACATCTGAGATGAATTACACATGTGGCCATTGTGCACTGTGGCATATATTGGATGTCACGGTGTTTTATGATTACATGTGTCATGCCTTGTGAATTTACTGTAAGAACACCCACGATTAAAGTTGTGGATTTTTATCTTGTCAATATTTTGTGTTCCAGATTGCATGAAGTGCAATTGATAATGGCATAATGAGGGAAACTGCATCTAAGACTGGGGCAAACAGGATAGTTATTATGCACAGTTGATTGAAGAAGGATCGTGAAACAAGCCAGCAGAAGATGACAAGGAAATATTGACTGAAGTGGGTGAATTCAATTTCAAACTATGTACAAAAGATAGGGATACTACCATCACACCACAAGAGCCCTTAATAAATTATTTTAAACTTTGTATGAAAACAAAATACTGTGGATGCTGCAATAAGAACATAATATTTTCGGAGCAAAATTAGGCCATTTGGCCCATTGAATGATGGAACAAACTCATTCATGGCTGGTATGTTTTTCAACCATATTGTCCTAACTTCTCCCTGTAACCCTTGATCCCTTTATTAATCAAGAACCTAACTATCTATTTCTGTTTTGAATATACTCAATGACTTGGCCTCCACAGCCCTCTGTGGCAATGAGTCTCACAGATTCACTACCGTCTGGCTGAAGAAATTCCTCCTCATTTCAGTTCTAAAGTGTTGTCCTTCACTCTGACCTCAGGCCCCAGTCTCTCCTAATAGTAGAAACATTGTCTCTATCCAGGCATCTCAGTATTCTGTAAGTTTCAATGAGATTCATCCTCATCCTTCTAAACTCCATCAAGTACAGAACCAGAGTCCTCAACTGCTCCTCATTTGAAAAGCCCTTCATCACTGGGATCATTCTTGTAAACTTCCTCTGGAACCCTCCACAGCAACACATCCTTCCTTCATTGAGGGACCCAAAATTGCTCACAATATTCCAAATGTAACCTGACCAAAGCCTTATACAGCCTCAGCAGTACATCCCTGCTCTTGTGCATTAGCCTTCTTGAAATGAACGCTAACATTGCATTTGCCTTCCTAACTACCAATGGAACCTACACGTTAACTTAAGAGAATCCTGAATTAGGACTCCCAAGTCCCTTTGCATTTCAGATTTCTGAAGCCTTTCTCCCATGTAGAAGATAGTCTACACCTCTATTTTTCCTGCCAAAGTGCATAAACTCACACTTCCTCACATTATATTCCAAGTGCGACTTCTTTGTCCATGTCCTCCTGTAGCCTCTCCACTTGTTCAACACTACCTGTCCCTCCACCTATCCTTGTGTCATCTGCAAACTTAGCAACAATGACCTCAGTTCCTTCATCCAGATCATTAACGTATAACGTGAATACTTGTGGTCCCAATATGGACCCCTGAGGAACTCCACTAATCACCAGCTGCCATCCTGAAAAAGACACCTTTAATCCCCAAACCCTGCCTTCTGACAGACAGCCAATCCTTTTTTCGTGCCAGTTCCTTGCCCCTAACACCATGGGTTCTTATCGTATTTAACTGCCTCCTGTACAGCACCTTGTCAAAGGCCTTCTAGAAATCCAAATAAATCGTTGCCATTGGCTCTCCTCTATCTAACTTGCTTGTTACCTCCTGAAAGAATTCTAACAGATTAGTCAGTCATGACCTCCCATTGATGAAGCTATGCTGACTCAGCCCTATTTTACCATGCATTTCCAAGTACTCTGTGATCTTATCCTTAATAATGAACTCTAAAATCTTACCAGCAACTGAGGTCAGACTAACTGGCCTACAGTTTCCTATCTTGTCCCCCCTTCCCTCTTAAATACAGGTGTTACTTTATCCATCCTTCAGTCATCTGGCACCCTCCCTGACTCCAGTGATTCCTGAAAGATCACCAACAATGCCTCTGCAATCTCATTATCTGACTTCTTCAGAACTCTGGGGTGTAGTTCATCTGGTCTGGGTGGTTTATCCACCAGACCTTTGATCTTTCCCAGCATCTTCTCTTTGGTGTAGGCCACTATGCTCACCTCTGTCCCCCGACTTTTGAAATTCTGGTGTGCTGCTTCCACTGTGAAAACTGAAGCAAATTACCTATGCAGTTCCTCTGCTATTTCTTTGTTCCGAAACAAGAAAATAAAGGTCTGAAAATACTTAGGACGATCAGTACATATGAAGAGACAAACAGGGTTACCACAGATTCAAATACGACTCCTCTTTGAATCCCAAAAAGCCTACTTCCTAAAACCATCTTCTTAAGTAATATTTGACTGAAAATTACATTTTTGATTCTCTCTTCAGAGATACCGCCAAACCTGCTGCACATTTCCGGTATGTTTGTTTCTTTTTAAATTTATTATAGGCAATCTTTAAATGACTCCCTGGCATCAGTAGTTCAAATCAGGTCTAAAGTTTTAGCAGCGAGTCTAATTTGCTTATGCATTCTATGTAAATTCAGTGGCGGCACAAGTTCAATGCATTTCAATTATGAGCCCAACAGAATATACCACGTCCATCAAGCTAACCACAACAATTTATTGTATTAACTTAACATTATTGTAGTAGTACAAAATAAAATTTAACATCATGTCACAAAGGAGTAGGTGGCCAAAAGGTTTTGTCAAAGAGAAAGGTTTCTAAGAAACTTCTTGAAGGAGGAAGGAGTGTTAGAGGTGATGATATTTAGGGGGATGGGGGAATCCCAGAAATTAGGGCCTTAGCGGCCAAAGGCATAGCCAGGAATGGCTGAGTGATTAAAATCTCAGACAACAGCATCTTTTAGATTTCTCAATTTAATGAAACACTGGCACTTTCTTGAAGCTAGCAGCATTTGTGTATAAATGATTCCAAGATGGTGGCAGAGCAGGACTCCTCAGCCAGAGCTTGTCCGCTTTATCCGTTTCTTTGTGCTTTTTTCCTTCTTTCTTATTACCTCTTGCCCTTGAGCCTTGAGTGAAGTCATTGTGGATTCCTAGCCTCAGTGTGGACTCCCGGACTCAAGAGCCTTGAGGTGAAGCCAGCAGGGACCTCTGGCAGTGTGGACTCCCAGCCTTGAGGTGCATCCAGAACAGACTCCTAGCATTCCCAGCCTCGAGGTGAAGCCAGCACGGTCAGGAGTCAAGGCCTGGCATGGTCTAGTCTGGAGGCTAGGTACCAGTGCAGATTGTCGGAAGGAGTGTTATTCTCAACTTTTTCTTTCTTTATTTTTCTAATTTATTCCTATAAATCTGTACTTTTGAACCCAAGATGGCATAAAGGTCTATCATGCTGGACTTTTTATTTATTTTCTATTTTTTCCCCTAAAAATTTATACTTGAGAATCTGTACCAGATATCTTTGTACCTAACGTGGCACCGTAAGTGGCGACTTCTAAACTTTTCACTGTACTAGTGCGAGTATACATGTGACAACAAAGCTAATTTTAATTCTGAATAATGGTGAAGCTAATTTCAACAGTAAAAAGATGCACCAATGTTTTATTCAGCTGAAAAGGACATGTCTCCTTAAAAATCAGAGCTAATTTAAGTACACTCAGATCAGCAAATTTTACACATCAAAAATTGTTCATATATTGAAGATTCCTGAACAAAAACTGACTTTACCCTTTTTAAAAGTGGTTATTATTACAATGATATTTAATAGATGATGATGCAGATGTTTTTATCAACTTGTTCAGATGTATTTGATTTGGACACGTGCCTCCTGACCCAGAATTAGGGACAACCACTACACGACAAGAACCCCTGCTATGATGGGTGTGCACTTGCCATAAAATGGGGAGTCAGAAGGCGACACATTAAGAGCGGCAACACCACTTAAAATGCGAAGATCAAATGTTGGAAGCTTTGACTGTGAAAACCCCTTTACAAACACGAAAATGTTTTTAAGGAAGAGGGTAAATAAAACTGTACAGTGCATTTCTCCAAATATGTTTTTAGAAATGTACACGAGTCCCATTCAAAACCCACAAGGGACATTTAGAATTTTAATCTTTAACAGTTCTTTAAAAAAATCTGTTGTTTGAACACCGCTTTGTAAATATCAAAAGGGAAAAGGGCGGAAGAATCCAGTTTTAAAACAACCTTTCAATTGCGTTTCTTCACCAGGAAATGTAAAAGGGAGGAAGAGAGAAAGAATGGTTCTCCTTTTGGTCTGAATTTCAATTTCAATATTTGACAAACGAGCGTTTCTCCCAGAATGCGCGATTATTTAACTTTTCCAACCCACGGATAAATATCTACTTTCCTTTCAGTGAACACAAAATAAACGAAGGGGCAAAATATGCTCAGGTATGCACTAAGGAGACAGAATTTTTACTCAACAAGAATGACGCAAATTGCTCCTGCAATAGCAGGTTAGTCGAGCAGAGTGGTATTCAACCAACTACTGTATGTCAGGTCATGTGATATTATTGACAAAAGGTGGGGATAAGATTCAGCCCAAACTGAATATTACTTTCTTTAAAAAAAATCCTTATGGAACAGGATATCTGCTTTAAAACGTTAGAAACGAAGTTCTCTAAGTGTACTTTATACAATACACCAATGGTTCGCGCTAAACTTTGGTTGCTTTCGGATCCCAGAAATGATGGGTCAAGAACATTCCGCACATTTTCCCAGCATATCGTTTAAAAAGTCCCAGTCCTTGCCCAACAAAACATAGCGAAACTTGAGTTTTTGTTTAACCTTAAGGGGAAAAAAAGCCTGAAAACGACCTCGTAGCAGCTAAACTTGACTCTATTATAGAGTGATCCTGACTTACCTTGGGTACAACACTCTCCGGAATTTGCTCAAGTGAATAGAAAAGCAACTTTCCCCTGAAACAATCAGCTCGTTCACCTAGAATCCAGCGAAGAATTCTCCCAAATTTTCCAATCGGCCTGGATCACGGATTCGCTGTACACTTCACCAACGCTTTAGTAAGCCTTAAAGCCGTTTGCTAGCGCGCTGATTGCAGCGAAATTTCTGGCCTCTACACCGGACAATGCTGTGCCCTCAATGCTACCAGATTTATCCTGACCACGAGCGTACTTTCATTTAGATCCGAGTCAAGAGAACTTCAACCAGCCGTTTTCTTTTGCGCTCTAAATGACATTGAAAGAGAGTCCCGGTTTAATTATTCACTCACCTGAATACAACCAACTACGTTTGGACAGTGCTCACGGACAATTCAAAACAAATTAAACACGCTCTCGCTGGTTCTTCCGGTAAATTACTGTGTTTTAGTGCGTCTGCTGGTTAAACTCTTTGCTTAGTCCTTTCCTTTACAGTTTCAGAGATGCACCCTTCCAGGTCAGCCAATGAGCTTTGGCTTTCTACCTGCAATAAACAAACCAGCCCTCTCGAATCTCTGCACATGGTGACAAATCAGATTCCTTCATTTTTTACTGAACCTGTCGATCGCATCCCGCTCACTCACCTTTGTCAACAACAAAACCTTGCCTCGCCCCTCGCCAATTGGCATCCACCCAGATCCAGTTTCGTCCAGCTCCTCAACCAATCAGCTCTTTCCCCTCGGCTAGATCGCTAGGAATGCTCCGCCTCTTGCTATGAGGAAATGCCCCTTTGATCAAAGGGGCTTCGTGGAAACCTTACCCCCCATCAGCATGAACCGTTACAACTTCCAGACCGGCCCCACTGGAGAAAAACTATCCACTGAAAGTCTCTAATGCTGCTAGCAGCGTAACTTGTATTTTAATAAATGCCGTATACCGGGGATGTTGGAAATCTGAAGTGAAAACAATTACTGGAGAAACTCAGCAGGTCTGACAGCATTTCGTGGAAAAAGAAACGTTTCGTGTCAAGTATGACTCCATAGCCGATTTCCGAAGAGGCGGCACCTTGGACCCTATATCTCTCTTTACAGGTGCTGTCAAACGTGCTTAGTGTTTCCAGCACTTTGCGACTATTTCTAACTTCTGTTGCCTGAATAGGGCAGGAACAAAAAAAAATAGGCAGAAGTTGATTTATATGTTTCTCCATTGAAAAAAATTAGAACCACAAGTAGGAGTAAGCTGTATATGAAATATACACAACTATGTCAAAGCAGACCTGGAAATGCCCAATGGCCTAATTCTGTTCCTACATCGTACGGCACAATCGCTTGAGATCCCATACTATTTAATACGATCAAGGCTGATTTGATTTTGGTTTTAACACTACTTTCCCACTTGTTTCCATTATTGATGACAGGGGCTAAACATGGAAGTTTCCTGGGTAGCTATCTTCCAGAGGGCAATAGGAAAACATTGCAGTACTTAAGCAAGTGTGAATCAATCCAATGAAAGTTTTTTTAAAAAAAAACTCATTCACGGGATGAGGGTGTCGTTGGCTAGGCTAGCATTTCGTTGCGGGGCTGGAGTCACACACAGGCCAGACATTAGTGAACCAGATGGGTTTTTCCTGACAATCAGCAATGGGTTCATGATCGTCATTAGATTCTTAATTCAAATTCACCACCAAATTCAAACCCAGGTCCCAGGAATATTAGATAACAAGATGTAGAGCTGGATGAACACAGCAGGCCAAGCAGCATCAGAGGAGCAGGAAGGCTGACGTTTCGGGCCTAGACCCTTCATCAGAAATGGGGAAGGGGAAGGGGGTTCTGAAATAAATAGGGAGAGAGGGGGAGGCGGATAGAAAATGGATAAAGGAGAAGATAGGTGGAGAGGAAACAGATAGGTCAAAGAGGCGGGGATGGAGCCGGTAAAGGTGAGTGTAGGTGGGGAGGTAGGGAGGAGATAGGTCAGTCCAGGGAGGACGGACAGGTCAAGGGGGCAGGATGAGGTTAGTAGGTAGGAAGTGGGGGTGCGGCTTGAGGTGGGAGGAGGGGATAGGTGGGAGGAGGGGATAGGTGGGAGGAAGAACAGGTTAGGGAAGCGGGGACGAACTGGGCTGGTTTTGGGATGCGGTAGAGGGAGGGGAGATTTTGAAGCTTGTGAAATCCACATTGATACCATTGGGCTGCAGGGTTCCCAAGCGGAATAGGAGTTGCTGTTCCTGCAACCTTCGGGTGGCATCGTTGTGGCACTGCAGGAGGCCCAGGATGGACATGTCGTCTGAGGAATGGGAGGGGGAAGTTGAAATGGTTCGCGACTGGGAGGTGCAGTTGTTTATTGCGAATCGAGTGTAGGTGTTCTGCAAAGTGGTCCCCAAGCCTCCGCTTGGTTTCCCCGATGTAGAGGAGGCCACAACGGGTACAGCGGATGCAGTATACCACATTAGCAGATGTGCAGGTGAACATCTGCTTGATGTGGAAAGTCTTCTTGGGGCCTGGGATGGGCGTGAGGGAGGAGGTGTGGGGGCAGGTATAGCACTTCTTGCAGTTGCAGGGAAAAGTGCCGGATGTGGTGGGGCTGGAGGTGAATGTGGAGCGGACAAGGGAGTCACGGAGAGAGTGGTCCCTCCGGAAAGCAGATAAGGGTGGGGAGGGAAAAATGTCTTTGGTGGTGGGGTCGGATTGCAGATGGTGGAAGTGTCGGAAGATGATGCGTTGGATCCGGAGGTTGGCGGGGTGTGAGGGATGAGTTGCGGGAAATACGGTCGAGGGCATTCTCGACCACTGAGCGGGGGGTCTGAGGGGGGGGGGTGGGGGGCTTAAAAAAAGGGGGCATCAGATGTACGGGAGTGGAATGCCTCATCCTGGGAGCAGATGCGGCGGAGGCGAAGGAATTGGGAATAGGGGATGGCATTTTTGCAGGAAGGTGGGTGGGAGGAGGTGTATTCTAGGTAGCTGTGGGAGTCGGTGGACTTGAAATGGATATTGGTTTCTAGGTGGTTGCCCAAGATGGAGACAGAGAGGTCCAGGAAGGTGAGAGAGGTGTTAGAGATGGTCCAGGTGAACTTAAGGATGGGGTGGAAGGTGTTGGTGAAGTGGATGAACTGTTCGAGCTCCTTGTGGGAGCACGAGGCGCTGCCGATACAGTCAATGTAACGGAGGAAGAGGTGGGGTTTAGGGCCAGTGTAGGTACGGAAGAGGGATTGTTGCACATAACCTACAAAGGGGCAGGCATAGCTTGGGCCCATGCGGGTACCTGGGTCACTTCAGTAACCACAAGGCTATCACCTCCCCTTTGGTCAATCATGGCCCAATCCTTAGAAATGAGGATAGGAGGAAAGATAGACTTTGCACTGATGAACAACCCAAATGAATGGAATCCAAACAGGTTTTACTGCTCGTCTCTATTACTGCAAATGAAATACACCTATAGACCTCAGTACAGACAGTTCTGTAATCTCTCTAATGCTTCCATGTTTGCAATGATTTTCAATTACTTAGTTGTTTTGCATGAAGTCATGCTGAACTATGGTCTGTGAGTGTTTCCTTAGTATAGATAATGAATAAATACTAGCACCACAGCTCTTATCTGGTGTTCTCACTGTCACTTCATGACCGGTTCAGGTTTATTAGATATTACACAAAAACCTGTTAATGTTTATATAAGCCCAAGTTCTTTTCCTACGAAACGAAAATGCCAGTGTGCTAAGCAAGTTGTGAGAAATCAGAAGGTAAGACACTTCAAAATTAAAATCTAGTAACATTATTGCTATTCTTTCCAGATTCAACTGAATGCAACAGTGTACTATATTACTTCTTGCAAATGTTTCCTTCACTTTACTGTAAAAATTCCAATCAGAAATTAATTTCAGATGCACTGTTGGTTATATGCAAATCAATAAAATTCACTTTTTAAATGGAAACTAATTAAAATGTATTAAAACAATTCCAGTGCGATTAGAATAATCCGTGATTTTATGTACAAATTTTCATCCCTACATCATTCCTGATAAAAGTTCCAATGAAGAGGGACACAGACTACTCAATTTGTTCTGCATCTGAAAGAATATAGACTTTTCCCTGAATGCATCCAACAGGTATACTTACAAAGGGGTGATCGTGATTATTCGTAACATTCTTCTCTTTCAAAAACGATCAGCTCATCAAATATCAGTCCTGCGTGGTTTAATCTCTGTATCCTTAAAGAATCTGCTTTTCTCAGACAGCTGCACTTCACACGTTGAGTTCTGGTTTAGTTGCAATTCTCTCTCTTCAATACATAATGGTCATTGTTGTTCATACAAAAGTCAACCTAGAGAATTGTTTGAACATTTTCATATGTCCCCATTGCAAGTTGAGTGGCAAAACAAAGGTGAAAAGCAGAAAGGAGTGGAGTCTATTAGTGGTGGAAAAGTATACAGATGGTGAAGAAAAATAGTAATGTCCCTCAAAAAAGAGCTTTTAACCATGCCAAAGGAGAATGGCAGCAGTTTTGAAAGACTTATTTTCTCACAACTGTATCTAATATTCAAATCAGAAGGCTGTAAAAGGAAGAAATGTAAAATTGGATATCCTGTTGGCCCCATAATTTTTTAGTAGTTAAACTGGCCATTTATATAAACATAAAACAATTAACTATTTGACTTGTGCAGCCTAAAATTACAGATAGCCAACAATTAACTTTGGAATATGACAGTTGGCATTATAGTCCATGGGTCAGCTTATTAGTGTATTGTCACCAAGTCTTTGTTGGATTAGAGATCACCAAGACTTTACTTGGTGATATCTGCAAGGTTAATATGTTGAATTGACAATTTCAGCCTAAGTCCTAGCATATATTATTGCCACAACATAACGTAAATGGAAAATATCAGAGGCATGCCCATTACAAACAGGAGATTTCAGTGATGATGTGACTTGAGAAGATGTTTATCCAGCATTACTTCAAAACAGCTTCCATTTTAAAATAAGTATTGTTCTGAAAAATTTAAGGATTTCACTTGATCTTTAATATTGCTTGACTTGTTGCAGCAGCTAGACTAATCACATTGATAATTTACAAAAACTGTAGCAGTCTTGAAACCATGCTTCTTGCTACCTGCTTAAAAATTCTAGTTATGACTAGTTGGCAAAGGAAGGTAACTCAGATCAGATTTTTTATTTCCTCCTTACAGCAGTTAATGCTGTGAGTGATTAAGAAGTTTTAATCCCAACATATAATAGTGTCCACAACATGAATTGGAGATGGCTAAAATTCACTTTAAACTCAGGAGAGATTAAACAGATGATCAGAAAGCTGAGACTATATGTTAGGTCATTGGTGGTCATGACCTATCCCTCATTTTAAAACAAAAAAAGTCAAATTTCCACTATCATGGCAAACTGTATACAATACACGGGCACACACAAAAACAAAAATCAGCTCACTTATTGTATTCAATTTATTTTGAAAAAGTATAATTATAATGACCTTATATTCAGGAGTGAGAAAAGATGGACACAGTAATATTCATGTTTATTTTCTCCAACTAATAGCATAAACATCATACGAGTACTTGTAGCAGCAGTCATTTGTAAACACCTTATACTGATAATGCTCATACTCTTAATAATAGTTGAGGTCTACTTTAGGCAAAGTGACACGGCAATTTAAAGCACAATTGAAACCGTCTTTCTCATTTTCACCAAGTCACTTGGCATAAATAACATGCACCACTAGATATGTAACATTGAAAGAATACACAAGTTGTATATTATGTATGTATGGACTTAACAATTATCTCTATAACCAACAGTTTGATGAGAGATCCTGAGAAATACCATTCTGATACCTGCATCTTAATATATTTTTCCTGAATGTGAATATGACCTTTAGAGGTAATGCTTAAGTTACATAATCATATTAATGCACAAAAAAAGGGTCGAGAATTATGGCTTCAAAGTGAAATGCAGTGCCCCATTTCAAAAATGGATATATAGTACACTATAATGAAGTGCAAATAACCCAGGTATACATCTTTCATGGACTTTTAGAATTATATAAACTTAAGATGGAAGTGTTATTGACATATCATATGTGAAAATCTGTCTCAATCCTGTTTACTTTTACTTCCAACATCTGCATCATTTGACTAGAGAAAATTGTAAGCAAATTCATCCAGTCTTGTAGGTCATCCTAGATAATTAATTAAAAAGTTATCTTACATTCATAAAAGTCAAACAGCAGCAAACGTTTTACCAAATGAGTAGTTCTGAAAGACTATGCCTGAATTAGTACCTCAGATTCATAGAGGTGACAGAATTGCCATTGAGCAAGAACAGCAGTTGACAGCACACAATTTTAAATGCCCCCAAAATGATGCCATAATGCTGAGTGCATGCTGAATATTTATGTTGACTATAGTATTTAGATACTCTTGGGTCTGCAGAAGAATCGGGCTTCAGTACAGTCTGATCTAGAAAATAAGATTGCTCTAGATTTATAGAGGTTGCAGGAAACTAGAAAAGCAGTGAATTTTATGGTTTGTATTGTAAAAAGAGTAGTTGTTATAACATCTGAATGGATCAGAACCACGTAAGACATTAGCTCATCAATTCCAAATTACTGCCAAGGATATTTCTGGTTCTATTTTCAAATATTTAACCAGAACAGCATTTTTGGGATATTTGAATTGAACTCACAAATTATAACTTTGATAAGTTACAAATATCAAGTCACATGGTATACCGAAGTGCTAACTGCCAGAGACATGCTGTTGAAGCTTTGTGTCCTTGATTCATCAGGGCTGATTCAAGAATACCAGATTTCAAAAAGAACAATAGTTTCTACTACATGAGAACAGAAACCTGATTGGTTGCAAAGTGGATTCTAATTGGTCAAGGTATTGTCAAGGAGATTGCACCTGGAAGTTATGTCAAAGCTTTTGTTTAAATTCAAAAACGTTGAGTTGACTCTCAAGCCCCCGGCATGTTTTGCTCAATAAGCAGCACGTGGCTCAGTGGTTAGCACTGCTACCTCACAGCACCAGGGAACCAGAGTTCAATTCCATCCTCAGGCAACTGTGCCGAGTTTGCACATTCTCCCCATGTCTGCATGGGTTTCCACCCACAGTCCAAAGATGCACAGGTTAGGTGGACTGGCCATGCTAAATTGCCCATAGTGTCCAGGGATGTGCAGGCTAGGTGGATTAACCATGGGAAATGCAGGGTTACAGGAAAAGGTTAAGGGGGTGGATCTGGGTGGGATGCTCTTCACAGGGTGAGAGTCGACTTAATGGGCCAAATAGCCTGCTTCCACACTATAGGGATTCCATGCATTTTCCATGGCACAGCCTCAACCAGAGTCTGCTTACCAGCCAACCTGGTCTCTCATGCAGTACAAGTTGCTGTTCCTTTTGAAATTTGGTATTCTGGTCTATCCTTATGCGTGGAAAATGAAAAACTTTGGTAGCAAGTTTCATATTTTCAGCATTACTGTACTTGTGTATCACAAATGAATTGTAATTTATACATAGTGATATTTATGATCAGCTTATTAGATTAAAAAGACTTTGTAACAGCCAAACTGCACATACTGTTAAAAATTGTTGGACTTCAACCTCTGACCCAATGACAGAAGCTTTAGACAGTAATATTTTGATACTCCTGAATTCTACTGATGTATAGACCCATATGCACATTGTTCTGTAGAAAAATAATTTTTCTAATGTTATTTGGCATTCATTAAATATAGTAATTTGTCATAGTTAGTAGGTACACTGCACTATACTTCTGTAAACTGCTCACTGTCTCAAAATCAAAAGATGTTATAAATTATAAATAAACTTAAATAGAACTAAATACAAGTTGATATAAATAGGTTAGTTCGCTCTAACTACTGCTAATAAGCAGAATAAAGATACAAGTAAGTTTACTAGTATGAACTAACCACAACAAAGTAGCTATAATTTTACAAGTCTAGTATATCAAATAAACAGAACTGCACTTTTTTTTGTTTTGAACTAACTTTGTTTTCATCTAAAAGAATATTTCCTTTTATATAGTATCTTTCACCTAAAAATATTCAGGCACTTCACAGACGATGTATGGGTAACAAAGATTTGGCCAGAAAAGGATAAGGATGTGACAAAAAGTTTGATCCAAAATATAATGGTGATAGGATTAGGAATTTAAGAAAGAAAGAAATTCCAGAGTGCAAAATCCAGGTTTTGGACACAAGTTTTTAAGTTTTAGTTTAAAAAAAAAAATGTTAACTGATAATATTTCATGTCATTTTCTATAATTTACTGATAAAGTTGCATGTATCTATTTGGTTGCTGCATTGTTCAAACATTGGAACCTGTAGCACCTAAATTCATCAAAACCCACCTCCTTCCCCCATGGGAAAGATTAAACAACAGGAAATATGTTTCCAAATAGTTGCCCAAATACACTGGAAACAGCAATTAATCACCTGAAGCAATAAATCTGCTCTGAAGAATCATATCAAACTTGAAACAGCTTTGTTTCTCTCCACAGATGCTGCCAGACCTACTGAGTTTCTCCAGCACTTGCTTTTCTTTCAGATTTCCAGCATTCACAGAATTTTTGCTTTTAATTAAAATTTGATTCTTAATCACTCCAAAACCTGTATTAAACATCTTGTTAAAGCTGCAGTAAAATTTAATATCCAAAATACCAGGCACCAAGAATTATGCTGAAGACATAGAATTACATTGCCAATATAAATAAATGCTTCTATAATAAAGGATATGTAATGGGATCAATAGCTGACAGATGTTACCAACTCACAATATGCTCCACATTTATCTATACAACTAGCATGTACTTACTGTTCTTAAAGTACTCATAACGTTTGTTGGGAACATTTGTGGGAAAAGAAAAAGATATTGCATACCACGAGATAGTAAGAACTGCCGATGCTGGAGTTAGAGATAACAGTGTGGAGCTGGAGGAACACAGCAGGCCAGGCAGCATCAGAGCAGCAGGAAAGCTGACGTTTTGGGTCAGGATCCTTCTTCAGAAATGGCGTACCATAGTGTGCAAAAACAGGTAATGAAATGCATTTTCTAATACATTAGTGTATTGACAATGTGTCTAGTAGATTCAAGTTAATTGCAAGCCCCTTTTGTATTTTGTTTCAGTAAACTATACAAGTAAATTAAATTACAAAAATATTTGATAAATATGAAAATGTTTGTGGGTATGGTGCCAATCAAGTGGGCTACTTTGTGCAGGATGATGTCAAGCTTGGAGTGTTGTAGGAGCAGCACTCATTCAGGCAAACAGAGTTTTCCATTACTCTCGTCATTTGTGCCTTGCTGATGGTGGGCAAGTTCTGCGGAATGAGATGGTAAGCTATTTGCTGCAGAATTCCAAGCCTCTGACATGCTGTTGTAGTCCAGTTCAGTTTCTGGTCAATGTTTACCACTGGGATGTTAATAGTGGGAGAACTAGCAGTAGCAATGCCATTGTAAGTCAAGGACCAATGGAAACCAAAAGAACTGCGGATGCTGTAAATCAGGAACAAAAACAAAGTTGCTGGAAAAGCTCAGCAGGTCTGGCAGCATCTGTGGAGGAGAAAACAGAGTTAACCTTTCGGGTCCGGTGACCCTTCCTCAGAACTGATGGTGGCTGGGAAAACGTCAGTTTATATGCAGAAAATAGGGAGGTGGGTGGGATAGGGAGTAAATGATAAGATAGAGCCCAAAGAGAGAGAAAGACAGTTGGACAGACAAAGGAATTGCTAACAATCAGGCTGGGAGGGTGAACAGTTGTTAATGGGGACTGTTAGTGACTAACAGGGGGTGTGTAGTGGCAGGCTATGTGGTAACAAGGCCTGGTGTGTGGGGTGGGGGGCAGGGACATGGGAGACTTTAGGCTCTAAAATTATTGAACTCAATATTGAGTCCGGAGGGCTGTAGGGTCCCCAAGCGGAAAATGAGGTGTTGTTCCTCCAGCTTGCGTTGGGCTTCACTGGAACACTGTAGCGAGCCAGAGACAGAGATGTTGGCCAGGGAGCAAGGTGATGCATTGAAGTGGCAGGCAACAGGTAGTTCAGGGTCTTTTTTGCGAGCAGAACGTAGATGTTCTGCGAAGCGGTCGCCAAGTCTGTGCTTCGTTTCCCCAATGTAGAGAAGACCACATTGTGAGCAGCGAATGCAGCAGACTAGAATCTTGGAACTGCAAGTGAAGTGTTGGTTCACCTGGAAGGTATGTTTGGGCCCTTGGATAGTGGGGAGGGAGGAGGTAAATGGGCAGGTGTTGCACCTTCGCCGGTTACAGGGGAAGGTGCCGTAGGGCTGTGGGGGCTGCTGGGGGTGAAGGAAGTGTGGACCAGGGTGTCCCGGAGGGAACAGTCCCTGCGGAAGGTGGATAAGGGAGGGGAGGGGAATGTGTGTCTGGTGGTGGCATCTTGCTGGAGGTGGCGGAAATGGTGTTTGGACAAATGGAAATAGTTTTGATGGAAATAGCATCGCTCGGACATTGCCTGGCACAATATCACTTGGCACTTGTCGTGACAAGCCTGGATATCGTCAATGGGCATGCGTCTTGCTGCATTTGGACAATGGACTGCTTCAGTATAAGGAATCGCAAACAGTGCTAGACTTCGCACAATTATCAAACATCCCAACTTCTAACATTATGATGGAAGAAGGTCATTGCTGAAACAGATGAAAATGGTTGGGCATAGGACAATATCCTGAGGAACTCCCACAGTGATGACTTGATGATTGATAGCACTGTTGATGATGACCCCCTACTATACTACTTAACTACTAATCAAGATAGACTGATGCGGCAGTAATTGGCCAGGGTGGATTTGCCTTTTGTGTCTAAAGGACATATTTGGGTAATTTTCCAAATTGCCAGGTAGATGCCAATGTTGTAGTTGTACTGAAACAGGGTGGCTAAGGGCATAGCCATTTTGAAGTACTGCTGGCATTTACTTCAATATCACACGTTCAAGTTTACTTTAAATAAGATTGCACAGCCAAGTAAACATACCACATTCTAGTTACTCCAACAGGAGTTCTCCACCCCACTCCCCGCAAGAAACCAGTTCTTCAACTCTTTGTTCCCCTGCTGTTTAACATTTTCATTCTGATCACGCTCACACTGCATCCAATATTCCTCGCTTAGGTTAGCTTTTCTGGTTGAGAGTCATGGATTTTATATTTGTTTTTTGTTACTAACCTTTCATAATGCATGTAATATTCACATGCGTACACTGCTAACTGCTAGAATAAACACAACATTCATATATGGACTCAGTACTGTGAATACTCTTATTTTACAGCAATTGTGGGGGCTGACCTGCATTGCTTAAAACAGTTTGAACATATTTATATAGCAACTACATATACCTATTGACAAAACCAGTTTTAAAGTATACTTTTCCACATATGACAAATCTCCTACATGCAATTAAAATGATTAAAATCAGAGCTGTCATTATTTGTTTTACCATGCATATATTATCCAAATTATGCTACTGTAAATAAAAAATCACTTCTACTATTCAGATGCAATATTATAGTGAATAAGCAATAGAGGTTTTCTTTTTAAAAAGACGACCACTTTCCAACCTGCAAAGTATGGAATTCGCAATCAACAAATATTAGCTCACATTTAGGCTCTTTGGCTGAAGTCAATGCATGCATTTAGCTGACTATTGTGGAAGACAACTTTGCATTGCAAATCTAGTTCACAACTATTTGAATAGTGCAAACTTAATATGATCTGTGCACACTTAAGAATAGAAAAGATCACAAATATCATTCCCTGTTACAATGTAAATATAACCCAGATAAAATAATGATACCATTTTGGTCATCTTACAATTACATACCACTAAAAAGCACAGGCATTTCTTACTTGCTCAAACTCATTCTGGATAGTCCACTACAATTCTGAATCATTAATGATAAACACATTCTGTTCCAGTGTAGTTGCAGCTGAGGGTTTTGAACATCATGTAGTTATTAACACTGGATAAGGTCAAACTAATTTTGTTTTAATTGATCAATACAAAGCTGTGCTACTAAATTAATTAAATAAAATTCAATCTTTTACATTTAACAAGATTTAATCAGATTAAACAAAAAAAATGTGACCATTAAAATCTCAATAATTTGAAGTACCTTCATGGAAAAAGGTGTTTAAATTTATTCCAAATTTTCTTTTGAAAAATTCTAAAAACTACTATCACCCACTTTCCCTACTAAAATCTGACTTTGCATTAAGTTTATAAAGACATGGCGCCTCAAAATTATCGATGATGTTCTACATCTTCAATATCAGACTGCCCCTCTGAGGCCGTGAGCTGTACTACAGTCTTGTGCACATTTAAGTGAGAAGCAGAAACACCAAAGTTTTTCTCCAATCATCTTTTTCATCCACATATGAAAAATTCTCATCATGAGAAAGGATTCTAGCTATTATGACTATTTCCACTGTAGCAGTGAGGATTATAATATTGTGAAAGTTTAATAAAGGTAAACATAAAGTAGTCAGTAGTACAGAAATTGACTATTGCTGGAAAAAAAAAGTGACATCGTGTTGAAGCTTATCATGTTATCATCAGGCAAAAAAATGACAAACCACTTTTCAAAATTGAGTCAAAGCATGTGGGACAAAAGCTCCCAGTGCAATCTCCACAGCAACATCCAAAGCCATCAGCCTTTTCTCATGTGGTAAAAATTATTGCTTCTGTTGGATCTTTCACATTCTTGTGCTTGTCATGTTGAATGCAATATAAAAAGCAACAAGAACCCATCCCTTATTTTAGCAATATCAAACATGAATTGTGGCTACTTTGGTTATTGAGTCAGTGATAATGCTTCATCAATTAAAGCCACCAGTAAGGAAGTGAGGAGAGATTTACAGTGAATTCTTGGTGAATGGAGCATGGAAACTTTTAACAATGTAAAATGGAGGGCAGGTAACCTTATTTTTATTTAAAAAAAGAAAATGTAAAAGCATGGCAGTGTCCTTTACTGTTATAAATTTATATGGCCCTTTATGAAGTATTTCAAGGGACATGCTTTTAGGCAATAAACATTAACTGCAAAAGGTGAATTGGCATGGAATTGTAACCTGACTTTTCATGTTCAGCCCACATTAATGAGTGTCCCTTCAATCTCAAAGGCAACGAGGGACAGGTAATGAATGCTGGCCAGCCAGCAAAGACTACATCCCACAAGGGACTAAAAAAAAAAAATCTGCTGGACAAGTGAAATAGCTTTTGACCAACTCAACCCAGTTCCTTTTTGATAATTATCTGTTGCGAAAAACTGATACTAACTTGGTGATTTGGGGGGGAAAAAAACACTCCGAGATGCAGCCCAATGTATGCTACTAGTTTTGATAATAAGGCACATTTTGTGTCAGTGTTATGGGAACATGATTCTGCATTTTCCTATTTTGACCTTTTTGGAGTTACAAATCATAATAGCCATATTTGGCATTTTGGTGCATCTACATTGCAATTCTTGTAACATGGTTTTCACATTTTACTTAGAATTTTACAGAAGGCCACGCAACCCATTGTCTCCATACTAATTCCTGAAAGAGCTACTTAATTAGCATTAGAAAGCTATTAGTAACAGATGCAAAGTTATTTCCTTCTCTCCAAGGCAAAACTGACAAAATACCTTGCAGACTTTAAGAACAACAATGACTCAGTAATAGCTAATGGCAGTCTTCCATACGATTGCGGTAGTAGATAGGACAGTTGGGTATAAATTAGTATTTTGTTATCCAACCAATCACAATTCAGTTTGTCATTTTCTCTTGACTTAATTACCAAGTTAAAACAGCATCAAAAATAAAAATGATGTAAATTTTAACAGATTAAGGCAGAATTGTAGCATCAAGTAGTTCAGATGAAATGTCAGTGACG